>NC_141697.1:202826451-203525411 GCF_964263255.1 Lissotriton vulgaris
TAGTGGACCAGGCCCAAAACCGAAGAGCCGGCCGCCATTTTGAGAGTCCTGTGGCAGCCGCCTATCGCTGCACTGCAAGAGCGGGCGCATCTCAACTACATGGTGAGCGAGACGCTGTAGTCGCAAGAGCGGGCGGAAAACAGCTGAATGGCGGAAGAGGCACAGTGTAGCAAAAGCGGGCGGAATAGCAACTAAAACGATAAAGGGGCGCACCACTACAGCTTGTCTTCAGGTCAAACGGATTGTGGGACAAGGTCCAGAATTGAAGATTCATCAAAAGGCAAAAAGTTCCGCCGGACCCCGGGAGCCGGCCGCCTATGTCGGGGGCGATCTCAGGCTACACCAGTGCTATAAGACTTGGGGAGGGTGTCGGAGCCAAGCGTCTTCTCCGAGTCCATGGCCATCACACCGCCCCTCAGGGGCCTCCGTCAAGCTGTTTAGGAAGGTAACATATCACATTGTTTTCTAATGCAGTCAGGTCCACAAACGACACTCACTTACTTTGAGAATAGTGAAGCTGCAGTAGGTGGAAATAAGCTTCAGACAGTGTTACAAGCACTGCTCAGAACTCTTAACTATGGCACCCAACATCCAGAACTTATGCTATTTGAGAATGGTAGTGACATCGAAGCATCTCAGGGACCAAAACCATTAACGTACTTTCACGTATGAAAATCTTACTTGGGGAGGGGGCAGGAGCGAAGCGCCCCCTCCCAGTCAGCGCCACCACACCGTATGTTGAAAATCTGAAGCCATCGTTCTACAAAGTCAACCAAACTTGGATTGAAAAATCTAGAAAAATGTACAAACTGAAAACCAGTTTTGGTCTGCATAGCATCAGTAACAACGTTTGAGTTAGCTTTGTGTCAAGCCGCCATTTTGATTCAACAAAGCACAGGCATTGAAAAAGGCTGAAATTCAGAACTCTAAACTATGGCACCCAACATCCAGGAGCTTGCTATCCGGATCTTGGAGCCTTGTGCTGTTTTCGATCTATTCACACATCGGTCCACTACTGACATCATCTTATAGACCAACGTTATGTAAATAGTTTTTTAATAAAATGTTTTACCCTGTTTCTTTGCTGGTGTGTTGTCTATATTTTTAATATTTGCATAGGGTTTGTCGTTATTTTGTGCGGGATGGGTGATGGAGCCGAGCTGTCTTGCAGCCCTCATGGTGTGGAGCTCAGTTCATCTCACTATTTTCGTATTTCTCAAGAAGGGTTGTTCCTAATATTTCTATTTTAGCGAGGTCAAAAAGAGATCCAATTAGTGGCCTACTGATTTTGTTCGATTACTTTTATTTTTTTACACGATTTTTCACTATCTGCAAAGACTAAACAGAGTATTGCGACTTTGTGCTTGTTTGTAAATAGAGAATGATCCAAAGAGAACCAATTCTAAAACAGTAAATGCTTGGACAACAATCAATCAAATGGAGAGACAAGGAGGCACGACGGATTACAACGGGGGTAAAGGCCTGCGTTAACTACCCTTCAGTATCTGCAAAGAGAGAGTACTACTAAGGCAAAAGAGGGGAGGGGGGGGGGGCAGAGTTCAAAGCACATCAGCGTGCATAAATACGAAAATGTTTTTATCTATCACGTACTTGACATTTTAAAGCTTTTCATATTTGCTATTAAAAAACCAATGAAATTCACAGAAAAAACCATAGGTTATAGTGGATATATAGTTAGGAATTTGCATTTACAAAACCTTGAAAATTCAATGAAAAAACCATAGGTTATAGGCCATATATAGTTAGGAATTAGCATTTACAAAACCTTATTTTACTCGCATAAAACCATTGAAATTCCATATATAGTTAGCTAACTATAAGCGCTAACTATATATCGCGCACCCGCAATCCACTGCTGATGATGTCACATATTACATCATTCATGACATGGTCAGTGACATCACTGATGACATCACTGATGACATCTCAAATGACATCACTGATGACAACTCAAATGATATCAATGATGACATCTCAAATGACATCACAATTGACATCACTGATGACAACTCAAATGACATCACTGATGACATCTCATTTGTCATCACTGATCACATCACTCATGTGATAATACAATGAACCTCTTCAGACTCTAATATAACCTTACATACACTCAGTATAAACAGACACTCACAGACTGTCACTCATCCATGGAGTTACTCACACACCTAGTCAGTCATGCAAAGAATCAATCACACCTCCATTTCCTCAACTATACAGTTATACACATCTTACTTATTCAAACATATAATAACACATATTTACTCTCTTATATAATCCCTGATACAAGCTCACAGTGATCGATACAGCCACTCACACATTCACTGGCTCTTATGTTCAGTTATTTATATATCTCAACTCTCACATGTATTGTGTTTTACATACGTACTTACTTGCACATGTAGCAATGAGAAATCCATTCACTCACCAACACACCCATGCACAGTCAACCGCCCATATAGCTGTTTCCACATGCACTCTTGAACTCATACTCCTAGTGAATCAACTGCTTACACATCTATGCACAGAGTCACGCACCTCCCAGCCACCCACACACACACTCAGCCTCCCATTCAAATACTTGGGCAACCAATCAATAACCCATATGGCCACTCTTATAGCTACTGATCAACACATGCAGCAGCTTACACAACAACAAACATACTGATGCACGAATTAAGACAGTTTAGTCACTAACCCATGTACTCAGTGAGACACATTTAATCACTCACTCATACAGTCAGTCATGCACCTACTAAATTCTTCATCCAGACACTTATACATCCACTCATTCTTCAATATGTGAAACATATTTAAACTTTACAGACACATACAATCACTGGATGTTGTGATCAGTGATGTCACTGACCATGTCATGAATGATGTAATATGTGACATCATCAGCAGTGGATTGCGGGTGCGCGATATATAGTTAGCGCTTATAGTTAGCTAACTATATATGGAATTTCAATGGTTTTATGCGAGTAAAATAAGGTTTTGTAAATGCTAATTCCTAACTATATATGGCCTATAACCTATGGTTTTTTCATTGAATTTTCAAGGTTTTGTAAATGCAAATTCCTAACTATATATCCACTATAACCTATGGTTTTTTCTGTGAATATATATATATATATATATATATATATATATATATATATATATATATATATATATATATATATATATATATATATATATATATATATATATATATATATATATATATATACACACCTACTGGTGGTAGCCAGTAGGAATATATAGTTAGGACCTAGTTACCACTGCCTACATTGAACACTCACTCCTCCACGCCACCAGCTCGGGATACCAAAATGAGGCATGCTGGGATTTGGAGTTCGCTTTCATCACACACAAACTCTGATTGGTGCGCAGACAGTGCAAGGAGGAGGGGAACAAGTGCCAGTGATTATTTTAAACAGGATGAAAGCATCAGGGACGCGATCTTTACAGCTGAAGGCGCTGAAGAAGGACAAACCACCGAAATGCATCCGACAGAGCTTGGACTTCGAGAAATAAAGCTGTGTCCACCCTGTTCTCCCCTTGCGGCCTCTGTTCTTTTTCGCCGAAAAGTATTCTCCTCATATATTCTGAGCCAGCCAGCAGCTCAGTCCAGATGGCCCTGCAGCACTAAGCGACCCGAAGTTAAACTGGCACATCGCTGCTCGCAGCAAATCTACAACCAGCGAACTGGTATCTTCGGAGACCGCCATGATCGACCGGAAGGAGTGAGAGGATCGAGGTATTTTACTTCAGGAGGGCGACTTGTCTCGCATTTGACAGCCCCCTCTCATCTACCAACCGAGCGCATCTGGCAGCTGCAGTATACAAGGGGACACAGAAAGGACTCATCTTATTTCAAGCGGCTCCATGACCCGCCCGACTCACCTGAAGCCTGCACTGCCTACATTGAACACTCACTCCTCCACGCCACCAGCTCGGGATACCAAAATGAGGCATGCTGGGATTTGGAGTTCGCTTTCATCACACACGAACTCTGATTGGTGCGCAGACAGCGCAAGGAGGAGGGGAACAAGTGCCGGTGATTATTTTAAACAGGATGAGAGCATCAGGGACGCGATCTTTACAGCTGAAGGCGCTGAAGAAGGCCAAACCACCGAAATGCATCCGCCAGAGCTGGGACTTCGAGAAATAAAGCTGTGTCCACCCTGTTCTCCCCTTGCGGCCTCTGTTCTTTTTCGCCGAAAAAGATTCTCCTCATATATTCTGAGCCATCCAGCAGCTCAGTCCAGATGGCCCTGCAGCACTAAGCGACCCGAAGTTAAACTGGCACATCGCTGCTCGCAGCAAATCTACAACCAGGTAACTGGTATTTTCGATGTCCGCCATGATCGACCGGAAGGATTGAGAGGATCGAGGTATTTTACTTCAGGAGGGTGACTTGTCTTGCATTTGACAGCCCCCTCACATCTACCAACCAAGCGCATCTGGCAGCTGCAGTATACAAGGGGACACAGAAAGGACTCATCTGATTTCAAGTGGCTCCATGACCCGCCCGACTCACCTGAAGCCTGCACTGCCTACATTGAACACTCACTCCCCCACGCCACCAGCTCGGGATACCAAAATTAGGCATGCTGGGATTTGGAGTTCGCTTTCATCACACACGAACTCTGATTGGTGCACTGACAGCGCAAGGAGGAGGGGAACAAGTGCCGGTGATTATTTTAAACAGGATGAGAGCATCAGGGACGAGATCTTTACAGCTGAAGGCGCTGAAGAAGGCCACACCGCCGAAATGCATCCGCCAGAGCTGGGACTTCGAGAAATAAAGCTGTGTCCACCCTGTTCTCCCCTTGCGGCCTCTGTTCTTTTTCGCCGAAAAGGATTCTCCTCATATATTCCGAGCCATCCAGCAGCTCAGTCTAGATGGCCCTGCAGCACTAAGCGACCCGAAGATAAACTGACACATCGCTGCTCGCAGCAAATCTACAACCAGGGAACTGGTATCTTCAGGGTCCTCCATGATCGACCGGAAGGAGTGAGAGGATCGTGGTATTTTACTTCAGGAGGGCGACTTGTCTCGCATTCAACAGCCCCCTCTCATCTACCAACTGAGCACAACTGGCAGCTGCAGTATGCAAGGGGACACAGAAAGGACTCATCTTATTTCAAGCGGCTCCATGACCTGCCCGACTCACCTGAAGCCTGCACTGCCTACATTGAACACTCACTCCTCCACGCCACCAGCTCGGGATACCAAAATGAGGCATGCTGGGATTTGGAGTTCGCTTTCATCACACACGAACTCTGATTGGTGCGCAGACAGCGCAAGGAGGAGGGGAACAAGTGTCGGTGAATATTTTAAACAGAATGAGAGCATCAGGGACGCAATATTTACAGCTGAAGGCGCTGAAGAAGGCCAAACTGCCGAAATGCATCCGCCAGAGCTGGGACTTCGAGAAATAAAGCTGTGTCCACCCTGTTCTCCCCTTGCGGCCTCTGTTCTTTTTCGCCGAAAAGGATTCTCCTCATATATTCTGAGCCATCCAGCAGCTCAGTCCAGATGGCCCTGCAGCACTAAGCAACCCGAAGATAAACTGGCACATCGCTGCTCGCAGCAAATCTACAACCAGGGAACTGGTATCTTCGGAGTCCGCCATGATCGACCGGAAGGAGTGAGAGGATCGAGGAATTTTACTTCAGGAGGGCGACTTGTCTCGCATTTGACAGCCCCCTCTCATCTACCAACCAAGCGCATCTGGCAGCTGCAGTATACAAGGGGACACGGAAAGGACTCATCTTATTTCAAGCTGCTCCATGACCCGCCCGACTCACCTGAAGCCTGCACTGCCTACATTGAACGCTCACTCCCCCACGCCACCAGCTCGGGATACCAAAATGAGGCATGCTGGGATTTGGAGTTCACTTTCATCACACACGAACTCTGATTGGTGCGTAGACAGTGCAAGGAGGAGGGGAACATGTGCCGGTGATTATTCTAAACAGGATGAGAGCATCAGGGACGCGATCTTTACAGCTGAAGGTGCTGAAGAAGGCCAAACCGCCGAAATGCATCCGCCAGAGCTGGGACTTCGAGAAATAAAGCTGTGTCCACCCTGTTCTCCCCTTGCGGCCTCTGTTCTTTTTCACCGAAAAGGATTCTCCTCATATATTCTGAGCCAACCAGCAGCTCAGTCCAGATGGCCCTGCAGCACTAAGTGACCCGAAGTTAAACTGGCACATCGCTACTCGCAGCAAATCTACAACCAGGGAACTGGTATCTTCGGAGTCCGCCATGATCGACCGGAAGGAGTGAGAGGATCGAGGTATTTTACTTCAGGAGGGCGACTTGTCTCGCATTTGACAGCCCCCTCTCATCTACCAACCGAGCGCATCTGGCAGCTGTAGTATACAAGGGGACACAGAAAGGACTCATCTTATTTCAAGCGGCTCCATGACCCGCCCGACTCACCTGAAGCCTGTACTGCCTACATTGAACACTCACTCCCCCACGCCACCAGCTCGGGATACCAAAATTAGGCATGCTGGGATTTGGAGTTCGCTTTCATCACACACGAACTCTGATTGGTGCACTGACAGCGCAAGGAGGAGGGGAACAAGTGCCGGTGATTATTTTAAACAGGATGAGAGCATCAGGGACGCGATCTTTACAGCTGAAGGCGCTGAAGAAGGCCACACCGCCGAAATGCATCCGCCAGAGCTGAGACTTCGAGAAATAAAGCTGTGTCCACCCTGTTCTCCCCTTGGGCCTCTGTTATTTTTCGACGAAAAGCATTCTCCTCATATATTCAGAGCCAGCCAGCAGCTCAGTCCAGATGGCCCTGCAGCACTAAGCGACCCGAAGTTAAACTGGCACATCGCTGCTCGCAGCAAATCTACAACCAGGGAACTGGTATCTTCGGAGTCCTCCATGATCGACCGGAAGGAGTGAGAGGATTGTGGTATTTTACTTCAGGAGGGCGACTTGTCTCGCATTCAACAGCCCCCTCTCATCTACCAACTGAGCACATCTGGCAGCTGCAGTATGCAAGGGGACACAGAAAGGACTCATCTTATTTCAAGCGGCTCCATGACCCGCCCGACTCACCTGAAGCCTGCACTGCCTACATTGAACACTCATTCCTCCACGCCACCTGCTCGGGATACCAAAATGAGGCATGCTGGGATTTGGAGTTCGCTTTCATCACACACGAACTCTGATTGGTGCGCAGACAGCGCAAGGAGGAGGGGAACAAGTGCCGGTGAATATTTTAAACAGGATGAGAGCATCAGGGACACAATATTTACAGCTGAAGGCGCTGAAGAAGGCCAAACTGCCGAAATGCATCCGCCAGAGCTGGGACTTCGAGAAATAAAGCTGTGTCCACCCTGTTCTCCCCTTGCGGCCTCTGTTCTTTTTCGCCGAAAAGGATTCTCCTCATATATTCCGAGCCATCCAGCAGCTCAGTCTAGATGGCCCTGCAGCACTAAGCGACCCGAAGATAAACTGGCACATCGCTGCTCGCAGCAAATCTACAACCAGGGAACTGGTATCTTCGGAGTCCGCCATGATCGACCGGAAGGAGTGAGAGGATCAAGGAATTTTACTTCAGGAGGGCGACTTGTCTCGCATTTGACAGCCCCCTCTCAACTACCAACCGGGCGCATCTGGCAGCTGCAGTATACAAGGGGACACAGAAAGGACTCATCTTATTTCAAGCGGCTCCATGACCCGCCCGACTCACCTGAAACCTGCACTGCCTACATTGAACGCTCACTCCCCCACGCCACCAGCTCGGGATACCAAAATGAGGCATGCTGGGATTTGGAGTTCGCTTTCATCACACACGAACTCTGATTGGTGCGTAGACAGTGCAAGGAGGAGGGGAACAAGTGCCGGTGATTATTTTAAACAGGATGAGAGCATCAGGGACGCGATCTTTACAGCTGAAGGCGCTGAAGAAGGCCAAACCGCCGAAATGCATCCGCCAGAGCTGGGACTTCGAGAAATAAAGCTGTGTCCACCCTGTTCTCCCCTTGCGGCCTCTGTTCTTTTTCGCCGAAAAGGATTCTCCTCATATATTCTGAGCCAGCCAGCAGCTCAGTCCAGATGGCCCTGCAGCACTAAGCGACCCGAAGTTAAACTGGCACATCGCTGCTCGCACCAAATCTACAACGAGCGAACTGGTATCTTCGGAGTCCGCCATGATCGACCGGAAGGAGTGAGAGGATCGAGGTATTTTACTTCAGGAGGGCGACTTGTCTCGCATTTTACAGCCCCCTCTCATCTACCAACCGAGCGCATCTGGCAGCTGTAGTATACAAGGGGACACAGAAAGGACTCATCTTATTTCAAGCGGCTCCATGACCTGCCCAACTCACCTGAAGCCTGCACTGTCTACATTGAACACTCACTCCTCCACGCCACCAGCTCGGGATACCAAAATGAGGCATGCTGGGATTTGGAGTTCGCTTTCATCACACACGAACTCTGATTGGTGTGCAGATAGCGCAAGGTGGAGGGGAACAAGTGCCAGTGATTATTTTAAACAGGATGAGCGCATCAGGGACGCGATCTTTACAGCTGAAGAAGGCAAAACCGCCGTAATGCATCCGCCAGAGCTGGGACTTCCAGAAATAAAGCTGTGTCCACCCTGTTCTCCCCTTGCGGCCTCTGTTCTTTTTTCCGAAAAGGATTCTCCTCATATATTCTGAGCCAGCCAGCAGCTCAGTCCAGATGGCCCTACAGCACTAAGCGACCCGAAGTTAAACTTGCACATCGCTGCTCGCAGCGAATCTACAACCAGGGAACAGGTATCTTCGGAGTCCGCCATGATCGACCGGAAGGAGTGAGAGGATCTATGCATTTTACTTCAGGAGGGCGACTTGTCTCGCATTCGACAGCCCCCTCTCATCTACCAACTGAGCGCATCTGGCAGCTGCAGTATAAATGGGGACTCAGAAAGGACTCATCTTATTTCAAGCGGCTCCATGACCCGCCCGACTCACCTGAAGCCTGCACTGCCTAAATTGAACACTCACTCCTCCACGCCACCAGCTCGGGATACCAAAATGAGGCATTCTGGGATTTGGAGTTCGCTTTCATCACACACGAACTCTGATTGGTGCGCAGACAGCGCAAGGAGGAGGGGAACAAGTGCCGGTGATTATTTTAAACAGGATGAGAGCATCAGGGACGAGATCTTTACAGATGAAGGCGCTGAAGAAGGCCAAACCACCGGAATGCATCCGCCAGAGCTGGGACTTCGAGAAATAATGCTGTGTCCACCCTGTTCTCCCCTTGCGGCCTCTGTTCTTTTTCGCCGAAAAGGATTCTCCTCATATATTCTGAGCCAGCCAGCAGCTCAGTCCAGATGGCCCTGCAACACTAAGCGACCCGAAGTTAAACTGGCACATCGCTGCTCGCAGCAAATCTACAACCAGGGAAGTGGTATCTTCGGAGTCCGCCATGATCGACCGGAAGGAGTGAAAGGATCGAGGTATTTTACTTCAGGAGGGCGACTTGTCTCGCATTTGACAGCCCCCTCTCATCTACCAACCGAGCGCATCTGGCAGCTGCAGTATACAAGGGGACACAGAAAGGACTCATCTTATTTCAAGCGGCTCAATGACCCGCCCGACTCACCTGAAGCCTGCAGTGCCTGCATTGAACACTCACTCCTCCACGCCACCAGCTCGGGATACCAAAATGAGGCATGCTGGGATTTGGAGTTCGCTTTCATCACACACGAACTCTGATTGGTGCGCAGACAGCGCAAGGAGGAGGGGAACAAGTGTTGGTGCATATTTTAAACAGGATGAGAGCATCAGGGACGCAATATTTACAGCTGAAGGCGCTGAAGAAGGCCAAACTGCCGAAATGCATCCGCCAGAGCTGGGACTTCGAGAAATAAAGCTGTGTCCACCCTGTTCTCCCCTTGCAGCCTCTGTTCTTTTTCGCCGAAAAGGATTCTCCTCATATATTCTGAGCCATCCAGCAGCTCAGTCCAGATGGCCCTGCAGCACTAAGTGACCCTAAGATAAACTGGCACATAGCTGCTCGCAGCAAATCTACAACCAGGGAACTGGTATCTTCGGAGTCCGCCATGATCGACCGGAAGGAGTGAGAGGATCGAGGTATTTTACTTCAGGAGGGCGACTTGTCTCGCATTTGACAGCCCCCTCTCATCTACCAACCGAGCGCATCTGGCAGCTGCAGTATACAAGGGGACACAGAAAGGACTCATCTTATTTCAAGCGGCTCCATGACCCGCCCGACTCACCTGAAGCCTGCACTGCCTACATTGAACACTCACTCCTCCACGCCACCAGCTCGGGATACCAAAATGAGGCATGCTGGGATTTGGAGTTTGCTTTCATCACACACGAACTCTGATTGGTGCGTAGACAGTGCAAGGAGGAGGGGAACAAGTGCCGGTGATTATTTTAAACAGGATGAGAGCATCAGGGACGCGATCTTTACAGCTGAAAGCGCTGAAGAAGGCCAAACCGCCAAAATGCATCCGCCAGAGCTGGGACTTCGAGAAATAAAGCTGTGTCCACCCTGTTCTCCCCTTGTGGCCTCTGTTCTTTTTCGCCGAAAAGGATTCTCCTCATATATTCTGAGCCATCCAGCAGCTCAGTCCAGATGGCCCTGCAGCAATAAGCGACCTGAAGTTAAACTGGCACATCGCTGCTCGCAGCAAATCTACAACCAGGGAACTGGTATCTTCGGAGTCTGCCATGATAGACCGGAAGGAGTGAGAGGATCGAGGTATTTTACTTCAGGAGGGCGACTTGTCTTGCATTTGACAGCCCCCTCTCATCTTCCAACCGAGCGCATCTGGCAGCTGCAGTATACAAGGGGACACAGAAAGGACTCATCTTATTTCAAGCGGCTCCATGACCCGCCCGACTCACCTGAAGCCTGCACTGCCTACATTTAACACTCACTCCTCCATGCCACCAGCTCGGGATACCAAAATGAGGCATGCTGGGAATAGGAGTTCGCTTTCATCACACACGAACTCTGATTGGTGCGCAGACAGCGCAAGGAGGAGGGGAACAAGTGCCGGTGATTATTTTAAACAGGATGAGAGCATCAGGGACGCAATCTTTACAGCTGAAGGCGCTGAAGAAGGCAAAACCGCCTAAATGCATCCGCCAGAGCTGGGACTTCGAGAAATAAAGCTGTGTCCACCCTGTTCTCCCCTTGCGGCCTCTGGTTTTTTTTGCCGAAAAGGATTCTCCTCATATATTCTGAGCCAGCCAGCAGCTCAGTCCAGATGGCCCTGCAGCACTAAGCGACCCGAAGTTAAACTGGCACATCGCTGCTCACAGCAAATCTACAACCAGGGAACTGGTATCTTCAGAGTCCCCCATGATTGACCGGAAAGAGTGAGAGGATCGAGGTATTTTACTTCAGGAGGGCGACTTGTCTCGCATTTGACAGCCCCCTCTCATCTACCAACCGAGCGCATCTGGCAGCTGCAGTATACAAGGGGACACAGAAAGGACTCATCTTATTTCAAGCGGCTCAATGACCCGCCCGACTCACCTGAAGCCTGCAGTGCCTGCATTGAACACTCACTCCTCCACGCCACCAGCTCGGGATACCAAAATGAGGCATGCTGGGATTTGGAGTTCGCTTTCATCACACACGAACTCTGATTGGTGCGCAGACAGCGCAAGGAGGAGGGGAACAAGTGTTGGTGCATATTTTAAACAGGATGAGAGCATCAGGGACGCAATATTTACAGCTGAAGGCGCTGAAGAAGGCCAAACTGCCGAAATGCATCCGCCAGAGCTGGGACTTCGAGAAATAAAGCTGTGTCCACCCTGTTCTCCCCTTGCAGCCTCTGTTCTTTTTCGCCGAAAAGGATTCTCCTCATATATTCTGAGCCATCCAGCAGCTCAGTCCAGATGGCCCTGCAGCACTAAGTGACCCTAAGATAAACTGGCACATAGCTGCTCGCAGCAAATCTACAACCAGGGAACTGGTATCTTCGGAGTCCGCCATGATCGACCGGAAGGAGTGAGAGGATCGAGGTATTTTACTTCAGGAGGGCGACTTGTCTCGCATTTGACAGCCCCCTCTCATCTACCAACCGAGCGCATCTGGCAGCTGCAGTATACAAGGGGACACAGAAAGGACTCATCTTATTTCAAGCGGCTCCATGACCCGCCCGACTCACCTGAAGCCTGCACTGCCTACATTGAACACTCACTCCTCCACGCCACCAGCTCGGGATACCAAAATGAGGCATGCTGGGATTTGGAGTTTGCTTTCATCACACACGAACTCTGATTGGTGCGTAGACAGTGTAAGGAGGAGGGGAACAAGTGCCGGTGATTATTTTAAACAGGATGAGAGCATCAGGGACGCGATCTTTACAGCTGAAAGCGCTGAAGAAGGCCAAACCGCCAAAATGCATCCGCCAGAGCTGGGACTTCGAGAAATAAAGCTGTGTCCACCCTGTTCTCCCCTTGTGGCCTCTGTTCTTTTTCGCCGAAAAGGATTCTCCTCATATATTCTGAGCCATCCAGCAGCTCAGTCCAGATGGCCCTGCAGCAATAAGCGACCTGAAGTTAAACTGGCACATCGCTGCTCGCAGCAAATCTACAACCAGGGAACTGGTATCTTCGGAGTCTGCCATGATAGACCGGAAGGAGTGAGAGGATCGAGGTATTTTACTTCAGGAGGGCGACTTGTCTTGCATTTGACAGCCCCCTCTCATCTTCCAACCGAGCGCATCTGGCAGCTGCAGTATACAAGGGGACACAGAAAGGACTCATCTTATTTCAAGCGGCTCCATGACCCGCCCGACTCACCTGAAGCCTGCACTGCCTACATTTAACACTCACTCCTCCATGCCACCAGCTCGGGATACCAAAATGAGGCATGCTGGGAATAGGAGTTCGCTTTCATCACACACGAACTCTGATTGGTGCGCAGACAGCGCAAGGAGGAGGGGAACAAGTGCCGGTGATTATTTTAAACAGGATGAGAGCATCAGGGATGCAATCTTTACAGCTGAAGGCGCTGAAGAAGGCAAAACCGCCTAAATGCATCCGCCAGAGCTGGGACTTCGAGAAATAAAGCTGTGTCCACCCTGTTCTCCCCTTGCGGCCTCTGGTTTTTTTTGCCGAAAAGGATTCTCCTCATATATTCTGAGCCAGCCAGCAGCTCAGTCCAGATGGCCCTGCAGCACTAAGCGACCCGAAGTTAAACTGGCACATCGCTGCTCACAGCAAATCTACAACCAGGGAACTGGTATCTTCAGAGTCCCCCATGATTGACCGGAAAGAGTGAGAGGATCGAGGTATTTTACTTCAGGAGGGCGACTTGTCTTCCATTTGACAGCCCCCTCACATCTACCAACCGAGCGCATCTGGCAGCTGCAGTATACAAGGGGACACAGAAAGGACTCATCTTATTTCAAGCGGCTCCATGACCCGCCCGACTCACCTGAAGCCTGCACTGCCTACATTGAACACTCACTCCTCCACGCCACCAGCTCGGGATACCAAAATGAGGCATGCTGGGATTTGGAGTTCGCTTTCATCACACACGAACTCTGATTGGTGCGCAGACAGCGCAAGGAGGAGGGGAACAAGTGCCGGTGATTATTTTAAACAGGATGAGAGCATCAGGGACGCGATCTTTACAGCTGAAGGCGCTAAAGAAGGCCAAACCGCCGAAATGCATCCGCCAGAGCTGGGACTTTGAGAAATAAAGCTGTGTCCACCCTGTTCTCCCCTTCCGACCTCTGTTCTTTTTCGCCGAAAAGGATTCTCCATATATATATATACATATTGGGCGGTGCATCCTTCCACGGCCGGACTGCCGCGTGAAAATGTTCCAAAAGGTGTCCTGTGCTTAAAAGACGCCACTCCGCAAAGATAAGTTCTTCGAACCTTTATTTTCAAACAGGCAGCTTCCTACAGAGTTCTTTATTGACGCCCTGACGCGTTTCGAGGCAGCAGCCTCTTCCTCAAAGGGCAAAGCAGTAAGTGTTCAGCTGCACGTTCCAACCTGTAATTTCCTTCTCTGCATGCCGCTCCCAAAGGGTACTCTCACAGCATGCTGGGTGTTGTAGTGCTTTGTATGCTGAGCACTCACCTTCGTGTTGCTATTTTCAGTCTTTTGAAACCCCTCCAATGGGGCTCCGTTGGGTTAGTTGTCTGTTTGTTTGGAGTAATCTTTGCGCCGTCAATGCCAGCATAATTCAGGCATGAGGACCCATTGTCGATTTAATTGGGCGGTGCATCCTTCCACGGCCGGACTGCCGTGTGAAAATGTTCCAAAAGGTGTCCTGTGCTTAAAAGACGCCACTCCGCAAAGATAAGTTCTTCGAACCTTTATTTTCAAACAGGCAGCTTCCTACAGAGTTCTTTATTGACGCCCTGACGCGTTTCGAGGCAGCAGCCTCTTCCTCAAAGGGCAAAGCAGTAAGTGTTCAGCTGCACGTTCCAACCTGTAATTCCCTTCTCTGCATGCCGCTCCCACAGGGTACTCTCACAGCATGCTGGGTGTTGTAGTGCTTTGTATGCTGAGCACTCACCTTCGTGTTGCTATTTTCAGTCTTTTGAAACCTCTCCAATGGGGCTCCGTTGGGATAGTTGTCTGTTTGTTTGGAGTAATCTTTGCGCCGTCAATGCCAGCATAATTCAGGCATGAGGACCCATTGTCGATTTAATTGGGCGGTGCATCCTTCCACGGCCGGACTGCCGCGTGAAAATGTTCCAAAAGATGTCCTGTGCTTAAAAGACGCCACTCCGCAAAGATAAGTTCTTCGAACCTTTATTTTCAAACAGGCAGCTTCCTACAGAGTTCTTTATTGACGCCCTGACGCGTTTCGAGGCAGCAGCCTCTTCCTCAAAGGGCAAAGCAGTAAGTGTTCAGCTGCACGTTCCAACCTGTAATTCCCTTCTCTGCATGCCGCTCCCACAGGGTACTCTCACAGCATGCTGGGTGTTGTAGTGCTTTGTATGCTGAGCACTCACCTTCGTGTTGCTATTTTCAGTCTTTTGAAACCCCTCCAATGGGGCTCCGTTGGGATAGTTGTCTGTTTGTTTGGAGTAATCTTTGCGCCGTCAATGCCAGCATAATTCAGGCATGAGGACCCATTGTCGATTTAATTGGGCGGTGTATCCTTCCACGGCCGGACTGCCGCGTGAAAATGTTCCAAAAGGTGTCCTGTGCTTAAAAGACGCCACTCCGCAAAGATAAGTTCTTCGAACCTTTATTTTCAAACAGGCAGCTTCCTACAGAGTTCTTTATTGACGCCCTGACGCGTTTTGAGGCAGCAGCCTCTTCCTCAAAGGGCAAAGCAGTAAGTGTTCAGCTGCACGTTCCTACCTGTAATTCCCTTCTCTGCATGCCGCTCCCACAGGGTACTCTCACAGCATGCTGGGTGTTGTAGTGCTTTGTATGCTGAGCACTCACCTTCGTGTTGCTATTTTCAGTCTTTTGAAACCCCTCCAATGGGGCTCCGTTGGGATAGTTGTCTGTTTGTTTGGAGTAATCTTTGCGCCGTCAATGCCAGCATAATTCAGGCATGAGGACCCATTGTCGATTTAATTGGGCGGTGCATCCTTCCACGGCCGGACTGCCGCGTGAAAATGTTCCAAAAGGTGTCCTGTGCTTAAAAGACGCCACTCCGCAAAGATAAGTTCTTCGAACCTTTATTTTCAAACAGGCAGCTTCCTACAGAGTTCTTTATTGACGCCCTGACGCGTTTCGAGGCAGCAGCCTCTTCCTTTCTCTGTAATTCCCTTCTCTGCATGCCGCTCCCACAGGGTACTCTCACAGCATGCTGGGTGTTGTAGCAGCATGCAGAGAAGGGAATTACAGGTTGGAACGTGCAGCTGAACACTTACTGCTTTGCCCTTTGAGGAAGAGGCAGTAAATCGACTATTTTCAAATTATATATCTATAGGCGGGACACGGTGCGCGCACTGGCTTGCACCGTCCTTGCACTGTCCTTGCAGTGCGCGGACCTTAGCGTGCGCACGCGGAATTCAGTGTTTAGATGCTGGTTGAGTGCAACATTGAGTGATGACTCTTTCACCTTTGGGTTTAGGTAGGTGTTTTTTGGAGAGTTTGTATGGTAATTGGTAGAGAGCATTGGGGGTAGGTTGAAGATTATGTGAGTTTGAATGTGTTGATAATTTGAACCAATTAAAATGTTACTTTGGTTTTGATTTTGTGTGTGATGAAATGTGATTGGCTCGGTATTTGAATATGTATGAAAAATTAGAGGGAAACACAGCCATTTTGAGATTTTAGTGTTTGAGGTATACTTCTGAGGTGTGAGATTGAGACAGATTTTACTGTACAACAGTTTTTTAGAAGGTGAGTTGTTAATTTGTAAGGAGAACTCTGTTGTTCACTTTAAGTTATTAGGAAAAATGTTTTCTGTTAGTTATTTTTGTTATACTTATGGATTGAGTGGGGCAACATCAGATGCAGTGCTTTATATTTCGAATTCTTGCTTGATACTTTACACTGTCCAGGGAAACACGGCCATTTTGTGACTGGAAAGGGGCGACCACTCGATCCCCCCGAACGTATGGTAGGGTGCCCGGATCCCCCCGGGAAACCATTTTGGGCGGGGGTCGTGTCTCGGCTGGTATGCCCGAAGCGGCGTAGCCGGGGCGCGCCTTTTCCCGCCCAAGAAGGGTTGTCCTAGACACCTACACCGATGGCCACGCCCCGTAGGCGTACCAGAGGAGGGTACACGCCCTCCCGAAGAGGAATAAAAGGAGCAACAATCCAAAGAAGCATCCTCTTGTTCCTGTGCTTGGAAGCTGCACCCTCTCGTTGCACGTGAGCCCTCGACGGAACAAGGAGCAATTTTGAGAACTTGTAATTTTTGTGTTTCTCTTCCAGGAGCCTTCTCTCCCAGCGACTTTGGACCTCCGGATCCAGGACCTCGTTGAGCAGCTAAGCAGCAAGGGTCGAGTATCCGACAACGATGCCTGGCAAGAAGGCCGGAAAGAAGGCAGGGATGGAGCAGATGCTCCGCATGCTGATGAAAGATATGGCGAGCATGAAAAAGCAGATGGTGGCAATGAATAATACGGGCAGACCGAAGAAGGTCATCGGACCAGCATTGCCGGGAGTAGTCCCCGCCAGGAATAGGGCGGCAGGGGGGGAATCTCCAGTTCCCGAGTCACCTCCGGTAAGCCCAGTTAGTCCAGTCGAGGCCCCAGTACCGATCCCGGATGCAGGCCAACCGATTCTGGTTGTAGTTACGCCCACCAGCGAGGAGGAAATGCCTCCGGAGTTGGCCGCCCAGTTGGCCGCATGGCTTGGAAAGAATACCGAGGGTGCAGCGGCGCCCGGAGACACGGCCAAAGAGGCTAGGTTGCTAATGAAGCAGTTGCGGCAATCGCGAGATGCTGCGAAGGCGAATCTCCCTCTTGTCCCCTCACAGATTCCCTCGGAAGAACCAGCGGCTGGCGGTGGAAAATCAGCGGGACCAGCTATGGAGTTTGGTAAGCAGCCATTGCCAATGGCAAATGGGGGGTCTTTGCCCTCAAGAAGGGAGAAAGTAGTTCAGCATATTCCACTGGCTACGAAAGAAATGATTTGGGCTGATAAATATGTAAATATGTTTTCGCTCCTGACTGACCATCACGAGATTGAGTATGTTAAGGCTCAGAAGGAGTTGTTGCATCCGAGTGTGTGGCGCGCAAAAATGGCGGGCTTCAGGGTGGATGAGACGATCTCGAATTGGGCCAAGGCCTTTGGGATGTTTACTGCTATTATGGGTGAACGTAAGCCAGAGATTATGACTGAATTGGCCTGTTATCAGACACGCATAATGGATTTCTATGAAACACATGAGGGCGATCAATAGAGGGGTTATGATAGTAAGTTTCGTAAGGCCAAGGAGCACGATTCGTCTCTGACGTGGGACTGTCTCGACTCCGTCTCTTGGCAGAAGCAGCTCCTGCCGGGCACGACGAAGTCGTCCTCGCTTGGCGAGTATGGGTCGGCGCCTTCCCGCCATCAATCGGCGGCGCCCTTTCGAACAAGCCCCGCAGGTGATCACCAACCCAGGAGTGGTGGGAATGGGGGTAGGAAAGGGGTTTGCTGGAATTTTAACAGAGGCAAGTGCACGAGGCCACAAGGGACATGTAAGTTCAGGCATGAGTGTGCAGGTTGCGGACATTCTTCACACCCTGAGAGTTCATGCAGAGCCAAGAATGGGGATACCGGGGGTAGAGGAGGTACCAAACAGGTCTAATATCGGCCAAGGGGTACCACTACCTACCCCCGTAGATATCATGGCAATGATCCCCTGGCTAAATGAATACCCTGATCATGTCTCCGCTGGGGTGTTACGGGACGGCTTCTCGTATGGTTTCCACATCCCGGCGGGGGATTTTCGGGGGGACTTACTGTGCAGAAATCAACTGTCCGTTCAGCAGCACCCAGTGGTGGTAGAAAGCAAGATTGCGAAGGAAGTTGCCCGGGGCCGGGTCGCCGGCCCATATAGGCACCCGCCAGTTCCTAATTTCATTTGTTCACCATTGGGAGTAGTCCCCAAGAAGGACCCAGGTGAGTTTAGGTTAATTCATAACTTGTCGGCTCCTAGGGGTCTTTCGGTAAACGATGCGATTGATCCAGGAGTCTGTTCGGTGCGGTACGCATCCTTTGATGAGGCCGTCGCCATGTTGAATCGCCTGGGGCCCGGAGCGCTGATGGCTAAATCGGATATTGAGTCAGCATTCCGGTTGCTCCCGGTACATCCTCAGGATCAGCGCCTGTTAGGTTTTGTGTTTCAAGGACGCTATTACATGGATAGATGTATGCCAATGGGTTGCTCCATCTCTTGTGCTTATTTTGAGAAATTCAGCTGTTTTCTGCAATGGGCGTTCACCAAAGCTATGGGCTATACTCAGGTTATGCACTTACTAGATGATTTTTTGTTCTTGGGGCCAGCCGGTGACACGGAATGTGCACAGGCTTTGCGGAAATTTTGCAATCTCATGAACCGGTTCGGCGTGCCATTGGCACCGGAGAAAACGGTGGGGCCATCTACTTCACTCGAGTTTCTTGGAATTGAGCTCGATTCAGTGGCGGGATGCTGCCGTTTGCCCAGGGACAAAGTAATGAAATTTAGGGCCTCGCTAGAATTGTGCATTAGCAAAGAGAAGGTAACTCTCCATCAGTTGCAGCAAGCGGTGGGCCAGCTTAACTTTGCCCTCAGAGTGATTCCAATGGCCCGCCCCTTTTCCCGCTCTATTGCACAAGCCATTGTCGGTCTCAAAGAAGGACACCACCGCACGAGACTGTCTGCAGAGGTTCGCCAGGATATGCGCATATGGTTGGCATTTCTGGCGGATTTCAACGGTCGAGTGGTATGGAGCAAACCACCAGCATCCTCGGACGAGCTGGGTTTGTGGACCGACTCGGCAGGGAGCGTAGGATTTGGCGCCATCTTTGGTAATCGATGGTCGGCGCAAACATGGCCGACGTGGTGGCACACCAGTGGGCTAACAGGTAACATTGGGTTTCTTGAGTTGTTTCCCATTTTGGTGGCCCTGAAGGCATGGCCGGACAATTTCCGTGATCGCGCAGTGGTACTCTGGTCCGATAACATGACCGTGGTTGAATGCATAAATAACCAGGCAGCACGCTGCAAGTTGATTTTGAGATTATTAAAGGAAATTGTACTACTGTGCATGAGGCTGAACGTTCAGTTTAGGGCAAGGCATGTGCCGGGTGTACTGAACCAGGCGGCTGATGCACTCTCTCGTTCCCACATGCAGGCCTTCAGGGGTTATCTACCTTCCGCGGATCTAGTGGCGGCACCATTTCCCGAAGCTCTCTGGTCACTCGGTGCCCCGGATTACAGGACCTCGTGGGAGCCAGCTTAGCCCCCAGGACATGGAAGGCGTACGAAGGAGCGTTTCGTTCCTATTGTGCATTTTTGGGTCCAGCAGGAGGGGATAAGTGGGGACAGGAGGAGTATGTACTGAAGTTTTTAGTAGCACTCCACAAGGCAGGCCGATCAGCAGCGACGGCCAATAGGCACCGGGCCGCCATTGCATTCATGGTGCAGGCTTATGGCATCAAGGACCCTACATCGTCCTTTTTGGTAAAGAAGGCACTACGAGGGTGGCAACGCCTCGAGGGTCATAGAGTAGACGAGAGGCGCCCAATTGGGTTAGAAAGATTGTCCCTGTTGATGTCGGTGCTCCCCGCGACATGTTCCTCCAAGTCCGAAGCAGTGCTGTTCCGGGCCGCTTTCGCATTAGAATTCCATGGGGCTATGCGGGTGAGCGAGCTGGTGGCAAGAAATAAGAAGGATGTGGGGGGAGGCCTGTGTCGGGAACATGTTCAGATCAAGGGTGATTCAATGGTAATCACAATTGCCAGGTCTAAAACCGACCAGGGTGCGATGGGGGACAGTATTGTGGGCCAGCGCATGCGAGGGTCCCCCATGTGCCCGGTGCAGTGCGTTGAGGAATACCTGGCGCAAAGGGCGGTAGCATGGGGGGGAAGCTTGCTGAGACACACCGACGCCACCCCACTGACAAGGTTTCAGTTTCAACACCAAAAACAGGGTCTGGGCTCTCTGGCAATAAGGACAAGCCTCACCAGAATAATGATAAACCAAAAACAGGTTCCAATATTGCCACGTTATTCTAAACTGGATCCCGGGTGATCACTCGAATGACTGAATGAAGCAGTAATTCTCAATGAACCAGATTTCAGAATAAATCATTTCTATTTTATTTTTTTATTTAAATGCATGTGTCTATTTCGTATGCGATTTTTTGTATTTTATAATCAAGAAACATTTCATTAGTTCAACTCTATTAAACTGAACACAAATTCTAAACAAATGACATTAGGCAAAAACGGTAATTAGACAGACAAATATCCACTCACACTCGTCAGTCATACCACACAAGACAATCAAGATATATTTACAGTTATTTACAAACAATATAGTATCACAGTGGAAACATAAAGCATTGGAAAACAGCAGATCAACAAACTAATTATTTTCTGAAATGATCAAGGGTTCCTAATGCTGAGTAAAAGAGGTCTACGCGTTTCGATCACCCCTGGTTTCGGGGAAATCTCATCAGGACCAAGTGCCTCTCAATGGGCGACTTTACTTTTGTGGATGTCAATATGTTGCGCCTAATGCGGCTGTTGGTGCAATTGTTGAGCAGCTTGCGTAGTTGTGGGTTGTGTTTTGTAGGTAGCGCAGGGAGTTCACGTTTATCTATGTCGGGCTTGAGTGAATCTGTAACGTGCTCCAGAAGCCTGGAAGACCTGCGATTGTTTACAGTGACCGGCACCTTCCAGTCGGTTGCTACCGACTGGAAGGTGCCGGTCACTGGACACAATCGCACAGAGACCGAGGAGCGCAGACCCCCTGTAGCAGATAGCGGACACGACGCTTCCAGGCTTCTGGAGCACGTTACAGATTCACTCAAGCCCGACATAGATAAACGTGAACTCCCTGCGCTACCTACAAAACACAACCCACAACTACCCAAGCTGCTCAACAATTGCACCAACAGCCGCATTAGGCGCAACATATTGACATCCACAAAAGTAAAGTCGCCCATTGAGAGGCACTTGGTCCTGATGAGATTTCCCCGAAACCAGGGGTGATCGAAACGCGTAGACCTCTTTTACTCAGCATTAGGAACCCTTGATCATTTCAGAAAATAATTAGTTTGTTGATCTGCTGTTTTCCAATGCTTTATGTTTCCACTGTGATACTATATTGTTTGTAAATAACTGTAAATATATCTTGATTGTCTTGTGTGGTATGACTGACGAGTGTGAGTGGATATTTGTCTGTCTAATTACCGTTTTTGCCTAATGTCATTTGTTTAGAATTTGTGTTCAGTTTAATAGAGTTGAACTAATGAAATGTTTCTTGATTATAAAATACAAAAAATCGCATACGAAATAGACACATGCATTTAAATCAAAAAATAAAATAGAAATGATTTATTCTGAAATCTGGTTCATTGAGAATTACTGCTTCATTCAGTCATTCGAGTGATCACCCGGGATCCAGTTTAGAATAACGTGGCAATATTGGAACCTGTTTTTGGTTTATCAAGGTTTCAGTTTCAGCGGGTGTTAACTTTGGCAATCGCGGCAGCGGGCTTGGACCCAAGCGATTTTGGGACCCATTCCTTCAGGATAGGGGCTGCTACAGAAGCTACAGCCAGGGGTCAGAGTGTGGAAACGGTGAAACAATTGGGGCGATGGTCCTCGAACTGTTATAAAAGGTATGTGCGGTTGCACATGTTGTGAAGCTAATGTCATGCACTCACGCTTCTTGTCTTTTGTTTGATTTACAGTTTCGCGAGCTTGCGAGGCGGGGCGGACTGTGCAGTCGACAGGACACCTGGGGACCAGCGGTCAAAGATCACCGGCTGAGGAAAGAGTGGTGTGGGTCGTGGGCCACTCATACGTGAGGCGTGCCACGGACGTATTCAAATCAGGTGACATGATTCACGCAGCTGGGAATACGGGTACAGGGTGACCTTCCACGGAAGGGGCGGGCTCTGTATTGACCGGTTTCAGTGTTTTGTCGAGGAACTGTTAGGGCGGACAAGGTCACCGCCGTCTATAATCATAGTGCATCTGGGAGGCAATGATTTGGTGGCCCTCGGTCGGCGAGTACTCCTCGAGCGGGTTCTATCCACTGTTAGCTGGTTGGCAAAGAGGATTCCGGGGTGCACGATAGCATGGTCACACATGATTCCAAGGAAGGTGTGGCGGGGGGCCCTCTCTGTGTCAGCTTTGAATTATTCAGTAAAGAAAGTCAATAATACGCTGGGTAGATTGTTTCGTTCAGGACAGTTGCACTGTATTCCGCATGGATGTATTCGGGGGGATAACATGTATCTCGAAGATGGGGTTCATTTGTCCCGGGAGGGGAATGTCTTACTCATAGGAGACTTCATAGCATGGTTAAGGGGATTGTATAGTCATGACCTTTAGTAGGAGTGTGGGGGGTCCGGATAGCCGGTCAACTCTCCGGCCTGTGGCGGTAAGGTCATGATCGGTGAGCAGTAATTTCAAGATCCCTAGAGGAGGGGCGCCACCCATTATGGATGGGAGCGCCCGGGGGAGGTGGCCATTGGCCCCTCACACGGGGAGGCGGCACCCACTAAGTATGGGGTCGCCGAAGGGAAGGCGGTCATAGGCCCCTCCCAGGGGAGGAGGCGGCTCGATGCCCCTCCTAGGAATTTCCCGGGGCCAGGATATCCGCGACGGCGGATGTGATGAACAGTGTGGGGTGGGTTGGGGGTCCACGCTACCTTCTAGACACCTCACACGAGTCCTCGGACGACCATTAAGATGGCGTCGAGTTAAATAAGGGGCCCCCGCTAAGACAAGGGATAATTGGAAGTTGGCACAGAGGTACAGTCCTCTGTGCGCCCGCCCCTCACACCGTGAGGGGGAAGTTCTGGTAGTAGGGATCTGACACCGGTTACGACCTTGCGGTTGGCCCGTAATGTTAGGATGTACAATTTTTATTTAGAAAGTATGCATTTGCAGGATGTTTAGACTCGGCTAGGAGAACCTTTGTATTAGAGATTTGTTAAGGTTAGCCAATAAACGTGACTGCAGCGAAATGTATAAATGAAAAATTGTACATGATATGAAACTGTTATTTTAATGTTTTAATTTTGTTTCATATTTTAATAAATACGGCCGGGAGGGTAACTCCCTCCCGCCTTCCAGAAGTTGAGAACTGCGTCCGTCTTCCCATCCTTGGGGATTGTGTTGGGAGGGGGTGATAGGCATCCCGGCCATATGGAAAGGGGCGACCACTCGGTCCCCCCGAACGTATGGTAGGGTGCCCGGATCCCCCCGGGAAACCATTTTGGGCGGGGGGCGTGTCTCGGCTGGTATGCCCGAAACGGCGGAGCCGGGGCGTGCCTTTTACCGCCCAAGAAGGGTTGTCCTAGACACCTACACCGTTGGCCACGCCCCGTGGGCGTACCAGAGGAGGGTACACGCCCTCCCGAAGAGGAATAAAAGGAGCAACAATCCAAAGAAGCATCCTCTTGTTCCTGTGCTTGGAAGCTGCACCCTCTCGTTGCACGTGAGCACTCGACGGAACAAGGAGCAATTTTGACCCACCCACCAGCCCCTTATGGCAACGTTAGTAGTTCAATTAAGTTGATTTGCTTTGATAGTATCTTTTTTCCACGGTTTTGGTGCGTAATAAAGATGTCAATGTTTGAACTGCAATAAAATGATTTGCTTCATAACATTTTTTCTCATTCAGTTGAGCGGAGTATCACAGTCTGATTAAAATGTGTGGCATGTGTAGATAAGTGGATGAATATTACAATGTTCAGTTTAACCGCTTTATCGCTCTCTTCATTAGGTTGAAAACGTCGTATTTATTTTGGTCGGGCGGTAAGGTCATGATCAGTGAGCAGTAATTTCAACATCCCTAGAGGAGGGGCGCCACCCATTATGGATGGGAGCGCCCGGGGGGAGGCAGCCATTGGCCCCTCACACGGGGAGGCGGCACCCACTAAGTATGGGGTCGCCGAAGGGAAGGCGGTCATAGGCCCCTCCCAGGGGAGGAGGCGGCTCGATGCCCCTCCTAGGAATTTCCCGGGGCCAGGATATCCGCGACGGCGGATGTGATGAACAGTGTGGGGTGGGAGGGGGGTCCACGCTACCTTCTAGACACCTCACACGAGTCCTCGGACGACCATTAAGATGGCGTCGAGTTAAATAAGGGGCACCCGCTAAGACAAGGGAAATTGGAAGTTGGCACAGAGGTACAGTCCTCTGTGCACCCGCCCCTCACACCGTGAGGGGGGAGTTCTGGTAGTAGGGATCTGACACCGGTTACGACCTTGCCGTTGGCCCGTAATGTTAGGATGTACAATTTTTATTTAGAAAGTATGCATTTGCAGGATGTTTAGACTCGGCTAGGAGAACCTTTGTATTAGAGATTTGTTAAGGTTAGCCAATAAATGTGACTGCAGCGAAATGTATAAATGAAAAATTGTACATGATATGAAACTGTTATTTTAATGTTTTAATTTTGTTTCATATTTTAATAAATACGGCCGGGAGGGTAACTCCCTCCCGCCTTCCAAAAGTTCAGAACTGCGTCCGTCTTCCCATCCTTGGGGATTGTGTTGGGATGGGGTGATAGGCATCCCGGCCATATATAATGTCTGAGGTACTTTTGTGTGGAATTTTTGATGTTCAATTTCTGGTGTGTGTTTTACACAGTAGTAACTCTTCTTCTAGAATTTATTAGTTTTTTTCTGCCCTATCTCGCTCTTACCCTGCAACATCTCACTGTCTTTCTCTTTCTTTTAATAGTACACTAACTTCAATAATGGTTGAAAATGAAGAGTCATTTGACATCGAAATCACAGCAACATGTATTGATCCTATAGATTAAACAAATCATGAAGAACATGAAGGAGATACTATGGCAGATTTTTTTGATGAAACACTAGACATGAAATTTATGGAATGTGTAGACGTTGTTGAGTTTGACGAATCATTTTCAGACACTTTAATAGATGAAATTTCTGATGAAGAAATGCTACAAGTTCTTTTAGATTTTGAAAATTCTGATAAATACATTTTAATTTAGTAAAGAAAAATTGTTTTGAAAATTATACGTATTTAAATGTAATTTATGAGGTAGTAGCAAAGTGATACAATTTTGTGTTCTTCATGTCCTATATCCTTTCTGTCACTGACTGTCTCTGATGCACTAGTTTACAATGTAAGTAAGTATATAGAACAGCAAGTGTGTTTCACCAGAGTAGGAACTCATGACCCCCTACGCCAATTCTGACCACACATTGAGAAAGGAAGGAATCATGTGAACAAATCTGTTTCTGCTTTCCTGAAAGACTACAGTATGGATTCAATATACCATAATAACTTGCATTACAACGTACAAGGTATCTACAGACGAGACAATGTCCATTTCCATTTAGTTTTATTTAAAAAAAAAAATTCCAATAGGTCCGCGCACCGTGAGTGCTAGGTGAATGCACAGTGCGCGAACCCTTTCGCCGCCATTTTGTGGTTTCAGAAGAGAGTGAAAAATATAACTTAAAAATGTGTGAAGGGGGTAGGGTAGAGTGTCCCTGACCCCTTAGGCCTTCTCAGGGGGTTCTTCAAGGACTCCTAAGGTTAAAAATATGTTTATTTTTTTTTTAAATACCAGAAATCACGATAGGTCCGCGCACGGGGAGGTCTCGAGAAGTGCTCGGTGCGCGGACCTCAGTAAAAATTAATTGAAAAAATTGCTTTAAAAATCATATTTGAGTGTTTACATGTTAGTTGGCTCTAAAAAGAGCCGTTGTGTTCATTGTGTTTTTTTTGGTACCTAAAAGTAAGTACAAATGCAGAGTCTGATGTTACAGAGAAAGACTTTGTTCCCTTCATCGGTGAAATGTACACCATCTGTCCTATAGATGCCTTGCATGTTGTAACGCAAGTCGTTGTGGTATACACAACCCATTCCATAGTCTCTCATGTATGCAGAAACAGATTTATTTACATGTTTCCTTGCTTTCTCAATCTGTGGACAAAATTGATATGACCAATTCCATTTTTGCCTTTGGCATATATTGAAATAGACAAAGGCAGTTTGAGGAAAAAGTGCCATCAATTGTCCAAAGATGTCCTTCAATAGCATTTCCAGACCAACCCCAGACAAAGTGCATAAGTCATTTCCACCACAGTGCACAATTATGAGGTCAGGATGTGGGAGATGCATGAAGGATTTCACCAATGGTATCAATTGGTGACATCTCAATCCTCTCTGGTCAATCCATAAAATATCCACATTTGGTAAATCAAGGTTTAAAATTCCTCTGTTCTTTGCATACCGTTTAGACCAGAATACAAAGCTGTGTCCTAAAAACCATACTGAAAGCATGTTCAAGGTAGATCTGGTTGTACTCAGATGAGGGCTGTAAATGAAATGACAGTTGGAAAGCTTGCAATTTGGAAAAAAAGAGGAGGACATTTACTGCACTTGAAGCTTAAGAAATGATTGGTGCTTTCTGAAAATGCAAAAGAGCATATTAGGGTGCATAGTTTTGTTTTTTTAAAAGAAGCAATTCTAATGGTTCAGAAAAGGTCATTGAAAGGAACATTGCACATGATTAGCTGTTATATTGAAAGCTCTAACAACCTTGATGGATTCATTTGCAACATAGTATGATGAACTTTTAAACTCTGTTCTTCCTTAGGTGGGAGTTACCATGGTAACAGGTTGAATGAGCAGTAGGGGAATGGGTGAATATTATGTTAGTTTGAAAGTGTGGAAATGTAGAACCAATTGAAATGTTAGTTTTGTTTTGAAATCGTGTGGGAAGACATTTCATTGGTTATGAGCAGAAACAAGTGAGAAGAATGAGTGGGAAACTGCCATTTCTGTTTCCAGTGTCTGAGCTGCAGTTCAGGGATTCTGCTTAAGAAAATGTGGTGTGTGTTTCACACTGTTCCACATTTTCAAAAGCGATTGTAAAGGTGAGTAATATAGAGAGAGTGCTGTTTGTAGTATTGGGAAGCATAACAAGCATATTGGGCTTCATTACTGGTGTATGTTGAATATGAGTCAGGTTTCTGCATTGTAGTGTAGTGCTCATTTAAATGGGTTGTGCTCTGTGTGTAAAATGATTTACCATGCTAAATTTTTTTTGATAAAATGTGTGGCTTAAAGATTTTTGACAAGGATCACAGTGAGTGCCTGTGTGAATTAAGGAATTATATGTTCACCTTTTTCCATAATGTTAACTGAATGGTGCATATTAGAAATGACATTTTGAAATGAGTTAGGTTTCTGCAAAGTAATGTAGTGCATATTGAAATGGGCTGTGTTCTGTGTCTAAATTGATTTACCATGTTAAATGATTTTTGCTGAAATATGTGGCTATAATATTTTTCACAAGGTCACACTGTGTGTGTATGTGAATTAAGGGATTATATTTTCATCTTTTTCCATAATGTTAGCTGTGTGTGCTTACAGTTTGTATCTTTTAGTTTATAGGGTAGACTTCTTTTGAAATTGTTTTCATGCTTGGATTCAATGCTGGTATAGAGATAGTGAAATAGTTTCATTGGACTTGTAAATATGCTCCTTTTTTGCAAGCACCTTGCGCAACCTTTGTTGGAGTGGTGTGGCTCACTGGTTAGAGGCGGCAGACCCGGGAGCAGAAGTCGGCCGGGACCAGGGTTCAATTCCTGACGCGGCAGGGTCGTGGACTTTGGTCAGCGGACTCGATAATTCTCGCGCCGGTGCCTACTCTAATCAGGGGTCCCACTCGGCAACTCAGGGCATCAGCTTGCCTAATCTCCACAACGGCCCCTCCTACGCCGGGGATGCTTGGCTCCACCTTGGGGACTCCCAGCAGGGACCATCCCACAGGGAAAGCCAGGACGGGTTCCCCAGTGTTACACAGCGCCAGGAAACCTCCGGGTAACAGTGCGCTTTACGAGCTCAAACATAATAATAATAATAACCTTTAACATGGGTGGAAGCAGTGAATGTATGGAGAGGGATAGGAATAGCAGATAGAAAAGCTTATGAAATGGTGTGGAAGTTGCATAAAGGATTTCACTAATGGCATCAATTGAGATGGAATATAGGATAAAGAGGGGCATATTTACAAGCCCTTGCGCAATGTTTGACATGGGTGCAAGCAGAAAATGCATGCAGAGTAATACAATTGCCACACAGACAAGAATATGAAATGTCGTGAGAGATGCTTAAAGGGTTTTTCTAATAGCATAAATTGAGATAGAATATGCAAAAAAAGAGAGGCATATTTACAAGGCCCTTGCACAATGTTTGACATTAATGCTGGTATAGAGATAGTGTAATGGTTTCATTGGCATATTTACAAGCCCCTTGCGCAATGTTTGACATTAATGCTGGTATACAGATAGTGTAATTGTTTCATTGGCATATTTACAAGCCCCTTGCGCAATGTTTGACATTAATGCTGGTATAGAGATAGTGTAATGGTTTCATTGGCATATTTACAAGCCCCTTGGGCAATGGTTGACATTAATGCTGGTATAGAGATAGTGTAATGGTTTCATTGCCATATTTACAAGCCCCTTGCGCAATGTTTAACATTAATGCAGGTATGGAGATAGTGTAATGGTTTCATTGGCATATTTACAAGCCCCTTGCACAATGTTTAACAATAATGCTGGTATAGAGATAGTGTAATCGTTTCATTGCCATATTTACAAGCCCCTTGCACAATGTTTGACATTAATGCTGGTATAGAGATAGTGTAATGGTTTCATTGGCATATTTACAAGCCCCTTGCGCAATGTTTGACATTAATGCTGTTATACAGATAGTGTAATGGTTTCCTTGGCATATTTACAAGCCCCTTGCACAATGTTTGACATTAATGCTGGTATACAGATAGCGTAATGGTTTCATTGGCATATTTACAAGCCCCTTGCGCAATGTTTGACATTATTGTTGGTATAGAGATAGTGTAATGGTTTTATTGGCATATTTACAAGCCCCTTGCGCAATGTTTAACATTAATGCTGCTATAGAGATAGTGTGATGGATTAATTGGCATATTTACAAGCCCCTTGCGCAATGTTTGACATTAATGCTGGTATAGAGATAGTGTAATGGTTTCATTGGCATATTTACAAGCCCCTTGTGCAACGTTTGACATTAATGCTGGTATAGAGATAGTGTAATGGTTTCATTGGCATATTTACAAGCCCCTTACGCAATGTTTAACATTAATGCTGGTATAGAGATAGTGTTATGGTTTCATTGCCATATTTACAAGGCCCTTGCGCAATGTTTAACATTAATGCTGGTATAGAGATAGTGTAATAGTTTCATTGGCATATTTACAAGCCCCTTGCACAATGTTTAACATTTATGCTGGTATAGAGATAGTGTAATGGTTTCATTGCCATATTTACAAGCCCCTTGTGCAATGTTTAACATTAATGCTGCTATAGAGATAGTGTGATGGATTAATTGGCATATTTACAAGCTCCTTGAGCAATGTTTGACATTAATGCTGGTATAGAGATAGTGTAATGGTTTCATTGGCATATTTACAAGCCCCTTGCGCAATGTTTGACATTAATCCTGGTATAGAGATAGTGTAATGGCTTCATTGGCATATTTACAAGCCCCTTGCGCAATGTTTAACATTAATGCTGGTATAGAGATAGTGTTATGGTTTCATTGGCATATTTACAAGCCCCTTGCGCAATGTTTAACATCAATGCTGGTATAGAGATAGTGTTATGGTTTCATTGGCATATTTACAAGCCCCTTGCGCAATATTTAACATTAGTGCTAGTATAGAGATAGTGTCATGGTTTCATTGGCATATTTACAAGCACCTTGTACAATGTTTAACATTAATGCTGGTATAGAGATAGTGTAATGGTTTCATTGGCAAATATACAAACCCCCTGTGTAATGTATATTCTTTTTTTTTTTTGTCCTCATCTTGCGATATCTGTATGATTACGGAGTATCAGGTGTCTGCCTCTGTTTCTTTTCCAACACTGCCCCTCGGTCTCTCTTGTCTGGGGAGTTCTTATCTTCCTCTTGTTGGTTTTTGAGGAGTTTCCTTTACCCATTACATACCATTGCTTCTGATTTGGAACGAGGGGAGCTAGTCAACTTGACTACTCGACAAGTATCATACTTGTTCACCTGAAGATGTATTGCGTTAATCATAGGACTTATATTTAGGTCTTATTTGGGGTTTAAGAAACTTTCAAAACTTTCCCAGAACTTAAATCTCTTACTTACATTTCCTATCCTATCAAGTTTGTTAATTCTTATGGCTGAGTTCAACCAGTCTGCATGAGTTGGGCTAGAAGACCCTTATCCATTTAATACAAATTTCCCTCCTTGCAAGAACTATTAATACAAAGAGGAGATTTTCTTGCCCTTTGGTGAGCCCCCCTTCATTTCCTGCGTCTACAATCCCAAAAAAGGTAAGAATTGTACTTACAGTTAGTTGCTTGGGCAGGATAGTGCTCAGGGTCTTACCAACTTGGTCCCAAAATTCTTTCAGTTGGAGGCAGCTTTTGAACATATGGATGTTGTCTGCTCTTTCTTCTCCACATTTTGGGCATTTCTTTATTCCTGCGTTTTTAAATTTGGAGAGCTTTCTTGGTATCCAATAAGCCCGATGAATTGTATACAGATGGTTCCTTTTCAAGGCCGCGGATTTCAAAGTTGACCAGCATTTTGCCACAGATTTTTCCCAAATTAGGTCTAGATCTGCTGTTAAAATGTCTTTCCCCCATATTTGTGTTTCTATGTTAAAGTTTATATCGTTGTTCGTTATCAGAGCCCAGTACCATTTTGCTATTTCTTTTGGTATTCGTGTTGTTTTAACCATATCATTTTCCACTTTATCATTACCGTTTACATTGGGTAAAGTCTTGGACCAGCTTAGAATTTGGTAATATTTGAATTTGGATAGTGTGTAGTTTGTCAACTCTTGAAGCTCTGACCATGTTTTCAGGTTCGGTCCGTTTAGTATTTGTCCCCAATACTTTACATTGGCTCTTTTTAGTGGGAATGCAAGAATATCTTTGAAGCATTCTGGAGTTCCAGGGGAGTCCCAAATGGGGGCCCATTTACTGTAGTACGATATTTTCAGGATACCTCTAATTTGTGCCCACATCTTTGCTGCATCCCTTAGTGTCTTAAGTTTTATTTTTTGAAGTACATGGGGTTTCCAAACTTAAATAGTGCATGGTCATCTGATTTTGTGATTACTTGTAAGTAGGTTGGGTAATTGTCGTGACTTTTTAGTAGTACTTTGATGTTCTTGAATTGGAAAGCTCTACAGTACTCTACCAAGTCCGGGCTGGCCAGCCCTCCATCTTTCTTCCCCCTCCTAATCTTTTTCCAAGCAATCCTCGTGCTTTTTGCCGCCCATATGAAGCTTGTAATGTCTCTCTGTGCTCGTGCTAGCTCCGTTTTTCCAAACTCCAATGGCATTGCATTAAATAGGAAAGTGAACTTCGGTAAGATGGTCATCTTGACTATGTTTGACCTCCCAATCAGACTCAATGGTAAAGAGGCCCAAGCCTCGAGCAGTTTCCTTACGTCTCCGGCTAACTTGTTCAGATTGTGTTGTGAAATCTTCCCTATATCGTGATTCACTAGAATTCCTAGGTATCTGATTTCATTTTTTATGTGGTTACTTTAAAAGGAAGTGTTCCATGTCATGATCTCCGTTTTCATTTGATATACCAGGTATCCTGAAACTTTCCCAAATGTTTCTATAGTTTTCCCGATTGTATCCTTGGCTCTTAAGTAGTCATCCGTAAAAATCATTAAGTCATCCGCATATAGTGCGATTTTCTTCTCCCATGTGCAGTGTTTAAATGGAGTGATTTTTTTGTTATTTCTTAACTTGTTCGCTAGCGGTTCAATGTATACATTGAATAGTAGAGGAGAAAGGGGACAACCCTGCCTCGTTCCTCTGCTTATCTTTATGTTTTCTGTAAGACTACCATTTATTAGAACTTTAGATCTTGGATCCTCATATATTTGGTTTACCATATGTATGAAGTTTAATCCTATGTTGTTTTTGACCATAACTTTCTCAAGGAATGCCCAGTTGACCCTATCGAAAGCCTTTGCGGCATCAACGGTGAGTATGGTAAGAGGAGTTTTCTCATGTGTTGTAATATCTATTGCAGTTAGTAATTCTTGTGTGACTTCATGTAGATTTCTCCCTTTGATGAACACTTTTTGATCCTGATGCAGCAATTTTGATAATACTTTCCCTAACCGAGCTGACATTATTTTTGTAAATATTTTATAGTCAGCGTTCAGCAAAGATATCGGATGATACGACTCGCATTTGGCAGGGTTCTTTCCGGGTTTCAGGATGATTGTAATTATGGCGTCATGCCAGGAGTCTGGTATGGCTTTATATTGTATAAGAATTATATTGATTAATTTGGTCATATGAGGAAGTATGGAATCTTTTAGTATCATGTAAAGTTCGTTCGGTAGAGCATCAGGCCCTGCTGCCTTTCCTTTTTTCAAGCTTTTAATGGCCTCCGCCACTTCATCTTTGAGGACTTCTCTGTCCAGAACTTCTCTTTCATCTTAAACATATATAATTCAAATACATTCAAGTGTAAAACTATATAACAAAATATGAAGGTGCTTACAACCAACCAATTTTTTTTTTTTTAACTGTATATAGGCAAGAATCACGGGAACGGGAAGCTAAAAGGGTTACGAAGATAACCGAAGAAAAAGAAGATGGAGGGTTATTTTAAAGCACAATCAAGAAAACATAAAATCACACGGAAAAGGGTGGGGAGCAAAATAGGGAAAAAAAAATCCTCATCTGTGAAAACTTAGGAAACTAAAACAAACGGGAGTTATATCTCATAAGAAATTGCAACAGACAAATAAAACAAATGGGGAGTACAAGTAGATACGTAAAAATCTTGTCTTGGAATGTAAATGGCTTGAGGACAAAAAGTAGGAGGAACAAAATCTTGGAATATATCAGAACTGAAAAAAGTGAGATAATAATACTACAAGAGACTCATCTTTTAAAAGAAGAATGGGACCAAATAATTAAGAACTTATGGTGGGTAGATACTCATATATGCACTACACAGCAATGTAACATCAAGGGAATCGCGATCATTTTTAAAAAATCCCTAAAAGCGACTATAACCACCTCAGAAGTAGACAGCATAAGTAGATGGGCCATAGCTAGCGTTAAAATAGGAAATTCTCCCCTCACCATTGCGGGATACTATGGGCCCAACCTGGATGATGCTGATCCGTTGCGAAAATTATACTCGCAGTTACTACTAGCCACCTCTCTCATAATATTGGGAGGTGACTTCAACCTAGTGATGGATCTAAAATTAGACAGATCACCACCAGGGAGACAGACTAATTTGAAAAAAATGAGAGAATGGATTGGGATCTACAAAAGAGATCTTGACCTAGTAGACATTTGGAAAAATAAAGGAGAAAATACGCACCCGTTCACCCTATATAACAAAAAACTGGGGCATAAATCAAGGATCGACTACTTTTTGATCAGCAATGAATTAACAAAGAAAGTGGAAAAAGTATCTCACCTACCAGCTCATTTGTCAGATCATTCGGCAGTACAACTAGCACTACAAGTCACAGTAAAAACAACGGAAAGAAGATTCACAGTCGAGAGAGCCTTGCTACAAGACGAACAGTTAATAAGGGAACTGGAAATAGAAACAAATAACTTTTTTGAATTAAATGCCTCGGGTACCACAGAACAAACAACTTGGGACACCTTTAAAGCTGTTATAATGGGCAAACTTCTGAGTTTAGGGGCTCGCAAAAACAAGCAATTAAAACAAGAGATCTCAGATTTGGAAAGTGACATTAACTCCCTAGAGATCACTATTTCTACGGAACAAGAGGAGGTAAGGAAACAAGAACTTTTTCAAAAAAAAACAGAAGCAAAAAGATAAAATTGATTACATCTTGGAAGAAAGATTGAAATAAAATGGGATTCCAGCAAATTAGCAAGGCATGAGTATGGTGAAGGTTGTGGAAAATGGCTGGCATGGAAACTTAAAACAGATCTGGCCAGAAACAAAGTGAGAAGCATAATTCCGGACGATCAAACTATTCCTAACTCCGATGAAAAATCATCAGGCAAGAATTTTGGAAATTCTTTAAAGAGCTTTATACGGAAGATATAAATCCATCAGATCAAAAGATCAACTCCTACTTGGAAGATGCTGCGCTTCTAAAAAAAAAGTAATGTATATTCTTGTCTGCGTGCCAGTTTTATTACTCTGCATGCATTTTCTGCTTGCATCCATGTTAAACATCGCGCAAGAGGCTTGTAAATATGCCCCTCTTTTTTGTATATTGTATCTCAATTGAGGCCATTAGTAAAATCCTTTACGCATCTCTCACACCATTTCATATGGTTTTCTATCTGCTATTCCTATCCCTCTCCATACATTCACCGCTTCCACCCATGTTAAAGATTGCATAAGGCACTTCTAAAAAAGGAGCATATTTACAAGCCAAAATAAACTATTAGCATTATCTCTGTACCAGCATTGAATTTAAGCATGATAAACACTTTAAAACGAAGTCTACCCTGTAAGCTAAAAGATACAAATTGTTAGCACACACAGCTAACATTATGGAAAAAGATGAAAATATAATTCCTTAATTCACATACATACTCAGTGTGTTCCTTGTCAAAAAACTTAAAGCAAGACATTTCAACAAAAAACATTTAGTATAGTTAATCATTTTAGACACAGAAAGTGAGATGAGACACAGACACAAACAGACAGATGGTGTAGGCAGAGATTGAGATGACACACACATACAAACATAGAGATGGTGGAAGGAGAGAGTGAGATGAGGCATGTAAAGACGGAGACAGTGCAGGCAGAGTGACATGAGACACACAAAGAGAGATGTGAACTGGTGTTTATATTGTTTAGTTAATGTAATTGCTATGTGCTATGTTGGTAGTGGTCTATAATATGTCATATTATTCTTTTCAACAGATTGTAAATATCTACAGAGTCATAATAGAATATGCCTACCAAGAACCGCAAACAAAGACTTTATAAGCAAGTTTTATCAATCAAGACAACTCAATTAGAAGATTCATCCAGAAGACAATCTTCAGAGAAAAGAAAAAATGCACCTGGTAATGCACCTGTGCTTCCTGTTTTTTTGCAGGATATCTTGAATGGACTCTTGTGCAAAGGTTATTAGTTTCTGGCAACAAATGCATTACATCATCAAATTCTTCAGTTCAGGTGGGATATTTGCAACCATTGATGCTTGCATCGGTGGTGCTGTTGCTTCAGAAGAAGTTCTGGGAGTAGAGCCCTGCTCCTCTGATGATCTTTTTATTACAGCTTTACTCCAATTGTTTGGGTGTATATTCTGGACATGGCATTCCATGCTATAGGTTCCAAAGCTGTACTGTTGCTGTGGATTCCCTCTTGAAAGTACTGTGTGACAGATTTTACATGTGACAAAAGGCGCATTTACCTTTTTCTCTCTTTCTATTTTTTTTTTTAATTTCCGTACTATGGACTCTCTCTGTGTTCTAGGGGTTTCAGGAACAAACTCTTCTGAAGATGAAGTAGAAGAATGAACTTTTTACACAAAATAATTGTTGCATTTGTGGTTCCTGTTCTTCTGCAAAATTACAATGGACTGTTGTTCGAAGACTACCAATTTATTGCAATGTATGCATTGCATCATTACATTTTTCAGTTCTGGCTGAATGTTCGCCACCATTGAAGATGGCATTGGTGGTAAGCATGAGCGAATTTTGCGGATCTCGCGTTCGCGAATTTTGCGGATTTGCGGATTCGCAATCCGCAAAATCCGCGAATTCCCGCGAATTTGCGGATTTTTTTTTTTTTTTGTGTTCGCCCGTGTTTCTGCCAGTTCGCGAGGGTTTTGTACACTTTCGCAAATTGCGAACTTACCTGTCGGGTCGCAAGTTTCGCGAACTTGTTGTTTCTACGTGTCCAGCCTGTTTGGGACACTCTTCTTCATCACTGCCACTCTCTGTCACCACTGCCACTCTCTGACTACTCATGCCACCCTCTGGCCCACCCATGCCACCCTCTGTTTCATCACCACACCCTCTGGTTGTCCAGTGTACATTATTTTCGGCAAAGCAAAGCACACCTTCCCTGCCTCAAGTGACCTGAATTAATTTGGGGCTGATTCATGTGTCACAGAATATTTTTTTAGCTGGCACCTGCTTCCTTAGTGCGCCCTGATTAGTGATCTTTTGCACTTGCTAAGTGCTTTCATTGTTGCAAAATTAGTTACAACACCTGCCCTGCCCCAACTGACAATAATGAATTAGGGGCTGATTAATGGATTTTAACTTCCAGCCTGGCTCCTGCTTGTCTCCCTTAGCTGTAATTCAGGACCTTTGTGGCATATGTGTAACTATTCTGAGGTTCAGAGCAGGGTCACATACTAGTTTCAACTGGCAACTGAACTCTGGAGGGGCCCCTCAGGAAGCACTCCAGGAAATGGCTACTAATGATGAGCCTGAACTTTTGAACCTGGTAAGTAGTTACTTTCAGTTTTGCTAAAATCGTATTTCTGCAATTTTGCACTTATTCGCGGGGCGCGAACTCACGCGAACAGTGCGAGCAGTGCGAGCAAAATCCGCTGCTCGCGGATTTGCGGATTTTGCGGGAAATTCGCAAATCTCGCGGATTGCGGATTTCCCGAAAATCCGCAAAATCCGCGAGCGGAACGGATTTTCCGCCCACGCCTAATTGGTGGTACTCTGGTTCTTGCTGTAGATGTACTAGGAGAAGAGTCCTGCTCCTGACATGTTTGCACCACAGCTCTACTCCAATTGTTGGGGTGTATATTTTTTACATGGCGTTCCATGCTGTGGGTTCCGAATGAATATTTCTTATTAGGATTTCTTCTAGATAACACTGTGTCACAGATCTTGCAGGTGACCAGTGGTGCATTTACTTTCTTCTGATGTTCGCGAAAGCTGAAAAACTTCCAGAATAGAAAAAAGGTGTGGCTTCTCTGAAAGCCAAAGAAGAATGATGAACATGGGAGGGGTCTTTCAAGAATTAGAGTAGGAAGTATTATAAACCAATAAAATCTTTTGTTATAAGGTCACATGGTTGGATGTAAGCTTACGGAGTGTTTACGGAGCGTTTACGGAGTGGTCACGTAAGCTTATGTTGCGTTTACGTTTTATTTACGGAGCGCTTACGTCATCTTATGATGTGCTTACGTGGTACGCACCCTCGTGACATTTATAATTGTTTACATAAAGTTATATATGTTGTTCAAAAGTTTAAAATAAACATGTTCTTTATTATCTCAGTTAATTTGTTCCTTTATATTGTATAATGATTATGTAGATATAATGATTTAGCACCCTCGTGAGATTTATAATTGTTTAACTAAAGTTGTATATGTTGTTTTAAAGTTTAAAATAAACATGTTCTTTATTATCCCAGGTAATAGGTTCCTTTTCCTTTATATTGTGCAATAAATACGTAGATATAACAATTTAAAGTTCATAAAACTTTCGGAGGTAAATAATGAATTCTGTGTACATGCATATCTGTGGAGGTACATTTGTGCCATGTGGCACACATACATGTCGTAAGACCATGTATGTGTGTGACATGGCACACAAATCAGAATCAGGGGTGCAACAGGCTCTCAAAGTGACAACCTGTTTTCCTTGTCAATTCGGTAATTTTATTGATTCGATATTTACTGTTTCGGTAATTGCCATTGATTCCTATTGGCCTCAAGACTTATAGAAATCAATGGCAATTACCAAATCGGTAAATACCGATTCGGTAAAATGATTGAATTATTCAGATTTTGTAATTTCAAAAGAGAAATTACCTACATCCAAATTACCTACTCTTAAATATTGAAGTGGTATGATTTGGTATTTATGAGTAGGTAAATCGAGATTACGTACATTTGGCCTATTGAGTCGTAACCTATTTATATACATATGTTACATTTCAGTGCTTTGGCAGTAGTACAATATACTATAGGTAAACACCTTATAGGTTTATGCTGTACCACATCCTTATAGTTTTGCACTTTGACATTCAGTATGACAAACTTTTACATACAAACATAAAAATGTAGTTCTTTTTTTAACCAGTAGAAGTAGTTCTAAAAAGAACTGTTTGGTATGCACCCTTAGAAGATTTGTAATTGCTTAAATAAAGTTATATATGTTTTTTAAAAGTTGCTTAAATAAAGCTATATATGTTGTTTAAAAGTTGATTAAATAAAGTTATATATGTTGTTAAAAAATTAAAATAAACATGTTCTTTATTATCCCAGATAATGTTTACTTTTATATTGTACAATGAATATGTAGATATAACGATAAAACTTTCGAGGGTAAATAATGAATTGTTGTGTACATGCACATGTGTGCATGTACATTTGTGCCATGTGGCACACATACATGTCATAAGACCATCTATGTGTGTGACATGGCACACAAGTCAGAATCAGGGGTGCAACAGGCTGTCATAGTGACAACCTGTCCCCTTTGACAATTCGGTAATTTTACCGAATCGGTATTTACTGATTTAGTAATTGCCATTGATTCCTATTGGCCTCAAGGCCCATTGGAATCAATGGCAATTACCAAATCGGTAAATACGATTCAGTAATATGACTGAATTAAACAGATTCGGTAATTTCAAAAGACAAATTACCTAAATCCCATTTACTTACTCTTAAATATTGAAGTGGTATGATTTGGGACGCGATGTAGGTAGGCATTTACTGGTCTGTAACGGCTGAATTTGGCCGTTGCTGACCGGTAAATGCCTTTTCCTATGTAGGAGGCATTTATTTACAGATTTGGTATTTTTACTGATTCTGTATTTACCAAATCGGTAAAATTACTGAATCGGTAAATACAGACTCGGTAAAAATACCAAATCTGTCAATTCTAATGTAGGTAGCACTGCTGACAGTGCTAGAGGCGTCTAAGAATTTGTTATTTACCACCCAATACAATTGGGTGGCAAATAAGGAATTCCTGTGTACATGCACATCTGTGCATGTACACCTGTGCCATGTGGCACACATACATGCCCTAAGGGCATGTATGTGTGTCACATTGCACACAAGCCAAAAACAGGGTTGCTACAGGGTGTCAAAGTGACACCCTGTTCCCCCTAGCAGGATTCAGTATTTACTGATTCGGTAATTACTGAATCGATATTTGCCGTTGATTCCTATGGGCTTCAAAGTCCATAGGAATCAATGGCAAATACAGATTCGGTAATTATCAAATAGGTAATTACCAAATTTTACTGAATCTGTAATTAATTTGGTAAAAATACCTACATCCCCATTGCCAGTTCTTAAATACCGAATTGGTATGATTCGGTATTTAAGAAGTGGTAATCTGGGATTACCTATATCGGGCCCTCGGTATGTATGAGTAGGTAAATCGAGATTACGTACATCTGGCCCATTGATTTGTAAAATATTTATATACATATGTTACATTTCAGTCCTTTGGAAGTAGTACAGTATACTATAGGTAAACACCTTATAGGTTTATGCTGTACCACATCCTTATAGTTTTGCACTTTGACATTCACTATGACAAACTTTTACATACAAACATAGAAATGTAGTTCTTTCTTTAACCAGTAGAGGTAGTTCTAAAAAAAACAGTTTTTTTTTTTTTGCTTGAAAAACGTAGAAAAATGAACTTTTTACACAAAATAATTGTTCAACAGGAACAAACTATGAAATTGAAAGAAAAAAAATATTTGCTGCATCTGTGGTTCCTGTTCTTCTGTAAAATTACTTCAATGGACTGTTGTCCGAAGGCTACTAATTAACTGCAATGTATGCATTGCATCATTACATTTTTTCAGTTCTGGCTGAATGTTCGCCACCATTGAAGATGGCATTGGTGGTACTCCGGTTCTTGCTGTAGATGTACAAGGAGAAGAGTCCTCCTCCTGAGATCTTTGCACCACAGCTCTACTCCAATTGTTGAAGTGTATATTTTTTACATGGCGTTCCATGGTGTGGGTTCCGAATTAATATTTCTTATTTGGAATTCCTCTTGAGAACACTGTGTCACAGATCTTGCAGGTGACCAGTGGTGCATTTACCTTCTTTTGATGTTCTGGAAAGCTGAAAAATTTCCAGACTATGGACTCCTTCTTCTTACTTGGGCGAGGGTCCTCTTCAACAATGTCTTCATTAGAAGAATGGTCAGACTCTGGATGTTCAGCCATTTGGAAGTATTTTTCTGTAGCTAGGAGCTGTAGAAAAAAGGTGTTGCTTCTCTGAAAGCCAAAGAAGAATGATGAACATGGGAGGGGTTTTTCAACAATTGGAGTTGGAAGTATTATAAACCAATTAAATCTTTTGGTTTGAGGTCACATGGTTGGACGTAAGCCTACGGAGCGCTTACGGAGCATTTACGGAGCGCTTACGTAAGCTTACGTTGCGTTTACGCTCTATTTACGGAGCGCTAACGTAATCTTACGATGCTTTTACGTAGGACGCACCCTCGGGAGAGTCATATGTGACATCATCAGCAGTGGATTGTGGGTGCGCGATATATAGTTAGGGCAACTAACTATATATGGAATTTCAATGGTTTTGTGTGAGTAAAATATGGTTTAGAAAATGCTAATCCCTAACTATATATGGTCTATAACCTATGGTTTTTTCATTGAATTTCAATGGTTTTTTAAAAGCTAATATCTGTAGCTGTAAAATGTCTTTTTCTTTATATCCCAAAATATATTTTATATGTTTATGATTATTTTTTTTAAAAATATTTTTGGGGTTCGCTCCTTTTTCGCGTACCGGGAAGCTTTCCGTTAGCTCAATTTGATGCCGCGACCCGGTCCGCTAACCGGTAAACGTTCCGTTCACGCAACTACCGCATCAGAAATCAACATCGTGACGCATCGCGGAAACGCGACATATCACGTTGTCGCGTAATGCGTCTTATGACGCGCCGCGTTAGTGCTCCCGGAAGTGCCCTGGAACGCGAACCGGAAGCGATTCGAAGCGCGGCGCGCTCCGCGTAACGTGAGCGGAACAGGTCATGTGACTTGTTCATTAAAGTTTTCATTGGTTCATTTCACTTTTGGTTTCCTAATGATGTAACACTAGGTCATGTGACCTAAAAATAACACTTTTCATTGGTTTAGAACTATTTCTTTTCCCAAATGATGAAAGACCCCACCTTTTTTCTCACTCTGACTTTCAACTTTGAGAAAGGAAGACCTGAACATTTACTCTGATGGCTTCAATAGTAGCTTCAGCTTCTGCACCCCCACCACCACCACCACCATCTCCTAATAGGAAGAGAGGACCCCCTGCACAATTTATTGGAAACATAGAGGAGGAAGAGGAAGAAGAAAACGAAGAGGAAGAAGAGGGGCCACAATCTGTCCAAGAGTTACCCCGGGTATCTCATCGGAAAGAAAGCTTTATCTGGCAATTTTTTAGCATTCCTCCTGGAGAAAAAAAAGTCAATGCACGCCATGCTACGTGCCTTATCTGCAAAGAAAAGTTATCCAGGGGAACTAATAAAAAATACAGCTTTGGAAATCACACGATGCACCGACATATGCAGAGGTGGCATCCAATCAACTATAGTCGTGCAGAGATGCGTGAACTACAACAGAACCCCCCAACTTCGGTGGCTAGAACATCTTCTGATCTCTCTCTCTCAGTGGCAGAGGCGAACGAAACAGTGCCAAACATACAAAAAAAATGTGTGCATCTGAAGCTGACATACTTGTATTGTGGAACACTAATTTCATGCGCTAACATGAGTGTGAAATTGATTAATCTGGCTTTCGAGAAACACCATTGTTCCAAACGCAAGAAGTTTTAATTTTTTTTTTGCTTCTGTTGAGCCATTTTCAATGCCTCTTTCTGTTCTTTCCCTTTGAAAAAAAACAAAAAAAACAAAAAAGTGTTCAAAAAATACAAAAAAATGAAACAATGTTCAAAAAAGAAAAAAAAAATATAAAAGAAAAGAAAAAAAGGTCTTTTCAGAACTACCTCCCCTTTTTACAAAAATTGCTAGAAAGTGTAACACTCTGGCAAGCTGTTTTTTTTTAGTTTGCTTTCCGGTTCGCTCGCCGGTACGCGAACCGGGAGCTAACCCCAAATTTAAAAAAAAAAAAAAAAAAGGAGTAAGTACAAGAGAAGAAAACAGAGATTGATGTAAAAAGAAAGACAGCTATAGGGTTTAAACCAGAAATGGTGTTTAATAGATTTATTTACCTAAGAAGAAAAGTAAGAGGATATCATTGTGGAAAACAAAATACATAAGGAAGTGAAAGAATCAAGCATTGAAAATGCTATAGGTTTCACAATAGAAGAGTTTGTTCGTTTGGTTTTGCAAATGGATGAGTGGCATTGTGTGGATGAGAGGCATTGCGTGGATAATTGGCGTTGTGTGGATTATTGGTATTGCGTGGATGAGTGGTATTGCGTGGATTAGTGGCATTGCGTGGATGAATTGCGTGTGTGAATGGCATAGTGTGTGTGAGTGACGTTGTATGTGTGAGTGGCGTTGTGTGTGTGAGTGGCGTTGCGTGTGTGAATGGTGTTGCGTGTGTGAATGGCGTTGCGTGTGTGAGTGACGTTAGTGTGAGGGGGGGAGAGGAGAAATGCACACGGCAGACAGGAGAGGGGACGAAGCGAGGACAGTAGAATGAGAAGGTAAGAAAAGAAGAGGGAGAGCAGCCAAGGAAACATTGATGAATTTATGGATGAAAGTAGGGACCAGGAACTACTTCAATGTGTGGAAGCAGTGGATAACCTGCTTGAAAATGAGGACATTTTACACCCTCATAGACTTCAAAATATATTCAATGACAATTTTGAAATTTCTGACAATGAAATGTTAGAAAGTTTAATGAATTATGAAACACAATCAAAATAAAAAAAATGCTTAAAAAATAAAGAAAACAAAAAAAAATCAACAAAAACAACAAACAATTAACATACAGTATTTGAAAAGTCTATCATTCTTTTTTCCTTATAGTACGCTGCCCAGAACGCTTTCCGGTTCGCGGACTAGGCGCTCAGCACGCAAAAAAAAAAAAATCTTTTTTTTTTGCCCTGCTGGGCCCTTTTAAAACCTCCACATAAAACCTAGGGGGTCAACGAGGATCTACTATGCCCCCTTATGGTAATTTCCCCCTTTGTTTTGGCCTCCTCTTGTCTCTCGATCCTACCGAGAGACAAGATGGCGGCCGCTCCGGACTGTTTAGAATGTTGACAGACACCAGAGAGCCAATCAGCTTCGCATTGCAAAGTTCCGTTACGCGAAAAGTACGCGAACCGGAGCTCTACCCGGAGCGCTGTTACAGATATATATCTTTTTTTGAACGTTAATTTCTCAAAATCCACTGGAGCACATATATTGAGACCTAGCAAAGGCACATCGGGCTAACAGTCCCTACAATTTTGCCAAGTTTCGTGCAAATCCATTCAGCCGTTCAGGCTAAAAGTGAGGCCAACCGCCCTATGGAAATTAACATGGGAAAAACGCGTTTTGGGACCCCCTTTTTTTCTCGGCCCCCCCTTGCCGAACCCCCCACAAATGTTCAGCGGCTGCTCAGAAACAAAATGTGCCATTTTCCTGAAAATTTCAGCCAATTCCGTCCACAAACGCCAAAGTTATTAGACATAGAATTTTCAGAAATCCCATAGGGAAAAAATCCTAACTATATATACCTACTGGCGACCGCCAGTAGGTAATATATATATATATATATATATATATATATATATATATATATATATATATATATATATATATATATATCTACTGGCGGTCGCCAGTAGGTATATATAGGACCTATACCTATGGGACTTTTGAAAATTCTATGTCTAATAACTTTGGCGTTTGTGGACGGAATCGGCTGAAATTTTCAGGAAAATGGCACATTTTGTTTCTGAGCAGCCCCTGAAAATTTGGTGGGGTTTCGTCAAGGGGGGGCTGAGAAAAAAGGGGGGTCCCAAAACGCGTTTTTCCCATTCATTTTTCCATAGGGCGGTTGGACTCACTTTTAGCTCGAACGGCTGAATGGATTTGCACGAAACTTGGCAAAATTGTAGGGACTGTTAGCCCGATGTGCCTTTGCTAGGTCTCAATATATGTGCTCCAGTAGTTTTTGAGAAATTAACGTTCAAACCAAGATATATATCTGTAACAGCGCTCTGGGCAGCGATCCGGTCCGCTTACTTTTCGCTTATCGGAACATTGCGCGCAGAAAGCTGATTGGCTCTCCGGTGTCTGTCAACATTCTAAACAGTCCGGAGCGGACGCCATCTTGTCTCTCGGTAGGATCGAGAGAGAAGAAGAGGTGGAAAACGAAGGGGGAATTTAATGAAAGGGGGCAAGGTATCCCCCTCTTGACCCCCTAGGAATGTTGTTGGGGTTATTAAAGGGTCCCGTGGGGAAAATAAAAAAAAAATGATTTTTCACGGTAGAAGCGCGGTCGCGAACTGGTAGCGAAACGGGAATTCGCCATTTTGTGCTTCGTAAATTAAATTACTAGTTATAAGTGGGTGCGGGAGACGTATCCTAATCCCCTATGTTTCCTGAGGGTGGGTGAGGAGGCTGATATATGTTGATACATCTCTTCCAGCGGCTGTGCGTGAGCTTTTTTTTTTTTTTTGCTGCGTGACAGTCCGGAGCGGCCGCCATCTTGTCTCTCGGTAGGATCGAGAGAGAAGAAAAGGTGAAAAACTAAGGGGGAATTTAATGAAAGGGGGCAAGGTATCCCCCTCTTGACCCCCTAGGAATGTTGTTGGGGTTATTAAAGGGTCCCGTGGGGAAAATAAAAAAAAAATGATTTTTCACGGTAGAAGCGCTTCACGGGCCGCGAACTGGGCCGCAAACTGGTAGCGAAACGGGAATTCGCCATTTTGTGCTTCGTTAATTAAAGTACTAGGTATAAGGGGGTGCGGGAGACATATCCTAATCCCCTATGTTTCCTGAGGGTGGCTGAGGAGGCTGATATATGTTGATATATCTCTTCCAGCGGCTGCGCCATCTTGCCTTTTTTCGAATGCCACAATTTTGTCGTGCACGGCAGCCATTTTAGATGCCAGGCTGGTCCCAGGCTATCACCTACCCCTGCGGATGTAGTTTATGGCCCCAGCTGTAGAGAATTCAGACATGCCAATCCTCCTGATTCAGGCGTGTGAGTACTGATTTCAGTGCTAGTCTCCCGCCTCCCGATTTCTGCAAGCAAAAACCCGGGGGCATATTACGAACAACTAGCGATAATTTTTGTCTATAACTTGTTTAGAGACAAAAATTATCGCCGCACATCGGCGATTTTTATCGCAGATAAACCTTGCTATTATCGCAGAAAAGTCAGCGATATTCATGTATTATCGACCTAATGCTCTTAGCCATGTTATCCACCTCCCATTGGATAACATGGCTAAGAACTGCTCAGGGCAGGTGTTAGATTTTGGAGATATTCGCGCTTAGCGCGAATATCTCCAAAAGTTGGTAATAGAAGGTAGCGATGTTAGGGACTGTTTCCAGTCGCTAACATCTTGGCACGCCACTTTGCATGTCATTAGTGATAAGTATCACTGACATGCAAAGCCGGGCCCAAGATGGTCGCTATCTCCTTTTAGGTGTCACTAACTGGTGTTAGCGACAGCTTGATAATAGGGAAATAATTTTATCTCCGCTTTCATGGTTTTTAAAGCCAAAAAAGCGGAGATAAACCCCCTTGATAATATGCCCCACGATTCCTTGGGGGTTTCAGCTGACAGGGCTTGGTATTGTGTTACATGGTAATTTTTCCATGAAACGTCAGAGGGTCGATGTAGGGGTTCTAGAAGAGGTGATAAACCATTTAAGCCTCATGAACAAGCGCATGGTCTTTTAAAGATTTGTGAAGTACTCGGGGCGGCGGTGTGTGTGTGCCCTCTTTCAGGAGCGGGCGGGGGGGCACTGCCAGCAACTTGCCAGGTCAGGTAGTGTTCAACACGTGCATCACCCTTTCTCTGCCTGCTATTGCGCTCCATGCTTCGGAAAGGTAAGAAAAAGAACGTGCATTTGAGTTTGAAATGTCCGATCCTGCAGCAGCACACTTCCAAAGCCCACACATGACAATAACCCGATTCAAGGCCCCATTCACCCGTTTTTCAAAAAATAGATAACACTCCAACAAATTAAGGTTATAAAACTTTATTAACTTTTAACGATAATGAACAGAACAAAAACTAAAAACATTTAAACATTTATTAACACAAAAAGCAACAATGGTTAGAAGCTGTCTTTTGTGCGAATAGTCCCAAGGCAGCACAACGTGCAGAGTTCTGGACGGCACCCAGGTGATGTCGCCTGGGTGCCGCACTGGTTTAGGGATCCTACAATGCTGCTCCGAAAATTGGCGTGGGGCGTCCCGGGTGGGGCGGGGGGAGGCCTCGTCAGTAGCGGTCTGTTGTGCGAATAGTCCCAAGGCAGCACAACGTGCAGAGTTCTGGACGGCACCCAGGTGATGTCGCCTGGGTGCCGCACTGGTTTAGGGATCCTACAATGCAGCACAGAAAAACAGCGTGGGGCGTCCCGGGTGGTGCGGGGGGAGGCCTCGTCAGTAGCGGTCTGTGTCCAGTGTCACATGGCTGACACAACATGTACGACAGGCACCCAGGTGATGTCCAGTAAACTGCCGCACTGGTTTTGGTATCCTACAATGCTGCTCCGAAAATTGGCGTGCGGCGGCCCGGGGGGGGGGGGGGGGAGGCGGCGTGAACGGGCCACCCCAGGTGGCGGCCATCTAGCTGAGTTGCGCTCGCTCTTGCGGCCACAGCGTCTCGCTCACCATGTTGTGGAGTTGCTCCCACTCTTGCAGTGCAGCGATAGGCGGCTGCCACATGGCTGTCAAAATGGCGGACGGCTCTTCGGTTTTGGGCCTGGTCCACTGAAATGGCCCTGGGACACCTTGGAAGTCGGACGCTTGCCTGCTAGGGCTTGGGCTCCATTCTCGAAAAGCGTCCCCTCAGCCGTGAAGATTGTATAAAAGTCTTGGGGGCCCCCGACTCCCGCAGGCTTCCGGTGGGGAGCGGCTGACATGATTGCTCGCGGAATGACCACGACGGAGCCAAGAGATGGTGGTGCTCTCATGCTGACGCCAGCTTCAGTCTGAATGATCCAGAAACAAGGTGGGGCTTTCATCGTTTGGGAAAAAAAAATGTTCTAAACCAATGAAAAGTGTTATTTTTAGGTCATATGACCAAGCCTTCCATCTTTAGGAAACCAAAAGTAAAATGAACCAATGAAAAGTTTTATAAACAAGTCACATGACCTGTTATGCGACATAGGGCTACAAAAAGCGTAGAAAATCCGTTGGCACGTGAGGCGGCGTCAGTAGCGGACCGATGTGCGAATAGGCCGAAGGCAGCACAACGCGCCGAGATCCGGATGGCACCGAGGTGGTGTCCAGCAAATTGCCGCACTGGTGTGGCCATCCTACAATGCTGCGCCGAAAGACGGCGTGTCCAGCTGAATTGCGGTCACTGTTGCGGTACAGTGACTCGAACGCGCCGAGATCCGGATGGCGCCGAGGTGGTGTCCAGCAAATTGCCGTACTGGTGTGGCCATCCTACAATGCTGCGCCGAAAGACGGCGTGTTCAGCTGAGTTCCGGTCACTCTTCCGGCACAGTGACTCGAACGCGCTGAGATCCGGATGGCACCGAGGTGGTGTCCAGCAAGTGGCTGCACTGGTGTGGCCATCCTACAATGCTGCGCCAGAAGTCGGCGTGGGGTGCCCCGTTGGCTTATGAGGTGATGTCAGTAGTGGACTGATGTGTGAATAGGTCGGAACCAGCACAAGGCGCCAAGATCCGAATGGCAAGTCCTGGATGTTGAGTGCCTCAGTTGAGATTTCTGAGCAGTGCTTGTAGAACTGTCTGAAGCTTATTTGCACCTGCTGCAGCTTCACTAGGTCCGGCGGAACTTGTTGCCTTTTCCTTTCTGCTTCTTTTCCTACAATGCGTTTCTTCTGAAGACACGACCAGGTCCCTGAATGTGTACAGGGGGACGCTATTGAATGAATGAACGCGCCGAGATCTGGATGGCACCGAGGTGGTGTCCAGCAAATTGCCGCACTGGTGTGGCCATCCTACAATGCTGCGCCGAAAGTCGGCGTGGGGTGCCCCGTTGGTTTATGAGGTGATGTCAGTAGCGGACCGATGTGTGAATAGGTCGGAACCAGCACAAGGCGCCCTGCACTGTTGAGCCTTTTTCAATGTCTGTTTTTTGTTCTTTCCCCTCCATCAAAAACAAAACAAAAATACAAGGCGCCAAGATCCGAATGGCAAGTCCTGGATGTTGAGTGCCTCAGTTGAGAGTTCTGAGCAGTGCTTGTAAGACTGTCTGAAGCTTATTTGCACCTGCTGCAGCTTCACTAGGTCCGGCGGAACTTTTTTCCTTTTCCTTTCTGCTTCTTTTCCTACAATGCGTTTCATCTGAAGACACGACCAGGTCCCTGAATGTGTGCAGGGGGACGCTATTGATTGAATGAAAATGGCGGCTTGACACAAAGCTGACTCAAGCGTTACTGTTGGTGCTATACAGACAAAAATTGGTTTTCAGTTTGTACATTCTTCAGGTTTTTTTTTCCATCCAAGTCTGATTGAGAGTTTGTAGAAAAATGGCTTCAGATTTTCCACATACTACTCTTCAACATTCTTCCTAAATGTAACAATGTGAAACTCACTAGGAGAACGGCTGTTTCTGTTTCCTTTCAAAATGCTGCCATTAATATTTTCTGAATGGAAGACACCATCTTGTAACATAAAGGGCCGAAAGGGGTTCTGGTCTGGCCGATGGTTGGTGGAGACATTTTGACTATATCTTGGACCTGCCCGGCCTCGCCCAAAATGGCGCCGGTATAAATGGGACTCGTAACTGTTTGCCCGCAAATGTATATCTAGAAAATGTTATTGTAAGTGGCCCTGTCGTATTTTAATTACAAAATGTACGTCCACCGATTCCGCAACTGTTAGACACCTTTGTTCTTGTCACCTAATGGCCCGCTCGTTACGTTCTTCTACAGTGTAAATGTCTCCTCATCATATACGATTTGAGTTTGCTCCGTGGCCGGCCCACGTGGTTATAGGCCCGTATTTGTATACTGACATTTTCACAATAAAGGTTTTTAAAACAAAACACGGTAGTAGTATTTTCATTTGTAAAGTTTTTACTTTTAGTGACTGTTTTCGAATCAGTAAAAGGCAAGTGAAATAAAGCAGTCCAATTACATGACGGATAAAAGGTATAATATGTAGGAACGCAGTAAAGATAAATGGTCAAGGGCAGTTGTGTTTTTCATGTCTGCAACATAAAGTGATCGATAAGAATCTGATAATCAGGCGTATCGGCGACTAAGACAGCAGGCCGAATCTCTTTTACTCAACGGCTCCGTCATGGAAGGAAGAAACGCCCTTTTTCTCGAAAAAGGAATATATTTTACTTGCAAGACAGTTGTAAATTTTCCGGGAAAGTACATTAGCCTGGAATATTATAACATATGTTTGAAAAAAAAATATTGTTCGAAAATAATAAAAAGCGTAATTTTTAGGTCATATGACCAAGCTTTTCATCATTAAATTAACAAAAGTAAAATGAACCAATGAAAAGTTTTATTAACAAGTCACATGACCTGTTATGCTTACGTTACGCGCTGCGCGCCGCGCCTCGGATCACTTTCGGGTGCGCTAACGCGGCGTGTCATAAAACGCATTACGCGACAACGTAGGTCAAGAATATAGTCTAAATGTCTCCACCAACCAGCGTTCAGAACACAACCCCTTTCAGCAGTCCAAAAAGTTCTGTTAAATGACAACAGAGGGGACAGGCAACAAGAACCATCAGTCAAAGAGGGGAGGGCAAGTTCTTCTCTTCCGGGTCATGTTGGGGCGCTACCGGAACTGATCGAATTGGTAGTCTACAGTGTTTCTGGATGTTTCAGACTAAAGCTGGCGTCAGCATGAGACCACTACCATCTCGTAGCTCCGTCGTGGCCATTCCACGAGCAATCATGGCAGCCGCTCCCCACCAGAAGCCTGCGGGAGTCGGGGGCCCCCAAGACTTTTATACAATCTTCACGGCTGAGGGGACGCTTTTCGAGAATGGAGCCCAAGCCCTAGCAGGCAAGCGTCCGACTTCCAAGGTGTCCCAGGGCCATTTTAGTGGACCAGGCCCAAAACCGAAGAGCCGGCCGCCATTTTGAGAGTCCTGTGGCAGCCGCCTATCGCTGCACCGCAAGAGCGGGCGCATCTCAACTACATGGTGAGCGAGACGCTGTAGTCGCAAGAGCGGGCGGAAAACAGCTGAATGGCGGAAGAGGCACAGTGTAGCAAAAGCGGGCGGAATGGCAACTAAAACGATAAAGGGGCGCCTCACTACAGCTTGTCTTCAGGTCAAACGGATTGTGGGACAAGGTCCAGAATTGAAGAGTCATCAAAAGGCAAAAAGTACCGCCGGACCCCGGGAGCCGGCCGCCTATGTCGGGGGCGATCTCAGGCTACACCAGTGCTATAAGACTTGGGGAGGGTGTCGGAGCCAAGCGTCTTCTCCGAGTCCATGGCCATCACAGCGCCCCTCAGGGGCCTCCGTCAAGCTGTTTAGGAAGGTAGCATATCACATTGTTTTCTAATGCAGTCAGGTCCACAAACGACACTCACTTACTTTGAGAATAGTGAAGCTGCAGTAGGTGGAAATAAGCTTCAGACAGTGTTACAAGCGCTGCTCAGAACTCTTAACTATGGCACCCAACATCTAGAACTTATGCTATTTGAGAATGGTAGTGACATCGAAGCATCTCAGGGACAAAAACCATTAACGTACTTTCACGTATGAAAATCTTACTTGGGGAGGGGGCAGGAGCGAAGCGCCCCCTCCCAGTCAGCGCCACCACACCGTATGTTGAAAATCTGAAGCCATCGTTCTACAAAGTCAACCAAACTTGGATTGAAAAATCTAGAAAAATGTACAAACTGAAAACCAGTTTTGGTCTGCATAGCATCAGTAACAACGCTTGAGTCAGCTTTGTGTCAAGCCGCCATTTTGATTCAACAAAGCACAGGCATTGAAAAAGGCTGAAATTCAGAACTCTAAACTATGGCACCCAACATCCAGGAGCTTGCTATCCGGATCTTGGAGCCTTGTGCTGTTTTCGATCTATTCACACATCGGTCCACTACTGACATCATCTTATAAACCAACGTTATGTAAATAGTTTTTTAATAAAATGTTTTACCCTGTTTCTTTGCTGGTGTGTTGTCTATATTTTTAATATTTGCATAGGGTTTGTCATTATTTTGTGCGGGATGGGTGATGGAGCCGAGCTGTCTTGCAGCCCTCATGGTGTGGAGCTCAGTTCATCTCACTATTTTCGTATTTCTCAAGAAGGGTTGTTCCTAATATTTCTATTTTAGCGAGGTCAAAAAGAGATCCAATTAGTGGCCTACTGATTTTGCTCAATTACTTTTATTTTTTTACACGATTTTTCACTATCTGCAAAGACTAAACAGAGTATTGCGACTTTGTGCTTGTTTGTAAATAGAGAATGATCCAAAGAGAACCAATTCTAAAACAGTAAATGCTTGGACAACAATCAATCAAATGGAGAGACAAGGAGGTACGACGGATTACAACGGGGGTAAAGGCCTGCGTTAACTACCCTTCTGTATCTGCAAAGAGAGAGTACTACTAAGGCAAAAGAGGGGGGGGGGGGGGGCAGCGTTCAAAGCACATCAGCGTGCATAAATACGAAAATGTTTTTATCTATCACGTACTTGACATTTTAAAGCTTTTCATATTTGCTATTAAAAAACCAATGAAATTCACAGAAAAAACCATAGGTTATAGTGGATATATAGTTAGGAATTTGCATTTACAAAACCTTGAAAATTCAATGAAAAAACCATAGGTTATAGGCCATATATAGTTAGGAATTAGCATTTACAAAACCTTATTTTACTCGCATAAAACCATTGAAATTCCATATATAGTTAGCTAACTATAAGCGCTAACTATATATCGCGCACCCGCAATCCACTGCTGATGATGTCACATATTACATCATTCATGACATGGTCAGTGACATCACTGATGACATCACTGATGACATCTCAAATGACATCACTGATGACAACTCAAATGATATCAATGATGACATCTCAAATGACATCACTGATGACATCACTGATGACAACTCAAATGACATCACTGATGACATCTCATTTGTCATCACTGATCACATCACTCATGTGATAATACAATGAACCTCTTCAGACTCTAATATAACCTTACATACACTCAGTATAAACAGACACTCACAGACTGTCACTCATCCATGGAGTTACTCACACACCTAGTCAGTCATGCAAAGAATCAATCACACCTCCATTTCCTCAACTATACAGTTATACACATCTTACTTATTCAAACATATAATAACACATATTTACTCTCTTATATAATCCCTGATACAAGCTCACAGTGATCGATACAGCCACTCACACATTCACTGGGTCTTATGTTCAGTTATTTATATATCTCAACTCTCACATGTATTGTGTTTTACATACGTACTTACTTGCACATGTAGCAATGAGAAATCCATTCACTCACCAACACACCCATGCACAGTGAACCGCCCATATAGCTGTTTCCACATGCACTCTTGAACTCATACTCCTAGTGAATCAACTGCTTACACATCTATGCACAGAGTCACGCACCTCCCAGCCACCCACACACACACTCAGCCTCCCATTCAAATATTTGGGCAACCAATCAATAACCCATATGGCCACTCTTATAGCTACTGATCAACACATGCAGCAGCTTACACAACAACAAACATACTGATGCACGAATTAAGACAGTTTAGTCACTAACCCATGTACTCAGTGAGACACATTTAATCACTCACTCATACAGTCAGTCATGCACCTACTAAATTCTTCATCCAGACACTTATACATCCACTCATTCTTCAGTATGTGAAACATATTTAAACTTTACAGACACATACAATCACTGGTTGTTTTGATCAGTGATGTCATCAGTGATGTCATTTGAGATGTCATCAGTGATGTCATCAGTGATGTCACTGACCATGTCATGAATGATGTAATATGTGACATCATCAGCAGTGGATTGCGGGTGCGCGATATATAGTTAGCGCTTATAGTTAGCTAACTATATATGGAATTTCAATGGTTTTATGCGAGTAAAATAAGGTTTTGTAAATGCTAATTCCTAACTATACATGGCCTATAACCTATGGTTTTTTCATTGAATTTTCAAGGTTTTGTAAATGCAAAGTCCTAACTATATATCCACTATAACCTATGGTTTTTTCTGTGAATATATATATATATATATATATATATATATATATATATATATATATATATATATATATATATATATTACCTACTGGCGGTCGCCAGTAGGTAGTTATAGTTAGGATTTTTTTCAATGTTAAATCTCAAAATTCTATTTGGAATAACTTTGGCGCCGGTTGACGAATCTGCCTGAAAAGTTCCTGAAAATGGCCTCGCGGCGTTCCGGTCCTTCCCTGAAAGTTTGGGGGGGATACGTCAAGCGGGGGGCGAGATAAAAGGGGGGTCCCAAAACGCATTTTCCCCATGTTAATTTCCATAGGGCGGTCGATTTCACTTTTAGCCCGAACGGCTGAATGGATTTCCACCAAACTTGGCAAAATTGTAGGGACTGGTAGCCCGATGTGCCTTTGCTATGTCTCAAGATATGTGCTTCAGTGGATTTTGAGAAATTAACGTTCAAAAAAATATATATATCTATAGGCGCTCTCCGGTGCGCGCACCGGTGAGCGCTCCCGGCGCGACACGCGACTTGCGCGCAGAAAGCTGATTGGCTCTCAGTTGTCTGTAAACATTCTAAACAGTCCGGAGCGGCCGCCATCTTGTCTATCGGTAAAATCTAGTCATAAGAGGTGGCAAAAACAAAGGGGGGAATTGACCATAAGGGGGTAGGGTTTTTTGGCTTTTCAAAACAGTTTTATATTTTTTTTGTATTTTTTAGGGGGAGAAACAAAAAAAGGGAATTGAAACTGGCTCAACTGGAGCAAAAAAATAAAAAAACCCAAAAATTACTTCTTTTTGGGGCACTTGTGATTATCACCTGCAAGGACGATGAGCTTAACGCTTTTTTCACCATAGGCGATAAGCTTGCCACATGCAGAACAAGTGATTTTAAAATCAGCAAATCTTGGCTGAATGCAAGGCATCATCTCGGATGTTTCTGGTCCCGATGAAGTGGGTTGGTTTGTTTGGGAGGTGGTCCTTGACGACTGGGGGAGGTTACTGGCCAGTTCCCTGAACTCAGCACAAGAGTAGTTGTTTGGGTGCTTTCTGGTCATATGACGAATCATGGTATAGTTACCAAATGAATATTTTTTGTTTGGGTTGCCCCGTGAAAGTTCCTCATTGCAGATTAGGCAAGTTACCTTGGGCGCATTCACTTTTTTCTTGCCCTCTGGGATTGAAAAAAACTCCCATACAATGTGTGGCTTGGGTTTGTATGGGGTATTTTCTTCAGGCAGCCATCTTCTCCTCCCCTCCTCCTCTTCCTCTTCCTCATCCTCCTGTTCTTGACCACCAATATAATCTTGAGGTGGTCCTCTTGGTGGTTGTGGTGGTGGTGGTGGGGCAGATGCACCAGCTGCTGCTGCTACTGAAGCCATTATTAATATCAAAAAGGTACAGAGATGTACAAACAGGTCTTCCTCAGTCAAAGGACAAAGTCAGAATAAGGAAAAAAGGTGGGGTCTTTCATCATTTAGAACAAAAACTGTCCTGAACCAATGAGAAGTGTTATTTTCAGGTCACAAGACCAGGGGCTTCATCATTATGAAACTAAAACTGTTATGAACCAATGAAAAGTGTTATTTTCAGGTCAAATGACCCGACGCGCTTACGCTACGCGCCCCCGGGCGCGCCCGGGGGCGCTTCGCGTCGCGTAGCGTAAGCGCGTCGGATGTTTACGTTGCGCGATCGTATTCGCTCGAGTACGTCCGGGTGCGCTTACGCCGTGCGTATCACGCGGACGCGGCTACGCGATACGTCATGATCATGTTTTCGTTCGCGATATTGGCGCTTACGGGACGCTCCTCGGAGCGCGCCCGGGGGCGCTTTATAAAAGTACGCTTTTCGGGGCGCTCCCCGGGAAGCGCACCGGGAGCGCTCCAAAGCAAAAAATAAAAAAAAATAAAAATGGGAAAAATTGTAGGGACTGGTAGCCCTATTCTTAAGTGGTTTTTACGAAAATTAACTTTGATAAAATATATATTGTGCTACATTGGGCTATATATATATGCCAAAATGCCAAAATGTAACCCAAATGTAGTCCAATGTAGCCCAATGTAGCCCAAAGATGGCCACCAGAGAACAAAAAATGTAAATGTAGCCCACATTTCAACTAGATGTAGCCCAACTGTAGCCCAATGACAGAATGTACCAGAGTGTTCTAAAGAACAACTAGAGTGCTAACAGTCTTATTTATAAAGTGAGACTTATAGTTAGGAATTAGCATTAAAAAAACCTATGAAATTCACTGAAAAAACCATAGGTTTCACACCAGTTATAGTTAGGAATTAGCATTTAAAAAACCTATGAAATTCACTGAAAAAACCATAGGTTTCAGACCGGTTATAGTTAGGAATTAGCATTTAAAAAACCTATTAAATTCACTAAAAAAACCATAGGTTTCACACCAGTTATAGTTAGCTGGAAATTTTACTGATATAAAACCATTGAAATTCCCACATTATAGTTAGTTGGACTCACTATAACTTGCGCGTGCAATGCACTGCTGATGACATCACATATTACATCACTCATGACATGGTCAGTGACATCACTCATGACATCACTGATGACACCATCCTTGTAACACAGTGACAGACCTCCTTTCACTGTAAAGTAACCTTTGAAACACATATTCAAAAATAGAAACTAATATTAACAAAAAAGTGGATATACCCATACCAGTTACAACAACCAATTCAGTAATTTCACCATCTATATACAAATTCGCACATTCACCAACAGTTTTATGTATTCACTCATACATATACTCACTCATCATATGTAGTGATACCCCTATTCATTCTGTTACACACTGACAGTCATCAAAAACTTACTCATACATATACTCACACATGCAAATAAACTAATAAACATCCATTTATTTGCATATACAACTATACACACATTAGCACATTACTTCTAAGGAAACTTACACATACTTACTCTCTTAAACAATCACTTATAGAAACACATACTTATTTAAACAGGAACTCTTTCAATCTCTCACTCTCACATATACTTACTTATATACATCAATTCTCATATATACAAGATTTAAACATATGTAGTTACTCATAAAGACACTAGTGAGAGAGGCATTCACTCTCTAACACACACATATACACACTCATCCACCCATACAATCCTACACAAATGCTGTCTTCAAAACACATACAAACAGTGAGTCAGTCATTGATGCATCTATGTGCTAAGTAACAGCCCCACCAAACCATACAGACACTCATACTGATACTAAAAAAACATGTCATGAGTGATGTAATATGTGATGTCATCAGCAGTGCATTGCACGCGCAAGTTATAGTGAGTCCAACTAACTATAACGTGGGAATTTCAATGGTTTTATATCAGTAAAATTTCCAGCTAACTATAACTGGTGTGAAACCTATGGTTTTTTCAGTGAATTTAATAGGTTTTTTAAATGCTAATTCCTAACTATAACCGGTCTGAAACCTATGGTTTTTTCAGTGAATATATTTATATATATATATACATATACATATACATATATATATATATATATATTCACTGAAAAAAACCATAGGTTTCACACCAGTTATAGTTAGGAATTAGCATTTAAAAAACCTATTAAATTCACACAAAAAAACCTAGGTTTCACACCAGTTATAGTTAGCAGGAAGTTTTACTCGCATAAAACCATTGAAATTCCCACGTTATAGTTGGTTGGACTCACTATAACTTGCACGTGCAATGCACTGCTGATGACGCCACATACTACATCACTCATGACATGGTCAGTGACATCACTCATGACATCACTGATGACACCATCCAGTACATGTGTGTCTTTTTGAAAAATAAATTTGCATTATATATGTATATGTAAAAGTTGATGGAAGAATAAATGTTTAAATAAGTGTCTAAATTGATGTTTTTTTTATAAAAATTGATTAGTTAACTGGCTTATTAAGTGTTTCTTAGTGAATACATATATTAGTGAGTAATGTTTAAATATTTATATAAATGTATTAGTGTTTCACTTTGTGTCTAAGTGGCTGCATGGGTTGGTGAGTAGGTACATGTGTAGGTATATGGGTTATTAGATGTTTTTTAGTATCAGTATGAGTGTTTGTATGGTTTCGTGGGGGTATTACTTATCACATAGATGCATGAAGGACTAACTCTTTCTTTGTATGTGTTTTGAAGACAACATATGTGCAGGACTGTATGGGTGGATGAGTGTGTATATGTGTGTGTTAGTGAGTGAATGACTGTTTCACTAGTGTCTTTATCAGTAACTACATATGTTTTAATCTAGTATATGTGAGTATTGATGTATATAAGTGAGTATATGTGAGAGTGAGATATTGAAAGAGTTCCTGTTTAAATAATTATGTGTTTCTATAAGTGATTGTTTAAGAGAGTAAGTATGTGTAAGTTTCCTTAGAAGTAAGGTGGTAGTGTGTATAGCTGTATATGCAAATGAATGGATGTTCAATAGTTTACTTGCATGTGTGAGTATGTGTGAGAGTAACTTTTGGATGACTGCCGGTGTGTAACAGGATGTATAGGTGAATCACTACATATAATGAGTGAGTATATGTATGAGTGACTATATAGAACTGTTGGTGAATGAGTGGATGTGTATATAGATGGTGGAATTATTGAATTGGTTGTTGTAACTGGTATGGGTATCTCTATTTTTTTGAAAATTTTAATTTATATTTTTCAATATGTGTTTCATGGGTTACATTACAGTGAAAGGAGGTCTGTCACTCTGTCACAAGGATGGTGTCATCAGTGATGTCATGAGTGATGTAATATGTGACGTCTTCAGCAGTGCATTGCACGCGCAAGTTATAGTGAGTCCAACTAACTATAACGTGGGAATTTCAATGGTTTTATGCGAGTAAAACTTCCTGCTAACTATAACTGGTGTGAAACCTATGTTTTTTTGTGTAAATTTATTAGGTTTTTTACATGTTAATTCCTAACTATAACTGGTGTGAAACCTATGGTTTTTTCAGTGAATTGCATAGGTTTTTTAATAGCAAATCTCTATAGGTATGAAATGTAATATTTTTTATTACGAATTTTATATTGTATAATTATGTAACCATTTTTTATTTTTTTTGTTTTTTTGCCCCGGTGCGCTCCCGGGGCACGTACCGATGCGCTCACCGGTAAGCGCAGTGCTATTGCGCGCCCCGGGGCGTGTACCGTCGAGCTTCCCATTAGCGCTATTGCCGGGAACGAAAACAACAACGTGACGTATCACGTAGCCGAGTGATGAGTCATTTGACGCACAGCGTAAGCCCACCCCGGAAGCACGTGAGCACATACGATCGCGAACCGTCCTGATGCGCTTACGCTACGCGCCCCGGGGGCGCGTAGCGTAACCGCGGCGGGTCATGTGACCTGAAAATAACACTTTTCATTGGTTCAAAACACTTTTGGTTTCCAAATGATGAAAGCCCTGCTCATGTGACTTGAAAATAACACTTTTCATTGGTTCACAACACTTTTGGTTTCCAAATGATCAAAGCCCCCACCTTCTTTCCTCATTCTCACTTTGTTATTTGAGTGAGGAAGACCTGCTTTTTCCTTACAGAGATGGCTACCCCACATCAATCCTAGGGGGTCAGGGGGGTCTACCCTGCCCACTTTTGGTCATTTCCCCCTTTGTTGTTGCCACCTCTTGTGTCTCGATCCTACCGAGACACAAGATGGCGGCCGCTCCGGACTGTTTGGAATGTTTACAGACAACTAGAGCCAATCAGGCTTCCGCGCGTGAACTCGCGTTGCGCGCTAGTACGCTCCCCGGTGCGCGTACCGGGGCGCGCTTACAGATATATATATTTTTTTGAACCTAAATTACCCAAAATCCACTGGAGCACATTTCTTGAGACCTAGCAAAGGCACATAGGGCTACCAGTCCCTATAATTTTGCCAAGTTTGGTGGAAATCCATTCAGCCGTTCGGGCTAAAAGGGAGATTGACCGCCCTATAGAAATTAACATGGGGAAAACACGTTTTGGGACCCCCCTTTTATCTTGGCCCCCGCTTCACGAATCCCCCCCAACTTATCAGGGAAGGACCGGAGCACCGCGAGGCACATTTGAGGAAATTGTCAGGCAGATTCCTCAACCGGCGCCAAAGTTATTCACAATAGAATGTTGAGATTTTGCATTGAAAATAATCCTAACTATAACTACTTACTGGCGACCGCCAGTAGGTAATATATATATATATATATATATAGGAATTATAGGAATTAGCATTTAAAAACCTTAGATATTCACTGTAAAAACACAGGTTGACAACATACAAAACCAATAAAATTCAGTCATTAGAGTTAACTGCACTAAATGTAACTCGCACCCCCGCAATATACTGCTGATGACTTCACATATTACCTCAGTGATGACATGGTCAGTAACATCAGTGATGACATCAGTGATGACATCTCAAATGGCATCACTCAACACATCATTAATGTATGTCATCGTCAACTTAATATAAAGGATCAATATTCTTACCTTTTAACTAATTTACATACATTACTCAGTAAAATTATTTTAGAGCAATATTCTCCTAAACATCATTTTCAAACTTCACCAGTAGCTGCTATAAACAAGAAGAAGAAACACAGTTATTTAATGTAATCTATTACAGAAATTATAACTAAGCAATCCGCAAAATCCGCGAATTCTCGCAAATTTGCGGATTTTTTTTTTTTTATAGTGTTCGCAAGGGTTTCTGCCAGTTCACGAGGATTTTGTACCAGTTCGCAATTGCGAACTTACTTGTCGGCACGCAACGGTCGCTTGTTGTTTCTACGTCTGGTTCATCATCACAGGTTCACAGCACCCTCTGTTTCAACACTGCCACCCTCTGTTTCACCCATGCCACCCTCTGGTACATCAATGCCACCCTCTGGTTCATCATCATCACTGTAGATTATGGGGGGGAAAAGCAAGCACACCTGCCCTGTTTCAACTGACATGAATTCATTTGGGGTTGATTTATTAATGTGTCACTGTTTTAAAATTCCAGTCTGGCACCTGCTTCCTTATCTGTAATTTGCTTTCTGTTGCAGTGCAATTTTTTTTTCCAGGACCTTTGTGGCCTACTTGTAGCTATTCTATGATCCGGCTGTGAGGGTCAGAGCAGGGTCATACAATTGTTGCAACTAGCAACTGAACTCTAGAGGGGCCCCAGTCAGGAAGCACTACAGGGAATGGTTACTAATGATGAATTTGAACTTTTGCACCTGCTGAGTGCTTTCAGTTTAGCAAAACTCGTTTTTCTGCAGAACAGCAACTGTAATGCCCCAAACAAACTTACTTGTGAAAGTTGATTTCTAATCCAAAAGTTATCCAAAGAAAGTCAAAAGGCCTCAAATCCAAAAAAGTGCAGGCAAATGTCCACCTGAGGAGTTATTCTGATAAAAATCATCATTTTCAGAAGGTCTATGCTGCTTGCTAGTGGATTTCTTGTGCAGAATTGCAAATTGTGTAATTTTGCGAGTGCGAGATTGTTGCTGTCCGCCGCACCTACATGTTCGCAATTGCGAACTTATGCCGCACACTGCAAAATTGTATCACCAAGAAAAAAATAATCTGCTGCGTGCGAATTTGTGGATTTTCGGTAAATTCGCGAGCGTTTGCGGATCGCGAATTTACCGAAAATCCGCAAAATCTGCGAGCGGAACGGATTTTCCGCCCATGCTTAATTATAACATTATGGGGCATATTATCAAGAACGGCGATAAAATTATCGTCGTTTTAGCGGTAGGAAACTGCCGCTAATACGGCGATAATGGGCTTGATAATATGCCCTTGTAAATTCCCATAAGCGGTGCAAAAGGGGGTGGTGATGGACGGAGAATCTAAATCAATCAAACACTCACATCCAGTGAAAAGATCTGGGTTTAATCCATCACCGTTCTTTAGCCCACTCTGCCACCCCAGTTCAGTCATGGCTTTATGCAAATCAGTCTGACCCTGTGCCTCATGGGAACAGTCGAGCCCGAACTGCCAAGCCATATCTTCCCTGGCCCGGAAACAAGCTTCCGAGGACCGGTTTCTGGCATTCCAGCCGTCTTCAGCCCGACTGGCTTGAATCCAGTGGCAAAGTGAGCAAGGGACTCACGTCTGAGCACACCCTGCCACACTTATGGCGGCCAAAAGCGGTACAAAAGGGGGTGGTGATGGACGGAGCATCTAAATCAATCAAACAATCACACCCAGTCAAAAGATCTGGGTTTAATCCATTACTGTTCTTTAGCCCACTCTGCCACCCCAGTTCAGACATGGCTATATGTAAATCAGTCTGACCCGTGCCTCATGGGAACAGTCCAGCCTGAAATGCCAAGCCATGTCTTCCCTGGACCGGAAACAAGCTTCCGAGGACCGGTTTCTGGCATTCTAGCCAACTTCAGCCCGGCTTGCTTGAATCCAGTGGCAAAGTGAGTAAGGGACTCACGTCTGAGCATACCCTGCCACACTTATGGTGTCCAAAAGCGGTACAAAAGGGGGTGGTGATGGACGGAGCATCTAAATCAATCAAACACTCACACCCAGTCAAAATACCTGGGTATAATCCATCACCGTTCTTTAGCCCACTCTGCCACCCCAGTTCAGACATGGCTACTGGCAAATTAGTCTGACCCTGTGCCTCATGGAAACAGTCCAGCCCGAACTGCCAAGCCATGTCTTCCCTGGACCGGAAACAAGCTTCCGAGGACTGGTTTCTGGCAATCCAGGCGTCTTCAGCCCGGCTTGCTTGAATCCAGTGGCAAAGTGAGCAAGGGACTCACGTCTGAGCATACCCTGTCACACTTTTGGCGGCCAAAAGCAGTACAAAAGGGGGTGGTGATGGACGGAGCATCTAAATAAATCAAACACTCCCACCCAGTCAAAAGTGGTTTTACCCCTTCAGAGGAATTGGGGTTTATGATAGAGGACAGGCGGAAAACACTGAGACCAAGATTTACACCATCAGTGAAAAACGACAATAGCGAAATTAATGCCAGAAAGAAAGGAGGAAACAGAGGAGGCTTCAAGAACAAGAAGAGAGGAAAAGGAGCCCCCCAAATGAATTAAACTCCTCCTCAAATCTGAATACAGTGACTGATAACACCGTCATTAATCTCTCTGATTTGAATTTAGATGTAGCTGAAACCCAACTTTTGGCATTAGGCCTGTCATTTTGCCCTAAGAATGATTTTAAGTACGTAAAATCACGGATTGACATATTTAAATTCATAAGCAAATTGAAATTGATGAAATACCACAAATTGAATAAAGTCACTAGCATTGCAAATACTGTGTTTTCTGATTCCCTTCCCAGTAAGAATTTGTTAGCTTCTGATGTCTCATTGTTAAAGACTGTGCATGCGATAGTATATTCTGATAATGACCCCCTATCGTCCACCCAGGCAGTCCTAGAATCTATGGGGGCAGCAGATGGTAGTAGAGCCATTAGTCCATTCAGTCCGCGCTCTAGATTTGTTCCGATGATGCCCAGAGACGCGATAGATGTTTTTAATGATCGCATGGTAGAGGATTTGAAAGATTTGAATAAATCTATTGTTAGTAAACAAAAACGTAGAAGCTATGCTGAACTGCGTTACTCTACCCTTATGCGTAAGATAAATAATCATGGCAACATCATCGTAAATAAAGCGGACAAAGGGGGTAATATCGTTTTATGGCCTCGTGATATGTACATTTTGGAAGTTGAAAGACAATTAAATGACATTTCGTGCTAAAGGAAAGCCTCGTATAATTAACTAAATAAGGTTAAGGAGCTTATACACAAACAGTTAGTTCAGTGGAAACAGGATGGCCTTATATCTAAAAATGAGTATTTGTTTTTGAAAAATGACCACCCCATTACCCCTATTTTGTATTTATTACCTATGGTTCACAAAAGAGTATCTCCTATACCAGGGCGTCCTATTATTTCAGCACAAAATGGTTTATTGGAACCAATTTCCAAATGTGTCGATTTTTTCCTTCATGGCCATATGGAATCATTGGCAACCTATATCAGAGATACGGGTTACTTTTTAAGTAAATTGAAAGAGTTTATTTGGAGTCCAAATTACCACTTCATTGTTATGGACATCTGTTCTCTGTATACTTCTATCAAACATGAGGATGGACTGCATGCTATTCGACTTTTTTTATCCAATCGAGACATTAAGTTTTATGAACACAACAAAATCTTGGTTAAAATGATTGCCCTATGCCTTCAGAATAATTTTTTCCTCTTCAATAATGAGGTTTATCAGCAATTGGGAGGCGTGGCCATGGGGGCATGCTTCTCCCCCAGCTACGCGTGTTTACACGTGGGCTGGTGGGAGGAGTGTGTCCTTGGTCACGCCTTGGATGTTGTTGACAGTCTAGAAACGGGAATTATCCATCTTTGGCATTACATAGACGACATGTTCATAATCTGGCAACTGACGAAAGACAGTGCAGAACAATTTGTGATGAATATTAACAACAACAAGCTTAATTTAGAATTTACTTCCACCATTAGCAATCTGAGAGTTGAAATTTTACATGTGGGGATAAATATTTCAAACAACACTATCCAGACTAGACTCCATAGAAAGAGTACTGCTGGAAATGTAACTCTCCATGCTTCTAGTGCCCATCTCTGTCATTTGAATAAAAGCATTCCCTATCTGAGGTTTTTTGAGGATCCAACGCATTTGCAGCAATGAATATGACTTGGAAAAATGTCTTAATGAGTCTTTTCAGAGATTCTTGATTCGTGGTTACAAAGAGATTGATTTGAACAATGCACTAAAGAAAATAATTTTTAACACAAAAGCCTCCACTCAGATTACAGAGGCGAAAGTGTTCCCTCTAGTATTGAAGTGATACCAGTAAAGGAAGAAATGAAAGTTAGATTAATTACTACTTATAGTAGTCATGAACGTAGGATTCATAATATTCTCAAATCTAACTGGCCAATTTTGAAAACTGATATAACTTTTGCACCTTTATTGGAGGAAATTCCATGTATCACTTTTAGGAGGAACCCTCTTTGAGGGACATTTGGTTAAGGCCAGTCCAGAAGTAGTTTCTTCATCCAATTGGCTATCCAATCGTACAGGTTTTTTTAAATGCAGTTCTTTCAGAGCTTGAAAGTTCCGTTGCAACACTAGGGAATACAGGGACGCTTTCAAACAAGAGACTACCAAAATTAAAGGTATGTTTACTTGCAAAACAGATCAAGCGGTTTATATTTTGCAATGTTTATGTAAACTACAATATGTTGGGAGCACCAAGCTCCAAGTGTACAATTGCATCCTTCAACATCTTCAGGCGATTGTCAACTCTGACCCTAGTTACCATGTGGCACGCCACTTTAAGTTGGTACATGAAAATATTTTAAATAATTTAAGTTATTTTGTCATTGATGCTGTGCCTAAATCTAAGAGGGGAGGCGATAGAGAATGCAAGCTCAGACAATTGGAAAGTCAATATATTTTACTTCTCAACACAAAGATTCCAAATGGTCTTAATACGGGGGAGGATTTGTACAATTATTTATAAATATTTGTGTGGTTTTAGATATTTATATATATATATATATATATATGATATTATATTTATTATAGTAACCACTTTTAGGGGGCAGGCTTCACCCCTTAAATCAGATATTTATGAACTTTGTATTTTTTCCCGTTGCTATCTCGTCGGCTTTGCTGCTTTGTAATTGTATTGCTGCTCTTCTGATGAATTTATCGTTTTTTAACAGGGGATGTAAATAGATGTAGTCTTATATATGAATTCTAAATTTTGAGCTGATTTTTTCCTTCTGCATCTATTTATAAACTATTCTATTTTTACACTTCTATCAAGGTATATATTGTGTTCACATTTTTTGTAAATTCATTGAGAACTTTATTTATACTGTTTAGATATATATCAGCATTTGCACTTTAAATTGATTAGGGCAGCGCTCTATTTGAATTATGGATGTATTAAGTAAATATCCATTCTTGATTAATCTTAGACACTACTTTTAGTACTTTTTTGAAATGCAGTTTTCTGCATGAAACCTCCTTGATGGACTTGATAATGAAATATGGTTTTTGTGAATGACCGTTTGTAGATTTGGTGATTTGGTGACTTGCCCTCAATTGTGGTACCATCTGGATATATTGTGTATATCATATTATTTATATATTGATATTATGCACTTTATATAATGTATATTTATATTTGCTCATTTATGAGCTTAATGAAAAATCTTCTCAGTAATATTGTTATATTATCAGGTTGTTCACATGAGTAGTCTGATTACTATGTCCATGATGGATTGGGAGGAGTTATTGCTTTCTACCTGCATCTAAACTCGCTATTTTCTGGTCTCGTCATGTGATCAAGACCGGGTTCCCCCGGTCGAAACGCGTCATGCTGCCAGATACGGAGAAAAAAAGCACTGTTCACTTTGAAGCGCTTGAGTGGTCTGTACCTGTTTTTCGTGTTGCCTCAAGTTGCTCCACTTCAGGATCTGACCATGTCATGAGTGATGTAATATGTGACGTCATCAGCAGTGCATTGCAGGAGCGCTTGTTATAGTGAGTCCAACTAACTATAACGTTGGAATTTGAATGGTTTTATGTCAGTAAAATTTCCAGCTAACTATAACTGGTGTGAAACCTATGGTTTTTTTCAGTGAAAATATATATATATATATATATATATTACCTACTGGCTATCGCCAGTAGGTATATATAGTTAGGATTTTTTCCCCATGGGATTTTTGAAAATTCTATGTCTAATAACTTTGGCGTTTGTGGACGGAATCGGCTGAAATTTTCAGGAAAATGGCACATTTTGTTTCTGAGCAGCCCCTGAAAATTTGGTGGGGTTTTGTCAAGGGGGGTCCCAAAACGCGTTTTTCCCATTCATTTTTCCATAGGGCGGTTGGACTCACTTTTAGCTCGAACGGCTGAATGGATTTGCACGAAACTTGGCAAAATTGTAGGGACTGTTAGCCCGATGTGCCTTTGCTAGGTCTCAATATATGTGCTCCAGTAGTTTTTGAGAAATTAACGTTCAAAACAAGATATATATCTGTAACAGCGCTCCGGGCAGCGATCCTGTCCGCTTACTTTTCGCGAAACGGAACTTTGCGCGCAGAAAGCTGATTGGCTCTCCGGTGTCTGTCAACATTCTAAACAGTCCGGAGCGGCCGCCATCTTATCTCTCGGTAGGATCGAGAGAGAAGAAGAGGTGAAAAACGAAGGGGGAATTTAATGAAAGGGGGCAAGGTATACCCCTCTTGACTCCCTAGGATTGTTGTTGGGGTTATTAAAGGGTCCCGTGGGGAAAATAAAAAAAAAATGATTTTTCACGGTAGAAGCGCTTCACGGGCCGCGAACTGGGCCGCAAACTGGTAGCGAAACGGGAATTCGCCATTTTGTGCTTCGTTTTAATTGTTTAGAGACAAAAATTATCGCTGTACATCGGCCACAATGCATGAATATCGCTGAAAAGTCAGCGATATTCATGCATTATCCAGCAAATGCTCTTAGCCATGTTATCCACCTTCCATTGGATAACATGGCTAAAAACTGCTCTGTGCGTGAGCTTTTTTTTTTTTTTTTTGCTGCGTGACGTTTGTTAACGTTCGATTCGATGGAAATCAGGAAGTGTTGACCACCATTTTGTCACTGCGAGTAAATATTTTGTTATAAATGAATCCTTATTGATAAACATTGTCTGCGCCATCTTGCGTTTTTGTCCAATGCCACAATTTTGTCGTGCACGGCAGCCATTTTAGATGCCTTGACCAGGGCCACTCTCTGCACGCCGCCGATCCTCAGCATGGCTCCCCACCCTCGCAAGCATCTCCCTCACGCACTGGTCACCCCCGCTGTTTCTCTCATGCATGGGCCATATACTTCCCCCCATCTGCGCTGCTCTTCTCTGAGAATCACACCCTGTGCCCGCCCGACACCTCCCTTTCACCCTATTCACTACCGCACCCTCTGACACTCCTCTTCCTCTGTGTCCGATTGTCCAGGCCGGACCTAGGCTATCACCTAGCCCTGCGGATGTAGTTTATGGCCCCAGCTGTAGAGTATCCAGACATGCCAACCCTCCCGATTCAGGCGTGAGACTACTGATTTCAGTGCTAGTCTCCCGCCTCCCGATTCCTGCAAGCAAAAACCCGGGGGCATATTACCAACAACTAGCGATCATTTTTGTCTCTAACTTGTTTAGAGACAAAAATTATCGCCGCACATCGGCGAATTTTATCGCACATAAACCTTGCTATTAGCAAGGTTTATCGCAAATGCGCTAAAAAACGGCCGCAATGCATGAATATCGTTGAAAAGTCAGCGATATTCATGCATTATCCAGCAAATGCTCTTAGCCATGTTATCCACTTCCCATTGGATAACATGGCTAAAACTGCTCAGGGCAGGTGTTAGGTTTTGGAGATATTCGCGCTTAGCGCGAATATCTCCAAAAGTTGGTAATAGGAGATAGCGATGGTTAGGGACTGTTTCCAGTTGCTAAAATCTTGGCACGTCCACTTTGCATGTCATTAGTGATAAATATCACTGATATGCAAAGCGGGGCCCAAGATGGTCGCTATCACCTTTTAGCTGTCACTAACTGGTGTTAGCGACAGCTTGGTAATAGGGAGATAATTTTATCTCTTTTTTTTTTTGGCTTTTAAAGCCCAAAAAGCGGAAATAAACCCCCTTGATAATATGCCCCATGATTTCTCGGGGGTTTCAGCTGACAGGGCTTGGTATTGTGTTACGTGCTAATTCTTCCAGGAAACGTCAGAGGGTCGATGCAGGGGTTCTAGAAGGGGTGATAAACCATTTAAGCCTCATGAACAAGCGCATGGTCTTTTAAAGATTTGTGAAGTACTCGGGGCGGCGGTGTGTGTGTGCCCTCTTTCAGGAGCGGGCGGGGGGGGGCACTGCCAGCAACTTGCCAGGCCAGGCAGTGTTCAACACGTGCATCACCCTTTCTCTGCCTGCTATAGCGCTCCATGCTTCGGAAAGGTAAGAAAAAGAATGTGCATTTGAGTTTGAAATGTCCGATCTTGTAGCAGTACACTTGCAAAGCCCACACATGACAATAACCCGATTCAAGGCCCCATTCACCCGATTTTTTAAACATATATAGCACTCCAACAAAGTTAGATTTTAAAACTTTATTAACATTTAACTATAATGAACGGAACAAAAACTGTAAAAACATTTAAACATTTTTCACCCAAAAAAGCAACAATGGTCAGAAGCTGTCTTTTGTGCGAATAGTCCCAAGGCAGCACAACGTGCAGAGTTCTGGACGGCACCCAGGTGATGTCGCCTGGGTGCCGCACTGGTTTTGGGATCCTACAATGCTGCTCCGAAAATTGGCGTGGGGCGTCCCGGGTGGGGCGGGGGAGGCCTCGTCAGTAGCGGTCTGTTGTGCGAATAGTCCCAAGGCAGCAGAACGCGCTGAGATGTTGATGGCACCCAGGTGATGTCCAGTAAACTGCCGCACTGGTTTTGGTATCCTACAATGCTGCTCCGAAAATTTGCGTGCGGCGGCCCGTGGGGTGGGGGGGCGTGGGGGAGGCGGCGTGAACGGGCCTCCCCAGGTGGCGGCCATCCAGCTGAGTTGCGCCCGCTCTTGCGGCTACAGCGTCTCGCTCACCATGTTGTTGAGTTGCTCCCACTCTTGCAGTGCAGCGATAGGCGCCTGCCACATGACTCTTAAAATGGCGGACGGCTCCTCGGTTTTGGGCCTGGTGCACTGAAATGGCCCTGGGACACCTTGGAACTCGGACGCTTGCCTGCTAGGGCTTGGGCTCCATTCTCGAAAAGCGTCCCCTCAGCCGTGAAGATTCTACAAAAGTCTGACGGCGGAATGGCGGAAGAGGCACAGTGTAGCAAAAGCGGGCGGAATGGCAACTAAAACGGTAAAGGGGCGCCCCACTACAGCGTGTCTTCAGGTCAAACGGATTGTGGGACAAAGTCCAGAATAGAAGAGTCATCAAAAGGCAAAAAGTTCCGCCGGACCCCGGGAGCCGGCCGCCTATGTCGGGGGCGATCTCAGGCTACACCAGTGCTATAAGACTTGGGGAGGGGGTCGGAGCCAAGCGTCTTTTCCGAGTCCGTGCCATCACACCGCCCCTCGGGGGCCTCCGTCAAGCGGTTTAGGGAGGTACCATATAACATTGTTTTCAAATGCAGTCAGGTCCACAAACGACCCTCACTTACTTTGAGAATAGTGAAGCTGCAGTAGGTGGAAATAAGCTTCAGACAGTCTTACAAGCACTGCTTTTGTGAACATTTTTGGATTTTTTTGTATTTTTGCACAGTTTTATATTTTTTTTGTGTTTTTGATGGAGGGGAAACAACAAAGCACAGGCATTGAAAAAGGCTCAAACTCAGAACTCTGAACTATGGCACCCAACATCCAGGACTTTCCATCCGGATCTTGGCGCCTTGTGCTGCTTCCGACCTATTCACACATCGGTCCACTACTGACATCATCTTATAAACCAATGTTATGTAAATAGGTATTTAATAAAATGTTTTACCCTGTTTCTTTGCTGGTGTGTTGTCTATATTTTTAATATTTGCATAGGGTTTGTCGTTATTTTGGGCGGGGTGGGTGACGGAGCCGAGCTGTCTTGCAGCCCTCATGGTGTGGAGCTCAGTTCATCTCACTATTTTCGTATTTCTCATGAAGGGTTGTTTATAATATTTCTATTTTAGCGAGGTCAAAAAGAGATCCAATTAGTGGCCTACTGATTTTGCTCGATTACTTTTATTTTTTTACACGATTTTTCACGATCTGCAAAGACTAAACAGAGTATTGCGACTTTGTGCTTGTTTGTAAATAGAGAATGAACCAAAGAGAATCAATTGTAAAACAGTAAATGCTTGGATAATAATCAATCAAATGGAGAGACAAGCAGGCAGGACGGATTACAACGGGGGTAAAGGCCTGCGTTAACTACTCTTCACTATCTGCAAAGAGAGAGTACTACTAAGAGAAAAGAGGGGAGGGGGGCAGCGTTCAAAGCACATCAGCGTGCATAAATACGAAAATGTTTTTATCTATCACGTACTTGACATTTTAAAGCTTTTCATATTTGCTATTAAAAAACCAATGAAATTCACAGAAAAAACCATAGGTTATAGTGGATATATAGTTAGGAATTTGCATTTACAAAACCTTGAAAATTCAATGAAAAAACCATTGGTTTTAGGCCATATATAGTTAGGGATTTGCATTTACAAAACCTTATTTTACTCGCATAAAACCATTGAAATTCCATATATAGTTATAAGCGCTAACTATATATCGCGCACCCGCAATCCACTGCTGATGATGTCACATATTACATCATTCCTGACATGGTTAGTGACATCACTGATGACATCACTGATGACATCTCAAATGACATCACTGATGACATCACTGATTACAACATCCAGTGACTGTATGTTTCTGTAAAGTTAAAATATGTTTTACATATTGAAGAATGAGTGGATATATAAGTGTCTGGATGAAGGATTTACTAGGTGCATGATTGACTGATTGAGTGAGTGATTAAATGTGTCTCACTGAGTGCATGGGTTAGTGACTAAACTGTTTTAATTTGTGCATCATTATATCTGTTGTTCTACAAACTGCTGCATATGTTGATCAGTAGCTATATGAGTAACTGTATGGGTTATTGATTGGTTGTCCCGATTTTTAGTTTCTTATTTATGTAATGTATGCTAATAAATTGTTTTAATACTTCATTTCTTTAGAGTGTTTTCACATGTTTTGTAGTTTTTTACCTATTTTCATTGCTTCCTTGTTATATGGTTGGTATTTGTCAGATCACTGTCTGTTAGTATCTATGTATGAATGTTAATTCGCCCAAAGGGAATTACTTTTTGACTTGTGCCAACACTCTAAACCAGGAAATGTTGGCAGCAATCTTATGACTCGGTAGAACCGAGTCACCAGAAAACAGGGAAACAAAGGTATAAAACAAGAGAAGGGGGCAGGGAAGAAACACCCTGACCCCCTAGCCTGCTCAGGGGGTGCCAGAAGGCCCCCCAGGGCCAAAAAAAGCACATTTTGTAAAAAACAAAATCAGCGCAATTCGTTCTGGTGTCGTGGGTTCCCGCTTTTTATTTTAATGAGGCCCTTGGGTGGGCTAGGTTCCGGGGGCATTTCGTAAAAATTTTAATGGGGGCTCACTGTGGCTTTGGGGGCCCTCTAGGGGCCCAGGGGGCTTCCCTCATGTTTGCAGGGGGGTTGCGCGGCCCCCTCCGGGACTCCTTCATTTGTTTATAAAAAAAAACAAAAAACAAACGTGGCTAGACCAAGACTCCATGCCGGAGATCATTGAGGCCATCCCAGAGGGCTACTGCCTGCAGAGACTAGACAGACCATTAGGGAGAGGGGGTGGCATAGCTATAGTTGCCAAAGAGGATTACCAATGCCAGTTAGAACGGACGGTTATTGAGGACAGCGAGGCCGGCGCCTTCTCTGTCTCGATAAACGGCAACGTCACCCTGAAAGGCCTTTTGATTTATCGCCCGCCTGGCTCTGCTACTGCCTTCATTGAGAAGCTAGTGGAAGGCGTCACAGAGGCGGCAGTAAGTACGGACAAATATCTAGTCCTGGGAGACTTAAACTTACATCTTGACTCCCCCACGGATAAGGTGGCGAGTGACTTCTGCCAAATAATGGCAGATCTGCAGTTTGAGCTGAAGGTTAAGCACCCCACCCACAAGTTAGGCCACCTTCTCGACCCGGTTTTCGCTAACTGGAACCAAGTAGACACACAGATTCCGGTCCCGATCCCTTGGTCTGATCACCACCGTATCCCATTCACCATAGAGATGCAGAGAGCACGCCCATCTGACCCTCCCGCTGACAAACACCCTAGGCAGAGATGGGCGGCGTTCTCCCAAGCTAAATTCAACCAGGCGCTAACTGTGAAGGGTCATCCTGGGGGTGAAGGGGTAGAAGAAATTAACTTAAACTTAGATCAACGAATTACGGAGGCGCTGAGCATGGTGGCTCCACTTGGCATGGAAAAAATGGGGGGCCGAGTTCAGAGATCGGCTCCTTGGTATAACGAGGACATGCGGGTAGCCAAAGCAGCATGTAAACATGCCGAAAGACAATGGAGGATTGCTTACTCAATCCATGCCAAAGCAGAGTACACAGACTGTAGGCGCAACTATCATAAACTGATAAGGAAAGGGAAATCTCTGTATTACTGCAACAAGATTGAAGAAGCTAAACAGTCCACCAAGGAACTCTTCTCAATCTACAAATCCATTGCGATAGGGAAGCCCGCGGTGGTGCCCAAGAAACTCTGCACCGCGGAGGGCTGTGACCGTATTGCAGAGTTCTTTGCAAATAAGGTGATTAACATTTATAATTCCTTCCCCCAGAAGGCAGACAATAGCCCTTCACACCCGGCAGCCACTAAAACTCTAGGGGAACAACGATTAACCACCTTCATCACCCCTCCTACTGAGAAACTTCTCCGCATTTGCGGGTCGATAAAATCCGGCTCCCCAAGAGACCCGACTACTCCTAGTCGATTGAAGGGCAGTCTGCCTGTACTTGAACCTTATGTTCGCCACCTATTAGACACCTCCTTCAAGTCCCAGAGTGTCCCCAAGGCTTGGAAGCAAGCAGTTGTACTTCCCCTGCAGAAGAAAGCCAATGTAAGTTTTGAAAAACTCGATAATCTTCGCCCAATCTCCCTCCTGCCCTACATGGCTAAAGTGGCGGAAAAGATAGCCAACTTACAACTCATGCAGTTCGTGGAGGAGGTCTCGCTACTCCATGACTCGCAATTTGGCTTCCGCCCCCGTCACTCGACGGAATCGGCACTTCTCCTGGCGGTTGAAACGCTACGACAGGGTGTGGACGAGGGCCAAACCATGGCTTTGATCCTACTCGATCTAAGCGCGGCATTCGCCACTGTAGCGCATTGCACCTTGCTACAGTGTCTGAATGAAGGTGGGATCACAGGTGCAGCGCTTGGCTGGATCGGGTCCTTCCTGTCTGACCGATGTTTTCAGGTCAGACTGGGTGACTGCTATTCGAGGGAGATTGAGTTGGGCCAGGGCGTGCCTCAGGGCTCGTCCCTGAGCCCGACCTTATTCAATATCTATGTCTCCCCCCTGGCAGACATTGTGGAGGGCCACGGACTTTGCCTGGTGTCCTACGCCGACGACACGCAGCTGGTCATCTCCTTATCGTGGGCACCCGACCTTGCAGCGGACATCTTCAGGAACTGCATGAAAGACCTTGCTGCCTGGATGTCCGCAAACTGTTTAAAGCTAAACGGTAGCAAGACTGAGGTGCTCGTGGTGGGGGGAGGGCCATCTGCGTGGACGTCGGCGTGGACGTCGGCGTGGTGGCCGCCTTGCTTGGGAGAGGTCCCCGTTCCGTGCCGTGAGGCCAGGAACCTTGGCGTGTGGCTGGATAAGGACCTTGCCTTTGGTCCCCAGATCAGCCGGGTGACGGGGGTGTGTTTCGGTGTTCTGAGAGCCTTAAGAAAAGTCCTAGATCTTCTTCCTATTTCTGCTCGAAGGACGCTGGTGCACACCCTGGTCACATCGCGTCTTGATTATGGGAACCTTCTATATCTGGGCGCTACGGGCAAGGTCATGGGCCGCCTGCAGGTGCTCCAAAATGCAGCGGCACGGCTTGTCCTCAGGCTCCCTAGGAGGTCACCCTCCAAACCAGCCCTACAAGCCCTTCACTGGCTCCCTGTGGAGAAGAGGGTAGAGTGCAAAGCCCTCTCCACATGCCACCGCATTTTGAGCGGTACAGCCCCGGCTCCTCTCCAGAGTCTGGTGACCTACTATGAGCCCACACGTAATCTACGATCCTCGCAGATTGGGCTGCTAAAGGTCCCCAGAGTAAGGAAGGAGCGAATGGGAGGAAGATCTTTTTGATAACTCGCTCCCAGATGTTGGAACGCCCTACCTTTAGAACTGCGGCTAGAACCTTCTGAAGCCCTGTTAAGGAAAAAGCTTAAAACCCACCTTTTCAACAGGTAGCCTTCAATGGGAGGGGGTAGGGGCAGCCACATCACTTACCATAGCACGGGGACACGCCAGTGGCGTAACCAGGCACTTTACAAATGCCCAATAATAATAATAATAATAATAACTTTGGCGTCATTCCACAAATATCTACAAAATGTTCCAAAAAGTTTCTAATTTATGTTCAGCTCCTATTTGGAAGTTTGTGGGTAATTGGTCAAGGGGGGATTGAGAAAAAAGGGGGGGTCCCAAAGCGTGTTTTGTCAATGCATTTTTCCTAGGAAACTTAGACAAGGCTAAAGGTCAAACTGCTGAAAGGAATTACTCCAAATTTGGCAGGGAGGAAAGTCTTGGTCCTGAAGCACGCTTTTGTTGAAATGGTGTGAATCCGTTCAATAGTTTTTGAGATATTAAAGGAAAAAATATATATATCTGGGTGGAGCCTAACTTCCGAGCATGAGCTTGCCTCTTATTGGTTGCTATCACTTCAACACATTAAAAAAGGGAGGGAGATAGAGGAACTAGCTAGGTTCAACCTCCTATATTTTACAGTACAACACAAAATAATCCATATGTGGATGGATCATAGGAACCTAGCCAGAGAGAAGGTAGGTCCACCCGATTTGGGTGTGCCTAAAAAGAAAAAGAAAATAAAAATGTCTTTTCTTGAGTCCCCTGACTCACCAAGGGTTGCCCCAAGGTGACATGCTTCATCATTGGGGCCATCCCAAGCATCTACTGCTTGGGGCATGCTGCGACTTGCGAAGGATACGTAGGAGCACTGCATTGTGAATCTATGTGTAGTGTGTGTCAGTGGTGTATTGTGCTAGTTTAAAAATACCTAACCAGTAAGCCAATGTTTTATTCCTGCTCTAGTCGTTAGGATAAAAAAGGGGTTGGATAAAAGGAAAAGTAACTGTTATGTGGTTAATGTCCCTAATAATCCATCGACATGTTTCAAGGTGTCCCCTGAACCTTTTCTTCAGGACAACACAGTTACCAGCCCCATGTGTACCACTCTGGTGAATAAACTTAAATTAAGGTGAAAAATCAGAACACACCTATATTATATGTGTTTTTCAAATTTTACATATGGTTAAAGCTGTACCCGCATTATTTTTTAGATAGCAGTAATATGCCCTATGGTCCACCTGGGTGGAGGAGCCTCAAAAACTTTTGTTCCGTAGCCCTCTGTCGATGTGACCTATAGCTCCAAGGCTCGACCGCATCAAACCAGGAAGTGTTCTCTGATTTGCTGCTAACACTTAAAACCAGGAAGTGTTAGCAGCCATCTTGTGCCTCGCACCGAGTAAAAATATAAAAGAATGCTCCCGGGGGAAATTTAATATACCGGAGCTCTGTCTGTGCGAGATAACTTTTTCACACTCTCTCTGCCCAACATCACCACTTTGCAGCTATGCCTTTAGAAGCCAGTACGTCAGCTCTCAGCTCTCTACCTTTGCAAGCTAGTACGCTGATGTGCCTCTACCTCTGCGAGCTACTACGCTGCTGTTCCAGTGGGCGCGGACGGACCAAAGTTCTCCCTCTGCGAGTCGAGCCCATGGGCCATAGTTGTCTCTCTCCGAACCTGGGTGCAAATTGTTCATAAGTCACACTATATGAGCATTGAAAAGCCATTTTGTGATTCAGTCCGTCAGCTATCATCTGTCCAAGGCATCTCTGAAAACATACCGGGGCTCTGGGTGGGGGAAGGCGACCGCCCGGGGAAAAGCTCTTGCTCATCTGCTGCAAAAGCCACATGCCTTAACTTATATCACAGAGCTATAAGACGAGAGTGGTACCAGAATCATTACCCCACAGGGTATACTCGAAAGAATCTCCCAATTCGACGTTACCTCATACACCGCTGGCTCCGAAACTCCCCGTACATCCTCTCACAATATTTTGATACTATTGAGCTATTATGGCTTAGTAACGCGCATCGAGAGTACCTTGATTAGCCCTTCACTCCTGAGGAGATTGCCCAGGTGATCTCTAGCCTTCTCTGTGAAAAGGAACCCAGAGCGAACGGGCTAACTGCAGCCTTCTATAAAGAAAACTCTTCTACCCTCATTCCCATCTAGCTGCAATGTATAATTAGTCGGTCACAATAGGTCACTTTCCTGCCACACTTTGCGAGGCACTGATCACTCTTTTGCTCAAACCTGGCTAACCCCTTGACTCCTGCGATTCATATCACCTACTTTCATTAATCAATATAGATAATAAAATCTATGCAAAGCTCCTCGCCAATTGTCTCCTCCCCCTCATGTTGCTTATTGGTCACCCTAACCAATCTGGTTTTATATGGGGCCGAGCTACCTCTCATAAGCTACGTACCATCTTGTCCATCATACATCAAAATAACCCAAACCTGCCTGCAATGGATGTCCTGTCGGATGCCACTAAGGCATTTGACTTACTAGAGTGGCCCTTCCTCTACGCCCTACTGGCCCACCTGGGACTCAGCCCGCTCTTCACTAGTAAAATAAAGTTTATACTCTACCAACTGCACAATCCGTATTAATGGCCAAATTACAGAAGCAATACACATTACCCGTGGCAACAGGCAAGGTTGCCCCTTGTCTCCTATGCTTTTCACCATAGCTATGGAGCCACTGGCAGCATGGCTACGGCAACATCACACACAAAGGTTCATTTGCTTCTCCTCTCGCAGCCTAGTCACATCGATGTATGCGGATGATGTTGCCATCTTTATTCTCGAGCCCCAAGAGAACCTAGGCTCAATAACCAGAGAGGTCATCTGATTTGGCATTTACTCCGGAGTGCAGGTAAATTGGGGGATATCGATTGTGTTTCTGTAAACAGATACTACCCGCCCCTTTGATACTGAATATCCCATCGCATGGGCCCCCGGACGATTAGATACCTGGGAATCTGGCTTGCGAGGAATATTGACGAGATGTGGAGGGAGAACTATGGCAGAACGATTGATTGGCTCAAGTCCAAAATTCTCACCTGGAAAACCCTTCCACTATCTATTGCCAGTAAAATTGCCATTTCTAAGATGATAGTGCTGCCCAAGTTCTAATCAGCTTAAACTTCCATCCCAATTTTTCCAGAGTCTTCACTCTAACATGATTGCACTATTCTGGATGGGCTGCCAATTGCGCATTGCATATGACATTCTTACACTCCCCTTCTCACGCGGTGAGCTTGGGCTCCCAACTTCACACTTTATGCTTACTCAGCCCAGGCTAATTTTCTTCACTTTTTTTAAAATCTTTTTAATATTGTAAACTAACAAAAAGCATCAGGTGACATATCTCTCTTCCACAGTAAGTAATTACACATTTCCATACATCAGAATAAATTTAAAATGACAGTAGTGGTCACTTGGACACCAGCGCTATCGTTTCCTCACCAACACTCGGTGGAGTACATATGTCGCCCCTGTAGCCATTCCACGGTCCCCAGATCTTACCCCATTTCTGGGACCGGCCCCTAGTAACATAGTTCGATCTCTCCCTGAACATGCACCAGTCGAGGTCTTCCATCCATTTCCCAATTTGTGGCACCTGACTAGCCCCCCACAACTGAGCTATATTACGCTTGGCTATCATGCATGCCAGGGTCACCCATTGCTTCCCATGTGAAGTCAAATCAGCTGGTTCCCAGACATTCAAAATACAATGTTGTGTCCCTACGGCCAGTTCCACCCCTACCACTTCTCGGATGTTCTTGTGAATCTTGACTCAGTATTCCTGTATTGCCACACAGTGCCACAAAACGTGCATGAATGTTCCTGTCTCCCCGCAGCCCCTCCTACATTCCCCACTGTCCGCCAAACCCATATGTACCAAACGTGGACCCGTAATGTATGTCCTGTGTAAAGTCTTCAACTCCGCCAGCCTAACTCGCATTTGGATGGCTACTACTTTCGGGGAGGAAACCGCCTCTCTCCAGTCTTCATCATCCAGAACTAGGCCATCCTAGTGGCATGCCGTATATGGCGATTGCCATACGTAAATCGCATGTGCCGCTGGTCCAACGAGGGGAAAGCGCCCGTTCCTAGAGTAGAGTGCCCTGGTGAAGTCATCCCCAGGCATTTGCCCACGGTCCATCGCATATCCAGGGTCCAAAGGGGACCCATAAATAGCGTGGTTTATCGCCGCCAACTGGGAAGCCCAGTAATACTTACGGAGGTCGGGTAAACCGATCCCTCTGTCGTACCCGGGAAGAGTAAGCTTGGAGTACGCAAAACGGGGTCTGCCCTCGCAGAGAAGCTGTCTCTCGAGGGACTCAATATCCTTGAAATACGAGGAAGGCACTGGATCCATTGTATTTTGGAGTGCACACGAAAAGCGGGGGAGAGCCATCATTTTAATTAACACTGCACGGCCCAACAAGGAGAGCAGCAATGATTTTCATCTTGCCACATCTCTTCGGAACTTGGCCAGCGAGGGCTCCAGGTTTTTTTGTACCTCAGTTTCGGATATTTGGGCACAAATATGCCCAGATATCGAAACCCCACAGTTTCAATCTGCAATGGGCAGGAACTCGGGATGACCAGAGGGTCACCACTAATGACAAAAAGCACCGATTTCGTCCAATTAATTGCGAAACCAGAGTACCTTCCCAATATGGCCAGGACGTCCAATAAAAGTGATCAAGGAAGCCAGGGAGTTGGTAAGGTAAAGCAGAATGTCATCTGCATAAAGCAAGATCTTGTCCTCCCATTCAGGCGTCTAGCGCAGCCCTCGAATCGACCGGTCCCATCGGACCCATGCAGCGAGTGGCTCAAGTGCCAATGCAAATAGTAGTGGGGATAAGGGACATCCCTGCCTTGTACCCTTTCCCAGAGGAAAGTCTACGGATTTGTGGTTCTTTACCACGACCCTGGCTCGGGGACTAGTATATAGGAGTCAGACCCAGCCGATAAACTCCTTGCCGATACCCAACTTCACTAAAACCACAAACAAGTAGGGCCATTCAACCCTATCAAATGCCATTGTTGCATCTAGTGACAATAGGACTGCAGGCTCAAGTATGCTCGGTGCGCCACCCAGAATCCCAAGCAGTCTTCTGAGATTGAGGGCTGTATTTTGGCAATGCATGAAGCCAGACTGGTCCGGGTGGACCAGGGTCGATATGACCTTAACCAGTTTAGTCGCCAATAATTTAGTCAGCCCTTTAGGTTCAGCATTAAGTAGGGAAATCGGCCGATAAGAAGAGCACTCCATTTTAGGCTTGGCTTCTTTATAGATAACAACAATGTTTGCTATACACTGGTCATAGGGGAGCTGGCCCATTTCTCTACTTTCTACGAACGTGGTGCGGAGAAATGACGCAAGCTTGTTCGCGTTAAGTTTATAGAGATCTATGGGGATTCCGTTCGGGCCGGAGGCTTTCCCAGAATGGACACCCCTGATAGCCTGTGCCACCTCGTCATCTTTGAGGGGGGAGTCCAGATACTTCATGTCCTCCTCTGAGATGCTGGGCATTGGGATACCGTATATCATAGCCGCATTTTTGGCCTCTGTATAGGTTCCCGCAGACTGATATACCAGTTTATAGTACGCAGAAAACTCATCTGCAATCTGCTGTGGGTCTGTCACCAGTCCTGATTCCACCGTCTGCAATTCCGGGACCAACAACGATGCCCACTCCCCCTTCTCCAACCACGCTATCATTTTTCCTGCCTTTTTGCCATGCTCATAAATCCTACTTTGCCTGTCGGCAATCTGAACTTTGGCCCTGCCCCTAACTAGAATCCTATATTCATCATGGAGGAGTTTCAGTGGATGCAATCCCTCCGGAGTGGCCTCACTCGAGACCTCCCCCTCTAGTGCTGACAGTTCAGCCTCCACCCTATCCACTTCAGCTCAAGTTTTCCTCTTCTTTCCGGAGACTAATGACAATACCTCCCCTCTTATAACCATCTTGTACGCCTCCCACAAGGATGCCAGGACTCCACCGAACATACGTTGTCCTGGAAGTATCGGTCTTTAATTTGTACCACTTCTTTCTTTGTGTCAGGGTCTTTTAAATGCCAAGCGCTGATCGGAGTGATCCTGCCCACGTCTCTCTGTCCCACTGTCAGACTAAACCAGACCGGGGAGTGGGGAATGAGTGATGTGCCGCAGAGGCGTGTGTATAGTGCACTCCACCAGGGTTTCTAAGTCTCCACCCGTCAACCAGACCGGTGGTTTCTACAAAGTCTGACAACCACCCCTGAGATCGCGTCAGCTTTCGGGCAGGGTATATGTCCATTTTGCCATCCATCACGGCGTTAAAGCCCCCTCCCCCCCCACTATCAACAGCCCCACAGGCAAGGATAAAAAAAATCTACACAGGTCCCAAACTGTATTGGATTGCAGCCCCGGGGGGACATATACTGACAAAAACGTCACTGTTTTACCTTCCCACAAACCTGAAATGACGTTGTATCTGCCTCTCTTGTCAGCCCATGTGGCCTAAATAATCAGTGGGAAGGAGTTCCTCTCCAGGATACCCACCCCCTCAGGTAAACAGAGCACCGCTCGTCCAGTCGGTACTCCGGGCGTCCCAGAGGTAATCCGGGCATCCCAGAGGGATGCCCGGAGTACCGACTGGACGAGCGGTGCTCTATTTACCTGAGCCGCGGCCAGGTGAGGAGGAGCTTTTCTCTCCTGCAAAAATAGGAGAATGGATACACCTAGGAAATCCAGGTGAAATTTATCTTTTCTTTTACCACCTTTTAAGCAGTAGCGAAAATTGGTCCTGAAGAATGCAGCAGATGCCTACTGGGATCATTTAGACTGCAGAAACATGTTGACCTACTTAGAGTTATAGTAGCTATTTGGTTAAACTACTATTCGCACTGGTTTTTTATTGACTTAGAGAGGTAACGATTAAATTTATGTTCCTCTGTGCTCTCTAATTTTATCTTATGCTTCACCACACTATCACTTCACTATTTTCACGCACTGCTTTATAGTTGTCACCACAGTCCGCATCCTTCTAGGATACACCGGTTTACAAACACTGTACAACCCGTAATTAAAATCCCTACAAATACGGGTGTAACATCTCTCTTCCGGTGTGAAGGATCCCAAATGATGACAAGGGCGGTATCGGTCGATGACTGATGGGAATTTTTTCACCATCTGAAGATACCTCCTCATAAAGGAGATAGACTGTATTTCACATGGCCTCTGCTCATTTTTGGGTATGATTTTTTCATTTGGAGTTGGCAGTCAGGTGCTTAATTAACATTCATTTCCCTTGTGTTTAGACCAACAGCTATTTTCTGTTTCTGTAGGCACTTCAAGGTACCTGCCATGGGGTGTAGGGATCAACAGGGGACCACCATAGGTACCCTCTCAGCCTCCAAAGAGAGGCTATGCACCGATCGGAGCCCTGATGGGTCCCTCTAACATGCTTCCCAACATGGTTCCTATATCAGACAGACCAACATGGAAAACACATTGGAAAGTGTGCATCATAATCTCAAGGGTGGAAAGAGCAATCGTTGAGATTAAAGGCCGCATTACGACTGCCGGACAGGCTCTCCGAGCCCTTCGGAAGCCAGTCAGAATGACCGGCTGGCAATTCCAACAGCCTCCATCATAAAGAGGCGGTCAGAAAGGAAACCAAACGGCCCATAACAATGTAGTTTTAAAGGCACCTATGGTATGTCGGAGCCTTTATGCGCCATATCATAATCAGCCCCATAGTGTAGTCAGAAACATCCATTTTCCAACGGGAGCTTCTGTGGTGGGCTGAAAGCGCCTGCAGCACAAGCTCTCATTGCAAAATGGAAGTTTGCAAACATCCCTGCATCGTGTGGTAGGCCCCTCACAGTGTCTGCCACATGGTGCAGGGATGTTGAGGCGAGTACCATCAATGCCAACAGGCCAATATGTGCAGGGTCAGGGTGTAAAGAAACCCAGCTAGGGCCCCCAAAAGTCAGCTTCTGACAGTCAATCCATTTCGGAAAGGCTGACATGGATTGGCTGTCAGAAACCAACATCGTTATCCTGATGGCAAAGCGTAGCCTGACTCTGTCATCATTGAAGGGATTACTTTTCCGCTCCTGTTCCAACAGGCTCACAGAGCAGAGACAAGGAGTTCAAGTCCCTTGAGGTTTTCCCTCTGACTGCAGTAATCAAAATATGGCAGTTGGCAGTTGGAGGGAAATCTAAGGATGTCGGGCGGATATCTCAAACGTTATACCTGCCTTGAGTTTGTAAACATGTTTGTGCAAAGTCTTGTCTACCATTTAAGTAGATATGAATTTCTGTCAAAATACATGGGTGATTGCATGGGAACAACCATGTGCCACCTATGGAACACACAGCAAAACTCAATGTAGCGCAAAGCAAGAGGCATGGCTGTACGCATTGCAGGAGACATTCCCATCCCAAAACAGATAAACAAGAATCTCAGTATGACAATTCTCACTAAACGTTTTGTAATATAAATAAAACAGATCAGGGACCTAATTCACAAAGGTAAACTTACACTTTTTTGTAATTATCTCTTACCCTGCGATATGCCTCTGTCTATTCCACCAACCATCTCAGGTTCTATGACTGCTGTCTTCTGCTCCACCATGGATGAGAAGTCCTCATGAATTTCTGTACCACCACTAGTTTCAATTTCAGCCATCAAGTTCTTTGACAACTTTACATTATTATTGCGTTCCAAATTATGGCATCTCTTCTTGCATTCCTCAAAACTCCAGCGTGTTGGTGCCACCTCATTGAATGTGTCAACTATTGCACTTGTTAAAGCTGCTTTCTTGGATTGTGAGAGATTTGAGGTGCCAATCAGATCTTTGTCTTGTTTTGTCGGATCTATGACAGAATTTCGACAGACAGAATTTCGACCTACACAAATATCGGCGTAATTATATCGATAGCAAAAATATCGACGCCCTATGTACAACATGGTAAGTACCAAAATATCGAAAATTTAATATCGATGTAAAAAATATCGTTGTTAAATATATCGATTTTTTTAAATTTAAAATAACATTAAAAAAACTGTAAATAATACATAATAATTACTTAAACATATTTAAATATATGTAATAATTGTTAAAAATAATAATAATACATATTTAATCAAAAAAATAATAATAAATCATATATAATATATAATTACTTAACAATAATTACTATTCCCACTCCAGTGGGTGCAACAGTAGGGAAAACTGACCCTGAACACTAAAAATACCCCTTTACCCAAAAACCTAAAACTGACCCTGAACCCTAAAAATACCCCTTTACCCATAAACTGAAAACTGACCCTGAACCCTAAAAATACCCCTTTACCCAAAAACTGAAAACTGACCCTGAACCCTAAAAATACCCCTTTACCCAAAAACTGAAAACTGACCCTGAACCCTAAAAATACCCCTTTACCCAAAAACTGAAAATTGACCCTGAACCCTAAAAATACCCCTTTACCCAAAAACTGAAAACTGACCCTGAACCCTAAAAATACCCCTTTACCCAAAAACTGAAAACTGACCCTGAACCCTAAAAATACCCCTTTACCCAAAAACTGAAAACTGACCCTGAACCCAAAAAATACCCCTTTACCCATAAACTGAAAACTGACCCTGAACCCTAAAAATACCCCTTTACCAAAGAACTGAAAACTGACCCTGAACCCTAAAAATACCCCTTTACCAAAGAACTGAAAACTGACCCTGAACCCAAAAAATACCCATTTACCCAAAAACTGAAAACTGACCCTGAACCCTAAAAATACCCCTTAAACTGACCCTGAACCCTAAAAATACCCCTTTACCCAAAAACTGAAAACTGACCCTGAACCTTAAAAATTCCCCTTTACCCAAAAACTGAAAACTGACCCTGAACCCTAAAAATACCCCTTTACCCATAAACTGAAAACTGACCCTGAACCCTAAAAATACCCCTTTACCCAAAAACTGAAAACTGACCCTGAACCCTAAAAATACCCCTTTACCCAAAAACTGAAAACTGACCCTGAACCCTAAAAATACCCCTTTACCCAAAAACTGAAAACTGACCCTGAACCCTAAAAACACCCCTTTACCCAAAAACTGAAAACTGACCCTGAACCCTAAAAATACCCCTTTACCCAAAAACTGAAAACTGACCCTGAACCCTAAAAATACCCCTTTACCCAAAAACTGAAAACTGACCCTGAACCCTAAAAATACCCCTTTACCCAAAATTAATTAATATTACAAATAAATTACTTCCCACCCTATTCCCCTATAAACCCACAACCCGCTCCAGTAGTAAAACATATAATTTAGTTAAAAATACACATAAATTATCAATTAATTAATCAATTAATCAATTAAAATAAATCATTGCCAATTAATATTTAATTGCAAAATAAATTAATAATTGAAAAATAATTATTTAATTACAAATAAATTACTTCCCACCCTATTCCCCTATAAACCCACAACCCGCTGTGGTAGTAAAACATAATTTAGTTAAAAATATACATAAATTATCAATTAATTAATCAATTAATCAATTTAAATAAATAATTGCCAATTAATATATAATTGCAAAATAAATTAATCATTGAAAAATTAATTATTTAATTACAAATAAATTACTTCCCACCCTATTCCCCTATAAACCCACAACCCGCTGTGGAAGTAAAACATATTATTTACTCTTATATATTTTTAAATTATAAAAACATATTAAACACATATTATAACAATTAATTTAAATACTTAACTTATATTTCTAACACATATTAGTAAATCGAAATTACTTACATCGATATATATGCTATCGATATTAGTAATTTCGATATTACTTACCTTAGGGTCGATATTCTGGACATCGATATTCTGGACATCGATATTCTGTCCCATCGATATTAGCAACTCGATATAAGTGTAGGTCGAAATTAAAAACTCGATATTTTGACTGTTTACCTGTTTTGTCACCTAAGAAATGAGAATGTCATTCTCCTCCTGAAAAAAAGTTGTGCTTTCTTTTTCTGATAGGCTCCTGGGACCTACCTCATTTTTCTGGGTGGCCTTCTGGCTTGCAGCATCTTTCACCTCATGTTTGCATTCATTTTTAAAGTGAAGTGAATCGCAGGGACATCTTGTGTAATGTAACTAAGACTTGAGCCATCCAAGTACACATTCCAAGAAGCAACAATGACCTGTGTTACGCCACATTACCGTACGTGATGAGTTTTGTGTTGTTGCATGACACCTAGGCCCTTATTTGCTGAACCCCTGGTGGCAGTCTGACCACTGCCACAATTGAGACCCACCTGCAGTATTATGAGTGTGGTGGACGGACTGCCATGAGACTACTGGCACCGCCTGGATCAAAGATCCTGCTGGGCCAGCGGTCTTTCAATTGGCACTAATATGCTGGCACCATCGAGCATATTCCAAGTTGCCATTTAACCACCCATTCATGGAGGTGAGCCTACCATGAAAAGGGTGGCAGAATGGCAATGAAGGGTACCCTAACAGGATGTATGCTACATTGTGCAGGAAGGTGCAGTTGGTACTCTGGCAGTAGCAGTCTGCATGTGAGGCTCCTCTATGAAGTCCTAATCTGGCGGGCAGCAGCACCACGTATCTGGTGATCCTACAGCGGATGACACTTTGCGCTGTCTGCTGTTGGACCACCAAAGTCGTAATAAGGCCCAAAGGACCCTAAAACGACTTTGGCGGTCCTACAGCAGACAATGCAACACACCATCTGCTGCAGGACAGTCGAAGCCGTGGTGTGACTGCACACCACATTTAGGGCCCCATTAGGATGGCGGGCGGATTGCCCCCGTCAGGCTGGCGGTAGCCACCGCCAGCCTGGTGGGGGAAATCCGCCCGCCATCCTTCCCTGTATTCCCCCGCCATATTAGAATGGCGGGGGGGACCACGGCGGATCAAAACACCGCCCGCCACTTTTCCGCCCCGGTCGCCTTGCGGCCGGGGCGGAAAACGAGTAACATGCAGGCGGTGTCTGTCAGACACCGCCCGCAATATTACAATGGGCATTTCACAATGCCTTTCCGTGGGGGCATTGCCGCCACGGAAAGGCATGCAGTGTTCACTCTGGGGGCCCCCTGTGGGCCCCCAGAGTGAAGGCCAAATGGGGGTGGCACATGGGGGGGTACCTGTGGTACCCCCCTGCATTCATATAATCAAAGCGGTAGGCACCGCGTGGTGCCTGCCGCTTTGATTATGTAAATGCTGCACAGCATTTTTAGTATTGTGGCGGGTGGAGCACAGAGCTCCGCCCGCCACAATACTAAAAATACAGGATGTGCCCGCCACAGTGGCGGGCACATCCTAATGCTGCGTGCGGGACCCCGCCCTTAGGGCGGGCGGTCCCGATTTCCGATAGGATGGCGGGCGGGCTTTGCCCGCCCGCCATCCTAATGGGGCCCTAAGAGTTTGATCCGGGTCTGGCGGATGGTCCTGCGGCATTCTGACGGCAGCGGTCTGCAATGCACATAGAACAGGCTATCACTCAGACCGCTGCAGATAGAGAGCCGACTGCACCTTCCTGCTTTGTGTGGCATGTATGCCACACCATGCAGGAAAGGGGGTGCTAATCCAGGGGGTCAGGATACAACCACATAAGGACATTACAGTTCGCACAGTAAAACTGGTAAAGCAGTTTATTTTATAATTTCGATACAGCAAAGAAATTAGATCTACAATTGATCACACTAAATGTATGTCGCCTGTGTTTTCATTTTTTATATTTGAGCACATTATTTGTTTTTCCGTATTAGGTAGGCAGAATAAAAAGTCAATCAATAGGGGAATTTCAGTTGAAAAAAAAACCTCTTTCAGTTTGGATTTTTTTCCTTGGACAAGGTTGGATTTGCTCTTCCATTATTTATTTTCTTTTTTTATTTGTTTGGTTAGTAAAAAATGCGTGTGAATTATATTTAATTTTTCATCGATTGGCACAGGCCTTGGAAAACGGACATGAGATTTCTAGTGCCAGATCCTTAAATAATACATTGTACATTGTAGATAAAATTCTCGTTTTGCTCCTTAAATAAATGCTTGCATCTGCCCGGGGTTTACAATGGGTATAACATATGTCACAGATTATATTTCTCATATGGAATGACAATTCTCAACATCTCGTTTCCTATTTAATCACTAATTCTCGGTAGCTGTAGGCTTCGATCCATCCTGTGCTAGGGTAACTAAGCATATGTTTATGGCCTGCAGTATCTATTTGCTTAACGCTACATCCTTTGCTTGTTTACAGTTTAAAGTAATTTGAACATCACTAAGCACCACTCTTAATCTAAGGATGTGATTATCTTGAAATGTATGCATTTGTTCTCACATTTCTAACTGTTATTTCTTTTGGCATCCATTGTAAGTTTCATATAAGTGATTTCATTGTATCTCCCTTCTTCTAAATACAAAGCAATGATAGAGACATTATAAATCAACAAAAGAGAAATCAGAACGTACTGACTAAACATTGTTTTATAAAAGTGTTGTGAGTTTTGAAGAGACACACAATGGGTTGATTATGCAGTAAAAGAAACTCTTCACTCTGCAAACATACTAACTCAAATCAAATCAAATCTGCTGAAAGAGGACAGCATTCTTTTTATAGTAGGGTTTTTAAAAGCTTCTGTGAAATCTAGGTCCTGTATGGATGTGTAGACATTGGATTATATAGGTAAGTTTTATTGGTTTAGCTGATCTAGCTCCCTATAAAGTAAATACAATTGGAAGTCATGCTTTTCTGGCAAATTGCACTTTAAGGCCTCGAAAAAATTTGGGTGGGTGGGTAGTGGGTCTTTATTCATAAATTGCGCAAGAGGTTCTGACTTCATGTTTTAATGTATTACTGTTTTTTTGGCCCTGTATCTGTAATTTTTATAGTTTTCCGATGTAAAACCGAATAAAGTTTATTTGATTTGTCAAAAAAACCTCAAATGGCAAACCATGCATGAAGGGTTTATAAAAATTATTGCAATCGATGAATAACATTATTGCTTTTTGTGTATGGATAACAAATGAATAACTCTTATATATATATCTTCTATTAGCCGTATTGGTAATATGGGTAATAGTGCTAAATGCATATGGCTGAGATACCCGCCACCCCCTCTCAACACAATCCCCAAAAGGAGGGAAACCGGAAACAGTTCTTAAAGTTTTTGGATGTGGGAGGGAGTGACCCTCCCGGCCGTATTTATTAAAACAAAAAATTAAAACATTAGACGTTTCATATTATGTACAATTTCATTATCACATTGCGATGTTTGGCTAACCTTAACATATTCTCTAATACAGAGGTTCTCCTAGCCGAACTAGCATCCTACAAAAACATTTTCTAGAAACACTGAAATTGTACATCCTAACGTTTAAGGGCCAACGGCAAGGTCATAACCGGTGTCAAGATCCCTAACCAGACTTACCCCTCCCACTTGGGAGGGGCGACAGCACAGAGGCTTACCTCAAGTGCAACTACTAACAATTTCCCTTGACTTGACGGGGGCACTTAAGACTCGACGCCATTTAAAGGTCGTTCGAAGACTTGTGTGTGGTATCTAGAAGGTATCGTGGACCTCCCCCCACCCCACACAACTTACCGCATCTGCCGTCGCAGATGACACTGGCCCCGGGAAATTCCCCAGGAGGGGGCTGTAACCCCTCCTACAAAGGAAGGGGCCTTGACCGCCTTTCCTTTACTTCCGGCGACCCGCCCTTAGACGGGACCGCCTCCCCATTGAGGGGCCAATGGCCACCTCTCCCGAGCGCTCCCATCCGTGTTGGGTGACGCCCACTCATAGGGATCTTCTAATTAGTGCTCACCGATCATGACCTTACCGCCTACCAAAAAATAAATACGACAATTCTTACTCAAACCTATGAAAACATTGGTCGCTACGACCGAAAGAGCATGCTTAAAAATGTAACACTACATCTAATCATTTTAATCGTAACAACCTACACGATATTCACCATTCTTTATTAAGATCAACCACAAACTGATACTTTCACAGCCTGTAAACGAAACGGAAAACATACTTATAAAATTCACTTTATTGCACAACAACTTGCTGTCCTCAGGGGCTGGTGGGTGGGTCAAAATTGGCTCTTCGTTCTGTCCCGAGCTCACGTGTAGCGAGGAGGTGCAGCTTCGGAGCACAAGAACAAGAGGACGTCTTCTGGTCTTGCGTCTCTTTTTATCCGTCTTCCGGGCGGGCGTAAACCCGCCCCTGCCTGCCCCTAGGGCGGGGCCGGTTACGTTGGTGTCTAGGCCAGCCCACTCTAGGGCGGGAAAAACCGCGCCCCGGCTACGCCGCTTCGGGCATACCAGCCGAGACGCGCCTCCCGCCCAAAAATGGCTTCCCGGGGGGATCGAGGCACTCCGCCATACGTTCGGGGGGACCGAGTGGTCGCCCCTTTCCATATGGCTGAGATACCCGCCACCCCCTCTCAACACAATCCCCAAAAGGAGGGAAACCGGAAACAGTTCTTAAAGTTTTTGGATGTGGGAGGGAGTGACCCTCCCGGCCGTATTTATTAAAACAAAAAATTAAAACATTAGACGTTTCATATTATGTACAATTTCATTATCACATTGCGATGTTTGGCTAACCTTAACATATTCTCTAATACAGAGGTTCTCCTAGCCGAACTAGCATCCTACAAAAACATTTTCTAGAAACACTGAAATTGTACATCCTAACGTTTAAGGGCCAACGGCAAGGTCATAACCGGTGTCAAGATCCCTAACCAGACTTACCCCTCCCACTTGGGAGGGGCGACAGCACAGAGGCTTACCTCAAGTGCAACTACTAACAATTTCCCTTGACTTGACGGGGGCACTTAAGACTCGACGCCATTTAAAGGTCGTTCGAAGACTTGTGTGTGGTATCTAGAAGGTATCGTGGACCTCCCCCCACCCCACACAACTTACCGCATCTGCCGTCGCAGATGACACTGGCCCCGGGAAATTCCCCAGGAGGGGGCTGTAACCCCTCCTACAAAGGAAGGGGCCTTGACCGCCTTTCCTTTACTTCCGGCGACCCGCCCTTAGACGGGACCGCCTCCCCATTGAGGGGCCAATGGCCACCTCTCCCGAGCGCTCCCATCCGTGTTGGGTGACGCCCACTCATAGGGATCTTCTAATTAGTGCTCACCGATCATGACCTTACCGCCACAGGTCCGGATAGTTGACCGGCTATCCGGACCCCCCACAAAACTCCTGCCTAAAGGTCATGTTTTAATGTTTTTAACCAGGCTAAGAAGTCTCCTATGAGTAACTCATGCCCCACCCTTGACAAATGCACACCATCCCCCAAATACATACTGTCATCGTTAATACAACTATGTGAGATCGAATGCAATGTCTTGGAACGGAACAACCTACTCACTTTGTTATTCAATTTTTTAACAGAATGATTCAAAGCAGGGATCGAGATAGCCCCCCGCCACACTTTTCGTGGGATCATATGAGACCACGCAATTATGCACCCCGGAACTCTCCTCGCTAACCAACTTACCGTGGAAAGCATAGCCTCCAGGAGAAGTCGTCTACCGGTGGTGACCAAATCATTGCCCCCCAAATGCACTATGACTATGGACGGCGGTGACCTCATCCGCTCTAACAAACCCTCAAAGAATGCTTGAAACTGGTCAATACAGAGACCGCCTCTTCCGTAGAAGGACACTCTGTACCCGTATTCCCCAGGTACGTGAATCATGTCACCTGCTTTGAATACGTCTGCGGCCCGTCTCACGTATGAGTGGCCCACGACCCACACCTCCTTACTCTCAGCCGGTGATGTCTGACCGCTGGCCTGGTGTTGGGTCGACTGCACAGTCCGCCCTGCCGCGTAGGCTTGCGCAACTGAAAACAAACAAAAGACAAGAAGCGTGAGTACATGATTACAGCTTCACAACATGTGCAATCGCACATACCTCTTATAACAATTGGAGGACCAACGCCCCACTCGTTTCACTTGTTCTACATTAAGACCCCTGGCTGTAGCTTCAGTGGCAGCCCCTATTCGAAAGGAATGGGTCCCAAATTCGCCCGGGTCCAAGCCCGCTGCGGCAATGGTCATTGCAAGCACCCGTTGAAACTGAAACCTCGTCAGCGGGGTGGCGTCTGCATGCCTCAACAATGTCCCCCCCCATGATGCCACCCGTCGTGCTAGGTAATCTTCTAAACACTGTACCGGACACATGGAGGACCCGGAGGTCCTGCGAATGATCGTGCAGTCCCCCCTCCCATCTTGATCGGTCTTGGACCTGAGAAAGGAGACAATCATCGCATCGCCCCTGATCTGAACGTGTTCCCTGCACAAGCCCCCCGCCACATCCTGTTTGTTCCTTGCAACCAGCTCACTTATTCTCATAGCCCCGTGAAATGCCAGCGTAAATGCAGTCCGGAACAAACAGGTCTCGAAAGGAGACGAGCATGTGTTAGGGAGTGTGGCCAGTAACTGGGACAACCTATCTAGACCTATCGGTCGTCTTACGTCTACTCTGCGACCCTCTAGGCGTTGCCACCCACGCAGCGCCTTTTGTACTGTAAAAGACGCTGTCGGGTCCTGGATGCCATGGGCCCTGGCAACAAAGGAAATGGCGGCACGATGCCTTTGGGCCGTAGCCACCGACTTCCCAGCCCTACGTAAGGACATCAGAAAATGTACTACCCACTCTTCCTGACCCCAAAGTCCCCCTCTCTCAGCCCCCAAAAAGGCTAAATAGGCCTGAAACGCCCATTCATATGCCTTCCTTGTCCTGGGTGCTAGACTCTCTCCCACGAGGTGACGAAGTTCGGGGCACCGAGAGACCAGAGAGCTTCGGGGAAGGGTGCCGGCTCTGGGTCCGCTGAAGGAAGGAAACCCGAGAAAGCCTGCATGTGAAAACGAGACAGTGCATCAGCAGCCTGATTCATCACCCCCGGGACATGTTTTGCTCTGAAAACCACGTTCAGTTGCATACACAGTAAGACAATTTCTTTGAGCAGCCTCAAAATCAATTTACAACGGGCTGCCTGACTATTGATGCATTCTACAACGGTCATATTGTCGGACCAGAACACGACAGAATGATCTCTGAACCCCTCAGGCCAGGTTCTCAGGGCCACCAGAATGGGAAATAATTCAAGGAAAGCAATATTACTCGTCAGCCCCTTCTCGTGCCACCATGGGGGCCACCTTTGTGCAGACCATTTCGTGCCGAAGATGGCGCCAAAGCCTATGCTTCCTGCTGAATCTGTCCATAGCCCAAGCTCTTCGGAGGACACGGCTGGCTTGTTCCAGACGACTCGACCATTGAAGTCCGCCAGAAATGCTAACCAAATTCGCATGTCCTGGCGGACCTCAGCCGATAACCTCGTACGATGATGACCCTCCTTCAGGCCAACCATCGCTTGGGCAATTGAGCGGGAAAAGGGGCGGGCCATTGGGATCACCCTCAAGGCAAAGTTCAACTTTCCCACCAATTGTTGCAACTGATGCAGTGTAACCTTAGATGCATTTAAACATAACTGGAGGGCTGTCCTGAATTTCAACACTTTGATAGCTGGTAAACGGAAACACCCCTCCCTTGAGTCCAACTCGATCCCCAAAAACTCGAGGCAAGTCGTGGGACCCATAGTTTTACCCGGTGCCAATGGCACGCCAAAATGACCCATCAACACACAGAATTCAGCTAAGGCCTGGGCACATTCGGAATTTCCGGCGGGGCCAAGGAACAGAAAGTCGTCAAGGTAGTGCATTACATTTCGGAAACCCGTTTTCTTAGTGAACACCCATTGCAAGAAAGTACTGAATTTTTCAAAATAAGCACATGATATAGAGCATCCCATTGGCATACACCTATCCATGTAAAATGACCCCTGAAACCCGAATCCCAGAAGACGCTGGTCGTCTGGGTGTACCGGGAGCAACCGGAACGCTGACTCGATATCTGATTTCGCCATCAACGTTCCGGGCCCCAGGCGATTCAAGATGGCTACTGCCTCATCAAACGATGCGTATCGCACCGAACAAACTTCTGGATCAATTGCATCGTTCACCGAAAGACCATGTGGAGCAGACAAATTATGGATCAAACGAAACTCACCTGGGTCCTTCTTGGGGACCACCCCTAACGGAGAACAGACAAAACCCGGTAGCGGAGGTACACTAAACGGGCCGGCGACCCGTCCCCGGCCAACCTCTTTCTGAATCTTCTCTTGCACTATAGATGTATGTTGAAAAACGGAAAGTTGATTTTTGCACGTCCCTACACCCTGAAAGTCCCCCACCGGGATGCGGAAACCATGTGTAAAACCGTTCCGCAGCACCCCGGCAGAAGTACGATCCGGGTACTCGCTGAGCCAGGGGATCATTGCCAAGGTATCAATCGGGGTTGGTAAAGGCGCCCCTCGGACTATCTTAGACCTGTTTGGCGCCTCCCTTTCCCCTATTCTCACTCGTTCTGGCTCTGCACGATGACTCAGGATGGGACGACCCACAAGTACTACATTCGTGTTTGAATTTACACGATCCCGGAGGCCTGGTACATTTCCCTTTGTTGAAATTAAAGCAGAAACCCTTTCTCCCTGTATTGCCTGTGGGTCTCGAATAATCGTCGGTGCTCGTACTTGGTCGAAAGGGCGTCCCCACATTTTGGCGGGAGTAGTCAACAACATTGCTCCCAACCAATGGCATTTTTAACATTCCTGATTCCTTCATTTTATCCCATGTCACTGAATCGTAACAATCCCAAGTCAAACTCTTGTTATGCTCCTTTTCTTTCCTGAACAGATTGTCATAACAGAACCAATGGTTACCTTGATACGCTGTCGAGTAACCCATAATTCGTGATTGATAAATGGGAAATTCGGGAAGCAACTCGGGCCTACGTTCCCCCAAAATCGATGTAAAAATACCCCACGCATTGCCCCAGTTGCCAATATTCTCATTTACCTTAAAGGCGGCCATTTTTGCGCGCCAAACACTTGGATGCATTAAGTCCTTCTGACTTTTGACATGCTCTACCTCATAATGATCGACAAGCAGGGAGAATATATTCACGTATTCCCCCGCCCAAATCCTTTCTTTTATTGCTACAGGAACATGCTGCCCCAATCTTTCTCTACGAGAGGGTGCTGACTCGTCCCTTGCGATCGGCAATGGCCGCTTACCTGAACCGGATGCTGCTTCTGCCACTTGTGGCTTTCCTATCACTGCTACCGGTGCGGTCACCTTGGCTGCTTCTTTCTCCTTACGCAGCTTTCTTATCAGCGCCTGTGCCTCGGCAGCCGTGGCGCCCTCAGTACTATCGCCCAACCATGCTGCTAGCTGTGCTGCCAGCTCGGGGGGCATATCCTCGTTGGTTGTCGGGGTGATGACAACTGGGATTGGATTCCCCTCCATCGGTAGCGGGGTCGGCACCTCGAGCGGGGCAGAGGGAGCCGGGACATCGCCCCCGGCTGGAACCCTTCTCGGCCTCTTAGGTCTCCCTCCAGCCGGTGGTAGGCCCGATCCCTCCTCACCGTCTCGCTCCGCCAACCGCTTCTTTATGTCGGATATATCCTTACAAAGGGCCCGAACCATCTGCTCAGTCGTCATTCTCTTTGCGCCTTTCTTGGGCATCTCTCCGACGAAGTATCTAGAAGACAAAGGAAAAGATCAAAACGCTCAAAATTGGCTCTTCGTTCTGTCCCGAGCTCACGTGTAGCGAGGAGGTGCAGCTTCGGAGCACAAGAACAAGAGGACGTCTTCTGGTCTTGCGTCTCTTTTTATCCGTCTTCCGGGCGGGCGTAAACCCGCCCCTGCCTGCCCCTAGGGCGGGGCCGGTTACGTTGGTGTCTAGGCCAGCCCACTCTAGGGCGGGAAAAACCGCGCCCCGGCTACGCCGCTTCGGGCATACCAGCCGAGACGCGCCTCCCGCCCAAAAATGGCTTCCCGGGGGGATCGAGGCACTCCGCCATACGTTCGGGGGGACCGAGTGGTCGCCCCTTTCCATAAACTATCTAAGCGATTGCTTTCTCATTGTCAAATGGATTGACAATGCCGCAGTCGTTTATTGTTTTACTCTAATCTCTCTGGATGTAGTGATGTTATTAAAAAATACACAAAGGAACCATGTCAAGAATTTCACAGTTCAATGCAGATGGGTTTGTTCTCTGACAATCAGTCGTGCATGGACGGCAGTCGCACACAGTACGCTTAGAAAGATCTACTCTTCAATAGGCACTGATTGTTAGTAGAATCTTTAGGTTTATTCACCTTTTATGAATAAACTAGTGATAAAACAATGGACAATTGTGAGGGCCAGTGAGTTTACATGATTCTGTGACTGCAGAGTATATCATATAAATATAGATTTATCTAATTGTTCACATAATGTGCCACATAATTTACAAAAGATGTAGATTGGATCAAATAATTATTTTACAGGTCCAATGAATAATAGTAATGTTGCCATGGAATTTAGGGCCCGATGTAGGTAAACGCGATTTTCCGATTTCAAAATACCGAGGCGGGCCGAATCGGTATTGTGAAATCGGAAAACGAGATGTAGGGAAAAAAAACCGAATGAATACCGATTCGGTCGGCATCGGTAATGAGATTCGGTACGTTCCGATTCTGCTCGGTCCGAATCGGAAAGTACCGAATCGGCCAACAACGATTCGGAAATCACCGAATCGGCTACCACCGAATCGGATATTCCCGATTCGGCGAATACCGATTCGGTAAAAGCCGAATCGGTAAAATCCGATTCGGCAATCATAGATTCGTAGGCATGAAAACAGACCCATGGCGAAAAAGCCCATAGGAATGCATTGAATGAACCGATTCGGCTTTTACCGAATCGGATAATACCGATTCGGATTTTACCGAATCGGATATTACCGAATCGGATTTTACCGAATCGGATATTACCGAATCGGATATTACCGAATCGGTAAAAGCCGATTCGGCAATAGGCGATTCAGCCAATGAGGTGGCTCCCCCTCCCCCACACAAACAGGGAGTGGCAACCCTGGCAGGTGCAGCTAATTAAGAAGTTTCTGGAAAGCCTGCCTGAGCCCAACACACACAGTTAGCAGCAGTGGGAGAAGGAGGTTGCAAACTGAACAGGAGAAAATGGCAGATCAGGCAGGAAGCCAGAAGTCCTCCCAAAAGAGGAAGCCCAAGTTCACCACCATCGAACTTCAGGTGCTGGTTGAGGAGGTGGTGAGGGTGCACCGCCAGCTGTTTGGCAAGCTGTCCCTCAACGTGCCAGACAGCACCAAGAGGAGAATCTGGGCCGACATCGCCCAGAAGGTGAATGCTGCGGGTGTCCCCCCCAGGTCCATAGAGGAACTGAAAAAAAGGTTTTACGACATCCGCAGCCTCACGAAGAGGAAGCTGGCTGACATACAAAGGCAGGCTGGACTCACTGGAGGAGGCAACAACCCGGCGCCACCCCTCACCGAGCTGGAGGAAATTGTCTCCAGCACCATTGAGAGGGAGAGTGTCGTAGGAATCGGGACCCTGGACAGCTCTGCGAGAGCCACAGCTACAGGTAAGAAGCATGCGCATCATGACACACCCTAACAGACACCTCCCCATTAGACACAATGCATAGGCAAACACCAGCACTGTACTGTCACCAACATACAAGAGACAAGCATCATGGTACATGTAGTCAGCAGAAGTTAGCCAAATATGTCAGTGCAGAATCACAAGACAGGAAACAGTGTGACACGGTGTAAGGAGATGCAAGGACATGTGGAATGCCATAATTGTACTGACTGTAATACATCGGCACTCAGTTTACAAATGCTTCTTTGTACCTAGGGGCCCCATCAGGCGGAACAACTGTGCCAGCAGAGGGAGCAGCAACGTCCAACACTGCAGTCGCAGGGCCGAGCACCAGCCAGGCTGGCCAGGAGGAGGAGGAGGATGAGGAAGGAGACACCCCAGGGCTAGGAATGGAGGGAGTCCTGGTCATTGACTTCCAAGCAGTGCACTCCCCAGTACTGCCCAGCACACCCCCCTTGCAATTCTCACCTGAAAACTCCCCTACAAGGCAGACCATTCCGCCTACACCAGCTCCTGCCACAACCGTGGCCTTGCCACCTGTCCAACCGGTCCTGGGAGCAGGGGCTCAGGGACCGGCCAGCTTGACACCCCCACCAGCGGCACCCCAGCCCACTCAGCAGGCCGGAAGCAGCAGTGCCCGACGCCGTGCCACCACCACCACTGCTGCACCAGCACGGGAGGGCAGTGTGTTCCTGGGCCTGGAGGGACAGATGGTTAAAATCCAGCGCCAACAGGCCAGATCCACCATGGCCTGCCAACGCCAGCTCCTGCAGCACAACATGCAGATGGGGGAGTTGGTGAAGGGATTCCAGGCTGTTGTGGAAACCAACAAGGAGGTGGCAGCAGGGTTAGGCAGGCTGACCACTGCCATCACCCACTCATCTGCCAGACAGGAGGAGCATGAGGTGGCGCGCAGGAGGGATGCCCGTGTGCTGAACCGGGCCATGGCCCGCCTTGCAGCGGCGACCGCACAACTGTGCCATCGCAGCTCCAACCAAGAATCTGTGCTCAGTCAGCATACGGCTGAGCTCACTAGGGGGATGGCCAGGATCACCACGGCCATGGAGGCCATGATAATATCAAACACCGCCTCCAATCCTGCCCTGGACCTGGGTGATGCTGGAGACAGCAGCAGCCGCAGCAGCCCGGCCAGCGCTGCATCTGAGCCACGGAGGAGCACCAGGCGATCCGCTGATGCTGCTGGGCATTCGGAGGGGGCCGAGGGACACCCCAGTGGGTCTGGCAAGCGGGCAAAAAAATAGCCTGGCAAGGGGGGATGAGCAAACCAGAACCCTGGACTTTATTTGATTTTACATACTCCATTTTTTGATGCACATCAGTGCTGTAACTGTGGTGCATCACTATTAAAATTTGTTTTTTGCAAGCAACATTTAGCTGTCTTTGCATCTGTACTCAGTCAGAAATAGTTCTCAGTGATCTCCTCACGTCTGTATCTGCCATCACTTGGCGTACACACCCCAGCTGGCTGTGTCAGTGGCACAGCTTCGTCGTCGTCATAGTCCTCGTAGTCAGACAACTCCACCTCAGTGCCCTTCTTGACCGCAAGGTTGTGTAACATTGCACATACAGCTATGATCTTGCAGCAGGTGATGGGGGTATACTGCCTTGCACCTCCACTCTTGTGCAGGCATCTGAATCTACTTTTCCAGATGCCAAAGGTCCGTTCAACAACATTCCTTGTGCGTATGTGGGCCCGGTTATACCTCCTTTGGCTGGGTGTGGAGGGGTTGAGGTAGGGGGTGAGTATGAATGAGCGGAGGGCATATGCACTGTCGCCTGGAAGAGAAAGGGGTCACATTAGACACATGCATACATGTATTCCACCTACCTACTATGTGTTATGGGGGTCTGATGATGTGTCTCACCTAGGAGGTATCCTTCTCCAAATTCGCCAGCCATCAGCCGTGCATATATGCCGCTCTGTTGGAATATATAGGAGTCATGGGTACTCCCTGGAAATTTTGCTACCAGGTCTGTGTTGGTGCACTTGGCATTGCAGATCACCTGCACGTTGATGGTGTGTGTAGATTTCCGATTGCGGTATATGTATTCGGTGTCCGCTGGTGGGCAAATCGGAATGTGTGTGCCATCTATGCAACCGATGATTTGGGGAAATTGTGCCATCTGGTAGAAGTCAGCTTTAGTTTGTAGCAGTTCTGCGTGGGTTGCAGGGAAAGAGATGTATTGGTCCATCCTGTCTATCATGGCGTCAAGGAATATGTGGAAGAACCTTGACAGGCTGCTCTGGCTCACCCCTCCTGCTGCTGCTACTCCACTTTGATAGCTGCCAGACGCAAGCAGGTGTAGGCTGCATAGCACCTGGACGTGCGCAGGGATGGCGTGTGCCCTTGGGGTGTGGTGGTCCAAGAATGGCTTAAGGTCCCTGATGAGCTCAAGTATGGTGTCAGAGTCCAGCCTGTATCTCTGTAGGATCTCAGCCTCAGTGAGCATGAACAGGGTTACCCTCTGTCTGTAGACCTGTTCATTTCTTAGCCATTCCCTCTGTCCTTCCTGCTGTAGCCGTAGCCGCCTCGCAATGACATAGAAAGCTGCCATCCTGCAAGTTGCAATGCATTTTGGGACTGTTTATATGGGTTGGAGTTGGTTACCACCTGATTGCAATCCATGGTAAATACCGAGTGAATTCTACCGATTTTGAGCCGATTTCGGTGTTTCTGTGCCTCCCTACATCTCCCCAACTGTCGGAATCAGGGAATTTCCCGATCGGAGATTCATACGAATCGGCATGTTTTCCGATTCGGATCATGTCCGATTCGGTATTTGTACCGAATCGGTAATTGGACCGAATCGGTGATTTTCCGATTCGGTGTCACTAACAAATCGGTAATTGGACCGAATCGGTGATTTTCCGATTCGGTGTCACTAACGAATCGGTATTTGGACCGATTCAGTGATTTTCCGATTCGGTGTCACTAACGAATCGGTAATTGGACCGATTCGGTGATTTGCCGATTCGGTGTCACTAACGAATCGGTAATTGGACCGATTCGGTCTTTGCATCCGATTCGGTGTTTTTCCGATTCGTTACATATCCGATTTTCGGTATGTACGTATCGGATTCTTTCCCATTCGGTACTCATTCCGATTCGGTTTTCTATCCGATTCTTTCTGTTTTTGGTTCCCTACATCTCGATGGCTGTTTACCGATCGGTAAGGGCCAAAAATCGGTATTTTCGGCCGTTACCGATCGGTAACGCCCTACCTACATCGGGCCCTTAGTGCGTAATTTGGCTTTTCTTACAATATATATTAGCTGACATTGTTGAATTGTTTGGACCTCCACTTTCACATAACCCTAGTAGTTTAGAGAATGAAAAAGCTTATGATGAAACCCATATTTCTCAGTGAATCATGAAGACATGTTACATACAGCCATATCCATGCATGCACACCCAGGGAAGGTCATGATGGCATTGAAGTGGAGGTTTATACACTTGAATGTACAGAAGGTGGAGATTATAAATAATCAGCAAAGAAGGAGATATTTTTTAAATGTTGTATCCATGAGCTCACTTTGCACATGGATGGTAAATCGAAAATGAATACTCGCAGTTTCCTTTAGAATCACTCTTAAAATAGATTTTTAGTTATAAAAAGGGGTTTGAATTGCCTTAAGGGCTTAATCTCGGTCTGACAGTGCCAGTGGACATTTCTGTATTTTTCTCCTTATGGCTTAAATGTTGTTCCTGGTCCCATATGGGCACACATAGCTGTTATGTTGGAGGTCACACGCAGAACTCTTTGTGTGTGGGCATGAAAGCTGGCTTCCCACTGTGTCCACATTCTGCTGGCTTTCAAGCGTGGGTGGGTATGCTTGATATTTAATCCTCCACCTACCCCCAAGAAATGGGACTCTCTCCAGGAACAACAGGAAGATGGAGCAAGGCTGCACTCAACCTCCCTCCCCGTGTAATTGGCCTGCCTCAGTGGAGATAGGTAACCCAAAAGGGGGAGTCCATCTCTATTGAAATACTTCTGCTCCGGGACACTAAACCTTTCAGGAGATGTTAGAACTGGGGAAGGTTGGCGCTAAGTGCTGCCACTCTCAATAGTCTCCCAGAGGTTGTTACACAGGCGTAGGCTTTCAAGTGGTAAAGTAAGGAAATCACTTAGCACAATGAAGGTTATTCAGACCATGTAGCATCAGTGGACCTGCTGGGCCGGCTGCATATAAATGAGAGTGGCACTTTTGATGACATTTATTTTGCTGTATTCCTTGTCTGTTCTTGAGGCATCAGATTGGTTCATTTGAGGCATATTGGCTTCTACTCATTTGTTAAGTTATTTAGATCATGCCCCTGGCCTCTTCCTGTAGTGTAATGTTATTCTTATGTTGTTCTCTTCTCGTGCTTATGGTTCTTGTCTTGTGAGCACATGTATGAGCGCATGCACAGAATGTACACATGTATTCTTTTGAATGTAAGGGCGCCTTCAGAAGCCAGGCGTCCGTTGTGTATGTTCAGTTGCTGCTTGGACTCCTGGCTGATGAGGCGCTCCTCCTGTGATTGGAAACCTACCAATAAACGTCTTTTGGAATATAATCCTTCTCTTGGATCTTATTAAGACTCTTAGTCTTCTACATATTGGCGACGATCGGGATTTGTTTCCATCACCGACCCACGCAAAGGGATTTACTTCTTTTTGCCTTTTGGCGGATTTTACATTCTTGGATCTAAAAAGAAAAAATCTTTCCCGTCAAATTTGGATTTGCTTATGCGATTCTTTTATGCTCATTTCAGACTCAAAGTGGATTGTTTTGTCGAGATTTATACTTTGGAGGAGCGGATTTGAGTTTTGTTTCTCGACACTTCCAATCCTGAGAAACTATTGGTTGTTTGTCCGACCTTGTGCCGATGATTTTGGTCGGAATCTAAAGACTGAGTCTGGATTGTCAATTTCATCATTTGAAAGCAAAGAAAGAAAGTCCGACGATGCCCGCATTTTAAATTGCGCGCTTACCGGTCTCCTTGGAACGCCGGCATCGTATCTTCAGAACACCGGCATCGCATCTTTGCTTGGAATTCTGGGATACTCGCGACGCGTCACGCTTCACGACGCTACGCACTACGTACGGCGGCCATTTTGGTGAAGTTTGAAGCTTCAAACTTTTGTCGAATACTGCGTGTGGCGCTTTACCGACGATTCACACATCTAACTGCGTGTGACTTCCTCGGCGATTCACACGCCTCACAGACAAGTGTTATCAACTGTATCTGGAAGCTGTATTTGGAGCTACTAACGAAGCCTTTTTCTTTTCAGCAAAACATGTCATAATGCAGGTTTTACATTTTACTTTTGTGAAATAAGTCTTGCATTTTCGTTTATTCGCTAATTCTAATATTGCACATTCTGTATTTTATTTTCTAAGCATTTACTGTTTAATATTTATGACATGTCTTCAGTTAGGGAAGTCACTCAACCTCCTCCTTTCCTGGAAAAGCCTGGAAAACCTACTTTGTTATGGTCTGAGTGGTTTGAAAATCACATTTTGGCAATTGACGCATCTGACTATTCTCCTCCTAGGAAGTTTGCTCTTCTCTTTGGCAGTCTTGGGTTAGCTGCTCAACGCATTTTTAAGAGTCTTGTACCCATTCCACCTCCAGCCGCTGATTCTGGGGATAGTGAGTGGAATGTTTATATAGAGGCTATCGCCAGATTAAAAAAACAATTTGAGGAGTCTCCTAATATCATGTTGGAGAGACACAATTTCTATAAAAGAAAGCAAAAGGAGGATGAAAAAATTGATGAATATATTTCTGCGTTAAGGGTATTAGCGATTACTTGTGATTTTGGCCCTTTACTAGATAATTATATTCTGGACCATTTCGTGTTCAATTGTTCCTCTACCAAGGTTAAAGAAAGAATCCTCAGTTGTAAGAATCCATCGTTATCTGAAGTTATTGACCTTAGCCTTAGTATTGAAAGATCAATAACTTCTACCAAAGCGATGTCAGTAGATACTTCCGCTAAAGTTAATTTTATTTCGGACAAAACATCTGAGGAAGGTCTATATGCTATTTCTAGTAAAGAAAATAAGGAGAAATGGCAAAGTAAAACTAATGGTAACCTGAATAAACAAAATTTTTGTTTTAGATGTTGATCCAAATTTCACATTGGGAATTTTAAGGGGTGTCCTGCCATGAACAAACGCTGTGTTTTGTGCAAAAAAGTGGGACATTTTCAAAAGGTTTGCAGGTTCCAAAAGAAATCTGTTAAGGTCAACTATGTGGACATGGATGAATGTTGTGACAACTTTAATAATCTGATGTTGATGGTGGAGTGTGAGGATTCCGAACCTATTAAAGGGCCTTTATGTGAAGCCATGATTGACAATATTAAGTTACAAGTAATGGCCGACTCTGGGGCTCCCATTACTATCCTCAGGGACTCTACATTTTTTGATAAATGGGGAAATGATATGACATTAAATCAATCAGATGTCAACTCGAAAGCTTTCGGGGAGAAAGATATTGACATGTTAGGTTTTTTCTTAGCAAACGTTCAAGTCCTAGGTAGATCCATTGTTACAAAGGTCTATGTGGCAATTAAAGGGAAAGATATTGTGGGTTGGAAGGACCTTGCTAAGATGGGCTTATATCTTGTCCCTGGTGATGAGAATCCAATTAAGGTGCGAGAGTTCCCTATCTGTTTTGTAGAGGATGCAAAAATTGATAGAGCTGATCTTTTAAATGAGTTTAAAAATGTGTTTAGCAACAAAATTGGCCTGGTGAAAGGGGCGGAACACAAGATTAGACTTATTCCGGGAGCATCTCCTGTTTTCCATAAGGTTCGCCCTGTCCCTCTTAGCGTCAGGGCTGAACTTAAAAAGATGCTTGAGGATTTGGTTAAAGACAATATTATAGAGCCTTCAGAATCTTCCCAATGGGTTGCGCCCATCGTCGTAGCACGAAAGAAAAATAATGAGATCAGGCTATGTGCGGACCTCAGGGGTCTCAATAAAAACATTAAAATTGACTGTCATCCCCTCCCTAAAATTCAAGAGCTGTTGGCAAATCTAGGTGGAGCTAAATGGTTTTCATTGTTGGACTTAAAGTCCACCTACCATCAGATTCCCTTGTCTAAAGATTCTCAAGAGTTAACAACCTTTTGTTACACCATTCGGAGCTTTTAAGTTTCTGAGACTTCCATTTGGGCTAGCTTCAGCGGCTAGCGTTTTTCAAAGGTTAATGGACTCTTTGTTTGGGGATCTGGTGGGGGTACAAGCATATTTGGATGACATTTTGATTTTTGCAAAGACCATGGATGAACATAATATCCTATTGAAAAAAGTTTTGTCCATTCTGGGAAGTAAAGGTATGACTGTCAGAGAGGACAAATGCAAGTTTGGGGTGTCTGAATTGGAGTACTTGGGTCATTCAATTTCGGAATCTGGCATTAAACCTAAATTTTCTGTGGTTAGGGCTCTGATGGAAGCTAAACCTCCAAGTGATAAAGATGCTCTGCGTTCATTTTTAGGACTGGCAGAGTACTATGCCAGGTTCGTGGAAGGTTATGCTCAGGTGGTGGAACCACTACGGTTACTCCTTAAAAAAGGCCAAAGGTTTGTATGGACCAAAGATTTAGATGAGACTTTTGCTAAAGTCAAGGATTTGATTGTTTCTGCACGTTCCCTTCAGGCATTTAGGGATGATTCCATGTGCATTATTGCGGTAGATGCAAGTATGAAAGGTCTTGGAGCTGTGTTATGTCAACAGGTAGAGGGCAAAGAACACACTGTAGCCTTTGCCTCTAGATCTTTGAAAGCTTTTGAAAAACACTACAGCACAATTGAGAGGGAGGCGTTGGCCTGTGTGTGGGCGGCTCAAAAGTTTAAGATGTACATCTGGGGCCGCAAGTTTGTGATTCTATCTGATCATAAACCTCTTTCTTTTATTTTTAGCAAAGTTTCTGGTACTAATAGTCTTTCTCCTAGGTTGACTAGACTGGTCTCTAAACTTCAGGAATTCAACTTTGAGTTAAGGCACATTGCTGGGGGGAAAAACTTCAGAGCAGATTGCTTGTCCAGGATGTTGATGGACAAAGATGATGAGGATGACATGGTGGAGGAAGACGTGGAGTGTGTGTCAGTGGTGGACGCTGTTGAGGAATGGAATTCGGTTGTGTCTGAAACTGATTGGAAGGAGGCTAGTGAAAAGGATGGTATTTTGTCCCAAGCTTTGAAGTTTTCTGCTAATGTATGGCCAGAGGTTAGAAATCTATCTGGGGATTTAAGGAATTTTGCTCAGGTGGCAGAAGAACTTTCAGTCAAGGATGGAGTTTTGTTGAGAGGCGATAAATTTGTTCCTCCCAGTGGTTTAAGAAACACTATTGTCAAGTTAGCCCATGAGGGTCACCTTGGTGTGACCAAGACTTGTATGAGAATCAAAGCTCATTATTGGTGGCCGGGTATCGATTCCCAGGTTAGAGCTACCGTTGACAATTGTGAGGAATGTTTGTTGTCTGATAAACATTGGAAGACTCATCAAGCCCCATTACAACCTTCTCAATTTCCGGGGATGGCTTGGGAGAAGGTTGCTTTAGATTTCTCCGGTCCGTATAAAGTTCTTCCTGAAGATAAGAGGTACCTTATTTTAGCAATTGATTATTTCTCGAAGTGGATGTATTATAGGTTTGTAGAGGCTCCAGATTCAGATAATACTATTTCTTTTCTGGAAAGATTGTTTCTATTGGAAGGAGCCCCTCTGGTCTTAGTGACCGACAATGGGACCCACTTTGTCGCAGACAAAATGTGTAAATTTTTGAAAATCCACGATGTAAAGCAACTAAAGGTGGCGCTTTATTCGCCCTCTTCCAATGGACTGGTAGAGCGTGGTAATAAGGTTTTGAAAGAGGGAATTCAAACGGCACTAGCCTCTGGTGTGGATGTTTTTAAGTTTTTGGAAAAGAAAATTTGGAATTATAATGTCTCTCCTCATTGTACGACTCAAGTGTCCCCTTTTCAATTGTTGCGGGGTAGGGAACTACATTCTCCTTTGTTTCCTGCTTTGTTAAGGAAGGTGGAGGGCAACTAATTTTCTTCAGTTAGGGATAACATTGACTTTTCGGTTAAACAGAAGCAGGCAGTAATGAAAGAGAATTTTGACAGGGCAAAAAATGTGAAGGACGTTCAAATGTTTGTGGGGGATTGGGTTATGATCAAAAAACCCTATAAAGTCGCGAAAGGTTTGTCTATGTTTTCAAGCCCAGTTCAAATTCTTAAAGTCAGCAAGAATGCTGTTTTTCTGGGGGACAAAGGCTGGTGGAACGTGAGACAATTGGCAAAGTTGACTGCAGATCAAGCAGCCCTTATTTCTAGGAGGAACAATTTATCTACTCAGGAGGGATGTGATTGGTCGCATTGGTTACAACCGAATGTGGTTCATTCAAATGTTGGTTTAGATCCTACTTCACTTACTTCCTCTAAAAATTCCTCTCCTATGCAAGGTTCTGTTGTTTCCCCTGCAATTCCATCTTGTAGTCGCAGTGGTCGTATCAGAAAACCCCCTGCAAGATATAACAAATTTATTTCCTTTTAAATTATTTTATTATTACTCTTTTTCTGTATTTTTGCATAAGGGGGAAGGTGATGTAGTGTAATGTTATTCTTATGTTGTTCTCTTCTCGTGCTTATGGTTCTTGTCTTGTGAGCGCATGTATGAGCGCATGCACAGAATGTACACATGTATTCTTTTGAATGTAAGGGCGCCTTCAGAAGCCAGGCGTCCGTTGTGTATGTTCAGTTGCTGCTTGGACTCCTGGCTGATGAGGCGCTCCTCCTGTGATTGGAAACCTACCAATAAACCTCTTTTGGAATATAATCCTTCTCTTGGATCTTATTAAGACTCTTAGTCTTTAACACTTCCTCTTTCAGAATGAGACAATATGACCTCCAAATAGGACTATTCTGTGTATGAAACTTGTATCTAATAACTACCCAACAGAGTAATTAACTTGGCCTAGTAGGTTAGTTCAACCCCACAATCAAATTACGGGCTGCTTCAAAGAAAAATTATAAAATGGTAAGCAATTAAAAATGGTCAAATTAATATCAAATTTGCCAGTAAGGTGGGGGTACAGATGGACAATTAACCAAGAGTATTAAAGTTCAGAGGGGTTTCAGGAAAGGATACCTCCCATCCCGACACTATTTTCATTGTATATCAATGGCATAGTAAAATAAATATTGCATTTCACTCAGGGACTATGTGAATTTAGAGGAGTATATGTTAAACTCTATAGGTCGAGCAATTACAAAATTGATATGTTGGTGAAGCTTTCACCTACATTGTCAATATAATAAAGCACTTAAAACTTAAAGTCAAGAACTACAGACTCAACAGAGGTGAACAGAGGTGAACAATAGATGAGGATATTTCTTTTTGAATGCTGAATTAATTTTAAGACCTTCACTAGCCACAATCAATTTAATAAATGTTCCATCTGTGACAGGATGCCTCTGCACCGATACAAGGCTGAGGGAAAAAGTAGACCCACTTGCTCAGTTCAAATTCGCAATTATACCTGATCCCTTCTACTGAGCCCAGATCCCATTACCACAGCACTGCAGCAATAAAAATTATTTTAAAAGTTGGGCACTGGTGCTTAGCACTCAGGATAGTTTAACTAGAGCTCAAGGTGAGTGAGACTCGCTTATTGAAGCTCATTCACAGCAGAGACTCAAAACCCAGGGAGTCCACAACCAAAACAATATAGGTGGCCTAAATAGAGTTGTAAACCCATGAATCACAGACACGGTCTGGTCAGCTACATGTGCCTCTTATCTTTCACCTGTTAAGCCATGGTCAGTGTTTAATGGAAGAGGTCAACTAATCAAAAAATTGACTAAAAATGTAACATTAAGTGAAACATTGACTGAGGGCTATGAAGGCCTGCATGTAGTGTGTTCTATAGATAACATGGAGAGAATGGAGTGTCAACTGTGAATTAAGATTATGTCCTACTTGCAGTCAGTGTGATTGAATCGTTGGAAGAAGTCTTTGAAGGCTACTGTCTCAGCTAATCATACAGTTAGAAGTATGGGTATGGGTATGGGTGACAGTCAAAACAAGGTACAGCATCAATTTAGACAATATAGTATTCTGTCAGATTCCTAGCTTATTTTCAGTAGGTGATGTGAACGTTTAAATGTGGATAGTGTGAGAGTATAACAATTCTTTCAAAAAAGGATTTTTAAAGTATGTTTTGATATAATTGTGGAAACATTTACTGAAATCACAAGTTCCAGAACGGTAATATCATTGATGAAGGCTTTGGTGATTCCATATGTGATTTACTTATTGGTGCCATCATTAATATCTTTTGAGATAGCCTCAATGATGTTACACATCTAATACTCATTATTGCAGATAGGTTCTGCTTGTTTAGTCCACCAGGATTATTTGCTTTCGGTCATCCTTTCTTTCGTAACGTTACCATGGATCATGAGCATTAAAAATTCCATAACATCGAGAATATACAATCACCCCTGACTACTATTCACAATTAAAAAACATCTCTTGGACCACATGGCTATCAAAAACTTCGATGGTGCAAAAACAATATGAGGTATCGGTCTTTAGGATTCTCAATGCAACCAAAGCCCATGTTCTTACACAAGGGGACTAACCAATACTTCCTAGCTTTGCTATAAGCCGGGCAGAAAAAAAGAAAAGTATGTGAAGTTCATCCTCATGACTGGCACTGCACCCCGGGCAGGCTTTGTTCGTGAGGGAAGGCCATTTGCTAGTGAAGGCCCTTAGTGGTAATGATCCATACCGCCATTGGATGTAGAGCTTCCTGGCTCCTACTGGGTAAATGACATTCAGGAATTCCTCAAAAACATATGAAGTCTTAATTGTTAAAAACAGTTTTGTCAGTGAACCAGCTCAAGAGTCCTGTAGCCATATGTTGTGTTTATGATCCATAAAGGACTTTGTAAGGAATTTACCCGAGACCTCCCTACATGCCTGTTCCGGTTCCTGCCACATTGCAAGCATTCCCATTTTCAGCAATTCCTGCTTCACAATTACAAGCCAAGCGATTTTTGCTGCTTTGCTGTGGTTCATTACATCCTTCAGTTCAAGCCTGTAGTTTGCAAGCTCTGGAGTTATCCAGAGCCTGCGCCAGAACCTAAGACGTTTCAAGGCTAGCTCATCCTGAATAAAACTCAGTCCTAAATCTAAACTTAATGGTAGAAGTGGTGTACCCTGGGGAAGCGCCAATAACTGCTGCATAAATTTGTTCTCCAATTTGGGGATTTCTGGCCTGCAGGAGTGCCCCTAAAGTTCCCCACCGTAAAGAGCCAATGCACTTGCCTTGACTTTGTAGATCTCCAGTGCGGGGCTCACCGGCTTAAATGTCGATGTATTTGACATCTTAAGGATGCCCCCCACTAATTGAGACAGTTTGAGTTGGAACTTGACCTGTTGGGGACCCCAAGAAAGATTTTCTTCTAACGTAACCCCTAGATATTGAAAAGTCTGTACCCTCTCCAGTCTGGCTGCACCCAAAGTGGGTTTTCAGCGGGTGGATGATGGGGGAATAAAAATCATGAATTTTGTCTTATCCGCCTTAATTTCCACACCACGGAATCGGCAGAAATCCGCAAAGCCGTCTAGTACGCGTTGGATCCCCATTGGGGACTTGGAAAGCAGGAGGGTGTCATCGGCAAACAATATCGCCGGCACCGTCCTGCCTGCCAATCTGGGTGTGTGGTTGGGGACCGCATCCAGGTGCGATAATACGCCATTCACATAGAGGCAGAAGAGGGTTGGTGCCAAAACACACCCCTGCCTGACCCCCCTGCACACTGGAAACCTGGAAGACAACACCACATTCCTCCTGCATCTAACCTGTGCGAAGTTCCGCGCATGCAACCTCATCAAGACCCCCAATATTGCACGTGGAACTCCCATATCCAGGAGCACAGCCCACAGTTTCCCCCTAGGTACCAAATCAAAAGCGGACCAGAGGTCCACAAACAAAGAGGCTGCATATATGGTTTACCAGGCTCTGGTTTACCAGGCTCTGGTGCAAACCAGAGGAAGAGGAACTTCCAACAACCACTCACTATGGTATGGTATACACCTTGGTAAAATAGGGTTTTATTAGAGCTATATAGTCCACCCAAGAACGAAGGATTAGATTAATGGAAATCAGTGGTAATTTCAGCTTCCTCAAAGATCACTCAATAGTAGGGGAGCTGTGTGATCCACTCAAGAATGCTTAAGATGTTGAACAGCTGTAGGAAAAGCTTCCTAAAAGCACCTAGTTTAACAGGGATTGATTGTTTTGTTGGGAGCACACTGGTGGAAGATACAGATTTCTACACCCATTCCCAGCATTAGAGGTAAGGGGAGCACCACAAGTGAGTGGGTTTGAAAACTTGCATAAAAAAAAAACAGTTTCCTAAATCGAACCACTTAGGAAGCTCTATCAGATCAAAAGAGGAGTAAGAATGTGTAAAATTCAGAACGTGCAGTGTTCTAGCACCACTCAAATTAATAGAGGCTTGTGGTGTATCTAGTAGTGAAAACTAAGTCGAAACCCCACTTTATGAAGCCATTTACCAAGAATAAGGTCTCTGAATGTAGTGTATGATGATGAGAGGTCACCATTGGTTTTTACTACTCTTTAGCAAAAAGAAAAATGTACAATGATTACTACTTCTCACAAGGTATGCAGCTGCATTTGAAAAATGTTTAATGACACTTTCCAACATTGGTTAATATTAGACCTGCCCTGTTCATCAAATAGAAGGGCAAATTGGTGGAGGATCTTGACCATGATTTTTTTAATATTATTCTATATCACATCATGCACTGCCCATAGAAAAAGCACACACCATTGATAATATTGCTAACCCAAACATGCATTCATATTGCTCATAACATGATGTTACACACTGCCAAATGCCACATCATTGGTCTGAAGAATTATGACCATTTCACCACCTTGCCAATGGAACTCTAGTGATTACTGTACCCTACATGCAAAGCAGCATCCTCCACAAAACAATCACAACCATCAACCCTCGCTTCCTGGCTTACAAACTCATTACCTTTTGTGCGTCTTGGTACATCAGTGCCCAGGAGACCATCAGAATAGAGACAAAATGGTGCAAAAATGAAACAAGCAAGGCAACAAGTTTCTCTTTCAATGCATGGGCTCTGAAACGGAAACCCTATTTTCATCAGGGATATCCATATCCTTCTCCAATTCTGAAAAGGTCTGAAGACACACCACTTTAAAGAAGACTACATAATGGTCACAGTTCACTTCTGTTCTGAGAAAACAGCTACTCTCCTATGTCCTTGATGGACTACAAAAACTGAGACTTAATAGTCCTACAAACAGTTTCCTAAATCGAACCACTTAGGAAGCTCTATCAGATCAAAAGAGGAGTAAGAATGTGTAAAATTCAGAACGTGCAGTGTTCTAGCACCACTCAAATTAATAGAGGCTTGTGGTGTATCTAGTAGTGAAAACTAAGTCGAAACCCCACTTTATGAAGCCATTTACCAAGAATAAGGTCTCTGAATGTAGTGTATGATGATGAGAGGTCACCATTGGTTTTTACTACTCTTTAGCAAAAAGAAAAATGTACAATGATTACTACTTCTCACAAGGTATGCAGCTGCATTTGAAAAATGTTTAATGACACTTTCCAACATTGGTTAATATTAGACCTGCCCTGTTCATCAAATAGAAGGGCAAATTGGTGGAGGATCTTGACCATGATTTTTTTAATATTATTCTATATCACATCATGCACTGCCCATAGAAAAAGCACACACCATTGATAATATTGCTAACCCAAACATGCATTCATATTGCTCATAACATGATGTTACACACTGCCAAATGCCACATCATTGGTCTGAAGAATTATGACCATTTCACCACCTTGCCAATGGAACTCTAGTGATTACTGTACCCTACATGCAAAGCAGCATCCTCCACAAAACAATCACAACCATCAACCCTCGCTTCCTGGCTTACAAACTCATTACCTTTTGTGCGTCTTGGTACATCAGTGCCCAGGAGACCATCAGAATAGAGACAAAATAGTGCAAAAATGAAACAAGCAAGGCAACAAGTTTCTCTTTCAATGCATGGGCTCTGAAACGGAAACCCTATTTTCATCAGGGATATCCATATCCTTCTCCAATTCTGAAAAGGTCTGAAGACACACCACTTTAAAGAAGACTACATAATGGTCACAGTTCACTTCTGTTCTGAGAAAACAGCTACTCTCCTATGTCCTTGATGGACTACAAAAACTGAGACTTAATAGTCCTACAAATGACAAAAGTATCAATTTAAATGTTATGCTGATACCAGTTTAAATCATTTTATAATAATTATTGTGATGTCCCTACACAATTTCATTTATTGTTTAAAACCTACCTGTGAGAAATTGGATTATTATGAGGGGTGGATGAAAGTCCATCACAAATATTAACTGTACTATTCTTCTTAGCTCCAGTAAACCTTTCCATAAGTTATACCTGAGCTCAATACATGGCAGCCATTGCACAGAGAAGTCAATGTCAAAATATATAGGGAAGAAAGGCGATCTAATAAACATTCCGGTGTTCCGGGGGAGTCCCAAATTGGTGCTAGGGAGTTGTAGTAGGGGATTTTTCAGATTTTACAAACTGCTTGCCACAGTTTAAGAGCTGTAAGTAGGATTTTAGGTGGACTTTATTGTAAAATTTCTGGGCACCAAATTTAAACAAGAAAAATTCAAGGCCCTGAGGAAGGTCGGATAGCATTGCTTGGAACAAACAGCCATGTGAAGATGAATCCAGCTTGTTAGCTAGGAGTCTGAAATTTTTTAACTGGAATGCATAACAGTAGGGAAGTAAATCGGGGAGGGCCAGGCCACCTATTTTCAACCCCCTTCTCAACTTCCTCCAAGCAATTATTGGTGACTTAGTAGCCCAAATAAATGAGCCTATCTTGCCCTGAAGGCTGGAGATGTCTTTATTTTGGATGGTCAGTGGAATACTGTTAAATAGGAAAGTCACTTTAGGCAATACTACCATTTTGATTAAATTGACTCTACCGTATATGCTAAGAGGTAGACCGGCCCATCTTAGTAAAAGTTTTGTTATATCTTTAACCACTGTTTGCCAGCTTATTTTGGGGACATCTATCAATTTTTGCGTAATGTAGATACCCAGATACCTGATCTTGATTTTCGCGCCTGGTATGCGGGCAGGACTATTCCAACTCATCATATCTGTTTTGCTCTTATTAATGCTGTATCCCGAGACTGCTCCATATTCCTCTGCTAGTTGAAAAAACTTAGGAATAGCCTTTAATGGATTAATGGTATACAGCAACAAGTCATCAGCATATAATGCGGTCTTTAGCTCCAGCCCGCCCATTTTAAAAGGAATGATTGTTGGGTCTGATCTCAACAATGAAACAAAAGGCTTGATGTACAGATCGAAAAGGAGAGGAGACAAGGGACAACCCTTTCTCGTCCTTCTCGATATCTCAAACCAGTCCGTCAGGCAAACATTAATCAAGACTTTTGCCCGTGGGTTCCTATACAATATTTTAATAGCCTCAATAAAGGATAATGGAAAGCCAAACCTGATCCTAGTGTCCCAAAGGAACATCCAATTGACTTGATCACAGGCCTTCGTGGCATCAATTGCCACGATGGCCAATGGCAGTCCTTTTTCTTCCGCAAAATCTATTACTCCGATGACCTGAAAAGTCAACTCATTTAATTGTCGACCTGGGAAAAAGCCCCTTTGATCAGGATGGATAATGGTTTTAATAACTTTAGATAGTCTCTCAGCCAGAATTCCAGAGACTTATTTAAGGTCGTAATTCAGAAGAGAGATAGGTCTATAAGAGTCTATTTTCATGGGATCTTTATTAGGTTTAGCTATTAAAGTAATAGTAGCCTATAACGTTGAAGGTGGAATACCACCTCCTTGCTGGTATATGTTATTAAAGAGAGACAGCAGGTAGGGAAGAATATTTCCACATTATCCTTATAGATCTCCGTTGGTAGGCCGTCTGGACCTGGGGCTTTATTCCTACTCATCTTTCTTAGCTGTACCCTGATTTCCCCTTCAGTGATCTCGCCCGATAGCGTCTTTTTATCTGCCTCACTCAATTGAGGTAGTACCCTTTGGCTCCACCCATTCTCCAATTCTTCTGTTCCAATGTTTATATTTTCCTGATATAACTCTTTCATGAAACCCCTGCCTTGAGCCCTAATCTCTCCGTCCTTAGTCAACTGTTTTCCCGAATTTCGTTGGGACAAGGTATTGATGTTGTTCCTGGTCCTGTCTGATCTGGCCTTCCACGCTAGGAGTGCCCCACACTTCTCCCCGTATTCAAAGTTTTTAAGTTTGCTGGTCTCCCATCTATCATGAATCAACTTATCTGCTTTGGCTTTAAAACTCAATGGTAGCTCTAAAAGTTCCTTTTCTAGTTCTGAGATCTTCTCTCTTTCCCCTAGAGCTGCCTGCTGTAATTCCTGTTCTTTCTTCTTAATAGAGTCCAAATCTTTAGCTTCTCTTTCTTTTATCTCTTTTGTTTTTGTCTCATCTGGTGTCCCACAAAACCTCTAAAAAAAGCCTTGAATGACTCCCAGACTATTTGTTCTGTAGTCAAACCCACATTAAATAAAAAGATCTCCTCTATACTACTCTTAATTTTAACTCCAACGCTATCATCTAGTAGGATAGTTCTATCTAGGGTCCATCTACGTTCATACGCGGTACAAAAGGGGGGTGTTGATGGATGGAGCATCCAAATCAATCAAACACTCACACCCAGGCAAAAGATCTGGGTTTAGTCCATCACCGTTCTTTAGCCCACTCTGCCACCCCAGTTCAGACATGGCTATATGCAAATCAGTCTGTTCATAGACAATATTCTTGAAATTGATGCTTAGTTCTACAACTGAGTGGTCTGAAAGGCCCACTGGGATATGGACAACGGAGGTCAGAACAGACTCGATGGTATGGTCTACCAGGAATAAGTCAATTCTTGAGAATTGTTTGTACTTTTTACTATAAAAGGAGTATTCTCTTAAGTTACCATTCTTTGTTCTCCAAGCGTCCAACAAGTTGAAGTCCTTTATTATGTTCTTAAGAACTGAAAGAGACCTTTTGGGCGAAACATATTTTGCCGTAGAGGTACGGTCAAGCTGACAATCTAAAACAAGATTGAAATCCCCCCCAAGAATAAGAGGTGTTTTGCTCAAGATTAAAATCCTCTCAAGATTACGAAGAAAAGTTTGTTATCCTCGTTTGGGCGGTAAAACACTGCAAATGTGTAAGGTGAACCAGCGATCAGAAGGACCATAACCAACCACCTTCCTGACTGGCCAGTGACCCAGCTCTGTACACTAATTCCCTTGTTTGCCCTGGTATTTATTGCCACTCCCCTAGAGATTCCCTTCTGCCTAGATCATAGGACATCCTGTACCCAGCATTTTTTTTCAAAAACCTTCTTACACACTTTTGCCTCAAGATGGGTCTCCTGCAACAAATATATACTAGCCTCCAGGTTCTTTAAAAGATCGCAAACCCTCTGCTGTTTTTTTAAACTTCCTATTCCATTAAGATTCCAGGAAATGATCTTACTACTCGTATGTAAGTTTACAGCCATAACCAAATATTACCCAGCCAACAACCCTCCGGGATAAATACATCATCTGAGTAGCTGTGTATTGTATTTCTGTGGTCAAATGAGGACTTTTTATTCTTTTTTCCCCTTCCCTCCCCACCCCACCCGTTCCCTCCCCTGAGGAACCCACCCTTCATCTTGGGCGTTGTCTCGCCCCTGTGAAACTCTTTGTCTTTCAGCACCCTATCTATCCTATCCCTAACCATCTATTATAAGTGTGATTTAGTATGTTTGTAAAGTTCTTTTTTTACTCAAAGAGAATTGATCAGTATCTGTGATATACTATGTTCATTATTCATATAAACAACTAATGCTAGCAAGTACTAGGTTTAAGTATATGGGTAGTAGTGAAAGCTAGATATACCCAAACTAAACTACTCCCTCATATTCAGTAACAGGTCATCTACTTCTTCTGGCTGGTTACAAGTGTACATTTTATTATTCCACATGACTTTAAGCATAGCTGGAAACTTCATCTGTACTCGGGCCCCCAATGATCTAAGTTCAGGCATTCTCGAAACTAGTTCCCATTGTCAACCTGATTTGGTGTGGATTGGCCCGATAATTAAGAGAGGCGCTTGCTAAAGATCTACTAAGTATCAGCTCCTTAACATTGTAGGTCTGGAAATATATCAGAATTTTCCTGGGTCCCTTACGATCTGGGTGTAGTCTGAAAGTGTCTCTATGGACCCTCTGTATTTCTGCTTCTAGATCTATATCTAAGCGATCTTTCAAAACACCCTCCCTAAAGAGTCTGCAGACAAAGGCTTTAATATCCCCAACCTCTTCCCCCTCGGGTATCTTCAATATGCGAAGATTGTTCCGCCGTGAGTGAGTCTCCAACCGTTCCATGTCCATCATTAGAGCCCTATTTTACTTTTTTAAAGCACAGAGATCCACAGAGTTTTCTGCTGTAGTGACTGAGAGGGTAGAGACCTTCTTTTCCAGTGTGGTCGTCCGAGCCTCTATTCCTTCCAATTTGGCTTCCAAAAGATCAAACTTATCATGTAATCTTTTTTGATTTGCCTCGTAGATTTCAAACATTTCAAGCAAATCACCCCTCAATGAATGAAATAAAAGCCCTATTTTATCAAGCTCTTGGGGAGAGGTAGGAGACTGAGCAGTATCCTTTTCAGATCTAGCGTGAGTTTGAGTAGTTGAAGTAATTGTGGTATCATGGTGGTTACACACTGCACCTTCTGATATCGTAGAATCTTGATAGGTTGGAGGGTTTCCAGTCACACTATTGCTACCGTTCATCAGAAGGTCTTTGTCTGGACTAACCGGACTCACTGGATCCTCTAACACCTCCACAGCTTGTATTTCCGCAATAGGGGAGTACCTGTTCTCCAAGGCTAAAGCAGATAGAGAAGGGATCTGAGTTATCTGGGTTGACTGTGTATCCACTTCTACGCTTACTCCCTCTTTTATGGAATTCATTTTCTCCATCACTTTAAAGTAACTTTTAAGAGATCGAGTGTTTTTTTGTGTTGAAACCTGCTGGGGGAGTTTGCAACTGACACTCTTCTTAGCACACCACTTCCTCTTACTCTTGTATGGTGTAAGTGGTGATGGTCTCACTTTTTCGCACAGTTCAGCTGAGTCCCAAATCCCCTGCTGCTTTAATTCTTGCTTTGACCTCAGTTGGTATCTATTTCTTACCACCTCCCCTCTACTTTTAGTTTGCTTAAAAAGTCTGTTCTTTCTTTCCAGTCCCTGAAATCGCTGTTACCGAATTTGTCTCTACTGGTGCCAAGGTATCAGAGCTTGCTTGACGCTGATAAGACAAAACCGGTGCTCCTACAGGCAGAGTTGTCTCCATACGAACACTTCCTTTGACTGGGGTTAAGTATTTAGTAGCAGAAAAGTGCCCCAGGCACACAGGACCTTTGAAATTATGTAAAAACTCTCCTTTTGTGCATTGCCACGCTTCCCACTTCCAATTAACACAGCCCGAACCCCAAACCACAGTCCCAGATCTCAAACTTATCTTCTGTGTCTGCTTTGGAGAGACCGAAAGGCCCGTCACCAACACCTTGGCTGCTGCTCCTGGGACCGCTTCCAAACCAGCGTCTCTCCTGACATGAATCAGCCCCGCCTCGTCCTCCAGGTGCGAGTTCAGATTTACCATCTCCCCCAGGGTCCTAGTGCCGTCTCCGTCCTTGCTGCTCCGCTCGCTTAGACATGATACATGGTCTGGAGTTAGTTAAAACTACACATCTAGACCCTTGGGCCGTAGCTCTGTCTCTTTTACTGCCAGTACAGCAGCAGTTGGGTTAGTACATTTGGGAGGGGTACCCTCTCTCTGGAGGAGGGAAGGGGTAGGAGGGGTGGGGGGGTCAGGAATGTTTGGAGGGGGGGTTTGTTTGGAGAAAAATAGCACAGGAGGAAAAGTACTTAAAAAATTGGAGATAAGTCTATTACTTCTTTTAACTATACATAATGATAGGATGTATTTGAGGTTTTCTTTTTCTGTTAAATGCCTCAAGTAAAATTCATAGTTTGGAACGTTGCAGGTTAAATAGTAAAAAGAAAAGGTGTCTGGTTCGGGAAGAATTAGCCCTGTATAAACCTAATTTTGTATTTCTATCGGAAACACATGTAGCCTATAAAGATAAAAAGATCTTGAGTCATTTGGGCTTAGAGGTGCTAACCTGCTCCAGGTTTAATGCTTCAATAAGGGGGGTTGCTATCCTCAAGGATAAACGGCTTAGAATAGAAATTGACAAAACTTCCTGTGATAAGAACGGGAGGTGGGCCATAGTTTAATTAACTATTGAAAAAAGTAAACTGGTATTCTGTGTTGTCTATGGATCAAATTTTGATGAGGCGCATGTATTTGATCAACTAAATATGGAACTGTTGCAATGGTCAGGAGAATTGTTTATCATGGGAGATTTTAATTGCATAATGAATTATCAGATTGACACTACAAGGGGTAATTCTTTTCAATGAATGCGGAGAACCCGGGCCGCCATTCTCGAGCTAGGGCGTCTACTTAATTTAAAAGACGTTTGGCGTCATGCCTTTCATACTGAGCCTGGCTATACATATTACTCGGCTCCTCTCCGGCTCTGTTCCCATATTGACATGGTTTGGGCTTCTAATAGAATAGTAAATACTAGTACGATCGAACTTTGTCCTAGAATTAACTCGGATCATAACCCAATATTACTATCATTTGATACTGAACAGAAACACATAGCACCTTGACATTTTTCCTTCCCTAGGCATTTATTTACTAATACTTTATTTATTTCACAACTGAAGGTGCATATTGCTGATTTCATTAAGCTTAATCTCGATTCTACGACATGTCTTATGGTATGGGACTCTTGCAAGGCAAGCATACGTGGGTTTACTCAGCAATTTCTTTTTCATCAGAACTCAGAAAACCGCAAGAAAGATATAGCCATGGTAAATGACATTTTATCAGTAGAGTTATTATTGGCAGATGCCCTTCGTCTACGGACCATTAATACAACTGAATTAGAACTGCGTCTTGGACAGTTGAAGTCAGCCATTAAAGCCACCTTTTGGGAAAAAAGCAGCATAAAAATCAAGTAACACAATATGAAAGTGGAGATAAAGTCGGGAAGCTATTAGCCTTTAAAATAGCTGAGGAGAAAGCTAACACCTTGATTAAATATTTGAAGGGCATTAACAATACTATAATTGACCAACCATTGCAAATATTAGAAGAATTTGTATTATTCTATAAAAAACGATATACTCCTGAGACCTTTCCTACAGCAACATTTATCAAGAACTATCTGGATCATTTTCTCGTCAGACCTAACTCCCTCGCGATGGACTCACTTTTCTGCTCAAATTAGTCAATTTGAGATTAGACAAGCAATTTTCTCTTTGCCATCTGGGAAGGCGTCCGGTGAGGACACTATCCCTGTGGAAATATATAAGCTGTGTACTGAGGAACTTATACCACTCTTTTTTCAAGTTATTAACTTCATAGGGGATAGTAGGAAAGCCCCGGACTCTTGGAATAGGGTAAAATAGTTTTTTTCTTAAAAAAAGGTAAACCACCGGATGTTTGCGGCTCATATCGCCCTATCTCGTTAATTAATGCAGACGCTAAAATTTTTGCAAATGTGCTGGCCACTCGACTGGCACCTTTTATACCTAAAATAGTCAGCCCACATGGGTTTGTTATGGGCAGGGATACTACAGCACACATCACTATGGCGGTAACTGCCTTTGATATAGCGGAAAAGGAAACCACCCCACTCGGTATGATCATGTTAGATGCAGAAAAGACATTTGACCGAGTAGGGTGGGAGTACTTGTGGCTAGTCATGGTTAGGTTTGGCTTAGGGGGTAAATTCCTGAATTGGGCACAATCTCTATATGATAAGCCTGAAGCCACAATCAACAATACTGGTTTGACGTCAGCTCCTTTTTTTATTTCTCGTGGAACCCGCCAAGGGTGTCCCTTGTCACCCCTTTTATTTGCATTATCTATAGAGCCATTTCTCCAAGCACTACAACTTCAATCTGATATCTTTCCTTTTAAATTTGGCCCGCATACATTAAAAATGACAGCTTATGCCGACGATATTGCTATCTACTCAACTGATATTGTAAAAGCTATGCAAGGCATTAAGGCAGAAGCAACCAGATTTGGGGATGTATCCAGATATAAATTAAACATAAATAAAACCCAAATAATTGGTAACTACAAACCGGGGAGGGCAATTATCGGATTGTGCCAAGCGGCCACTTATCTTGGGGTCAGGATCACTGCTCAAGTTAAGAACATAACAAAAATAAATTATGAGGAATAAGTTAAAACTACTGAAGTTCTCTTAAACAACATGGCATAAACTACCCCTAAATATCATAGGCAGAATCAATTTAATACGTATGATAATACTACCAAAATTTCTTTACTTATTCCGCTCTATTCCTTTGGCTTTGGGAAACTTATTCTTTAGAAACTTAGATGGTATCTTTAGTAGCTTTACATGGGGTATCATAAAGCCCACAGATCTATGACTCTCTTAAAAGGGACTATAGAAACAGGAGGGCTGAACTTTCCGGATTTTAAACTATACTTTTGGGCCGCTTTTGGTGGACGCATGCGATACTTAATTATTTCGGAAGGATCAGACAACCGACCATACTTTTTAACGTTTATGTTTGATAAGGATGCTAAGTTTTTTCTATGGAGGATTAACTACCCTAATTACTTTAAAAGAGTATGGTTCAAGACCACAAGAGATTTGGTAAAAATCTAGCGTAATATACAGGCTTTTTGTAATCTGACCTTTTTTCACCCTAATTTAATTTTATGGGGTAATCCGGGCTTACCAGGGATATTTAACGATGGAACCGCTAGTATATGGCGGGCGCATGAAATAAAAACACTTGGAGATCTATATGGCACACAGGGGCTGTTGAGCTTTGAGACTCTTAAAACACTATATAATGTTACGGATACTATGAGGTACAAGTATATGCAAATATATGATTTCCTGATTCGAAAAATGCAGCTTCAGAGTATCTCTGAGTCCACTATTATTTGGGAGAGCCTCTACTCTCAAAAAAATAAGTCCCTAATAAGGTGCTGTTATAAATGTTTTATTACATACAGAGATAGCGATTGCAATACCTTGGTGGAGAAATGGAGTAGGATGCTAGGGAGCAATATTAGTTCAGTAGTTATCAACAGATCTTTGGGTAATATCCATAAAGCTGTACTCTCCTCAAGCTTAAGATTACAACAATTTAAGACAACTTGCATGCTTTATCATACCCCCGAAAGAATTTCCAAATGGGCTTCTAATAGTAGCTATAGTGATCGAATCAAATGCCCTAAATGCTCGCTGGCTGCGGCAGACTTGGTGCATATGTTGTATACTTGCACTAAGATATCGGAATTTTGGACATTGGTCGAAAATGTAATGAAATTAAAATTAGGGTATACATTTTATCTGGATCCTGCTTTAGTTTTGCTTGATGTTAATATTGTGAACACTCCACAAAAGCTTATAATTACAATCATGTGCGAAACTTATAATCGCCCGCGCTTGGATTTCCCCTACAACCCCACATTTCATTGAATGGTGGTCATTACTTAACGAAATTCACTGCATGGAATCTACTCTGACTAGGATTAGAGGCAATAAGGCCTTGGTTAAATTCTATAAGATTTGGAGGTCTGTCATCTGCTGAAACGTATACTTATTCAAGGTCTACTTAGAATATGAATATTGATTTATAATATTTGCCTGCAACATGAATTATATTTGATGTGTTTTGGTTTAATGAGAATTTATTTATTATGATATGTTAATCCTGTCTATGATCTTATTTTTTTCTATTGTTAACTTCTTGATATGTTTGTTTTTGATTACATTTCTTTCCTGTGCTGCTAATGAAAATTCTTTTTAAAAAAAGAAAAGAATTTATAAACCAAAAGCTTTGAGAGCAATGACAGCAGACAGAGCAGCTCTTTCTTTTGGTTAAAAAACGTCTTAAACTTATGTCCTGGAACCATTCAATGTGTTGTGATAATGGTATGTTAACAATAGAGATGTTATATGGTGGGGATGCAGATTACTGCACTGGTCAAATCCTGTGTTATAAATGGTTAGAGGGACTTGTAGTTTCCTTACTACAAACTACCATGGTGGTACATTCTGATAAATGGACAGATTATCCGGCAAATGTGTTTTTATTTTATCAGATAATGTCATGCTCTCAATATGCATTCCATTTTTACCTAAGAGGGCACTGCTGCTGCCCATGATGTACGTGATTGATTTTAGTCGAAGGCTTATACGGCATGTGTTATAGAATGGGCCAAGGCAAGTGTTACATTGGCAGCAAGCCAAGCCAATTTAGCAACATCAGTTTGCAATCTGGTACCTCTGCTTTAAATTATTCATTTCAAATAAGGTACGGATTTTGCGTTATTTTCCCTAATTAGTGTTTTTGATTTTAAAATCTTTTATTTAAATATGATTTGTAAAAAGAATGTTTTTAAAATTTCTAATAATGTTTATGCTGGATAATGGTGGAGATAAATGTAAAACTGATACAATAAATGCATTTGTAATTCAATATTTCATTTTTTTTGCATGAGAATTAATTAAATTTGTTTCAATATTTATTATAAAAACTATTCATCTTTTTCAAATATTTATGTTTTGTTCTATGAAATATATTTGTATAATTTTTTATATATTTTAAATATCAATTATTGATTGTAAGATATTTTGTATATTAATCACTGATCAATTTTTTTTATTACTTTAATTCTTTTGTAGTTTGTTTTTTGTGATTGATTTTTATTGAAAAGCAGTTTTTATATGGTTTAAGTTATGTTTTTCTGTGAAATAATTACTATTATGTTTTTATTTTATGTGTTAAAACTGTTTCAAGAATATTGTATGTATTTGTTATGTCATTGTAGAATTAGAAATAATTTGTGTACTCATTTTAAATAATATATAGAATTTGTATATGTAACTTTAAAAAGAAATGTAAAATCTATTTTAAATAAAACTAAATTGTGTTTTGTTTATTAATACTATACTTCAATGGATTAATTTTTGATTTTTTTTTCATTTTTAGATATTTTTTCATGAACATGGAAGTGGATGAAAATCTACAGCTACAGAACTGTAAGTATGATTATTTTCGGGTGGGAAATGCTATTTTTTAATATGTATGTGCATTTGTTGTCATATTTTTATTTTCGATGTGTGGGATTTAATTGATGTAATGTTTTGTTTATGTCTAATATTGTGTTTTGTGGTTGCTGTTGGACAGATTTTTTATTGCCTATTAAAACATTTTTATATTTTTATCAACTTTTTTGTATGTTATTATTATTATTTCGCCTAATTTATACAATAACATTTTTTGTAAATATTTAAAAATTGCTAAAACAAGGATGGTGTTTTCTTTTGTTAAGGTTTACTGGTTTGTATGTTGGTAGGAATGCGTTCTCATTAGGGATTTTGCCATTAGGTCCAAGTAGTCTACTCCTTGGTTGTTAATAAAGGTTCCAACTTTGCATTGTTGTATGTCCTACATTTCCCTGGTTTGTTGACTAATTTTAGGCTTAATTTGGATGACTAATTACTCTATCTTCAGTTGTCAGTAGCTTTGCTCTTTTTCAAGGTCTTCTATGAATTTGTAGTGTTTAGGTTGGATTCCTACAAGTGTGGCTTGAAAGGCGTTGTGTCATCCTTCTACTGTGCTGTTGGTTTTGATTGTTGAGTTTTAATGCTGTGCTAGACATTTCACCATGGTATTTGGAATTGGATTTGGAGTCTGTGTATTAAGTGATAGCACGCCAACCTAAGTGGTATTAAAATACTCAATTAAGGGAGTTAATATGCATTCATTTTGGGCCTGATTCGCAAGGATCCTCAACAGTCATGGCAGAGGCCCCGCAGCTACGGCAAAGTCCCCATACGTGTGACTGACACTGCAGTGCAGAGATTCCACCATGAGTGTGAAAACTCTGCCACAAATGGGAAGGTTATTTGTGAATTGGGCCCTGTTTTTTTAAAATCGACTTTCTATAAGCATGTTGTGGTAGTTAGCTACCTCTGTTACAGGGACAAGTTAACTTAATTTATTGCATTCTTAGGCAAAACTGGATGTTTTCTGCATATTCCACACCTAGGCCCTGATTATGACATTGACGGTCCGGCCAACAGCTCGCAGAATCCTGGCAGCATCCCGGCATACCAACTGCCACATTACAAGTTAATCAAAGGGCTATGATTTTATGGCAGAGTAGTGATGGTGGCCGCATGCTGTGGTTCTAGGAAAGAGCTGCAGCAAATGCTGGCCATGCTGCAATGCATCTTGGTGGTTGGGCGCACTGTTTCCCTTCAGCACGGTCTACAGGAGAAACAGTGCAAGCAACCATGCAGATGGCATGGGGCACACATAGGTGTCACCATAAACATGTCTCCAGGGCGAATTCGCCCTGGAGACAAGAATTTAGCCCTAAAACCTGCCTTTCCACCAATCATTTCGTGGTGGTGCCCGCGCCATACAAAGCTGGGCAGAAGGGCAGGTTGTAATGGGCATGGCGGCGTCGATTCCAGCACCGCCTCTATTGTCCGCGGCTATCCATACTGCTGCGGGAGCTCATCTCTTCGTGAAGACGGCGATCTTTAGGCGAGATTACGGTGTTCTCAACCCAAAACTTGTGATTGGGTGGTCAGACTGCCAAAGAAGGTATGGCAGTCCAGGACTGCCATACTCATAATCAGGCCTTTGGTGCAGATTTTTGGAGATGTCTCCAAATGCATTGATTAAAATGGTAATAAAAGCCTTATATGGCTGTATGTGGATATGGCTTAAGTATTGTTTGAATCTTTACCTGTTCAAAGTCCATTATATCCTAACACGAGGAGTAGTTGTTTCTTTTTATTTTGAAGTGTTTTTTTAGTTTATACTAAGTGATACTTTGTTTATTAGTGAGCAATACATATATGAAGGGTATGTTGGTGTTTTGCTATTAAACATGTGTGGTGCATATCTGTGTGAATGGTTTAGTGCATCTTTTGAATGTTTCATCCATCACCCATGTTTTACATTGGCTTATTCTTAATAAATGATTTGCAGTAGCAAGTATAGTTACGTGTTTGGCATTATTAAGGTTATCATGTAGGAGGAAGGATTCATTATTATTTATAGTTGTGTAGTGTTCAACATTTTAATAGCAGGCGTGTTGGCGATGGCTTTCTAAGTACATTGTTTAGTTTTTTAACAGTGCACTTCTGCTAAATGGTATTAGCCTCTTTTAAATCTTAAAGTGCAAATTGGGGGGGGGGGGTTGTGTTCTCTTTCATTTATATCTCCCTCATTTTTCATAGAAGCCTCCCATGACAATTATTAGATTAGTATTGGTAAAATTTCCGATCGACATTCTTGGTGCTTTTGCTTTTTTGCTTGTAAGTGTATTCCACGTGTGAGATCAATTGGCTGGCTATTTGTGATGTTATGTATCTTACTCTTTCTGACATTCAGTGGGAAAATATTATATTAACATAGCAATCCATTTTGTTTTGTCCTTATTTTGCTAATGTATATAAAACATAACATCAATTGTTTGACATTTTGCACTTATATATTTGTTGCTGCTGGTCTTTTCTTTCAGTTTTCTACTGGTGATATGGCTGCCAAGCCGAGGACCAAAAACCCAGGTGTCCTGCTATCCAACATAAAACTACCTGGTTTTGAAAATGGGTCATCTGGGTTTTGAGTCTTCTAAGAACACCTACCAAACCCATACTCACACCTTTCTGTGTCAGAAGGTTGTGAGATCACCGGGCCCCGACATATTGCCTACCATCCAGCTTACCCCAGGTCTCCTGATGAGAATGGTACCTCACATGTAAGGGTAGGTCTACTGCCCGAGGCAGGAGATGGCCTAATACGTTCTGTGGGGACTTAAAAAAGTATCGATCACAAAACTACCTGGTTTTGCAAGGCAGTCACCTCAGTTTTTAGTCCCGGGCTCAGTGGCCATCTAAGGAAACCTACAAAACCCAGCCATTTCTGAAAACGTGACACCCAGGGGTGCCCAGGGAGATGTGGCTTGCATTTTCTTACCCGGAATCCCTAGTAAACCTCATATTTTGCTAAAACAAATCACATTTTTCACACAACTTTCCTCCATCCAGCTTTCCCGTCTGTCTCCTTAAAATGATACCTTACGAATTTGGTGGACAGACTACTCAAGAACTTCGTTTCCAATGCCACTGCTGCGCTGGTGATCTACTGCCTGCTTTATTATGAGTTGTGCTGTCTGAAAAACCACCCTAGGGCATGGCGGTCTACCTGGTAGGACAGTAGCTGTCTTCAATGTCCGCAGTGCTCCCAACGATGTTGCCAAGTCTGCGATCTACAGCTGAGAATATTATGACTACACAGTTGTACTTGCGGCTCACTGTGGTGGTCAACAAATAGCAGTTACCCAACGGTGGTTGACCACCATAGTACGTACCAAAAAAAAAAAACAACAGTAACCATTGGATGGATTTAAAAACTACACACCTGATTTGCTGTGGAAAGTGAACACATCTGCAAATCATAGTATATAACACACCCCATCACTGACAAGCATCCTTTGTTTTCAAATTGCAGCAAGGCAGGCACCGCCATTTTCAGCATTTTGAGATAAGGCACCCCTTACTTCATATTCCCATTTAGCACTCTCCACCACCTGTAACATTTTTGTACATTTTTTACCTCTATGACCTATTTGTTTTTCAGTCATGCATATATTCATATTATTCACTCACTTTTTTTTCACCATGCCTGGGAAAAAGCAATATTCACTGAGCAAGAGTTGACAGTCAAAGTGAATGAAATCATCTTTTCTAACATGCAATACTCAAGTATTTGAGATGTTGGTTTTCTGTGGCAATGTGTATTGTTGTATATAAGACCACATGTATTCACCTCCATGACATGCCACATATTGCAATGCTACCTGTAGGTGCATTATCAAATGTATGGTCTATCCCAAATGCATGTTACCAACAGCTGTAGAATACTGATCATTTGTCAAGTTTTGCCAAAGTGAGATTGAAGTAATTACAACTGCCATGAGACCTTGTCATTCTAACTCTAACTAAGGTGCTAGACTCATTTGGCCCCTTCTCACTAGTATGCCATTTTACAAGTGATATACATTAGTCATGCAGTTTACCATTTCTCAAGTGTTGGCATAGTGAGATTGAAGTGACTCCAACTACCATGAGGTCCTCTCACTCCAACTCTAACCAAGATGCTAGACTCATTTTGTCTCTTCCCACTTGTCTGCCATATCACTACTGAAGTTCACTAGTCATGAAGCTTAACATGACTTATATTTTGCTTAAGTGACATTCAAGTAGCTACAATTACCATGGGGTCTTGTCACTGCAACTTCAACCTAGATGCCACACTCCTTTTGCCCCTTTTCACGTGTCTGCCATTCTACTTCTGATTTTAACTTACTATGCAGGTTCCCATCTGTCAAGAGTTGTTTAAATGACATTAAAATGACTACAACTAACAGGAGGCCTTGTCACTCCGACAATAACCAAGTTTCTACACTACTTTTGCCCCTCCTCAGTTGTCTGTCAAGTTACTGCTGATGTTACCTTGTTATGCAGGTTACCATTTGTCAAGTGTTGGTAAAGTCACATTGAAGTTACTACAACTAACATGAGGCCTTGTCACTCCAACTGTAACCATGATTCTACACTCATTCTGCCCCTTCTCACTTTTCTGCCATATCAATACTGATCTACACTATTCATGGATTGTGCAATGTGTAGACACATCTCCACTCAGATATTCATCTGAATACTTTATTTGCTGGTATCCTGAACCCATCAACTCAAACTATTGATGGCATGAGTGACACCTTAACAAGGGTGTACCCCTATTATATGCCAGCCATGAGGGACATGTATATCATTAGCAGTGCCAGTGGATCCCTGATTCTGCACGTCTCGCATGATGAACAAGGTTAAATATACAACCAGCCAGGATGTTTGTCTGTATTAGACACAAATAGGTCTTGGAATGGACGAATACATGCAGTATGACTACATTGTGGGTGTAGTAGAGTCTTAGAGATGTCATAGCTATCCCTAAAGTAAAAACGCCACATATCCGCATAGCTATTGAGCTGATGAAACCAACTACATCTATTGAATATCTAAAAATGTCTAGTAACCGACTTCAACTCCAAATATTCTAATGACAATACTAATCTCCATCTAATTTGTGCCATTCTAAATCCCCGTTTACCTTCAGACAAGCAACGTGGATGGAGATACCTTACTTCCACTATTAACAATGTTCTCTATCTCTTAACAGTTTGATCCACCACTGTATCTGCACAGAGGTTGGAAACCAACCAGTGTTCCGATCCACCACAGGATGAAACACTCAGTGATGACAATGCTCCTGAAGAGTTGGACAGGAATAACTTTCCTGGCCCATCTGGTCAGCCTAAGCAGATGGCAACAGTGGGTATCACTGTGCCCACTACAACACCTCCCACCACTGCTGCAACATCACAGCCAATCACTGCCCCCGACCTGTACACCTAGCAGAGTCATTACCATCCTCTGCCCCCAGTCCTTCATTCTTTGATGGCTAACACCACCCCAGTCACTGAGGAGCCAAGACCCAGTAGGAGGTTGCAGTCTGCACCAGTGAGTCCCCAGAGTGAGCCCACTGAAGCCAAAGACACCAAAGGTGCCATCACCCAAGTCCTGGGAGTCTATTGTCATGGCTATGATAAGGGATTAGCCCTGTTGGGTGTACAGTATTGTAGCTTTTTCTTAGAGACTTTATGATTATTCTGGGCCAAAAAGGAAAGCAAGGCAAGTGTACTTTCCTCACATTGTGCATAGGTGTCTGCAGCCAACAGGAGATCATCAACATACTGTATAAGGGCTACTCCGGATTGTAATTCAAAAGAATCAAGCTGCCGTTTTAAAGCCTGTCTATAGATACTAGGACTCTCAATGTAACCTTGGGGAACACGACAAAATCTATACAATTTATTATTTAATAAACTGAGATAATCTCGCTGATCTCGACCTCCAAACCATCAGCACACGTCTCAGATCCTTTTCCCCCCTCTCTAATCAAAAAAATGAAGCTTACCTTAGCACCCATCTGGGGAAGAATCATAAACAGCTCCTTACAAAGCGGAGTGGTCCCCGATTGTCTAAAAATGGGGCAAGTCACTCCTCTGCTGAAAAAACCCGGTCTTGACTCAAGTGACTTGAACAATTTTAGACCGATATCCAACCTCCCTTTGCTTTCAAAAACACTTGAACGCTGCGTACTCCTGCAACTGACGCAACATCTGGACCACATCAACCTCCTGGACCCCCTCCAATCCGGCTTTAGACAAGGCCGCAGCACAGAAACCGCGATGCTGAACATCATAGACGACATTCATGGTTCTCTTGACCATGACAAGTGCTGCCTCCTCATACTCCTTGATCTCTCCGCAGCGTTCGACACGGTGGACCACAGGCTCCTCATCATGACCCTGCAAGAAAGAGCCGGCCTCGGCGATGTAGTTCTCAAGTGGTTCTCCTCCTTCCTACATAACCGCACGCAAACAATAAAAATGAAGAACTTCACCTCCGAAACCCAGCAGGTCACCAAGGGTGTCCCGCAAGGATCAGTGCTCTCCCCTCAGCTCTTTAACATCTACATGGAACCGCTCGCCAAATTACTCAGGAACACCAACATCCACTTCCACCTCTACGCGGATGACACGCAGATTTACCTGGAAACCTCTTCTCTTAAAGACATCCACAGACTTAACGATGTCCTAAATGAAGTTCAAGACTGGCTGACAAAGAATCACCTGAAACTCAACCCCGACAAGACAGAAACACTCCTCATCTCAAACAAAGAAGACAACCCTCAAATCACCGAGTGGCTAAAATCGATCGATGCTCTCAAAGGCAACCTCACGGTAGCCGACTCCGTTAAATCCCTGGGCTTCACCCTAGACCCCAAACTAACCCTGACAAACCACATTAAGAACTCGGCGAAAAGCGCATTTCTCAACCTCAGACTTCTGAACAAAATCAAACCTTACATTCCCAACAAGGACCTCAAACTAGCCATGCAATCTCTAGTTCTATCAAGACTGGACTATGGGAACTCAATCCTAACAGGCATCCCCAAATCGCACCTGGCCCCTCTAAAAACAACACTTCATGCAGCAGCGAGAATGATCACAGGCTGCAAAAAATCTGACCACATCTCCCCGGCACTCAAAGAACTCGAATGGCTCCCTGTGGAAATGCGGAGCACCTTCAGAACGGCCTGCCTCACCCACAAGGCCCTCCACACCGGCAAACCGGAATATTTGGCAAACAAGCTCAAAAAAGCAGGCCAAGCCAGAAGCTTGAGAAGCTCCAACTCCCTGCTGCTCATCCTACTAAAAACCAGAAAGAAGAGAACTGCGGACTGCTCGTTCTCAGGAAATGCTCCCAAAATATGGAACGCCATCCCCCCGCACATCAGAACTATACCGTCCTATTCAGAATTCAAGAGCCAACTCAAATCCTTGTGCCTGATCCGTTCCCTTGGTTGCGGGTAACCTGGATCAGCAAGCGTCCCCTGAACCCATGCAGTAACATTGAATCCTGCTACCAAGAAGTCCTGCTGTCCGAACTTTTCCGCATTCCAAATTGTCGCTCACTGATCGCTTTATTGGATTTGTGTCATGTTGTTCTCTTTTCATTCCCTCTATTGTAAAGCGCTCTGCTACCTTCGGGTCTTGTTAGCGCTATAGAAAACTTCTAAATAAATAAAATAAAAGTGAAGCCAAATAGGTATCTGCTGTCAGGATGAATGGGAATGGAAAAGAACACGTTCTTAAGGTCAATAACAGAAAAAGTCGTTGCAGTTGGGGGGACCAAGGTGAGCAATGTCGTGATATCAGACACCACCGGGTATTGGGGAATGACAATTTTGTTAATTTCTCTCAAATCAATAATAAATCGATAGACTTTGTCGTCAGTGTCTTTCTTAAGGATCGGAAGAATAGGGCTGTTACAGACATTGTAAGGAACTTCCTCCACTACTCCTGCAATAATCAAATCCTGAACGATGTGCGTGAGGGCAATTTCACCTTCCCTAGAGATCTTGTACTGCGGTACACGTGGCAAAAGTACTCCCTCCTTGACAGTAATTCGAATAGGCGGAATGAGCATCTGTCCCACATCCGTGTCCGAGAGGCTAATGCTTCAATTTCCTTCATTGTACAAAATCTGTCTGAATCTGGGTAATTGTCGTTCAAAATAACCCGCACTCCTTCAGGAGCGCAGCGTATCGTTGCTCGAAAATATTTGAGTAAATCAATACCCATAATGTTATCTGGAGTATGGGGCGACAACAAAAATGGGCAAAAGCTAAAAAATGTGTCAATACAAAGTGCAAGAGGTTGTGATAATGGGCTAGGAGACGGTGTGCCATCAAACCCTATACATGTTATTGTTTTCGCCAGACAGGGGAGCCCTTGGAACCAAGTTTTTAGACAAAGCACTACGAGTAGCTCCTGTGTCAACTAAAAACTGATCAGTAGAACCCAAAATGCCCGCTGATACATATGGACCTCTTTGATCTACTGGCACTTCAACCGATTCCACACCCCATCCTACGCAATCCTATGCATGCACATAATCCTGATGCTCCACATTCTCACCATCCGATATCTGATACTGATTCTGTCTATCAAAGGTGTTTCGTTCATCCTGACCACGACCCCTCGCTTCAAACCTACCACGATCACTTCCGCCACCTCTTGCTCCCAAATAACTATTCCTCGACCTTCCACCTCCTCGACCACGCTGACTACGTTGCTCACGAAGCACCGGACAGCCTTCAGCCCAATGCCCAAACTCTTTACAATATGCGCATTGGTCCTCAGCAATATCGGTACGACCATACGACGCATTACCCCCTCCTCGCCTGCCTCTATCATTCCCTCTAGATTGCGCGCCGCGAACCTGTGCCAACATCACCTTCGTTTTCATTTCCTTCGCTTTCTTATCAACACTTTCTTTAGCCTCTATTTCCTGCCGCTCGTAATACTGAGCCATAGTTAACAAAGACGCAGGGGTCACTGTGGTCCAGGAAATTTCACTTGCTTTCAATCTTTTTGCAATCTCCGGTAGGAGATTAGCCACATACTTATCTACGAACAAATGCCTACCCGTATCCTCTGTTAATGATTGACCACTGTAATCATGAAACGCTTCTTCGAAACGTGTGAAGAAGTCAGATACCGATTCGTCTTGCTTCTGTTTGCACGAAGCTAGCATAGTCCAATCGATCTTTTTAGGGGGATCAAGCGTTTTCAATTTGTTCAAAATAGCCGTTGGAAGTTCTAGAATTAGCTGACATGGTTTGCATGCAGGTTCCCTGTCTAAGTCAGCCTGGCCTATCTCCTTCCAGGTTGCCCCAAACATCGCTTGATCATCAAACTTACGAATCGCTCTCCACATATCAGGGGGGAGAATTAATCCAAAGAAGAGATCTATATCAACAAGAGTCATAACACAAGAGGAAATGGCCCCCTCCACCCCTTCATAAAAAGCTGCCGGATTCTTACGGGGATCAGGTAAAGCAATTTTCAATGCCATAACATCTGCTCTGTTCCAAGGCGTATACACCCAATTATATATAAAATACCCCTTTGCATCTGCTGACATTTTATCCTCATCTGTACCTTGCCCTTTAGGAGGAACATACAAAGGTGCAGCTTCACACATAGGCATAACATGCACTTTAGAACTCTTATCTGTTCCCAGGATAGAACACTGTTTGGACTGCTCCGTCGACTCCGGCTCAGGCTGCTCTGATGCCTTTCGTGCTTCCTGCAATTTGGATGCCTCATCCCGTAGCTGGAGCAATCGTAAGAAAAACCCATCTGCATCTGCAAGAACAAATAAACCTTTACGCATATTCTCATGATGGACTGACATCTCCTTGGGTTCTAAATCCATTGAATTCTTACGGAATCGGTCAATAACTTCATCTGCAAAAGTATTTAAAAAATACATCAATTCTCGTTCCAACCACTTATCCTTTTCAGCTACAACCTCTGACATAGTTATTCTATTCAAATTCAATTTCCTGGCTAAGCCACGCAAGTCCGCGGCTCTCTCAGCTGTTAACCTCGTACTCGTCTGATCCCGACCTTCATCACCGGAATCCTCGGACGGGGCCGTAGGCTGAACATACGGAGGCGGAGATCGATCTAATAACGAAAAATCATCAATTTCATTATTAAGGACAGGATAAAGCGGGCGTCGAATAGGAAATTGACCGGTCGTTTGCAAATTACGTTCCCGTGCCTCCCTCTCTTTCTTCTCCTGCGCTTCCTTTTCCTCCAGCTGTAAAACTTTATCTAGAGCAGCCTTACGCTGCTCTTTGTCCGCAAAGGCAATCTCACGCTTCATACGTTCACGCACTGCTTTCTCCCACATTCGCACACAATCAAACATGTCCTGTCTAGACCTACGCCGAAACAAACATTGCTCCACAAACTGAACCTTTCGCAAATCAAACAACCCATGTAGTAGCCATTGTAATTCAGGATCGGATCTAGTATACTTATGCCATAATTTACTGTACAGTATAGGGGGAAGGCCAAATTTGACATACATATCACGATTAGGTGTTCCCTCTGGGGGAGCCGGCTGAGATTCGTTTAACCTATATGTGGTACCATTTCCAAGACAGCACATCCCTCGGAGTGTGCTTAAAACAGGCATGTTCAAAAAGTACCACGAACACGTGATCCCGTAAAAATGGCACTTACAATACTTCACACAAATGTGCCGCTCAAAATACAAACAAAGTTAGAGAAACATCTCTACATGCCTGCCTATGTGAAGTGCACTACACATATGCATTCAAATTCACAAAGTCAAAATGTTAGCTAACTCAAGTCATAGTCACATTCATAGAACTTCAGTAAGCGTCCGCAGACTACCTTACCGATCACAAATCTTACCCAAATCTCAAATATCTAGATTCCAACTGCCAAGGTCTTTGATCGAATCAGCCAAACGGGCACTGTACCGCAACGCAGACGAGCAGGATCTCAGTCGGGGACCGGCGCCACCTGGAAGGTCAGATCAGAAGGAAGGGAAGACAACACCGTGGGTGCCAAGACTCGGGTCACTCAGTGGCAGCTACGCGTCCATGGCGAGTTTCCAATCCTTCGTCACGACCTCTCCTTCGGGCATCCGAGTCGCCGATGAGTCCTTTCGTGGTCGCCAATTTGTGGTATTGGGTTCTCCAGGCCTACATACTCCGCAGAATACCCACTACACCACAAGAACTGTTGGCACGGAAACTGGAAAATGCAAAAGACAAGTTTATTAAGACCCCATGGGGTGGTGGTACATTCCTACAGCACCCTTCGGCAATGCAAGAAGTATCACACCGAACTTCGGTGCGAGTCCTTCTTTTATACAGTTTTCAAACATAAGAAAAGTAGGCGGTACATGGTTACAGAGTTTTAGGTACATATATGGTCATTTTTGGAACACAGCCAACTCATGGGAGGGGTTACAACACTACTAGTCAGTTTGGCGGAACATTCCTAAGGGGTGACTGGTCAGACGGAACTGCGCATGTACAGGCTTGACCGTTACTAAAAATAGCCTGTTGCTGGGCAATCTCGAGTGGTCAATGGCACGGAAGAAGGACTAAAGGGCACGCTGACCACGAGGCAGCTCATTCTCTAAAATGGCCGCCGTAACATTCAAAATGGCGTTTTCAAGTAAGGTCAAGATAAGGGGAATAACGTGTAGCAAAGCTTAACGCTAACCCAGTCATTGTCAAATTACGACAATGTGCTACAAGGACATTGAAATAAAATTAAGCGGCACATCAAAAGCTACATCCAGTTCAGTTCTTAGACAATGCACAATTTGCCAAAGTGTCTGATCTTGAATATCTACCTGTCATCTCCAAGCTGGCCTTCACAGGTCTGTAACAGAAATGTACACATCATCAATTCAAAAAATGTAAATTGCCACTTTAGTGAGTTCCCGGCTGAGTAGATGAGGGCTCCCCTAGTCCAGGACAGACATATCAGCTTGTCTTTCAGGAGCCCAAAAGCCCGCCCTACTGGCTGCTGTGTTCTTCCATGAGCCTCATTAAAGCAGGCTCCCCCTGGTGTTCTAGGATTCCTCGTTCCTCACTGGTGCCAACATCCATGGTAGGTTGGGATACACCGAGTCTTCTATATGGAAGATAGACAGAAGGGCAACTTTTAGTTATATACTTTGAGATCCTACTACTTGACATTTCCTGCACAGTTAGGACAGATCACACTTACCTACAAGGCAGGCCCTCTCCGGTTGTAGCTGTGACATCAGCTGGGGTATAGTGAACCGGGCACAGACATGCAAGATGTACAAATCGGGTAAGCAGACAACTTGCACATTGATAGAATGGAAGTGCTTCCTCTTCTGCTGGACTTTCTCCCTGTCCTGTAGTGGAAGCCACTATGGGTACATGTGGGATGTGACCAGATCCATAGAAATCAGACTTCACAGTGGCTAAATCCTGACGTCTGGAGAATTGGATGTAGCTGCCAACTTGTCAAAAAAAATGCTAGCTCCTCTGTGAGGACCCAACAGAGCATAAGTTGGGACATTCCACCAGAAATAGCAACAGCGAATTGAAATGAGCCTGTGGGCAAACAATGCAAAACTGACATGTGTTTAACTAGTGGTGGTATTGATGTAGGATTATTGAGGTGAGGTAGGAGGTCAGGCACCAACTGATGACATAGATCCAGGATTGTTTGCCTATTTAAATGGAACTTCATAATGATACGCAGGAGGTCAGGCTCAAACTGATGACATAGATCCAGGATTGTTTGACTATTTAAATGGAACTTCATGATGATATGTCGTTCATCCATGCTGTGTAGGTCTGGAAATGGGTAATAGACTGGAGGCTGGCATCGCCTCCCTCTCCCAGGGTACCTATGGAAGGAGTAACACAAACATGTTTCTTGGTCATAGTGTGCAGAGACTTTGAGGAGAGAAGGCCACCATTGGAATGTGTGATGAGGGAGATTTCTATTTGTGTTACATGTATATCTCTATGCAGGGCTCAAGTTCATAGTAGCTACAATTGGTTATCTAATCAGATCATGGTACATGTTCATTGTTATGCATAGACTTCACACAATGAGCCATGTCTGTATAATGTTAGAAGCACTTGAGGGTGATGTTAGCCAGGTGTACCATCACATTGATCACTCAGCCCACATCAAACTTTGTAAAACAGTTGTGTGGGAGGTAGCTATACCTAACAGACCGCTTCAGAGTGCCAAACAACTGTATGTGCACATATGGAATGGCTAGAAGCTTTACTTTTCAGTACTGAATTGGTGGAAATGTGAGGTTTTTGTGGGATAAGACGCCTAAGCCTGCAAAGAGCAATGCCTGGCATTGATGTGTGGGCAGCCTGGGCCAGAGCTACTGTGGCAGGAGAACTGATGCACAGAGTAATGTCCTTCTAGACCTGATGATTCATAGATGTTCCCAGAAAGAGTTATCTGTAACACTAGTAGCACTGATAGCTGTTAAATGGATCATATGATGCATAGTGACTGAGGTGACCACGTGCCTGATTCCATTGACCCACAGTGCGTCTGTCTCTGACTATATTCTTACTCACAAAGATCTTTTTTCTAATAGTGTTGCTTCCACTGTACACGCCTACTGCATATCTAAGACCTGAACAGTGTAGATAGTGGGTTACTTTTGAAGAGATTTAGAAATGTGAATCATCTGCTTGGCTACAATATTCCCTATCACACAACACATGCAATGGCATGTTGATTGTCATACCTGTTACAGTGCCTCATATGGCAAACTGGTTGTCCTGTGATGGCTGAACAAACAACACAGACTTATCTTGACTTATTAGGATATTCAGATAAATAGTCCATATTCCCACACAGCGCCCAGAGAGGTAGCTCTCAGTTTCACACATACTAGCCCTACCCTTGTGATCTTAGTCACAAGGGAGGGCTAGTATGTGATGTTGTGTATACTATGGTAATTGCCTCTAAGGACCATATGAATCAATTCAATGGGCTTTGCAGAACTTGTGTTTGGACAGTCATGCACAGGTAGTTTACCATTCAGAAGGTCAAAATGATGCGTTATGTGTCATGGTACCTCACATCACATTTCATGTAGAATGGAACTGGCATACATGATGGTAGTAAGCTGGCGGAGTCAGCGTAGGTCTTGACCAGTGTTTAGGATGGGCATCAGATACCCACAGAAGTATGTATCCATGCATTAGTTGTGCATAGCATGTGACATGGACATGTGTAATATGTTGACTCTTGATGTAGGCTTGTGCTAGATGCCATCCTAATTTGTATAAAGCTTACAGTCCTCCTCCATCTTCCAGTTACAATCTGTGTTGACATCTAATGCATTCATAAATGTCAAAGCCCATCAAAAGAAGTCCCTTTGGAGAGCCATTGCCCTGACGGTGTGGGCCCTGGGGGTCTTCAACCATCATAGTGCTCACTGCAGGAAGAGATGGGAAAATCCTAAAACTAAACTCACCCCAAAACCACCCAAACCCCAAAAGCCCACTCCCAAAGACAAACCCACTCCCTCCCTAAACCTCTGCCCCTTCCCAAGTACCATCTTCGAGGTGCCTGCTATGTCCAATGGATGCCCCTTTGTGAGGAGGTTCCCTGGCAGTGTCAGTAAGACACATATGGTGGCACATGATGTGACAACGGCTCGCCATTGTCCTTTGTTTCCCTTGATAGTTTTTCTACTATAATTAAAACATTTCCTCGTTTGAAAGACATTGGTCCTGCCAGTAGGTTTGTAAATATTCAATGCTATTGTATAGTTTTTGATGTGTGATTACTGTTGGTTTTGTATGAGCCTGTATTGCTGATCAAGTTGTTGTGGTTAGTATTATGTGTCCTTGGATCCAGTGATAGAGATAGGTAACAGAAGGGAAAATGTTGGGTTGATGTCTATGTGGGATGACATCCAAGTGAGGAAGATATTGAATTGGGTAATATGTTATGTTGTAAGTATTTCAGCTTGGCCTGTCCACTGTCAACCTTATTTAGATTGCACTTCTCGCTATGATATAGGTTGAATATGTGTTTGATGGGTTGAAGTTAGATATTTGTGAATCCACAATTTGGAAGGTGTCAACTTGTCATACCTTTGTGTGGGTCTGCATGGACATGTGTCCATTTTGCAGTGTGTGCCTAGCAGCTACTTCATCTATTTGTGTGCCACATGCTGTTGGTGCTGTGTTTGATTTTAGAAGTTGCACTGACCCATTGCCTGCACATGTCAATATCCACCCCTTCTTCAAACCATCCTTTTGCCCATCCATCCCTTTACCCATCCACACACCCTTTAAACCCTTTCGCTCACATACCATTTACTTTCTTTTAACCTTCTGTTCTTTCATGTTTCCCTCAATCCATCAATATGCATTATGTGAGCTTTTGGTGAGTTGCAGATAGACGAGGCCATAATAACTCAACCACTGCTGCTCCTCGTAAATCTGGGGGGAGGGGTCACTGTCACTTGTTGACAACACCCTGGTACTAGCTAGTGAGTAAAGTAATTGAAATAAATTATGTGAGTAACCAGTGCCTGTCCCTGATGCTGCTTCTCCCCCTCCAACTGACTCTCCTCCTGCAGCATCACTGAAGCCAGAATCACTTGTGTTCTGTGTGGCTAGAATAAAACATTATACATATTTTAAATGTAAGATACGCCAGCCCAAATACAACTGCAATACATCACTACAGTTCAGTTAGCACTGCATTATCTTTAGGGCTCCCGGTTTTATGGTATTTATTTTTTTGCCATTTCCGTCTGTATTTATCCATATTTAGTTTTTGGGCATTTTTTCTGTATTTATCCACATTTATTTTTGACGCAAGCAAAAGACGCTGCTACAGCTAGTATTTTTCCGCATTTATTTAAATTGACAATGCACACCAGCGCCCGGTTGTTATTGGTCAGCACAATACATTTATCTGAAAACTTTCCCATTGTAGTACAAGCACATGTTCATTTCCAGAGACTTTGCCGACATTGAGGCTCTTTCTGGTTTGTTAATGAAATGAAGACCACCCCATAATAAGTTAATCAGAAACACGTCTAACTACTCGGTCAAACAATGAGAGTGTGATACCTCAGGACGGTGCATTTTCTGCGTTTGTGCAGCTCACTTGAAAGCGTGTATGGCATTCTGGTGCATACATGTTATTTTTCAATTAAAACAGTCAGCATGAAGAAGTTCATATTCAGGACTGGTTCTGTAACAAAGGCACATTCTTCTGTCGCCTCACTTTAAACTGAACCGCATCAAACGCACACCCACAGCAACACAGCTTGAACTACAAATGGAGTCCCTTTCACCCACTCATCTGTGCAGAGCGCAGTAGCTTTTACTCTTCTAACGTAAAAGTTTGATTGCGCTACATTTATTGTTCACGCCTCGATTCTGGGAGGACAGCTGTGTGCTGCTGCATTGCTAATTTGCATGTGTGTGTGTTGCATCAGGGACCCTCAATGCTGCTGGTGAGCATGACTCCGCAAAATGTGGGCAGTGGAGAGCTTACCCGCTGGCAAAGGCAAAACACGCATCTGTCTGGCAAACATGCATAAGATCAAACATTCTGGAGAACAATGCTTGCGCTGTCCATCGTTATTCCCAGCTGTTTGTGAGTTTTCAGAAATATTTTTAGTCCGACATACCTACAAACACAGACTTAAATTAAGAAAAAGAACTGTGGTCTCACCTAATGTATCCCTCACTTATTTGTAGACTGTAATCCCAACACAAGTGCATCCTCCCAATGTGTCCGCAATGATGAAATATAAGACAAAATGATGTCTGTAAATGTGTGCAGTGATAAGTGTGAAGTCAGTGTTTGTTCCCAATTTCAAATCCAAAACGCATATCTTAAAATAATATTGGGCAAACAATGTTATTGATGTAGCGTGTGCCGTGCATTACCCAAACACAAACAAAACTTGAGGGAAGTGCTCCTTTACATAGATGCACAGCAGTGAACCTGAAAATGCATACATTTAATTTGTGTGAAGCATGGCGTCTATGAAGTGTGCACTAATAAAGCATGCACAAACCACACTAAGCAATATTGTGAGGGAAGTGCTTAATTACCTTGAAGCGCTGCAGCCGTAGATGGTGTGCTGCAGTAAGTGGAAAGTGCCCGGTGTAAGCAACCACTTGAGGGAAGTGCTCTCATTAATGTGCGGCAGTGAACCCCAAAAAGCATACACAGGTGAAAATTAAATCACCCAAAGCACGACGTCCCTTACCCATATGCTGCGCTAAGAGGAAAGTGCTCTGTCTGAGGAAACGCGTTAATAAAGTATAAATAAACGGCATGGGCAAATCCTTGAGTGCAGTCGATGAACCCTAAAAAACATACATAAAGAAATTAAAGCAAGTATAGCTGACGTGAAAGTGCGCATTTACACAGCTACTCAAAATGCTGATTTGCAGCTGTGGAACCATGTTCGAGGCTAATGGCCAGAGCTGCTGAGCTGCACTGTGATTGTGTAAAAATGACGCAATCAGCATCTCAAAATGCATTTTCATCTGTGGTCTGTGCTTAGTGCATTTTGATTTGTGGTCTGTGTTTAGACATAATTATCTCCTGTTAGGGCTGCCTACATGAAAGTAGTATGTTGTGTAATGGCCAGAGCTGGCGATTTGCAGTTGTGGAACCATGTTCGAGGCTTAGTGGCCAGAGCTGCCGAGCTGCACTGTGAGTCTGGACAAATCACGTAATCAGAGTCTCAAAATGCATTTTAATCTGTGGCCTGTCCAAATCCGAGTGGTGGAGCCCAGGAGATCCCGAACAGGAAGGCGTCGAAAATAAAGGGCTAAAGTTCTCAGGGCGGGGCTGAAGGTGTTAGCACGCCCATAGAGTGATGCTTTGCTAGGACCAGGATTGGTTCAGGGTCACCGGCATCACTAGAAGACCCTGAGCCAATCGGTCCACACCACAGCACTTCACTGGAAGGAATTTCCAGTATCAGAACAGCGGTGTGGCACGGAAACAAAGAAACACTGCAGTGCGCCAAGAGCCCCAAATTTACTCGTATTTTTCCGTTTATATTTATAAATACAGACAAAACTTGTTTCCCGTCTGTATTTATATGTATAAATCCGTAAAAACGGCAAACCGGGAGCCCTGAATATCTTCTAACAAAAATATCACTCTGGGCATTGGATTGGTTCACAAAGTTAGACGGGGCAGAGGTAGAACAATGGTAAATAAAATACATATGGTGTTGGTTGGAAAATACAATCGGAGTGGAACCTCATACTTTTTTTCAGCCATGCTATACTGTCATGGGAAACTGCTGGTATGCTGTATAAATGGATTAGACAGCAGCACACTACATTGGTGAGGGTGGTCCATGATGACCATGTTAGAAATCACAAAATGTCCCTTTCCAAGGAACTGTGTTCAAGGCAAACTTCTCTGTATCTAAGAGCATGCCTTAGTATGGATCATGTGTTATATCTAATTTCAAGCAGACAACGATTCATACAATAAAGTATTATAAAAAGAGGATGTCATAAAAAATTTAATCGTCTGCTGTGGGTTATTTAAACCAAAAATCAATGAGAAAATTGCAATAGGTAAAGGAATATTTATGTTATATTATTTTATTAAAACACATAAAGGATATGAGGAAGAACATTACATATCTCAATAGAATGAAAAATATCTTGTTGTAAAGAATCAATGATCAATATCATATGATCAATACCAAGGCATGCTCTTAGATACGGAGAATTGTGCCTTAAACCCAGTTCCCCAGAAATGGACATTTTGTGATTTCTAATATTGCTACCCCGTCCCTCTTTTTAGAATCAGGGTATCTCCCTTTCTTTTTTGCCATGATGACCATGGCCACTCTCTTGTGAACTCAAATGTTAGAGCATGAGCAGGAAAAAGAAAGACTTCTCATCAAACATACATATTCATAAAACTAACTTACTTGGGCCTGCAATCTGCACAGTAGACAGTAGAGTAAAGTTAGTATTAGACGTACTCTTACAAGATATATAGGAGAGAGGGAAAGAATACCAACAAACCAGAATAAAAGTGAACTTGAGACTAGAGTAGAGACCAGAACAAGTCAGCTACCAAAATAGACAACCAGGTAATATAAGTAAAAAAAGATAATGCAGGGATAACAAGTATGAAATGAAAATTGAATCTATTGTGCTTTACATTATTTGGTTCGTATCGAGTCCTTGTCGCCATGGGGAAAGAAGACAACAGGCAAGGGACAGAGTGTCAGAGAAAGTTTATTTCTCACCAGAAACACCGGATTCCCGGCACCAACTCCAATCCTGGAACCCAGCACCAAACATTCCAATTCCCCAAGATTCTACCCTAAGCCCACAACAATCATAAAACCCAACATTAGGGAGATAATAATAATAAACAGTAGCACTTACTGGGGTCATTAAAGCCCTGGCAGCAGCTCTGGTGGTCAGCTCCAGCTTACCAGCTACTTCTGGACCTGTCTCCTGAACTTCCCTCTTCCTGCCCATTGGTGTTGGTGTAAGAAATGAGAAAGAAAAAAAAAGATCAGTGAAACTCCAAAAAATGTTTAAGACAAGCAAACACAGTCACATTTTCTTACCTAAAACAGATGGCCTTCAGTACTAGTTTCAAGGCTATCGACTATCATTGACTTGCCCATACTAATCTTGAAATCCCTATTCCAAATTTCTAAACAAAAACTACATTTGGAACTAACACATTACAGTGAATAATCTTTGATTATATTCTCATTCCTCACCCCCCTTTATTGACCACCTCAGTCTCTCTTTTTTGCAATGCATAGATGCATTCTGCACATCATTTGTGAAATAACTTAGAACTGTACAAGCTATATAAACAAAGTCACAGAGAGAACAAGGTACTCACTGATATCACTGACTTACTATAGTGACAGGAGGACAGTGGTAATGATGAGTATGATTAGATAGTGCTAAGCACCTGCCTAGCAGACACTAGACATTGGATCACACAGTAATATTCTAACGTAAACTAAACGTAACTTATCTTTGAGTGTGAGCAGCATGCTGTTCGAAAAACAAATGTCAGAATTGTAGAACACAACAAGAAATAATGAATACTCACAAGGCACGGAATTTCAATGCCTAGAAGATTGGGCAGGTCCTGTTTGCGGTCCTGGATATTCACCCAGCACTGAGTCAGCTGCTGGACAGTGCTCCGAACCTGGCTGGTTACCACACGGACCTGCTCCCCCAGCTCATCCAAAACTTCCGCGGGGTATATCACTACAGCACCTTCCACCTGCTACCAGCATGGAGGGAAGATGGCTTTGTACACAACAACAGTGCTGCCACCTTCTCCTCACCAAAGATCTCCTGGAGCTGCATACCTGGGTGGCGGTGTCACCTGCAAATTAGCCACCCTGCCTTTTCCAGGGCACCAAGTAGGTTATAAAAGGAAAGGAAAGGAAAGGAAAGGAAAAGAAATGAGGAAGTAAAGGTAAAAGTAAAGGTAAATAAAGTTAATAAATAAAACGTCACAAAAACACACAAAAATGTAGAGTACACAAAGTCACACACTAATATAAAAAATAATAATGCGTGGTAGATATGTTTTAAAGGGCAGGATTGCAGAGATTAAAGAGAGATTAAGATTTAGGCCCAGCACCATACAGAGAGCAGAAAAACAAGATGGCGGCACCCATGTGGACCACATGGGGGCATTCATGCGGAATTTGGATCGTGAGGACGCACATGAGAACCACATAGTGCCATTCATGCAGAATCTGCTGTGCAAGACATGCTGCGTTCCAATTGCAGTGCAAATAGGTGCACCAGCAAACTGTGCCCACAAGCAGAACTCTGCAGAATGCAACACAGTTTTTTTGCAACTTTACAGAGTTCTGCATAGCGCAACTCAATGAACTCCGCCCAGGCCTAGTTGAGTTACATGGCTTGAAAAGGTCTATAAATAATTAAACAAGCCCAAATGGCTTATCTTATTCATATTAATACAGACTCTGAGTCTTATAAACACTCACTATTTTTTGTATGTATCCATAGAATGCCCACCTCTAGACTCTTTGCTTAGTCCAATTAGCTTTAACCCTCTGTTTTTTTATTTTATATTGCTGGAGCAGTGGAGTTTAAGACTCCTCAGTTTTTTTCCTAATGTTAACATCACTTATATACATACGTTTAGGCCGCCCATGAATATTCTGTAACCCCCTTCTTTTGTTCATGGTTTTAGGCAAACTTCAGTACTCAGGAGCTGTAGAGTTAAAACACTTCTATAAGTTTTATTATTTTTGGTTTATTTTTTTACCCTTCTCCTCTTTGGTCCCTGCTCACCATAAACAATTGCACTTGAATGTGTCTGGACCAGTGTGTGCTTCTCCGCTGTTTGAAAATAAGTAATTCCATGCTTGTGGTTTCTCACCATTTTTAAACTTGTATCTATATTTCTATGGTTATTGTTTCACCCAATCAGAGAAATAATCATTTGCTTCTTATATGATTCTATTGGTTCCTCTTGCCATTCTTTTTTACCAATAGATTTCTCACCTTTTATGTATATATTGTGGCATTTCATTGTTTCAAAGAAGCAAATACTAAATGCATATCTTTATTTCTATTGGTTTATTATCTCGCCCAATCATAGACATCCTCTCTCATTTCCAATATGACTTTCCATTGGTTCCCGTTGCTCTTCTTTTCCAGTAATACCTTTCTCTGGGCTTTCATTATTTCAAAGAAACAAATACTTGAGCCCTTATTACACATTTAGCTGTTGGGTTACCCTATCACAAATGTGACACATATCGCGTCCGACCTATTACGAGTTCCAATATATCAAAAGGAATATAATGGAACTCATAACACAGCAGACTGAATATCCGTCACGTTTGTGATAGAGTAACCTGCCTGCCAAACTGGTAATTCAGCCCTAAGTGTGTTGGGCATATTGACCTCCTGAATCCAGTATGTTTGAACCTCTCAGTTTACACATCATAATATATAGTTGGGAAGTTTACATTGTAACGTGGCGAATAAACTATTCATTTTGATCTATGATTTTCCTTTTCAGTACCAACTCATTAAAATGTATATTTTAAATTTCATTCAGGGAGATTCTATCCATAATGCTATATTTATTTATATAAAAATAGCTGTTCTGAGTGTTTCCAATTTATTAAATGTGCATACATCCATGATGTAATTAATATTTGTTGTTTACTACATATTACGAGTACACATAGCACATTATTAGGGATTCCTTCGCAATAACACATCTGTTCATTTTTCCCCCAATTTCAGTTTCCCTATTCATAAAATAATTCTCAAGTCTTCCATTCAGTCCTATTCAAGCTCTAATTCAAGTCTAGGTTATTTTTTCCACCTTTTATTGATATCTACTCTTCAATTATCATGGGTCCACATATTTCTGTTTGATAATGATAGTTCTCTCATTGTTCATAAACGCAACCATTTAGGCTATGATTTGTTTCCCATTCCTCCTTGTTATTTAAACCTGCTTTCTATGTGCTGAGCTTCAACACATAGAAATGCGCTCTTTGTTTGCTTCTCAGACCCATGTGTCCATCTCTTACGGTAGCTATGATTTTATCTACTATGAACCATCTGGTATCCTGCTATTAGCGATTCAGTTCATAGAATTGTTCTACAAGTGCAGCACTCTTTTTCTTCATGCATGTTGCTGGTTTATAATTTTTCAGTCTCATAATGAATTCTCTACTTGTTTCCCTAATTATCCACTGTTGCCAGGGCAAAATATGAGTAATTGCATTTGCTGGCTTATATTTGCGCCATAAAATCTATGTAATGTGTCACATTACCTACTTTAAATTCTTTACCTTTTATTGCTTGAGCCCAGACGTTACACTCTGCCACATGGGACATTTCCCAATAAGGGGTCCCTAAATCTGGGCTCAACTGTTTTGATTTTTCATTAAATCTGTTTGTGAGCACTAATGTATTCCTTAATATTTTGTTTCACCCATAGGCAAACATTAGCAACAGTAATTTGCTTTGGCCTTCTACTTCTAGTAGAGTCTCCTAGTTGTCAAATTTTAGCCCTTTTTGCGTACATTGGAGCAATTGATTTTACATACCGGATGTTGGTCCTGATTCTTAGCTACTCTTTTCTCAAACATCCTATTAAAACGTTTAGCCTGTTTGTATGCCAGTTTGATCAGTCTTTCAGGGTATACTCGCTCTTGGAATTTTTCATTTAATAACTCAGCAAGATTGCCATAGTCAAACTTATTTATACTATTCCTCCTCAACCAGAGGAGTTGGCCAAGTGGTATGTTGTCCTTTTAACACTTAGGGGCTGTTAGACTTGGCTTTTTTAGTGGGTTTACCCCCAGACTTTTTTGCATTTTCGCCTTTTATTTTTGACCCTGTTTATGTTGGTTTGGGGATTCTGGGCACTTTTTCACTGCTATTCAGTGCTAAAGTTCACATGCTCTCCATGTAAATTGTGTTATGGATTGGTCTTTCCATGATTGGCTATTTGATTTACTGCTAAGTCCCTAGTACAGTGCACTGTGTAAGCTAAGGGCCTGTAAATCAAATGTTAATAGTAGGCATGCAGCAGGGATTTTGGCACCCACAGAAGTAGCCATGTATGTGTATCTCAGACCTGCCACTGCAGTGTCTGCTCATAGTTGTGACTACCAGGTCAATCTGGCAAGTGCACCCACTTGCCAGGCCCTAACTTTCCCTTTTCTTACATGTAAGGCACCCCTCAGGGAGGCCCAGGATACCCGCATGGGCAAGGTGCAGTGTATGTCAACAGTAGGACATGTACGGGTGGAGTGACATGTCCTGGTAGTGAATCAAATCAATTTAGCTTTATTCGATTTTGTTTGTACAAATCATAAAAGCGTACAATTATAAAAACATACAATTAGAACAATCATAACAAGGCCCACAAAATATTGACAGAGTTAAAAAGTAAGACTTCAGAAAGTTGTTCCTAAAATGTGGATACCTCATTCATAATGGGAACAGCTATACACAATAAAAAGACAGTTATATATTCTAGCTTTCTAGCCTTTACATTAATATCGCCATCCCCCTGAGCTGCTAATAGAAGCCTCTGTAGCGTAGCATGTCAAAATGGTTAGATGCAGGGGGGTTGCTATTATTCGTTCTCCGACCAAATTTATCGATAGCATAGGTGTAGCCTGCCCCTGGCCCAAATGCGGAGTAATGAGGATAAAAGTCAAAAAGGTCCCTAGTATGTATCGGGCCATCTTCATCTTGCCAGTACCTTGATTGGAGGTATGAAACAATGTTTCTGTTGCAGAATTTAACTAAGATCAAATCCCCGATGATATCCTTTCGGAGGGGGCCTAACCAGCCCACCGTTCTGACAGCTAATATTCTACCATTAAGTTCAGTAGGCAGGGGTCTATTTCTAGATAACCAGTGGGTAACTTTGTTCTGTAGTTCCTGTTGGGTTTCAGTTTTCCCCTGGGTAATTGGTGGCACCCCTGATAGTACGTAAACAAACGGAGCAGCCTCTGGTGGTAAATGAATATGAGGTGCTATGATTGACCTTGCGCTGGTAGTGTTGCGCTGTAAGAAGACACGATTTGGCGGTGGATGGAGGTCCTTTGGGTCTTGTATACCGGGAATTTTGGCCTGGGTCTGGGCATTAATACTTAGTACAGTTGGCTTAGGGGTTCCAAAGGGAGCCAGTGAAGAGGGTTGACTGATATATACCTGATTTTTTATGGGGGCCAGTTTAGTATTGATCGAGGTTTCTAGTTTCGGGAGTCTATCCCCCAGAAGGTCGATTTTTGCCATCAATGGTGAAATGGCAGAGTTAATTAGCCGTTCAATAAGGGTCAGTAAGGACGACTGGGAGGACGATGCTGAAGGAACTAAACCTCCCACAATTTCAACCGGATCTGGAGTTGGAGGGGGAGTAGTCGCAGATAGCAAGGAGTTAGAGGACAATTTGGGATGTTTAGGGAGATTCCCAATTTGATTGTCTATCTCACACTTCCTTTTACCAGATGGGGGTCTTGCAGTTGCTGTACTCCTAGCGTCTGCAAGGTTAATTTGGGAACATTCAAGCGGGCTGTTAATCGGGTTTTGTGGACCGATTGGGCTGCTAATATGTTCAGGGCTACTTGGCAGTAAGCTGTATTTAGTTCCACACTGGCTGTTTAGTTCATCTAGCCCTGTTAAGGTATTCCCATAATCAAAAGCAGATGTGCATGGATGAATAGGGGTTATGCACTCGGGTGACTGTGTAAGTTTGTTTGCCCCGGGAAATGAGCCAGATTGCTGTGTGGGCTTATTTCCTAGTGAGTATTGTATCCCCTTTGAAGAGTCCCTGTGTGGGATAGCTATATTAAATGTCCCATTTTGTGACATTGTGACAACCGCAGAATGTAATGACAGATAGAAATATAAACTCTAACGAATGACAAATGCCAAAAAGTACCTTGTTGGTATGACCAATAGTAGTTAGGAGTTTAGCAGATGAACGTTTTAGACCTCTTTCAGATGAAGGCAAGGGGGGTGGCCCGTCCCGTCCTGATCGGTCCACTGAGGGCCACAGAGGGCCCGCCCTTTGCCCGGGCTTAGCCCCGGGCGCTCCTGCTCGCGACTCGTGTTGCGAGAGGTGTTCCTTGCTTTTCAGGCGCCTCCAGGCGCGAAGGTAGCGTTAGGGACGCGACTCGGCCGCCGGGGCACCTGGGGGTTGCAGTTCAGTGACCCCGGTGGAAATGGACAGCTTTGCGGGTCTGCCGTTCCCCTCGCGGCGCTGGACAGAGCTGGACAAGCCGTTGCCCTCACGGCGGGTGGGTAAGGCGATGCAGTGTCCTGGTAGTGAAACACAGTGTATTTAATTTTTCACTATTGAAAGGCTATCTGTTCCATAGAAATGAACGAAAGTTGCTTTCTAACATCTGAGCTCAGAATTAAAAAATACATCTTTGAGTAAAGATGGTTTTTATATTATGTGATCGAAAATGCCAGTTTTGGAAAGTAAAAAGATCAACTGATGGACAGAATGAAGAACAATATCATACATTCACCCCACTCTGCCTTGTTGTGCTCTGCCTCCGGTCCCACCCAGGCAGGGTTCGAGACTGCACCTTGCTGGGTCCCGCTGGTGCCTCGCTGCAGCGCCGGTATTTCCTTACTTTTCCTCTGCATTCCCTCACTATAGCCCATTAACGCTGTTCCCCCTCATTTTATTCTGTATCACTGTTATTGTGTGATTGCACTGTGGTCATCTGCTGTAGTTCGCCATATTGCCTGCCGCTGTTCTGGTAATTTTTCCCGCCGCAACCCACCCCGCTCCCGCCTTCCAGCTGTAGGTTCCTTCCCCATCCACTACTTAGTGGCGACAGCTGCGCGGGCATGCCACTGGCGCGCTGGATGTGCGCCTAAGGCAAGCCCGGCTGTGCCTGTGTGCGACCCTGCCGCGACCATGCCAGAAAGCCTGGAACTCCGAGCCCCCGCCGATATGACTCCGCCGCCCTCCATGCATTTAACTGTGGAAGACACACCGACTGCCTAAGAGCCTCACTTCACACCACCCACAGACAGTTCTCTTGAAGACACTGCCAACAATCCTTCACCACCAATGATGCACCCACAATGGCAGAAGGCCCCCTGGACGGCCTCTCCACTGAAGCCTTGACCTGCATCCTACTCAATGTGCGCACACTACACTGACACGCCTCAGAGATCTGAAAACCTGATCGACATTCTATCGCCCAACGTCACTTTATTAACAAAAACTTGGACAAATGCCAGCTCTGGCCCGACATCACCACCGCCATCCCCGACGGATACAAGATCCAGAAGGAGGCCTCGCCATCGCACACAAGACCTCCCTCTGCCCGTCCACCTCCAGCACGAACGACCCCTACGCCAGCACAGAGCACCTCCAGATCCAGACACACCCTAGGACCATGCTGCACGGCACCCTCACCTACAGGCCCTTGGGACCAGGCTGCGACAACCAACGCCATCCTTTTTCCACTCCACGGCATCACCTCAATGGACTACATTCTACTTGGAGACCTCATCTTCCACCTCGACAACAGCAACAACCCCAACTCTACCACCCTCCTCGACAACCTCTCCAACCTCTGAGTGAAGCAGGGCATCACCACCCCCATGCACAGAGCAGGAAACACCCTCAACCCCATCTTCCAAGAGGAACTAACATCCACTTCAGCCACACCACACAGCCCCTCTGGATGGACCACCACTACGTACACTTCACCACACCCAAACCCCCCCGCGCGCCCACCACAACAGAACTGGAGCAAGATCACAGAGGAACACCTCAACACCAGCCTTCGCCTAGACTCCCCAGCGCCATAACTGACACCAACTCCGCAGCCAAAGAACTCCACCACTGGATCTACAGCTGCGCCGACAAGCTTGCACCCCTCTGCCAGCCCACTAAACAACGCCCACCAAAGGCCACCTGGTTCATCACCGAACTCCAAGAAGCCAGACACGCCTGCAGACGGCTCGAGAAAACCTGGCATAACCGTAAAACCACTGAAGACCTGAACAACCACAAGAACGCTCAATGGGAATACCACCGGCCAGTAAGGGACACTAAGTAGACCTTCATAAAGAACAAGAAAGGCAACCATCACCAAAGAACTTTTCAATGATATACAGCAATTTACCAAACCCCTCAGTGAAGCCATGGGCATCACACCATCCCAGGAACCCTGCAACAAGCTCTGCTCCTACTTCCATCTTAAAATCAAGGACCTCTTCAACAACTTCAGCAAACAAAAACAGGACACAACCAACTCCCCACCACTGACAACCGGCCAAACATCATGACCTGGAATCCCGCCAAGGTGGAACACGTCACCGTGACCATGAAACCCACTCTGGAGCCCCCATGGATTCCGCCTTCCACACATCTACCACAGGGCTGCCGCGGCCATCGCACCTCAACTAGGACGGAACATCAACGCCTCTTTCAAGTACGGCATCTACCCATACTATTGGAAATGGGCGGAAGTCAAGCCCCTCCTCAAGAAGCCTACGGCTGACCCTACAGACCTGAAAAACATCCAGCCCATCTCCCTGCTCCCCTTAGCTGCCAAAGTCACCAAGAGACTTGTAAATGCCCAGCTGACCACCTTCACCGAAGAGAACTCCATCCTAGACTCCTCACAGTCTGGATTCCGCAGCAACCACAGCACTGAGACCGCCCTCCTTACCTCCACTGATGACAGCCACATGCTACTCGACCAGGGACACACCGTGGCCTTCATCCTACTAGACTTGTTCGCAGCCTTCGACACATCTCACACGGCACATTCACAGCCAGACTTCACGACACGTGAATACAAGGAATTGTCTTCAACGGCATCCGATCCTTCCTCTCCAGCAGAACCCAGAGGATCAGACTCCCTCCCTTCCTCTCTAAACCAACAGAGATCAACTGCAGAGTACCCAAGGATCGTCACTGAGCCCCACTCTCTTCAACATCTACATGGCCCCCCTCGGCCCCATCGTCAGGCAGCACGGGCTCAGCATAGTTTCATGCGCCAACGACACGCAGATCATTCTCTCCCTCATCAAGAACCCTGAAGACACCAGCCTCAGGTTCCAGGAAGGAATGAAGGACGTAGCACGCTGGATGAAAGACAGCTGCGTGAAGCTCAACTAGGAGAAGACCAAGGCCCTCATCCTAGGACCTTCCAACTCGGCCTGTCACTGGATTCAAGCTAGTCTGGCTGATGAGGGGTGTTACCCCAAAACCAGCCTCAGGGTGCTTGTTTCCGATCCAGGAAAGATATGGCTTGGCAGTTCAATCTGGAATGTTCCTATGATGCACATGATCAAGACTGATTTTCATATAGCTGCGTCTGAACTGGGGTGGCGAAGTGAGCTAAAGAATGATGATGGATTCAACCCAGATTTGTGACTGGGGTGGAGTGTCTGAAAAGTTTCAATGTTGCGTCCATCATCTCCTTGTGTTTCCTTTGTTCACCCTAAGTTGGCAAGGTATGCCCAGACATGGGTCCCTTTCTTATTTTTCCACTGGATTCAAGCTAGCCTGGCTTATGAGAGATGTTACCCCGAAACCTGTCCCAGGCTGCTTGTTTCCAGTCCAGGGAAGCCATGGCTTGGCAGTTCACTCTGGACTGTTCCCATGATGCACAGGGTCAAGACTGATTTGCATATAGCTGTGTCTGAACTGGGGTGGCGAAGTGAACTAAAGAATGATGATGGATTCAACCCAGATCTGTGACTGGGGGTGAGTGTCTGAATTTTTTTTTCAGCGTTCCATCCATCATCTCCTTGTGTTTAAATTTGGAAATTAGGCATTTTCTTGCTTAACTATCTTCTGTGCCTCTGCTGGGTTGTGGATTGAAAGCCACTGGGGGGGCGAATTGTATCCTGCCTTTCCTGGATGAGTCTGGGATGGGCTGAATCAAACTGGGCTGCATTTTGAGTAGTAGGAGGAGATGTCTTTGCACCTGAATAGGCCTTGTCTGCCTTATACAATGCTGTCTCTTCCTCCTGACAGGGAGCTGGACCATGGACAACAGAACTGGTTTGTACTAAGCATAGAGACCCTCTGCCACAAGAGAGCAAAGGTAATTGTGGTATTAATATTTGGGCACTGACCTCAGGACTTGAGAACTCTTTTGGACTCAGTAACCTGCCGACAACAACTGCTGGAGAAACTGTGAGGAGGAACTACCACTTTGTTGTGTGCTTTGCTGTGTTGGTCTGCAGTAGCTGCTTCTGTCCTAGGCAGAGAAAGGACTGGACTGAACTTTCTACAACTTCTTTGTTTGATTTTCTCCAAGCACTTGAGGTAGAGCTTGCCCCCTGTTCAAGAAGTCTCAGGAATAACAAAGACTTCAAGTTCATCTGCTACCAGCACTTGGAACTTTGTATTTTGTGCCGCAACAGAAGAAAGAGCTACTTTTCTTTATTTTTTGTTTTTTTTATTTTGCAAAATATACATAGTTTGACATAGTAGTGAGGGGAAGAGTCGGAGGGAAGTGTTTAGAAAGGCTTGTTTTGGGGGATCAGTATTGTAAAAGAGGTGTTAGATTGTGTAAGGAGGGGTAGAGTAGGGGAGAGTCTAAAAAGGGCAATTTTGGGGATCATAGTAATGGTATGGGGTTGGAGATGAATGAGAGAGTGGATGCTGAGGATATATTGATAGAGGTAAAGGGTGACAAATACGGTAGTGCATTGGAAATAATAGTAGAAAGTGTCTTGAGATGAGTCAGAGAGTGGAGGTAGAAGACATATTGAGAGAGGCATAGGGTGGGAAATAGGGTAGTGCATTGGATATTCTGAATTAGAAGAAAGTAATAAATATATAAATCCATAAGTACATTGAAAGTTTATAGATGCATAAAGGGAGCATGTATATGTAGATTAAAGATATTGATAGAGCTATAGGGTGAGAAATAGGGTAGTGAATTGAATATACTTCAGTTTTTTGTTTTGGGAGAAAAGTAATAAATATATAGATCCAAGTACATGGAAGGTATATAGATGCATAAAGGAAGTAAGTATAAGTAGATTAAAGAAGCATTCGATAAACTCTGGTTTTCAAGTGTTGTACCTAAAAAATTTATTTATTTATTATTATAATGTTTTTAAACATAATTATTCTACATGTTTATACAAAGCAATACACATATATAGGTACATATCTATAGTACAAATAAATGCTTATATACAGAGGGATACACTATATATTTCTGTTTGCATATGTTGCTTATGTGGATAAGAGACAATTTTTAGTAGTTTTCTGAAGATAAGGTGGTTGTCGGTGGATCATATGTTGGGGGTAGAGAGTTCCATATTTTGGCTGCTTGAACAAAGAAGGAAAATCCACCTATTGCTTTTTCTTGAATCTTGGGATTTTGAGGAGAGGTGCCACTCTAGAGTGGACGTTCCTATGATGAATGTGTTTGGTGATTTTATTCCTGATGAGGAGCGGATCCATTCCATGTATCACTTTATGGGTGATACAACGCAGCTTGAACGAGGATCTTCTGGCAACCGGTAACCAATGCAGGGCTTTCAATGCAGGGGGGAAGTGGTTTCACAGTTTGATTTGCAAGAGTAGTCTGGCAGCCAAGTTTTGAATATGTTGTCTTTTCATATTTGGTAAAGGTGATCCGTAGTAGAGGCTATTAGGGTAATTTAGTTTGGACATCACAAGAGAGATGCTACCTTGGACCCTGTGTGGAAATCCCAAATGGGGGAAGATTTGTCGCAGAGTTTTTATAGTGACAAAACTTGATCTTGCTAGTTTGTCCACTTGGGCATTCATCGATAGCTTGGAGTCCATGGTTATTCTGAGGTTTCTTACTTTATTCGATACTTTAGACGGTGATCCCAGTTTATCAATCTGGCCAGGTGACAAGCGGGTCATAATGTTTCCAATTGCCAAACGTGAGTTTTTCCATTTTGGAAGCATTCAATTTGAGTTGGCTCCAAGTCATCCTTAGATCCACAGCGATGAGACAACTGAAAATTGGCGAGTTTCCAATGTCTTTGGTGCATTGCAGTCAAAGGAGTATTTGCAATTCACCTACATAGTTATAGCAAGTGAGTTGAAATTGATTGATCAATACTGCTAATGACTTCATGTAAATATTGAAAAGCATGTGCGAGGTCATAGAGCCTTGAGGGACCCCAGATTTTGTGGAATATGGTTTGGATGAGAAAGGTGGGGTATGGATGACATTAGTTCTGTTTCAAAAGTAGGACGTGATCTAGTCTAAAACAGTCCCTTCTATGCTGGCTTCATAGAGTCTTTGTAAGAGAGTGTCATGGTAAACCGTGTCAAAGGCAGCCAAGAGGTCCAAGAGGAGTAGCGCAGCAACCCTGTTGCGGTCAACTGTGTTCTTCAAGTCATCCCATATGGCAAGGAGGGCAGATTCTGTGACCCTTCCCAGACCTAATCTTGTTTGGAAGTCTGAATTTATGGCATTGTCTTCAATTAATTGTGACATCTTGACAAATGCTGCTCTTTCTATCAGTTTTTGGAGAAAAGCTCCATTTGTAATGGGTCTGTAGTTGTGAAGGTTCACATGCTCCAAGTTAGTTTTTTTAGTAAACGGCGTATGTATAACTTTTTGAGTTCCTCTGGATTCTGGTAGTTAAGGAATCGTTGATGATTCTTCGTATTGAAGTGGCAGCAGAAGTTGTTAGAATTGTCTTGAAAGTTTGCGGTGGACAGGGTTCAGAAGGCCTGCCGGCAGGCCTGCTTGCTTTGACCAGGTCCCTAAATTCATCGTACTAAATGTGCTGGAAGGAACGGAGAGGCTGAGTTACAATATTCTTGGATTGTTATTTTGTAAAAGGGGTGGTGCTTTGTCTTTGTTTTAAGTATGAGTCCAATGTGACTACGTTGTCCGTGTAATGATTTGCCAGTTAGTGTGTGAAATGTTGTTTAATGGGATGAGTTCCTTCTACGCAATTGGGTTTATGAAATTCATTGAGTATTTTATAGAATTCTTTATTTGCACATTTAGCGTTTTAAATTCTATTTGAATGGTACCTTTTCTTAGCTTTTTTGATAGATGGCTTTATCTCTATATTTCTCCAAGGTGCTTGCTTTCTTTTGTTCTGTTGTGTGGTTTTGAGTGGTATCAGGATATCAAAAGCTTCATGTAGCCTCTCATATAGTTTTTGACAACATTGTTTGTTTCCAGATCTGTACTGGGTGTTAGTTGTGTTTCTAAGTGTTCCAAATTGAGTTTGTTCCACGTCGATAGGTGGATGCAGGTAAGGTGGCTTTAGGTGAGTCGCCTAGCGTTGTTTTACTTTGAAAAACAAGCAAATGGTGGCCTGACCATGTAACTGGAGGTATAGTTTGAAAGGTAACTAGTTCGATAATAGCAAAAATGACGACTAGGATATGTCCAGCGATGTGTGTGGGTTTGTGAACAATCTGATGCAGGTTCAGTGCATCTAGGCCAGTGATTATTGCTTTTGGATGGGTCATTTTGGGTTTGTCAAACCAAATGTTGTGGTCACCCAGAATGCATAGGTTGGAGTGTATTGTTATAAAGTTTGAAACCGTGTCTAGAAGTGTGTCTGGAAATAACGCCTAGCTAGGTGGAGGTCTGTAAAGGAGCACGAAGTTACAGAAGGAAGACGGTGTAGGATTGCGTCTTGTGAGAAGAGCCTCACAACCGTTTACGGAGATGTCGTCAACATTAGTTATCTGTAATGTTTGCCTGAAAACAACAGCTAGACCACCTCTTTGTTTGCCTATACGATTTTGGGTGATTGTTTGATAGCCTTGAGATACAGCTTCATGCAGGACTGGAGCCATATCATCTCCCAACCATGATTCATTTATTAATAGTATGTCCGGTTTTGCATCTGTGAGAAGGTCGCAGATGTGATGTCTGTTTTTAGAGAGTGATCGAGCATTTAAACAGTTTAGAGAATCTGCTTTGGTGACAGTGAGACTTTGTTTTGTACAAGAGTGATCATTATTGTGTGGGTTAGTAGCAGGTGTATTTTTAGTGTTGGTATTATCTTTATTATGACAGCAATGGTATAGCTGTTTTGTAATGTGTTCATCGTCCAGCAGGCTGAGTAGGCATTTTGATGAGCCTGCTTGCATAGGTGGTGGAGATGGTGTTTGAGAGTGAGTTGGTGCACTGTGTTGTTTTTATGGTATAACTTTGGTGTATAGTAGACATGGAGAAGAAAAGTTGTGATGTGTGGCACGTTGCTTATATTGTTTGTGTATGTTTAGGGCGGAAGGTGTATGATTCAGTGGTGGTGGTGCAGTATGTTGGTCATGTAGTAAGCTTCTGAATTGTCCAATGGATGAGAGGCAGTTGGAAGAGAGTTGCTGTGTTGCTGCATGTGTGTTAGGTGTGGTAGAAGAGAGAAAGTTTGGCTTTGGAATTTGTTCATTTTTGTAGTTTGAAAGGTGGGGTTATGGTTGTATTTTATGAGTGTAAGTATTATGAGGTGTTGTGCTTGAGATATTTGGTGCTGATGAGTGTGATATGTTTTGTTTTTGAGGATTAATGAAAAGAGGTGCTGATGTATTTGTTTTATCAGATTGATTTGTTTGTATATTATTGTTTGTGAGTGGAATTTGTAAGGTAAAGGGGGTGGTGATGTGTTTGTGAGTAGTGTGTATGTTGTGTGTAGGAGGGGATAAAGTAGATTTAAGATTGTTTGTTTTAGACCTGTTTGTTGCAAGAGTTAAAATGAGTGGTGCTGTGACATGAAATCGTGTTATTGTAGTAGAAAGAAGAGGAGGGTGTTGGATGGACAAATGATGGAAGGCTGAGTATGGGTTTGTTAATGATAAAAGGGGGTCAGTTATTAGTAATTAGAGTGGGGAGTGTGTGTCTGAATTGGTTGTAGTTAAGTATAGTATGGATTTTGGTTGCATTAGTGATAAGTGTATTAGTTAGTGGTATAGGATAGAGTTGTGTACTGTTTCTAGGTGATGGTGGAAATACACTTCACACAACAACTCCCTTTGGGTGCAGAGGACACCATGCCTGCATTTAACTTTTTTTTTAAAAACGCTATCCCTGTCCCCTTACAGCAGACCATTAACAAAACAAGATCCCTGTGCAAGGCACAACTGTGCTTGTCATAGAGAAAAACAAGGCTGGTGTTGTAGGAGAGCCTTTTGGGGGAGGGGGTCCAATTCCTTAGCACTCACCTACCACAATCACTAATATGCAATCACCCCTCCACATCCTTCACCACTCATTCCAGCTATATGTTGTCCCTCTATTGCCCCTAAGTAGAGTCCTGGTTATGTTTCGACAGTTGCACACATCCTCTTCCTATGGTTGCCACTTAACTGGTTTTATATGGACATGAGCTGTATTTTAATGTCCCAACCAGTACAATAATAAGAAAAATCAGATTGGTATTTTTTCCCCTTATTATTTCATAGTTTAAACAGGCAATGTAAGAAGAAAATACTTAAGTGTGCTCTACAGCTGCCCTGGCGACCCCTGACCGACAAAGACAGAAAGGCCATATTCAAAGGAATAACAATGATTTTTTATTTCAGAACCATATTGGGGCCTTTTTACAGAATGATAAATTGTAAACAGGTGGGTATATTGTCTGTTGCAATTAAAGGTAACAACCTTATCTCTGCTCCAATAAGTTCTGTGCAGCCTCTTCCCCTCTCAGACAAGCAGTGCTCTAAGGAGTACACTTTCTGTGAGGAGGAGTGGGAAGGGGGAGGGTTGATCTGCTGTTGTAAGGGGCCTGGCAGGTTCAGAGTGAAAGAGAAACAAAAGTTGTTATTTTGTTTCTCTTCACTTGTGAGTCAACCCTTGTCAGTGCAGAGCTCCTCAAAGCAGGCTGCAAACTGCATCTGCTTTACAGGAACCACACACCCTGGAAAAACAAGCTGAGGGGGCCCCCCTTCATATACAGAAGAGTGCCCGCCCACACACTGTGGGGGCATCGGGGGTGTACGTTACGCCCCTGATGCAACCCAGAAGTATAGGAATTGTGCCATGAGAACTCTGGTAAAAAACATCGTTTTTTTGCACTCCACACTACCCTGGGTTAGACGCTGGCTATATGCAAATCAGCTCTGACCCTGTGCCTCATGGGAACAGTCCAGTTCGAACTACCAAGCCATGTCTTTCCCAGACCGGAATCAAGCATCCAAGGACCGGTTTCTGACTATCAGCCTTCTTCAGCCTGGATAGCTTGACTCCAGTGGTGTGGAGAGCCTGGGACTCACGTCTGAGTATACCCAGCACACTCGGGGTGAAAATTGCAAAAAACACAGTTGATGGACAGAATGTAGAACAATGTCATACATTCACCCCAGTACAAGGATCTGGGCCTAAATCCATCGTTTTTTTGCACTCCACACCACCCTGGGTTAGGCACTGGCTATATGCAAATCAGCTCTGACCCTGTGCCTCATGGGAACAGTCCAGTCCGAACTACTAAGCTATGTCTTTCCCAGACCGGAATCAAGCATCCAAGGACCGGTTTCTGGCTATCAGCCTTCTTCAGCCTGGATAGCTTGACTCCAGTGGTGTGGAGAGCCTGGGACTCACGTCTGAGTATACCCAGCACACTCGGGGTGAAAATTGCAAAAAACACAGTTGATGGACAGAATGTAGAGCAATGTCATATTTCACCCCAGTACAAGGATCTGGGCCTAAATCCATCGTTTTTTTGCACTCCACACCACCCTGGGTTAGACACTGGCTATATGCAAATCAGCTCTGACCCTGTGCCTCATGGGAACAGTCCAGTCCGAACTACCAAGCCATGTCTTTCCCAGACCGGAATCAAGCATCCAAGGACCGGTTTCTGGCTATCAGCCTTCTTCAGCCTGGATAGCTTGACTCCAGTGGTGTGGAGAGCCTGGGACTGACGTCTGAGTATACCCAGCACACTCGGGGTGAAAATTGCAAAAAACACAGTTGATGGACAGAATGTAGAACAATGTCATACATTCACCCCAGTACAAGGATCTGGGCCTAAATCCATTGTTTTTTTGCACTCCACACCCCCCTAGGTTAGACACTGGCTATATGCAAATCAGCTCTGACCCTGTGACTCATGGGAACAGTCCAGTCCGAACTACCAAGCTATGTCTTTCCCAGACCGGAATCAAGCATCCTAGGACCGGTTTCTGGCTATCAGCCTTCTTCAGCCTGGATAGCTTGACTCCAGTGGTGTGGAGAGCCTGGGACTCACGTCTGAGTATACCCAGCACACTCTGGGTGAAAATTTCAAAAAACACAGTTGATGGACAGAATGTAGAACAATGTCATACATTCACCCCAGTACAAGGGCCTAAATCCATCGTTTTTTTGCACTCCACACCACCCTGGGTTAGACACTGGCTATATGCAAATCAGCTCTGACCCTGTGCCTCATGGGAATAGTCCAGTCCGAACTACCAAGCCATGTCTTTCCCAGACCGGAATCAAGCATCCAAGGACCGGTTTCTGGCTATCAGCCTTCTTCAGCCTGGATAGCTTGACTCCAGTGGTGTGGCGAGCCTGGGACTCACGTCTGAGTATACCCAGCACATTCGGGGTGAAAATTGCACAAAACACAGTTGATGGACAGAATGTAGAACAATGTCATACATTCACCCCAGTACAAGGATCTGGGCCTAAATCCATCATTTTTTTTCACTCCACACCACCCTGGGTTAGACACTGGCTATATGCAAATCAGCTCTGACCCTGTGCCTCATTGGAACAGTCCAGTCCGAACTACCAAGCCATGTCTTTCCCAGACCGGAATCAAGCATCCAAGAACCGGTTTCTGGCTATCAGCCTTCTTCAGCCTGGATAGCTTGACTCCAGTGGTGTGGAGAGCCTGTGACTCACGTCTGAGTATACCCAGCACACTCGGGGTGAAAATGGCAAAAAACACAGTTGATGGACAGAATGTAGAACAATGTCATACATTCACCCCAGTACAAGGATCTGGGCCTAAATCCATTGTTTTTTTGCACTCCACACCACCCTGGGTTAGACACTGGCTATATGCAAATCAGCTCTGACCCTGTGCCTCATGGGAACAGTCCAGTCCGACTACCAAGCCATGTCTTTCCCAGACCGGAATCAAGCATCCAAGGACCGGTTTCTGGCTATCAGCCTTCTTCAGCCTGGATAGCTTGACTCCAGTGGTGTGGAGAGCCTGGGACTCACGTCTGAGTATACCCAGCACACTCGGGGTGAAAATTGCAAAAAACACAGTTGATGGACAGAATGTAGAACAATGTCATACATTCACCCAGTACAAGGATCTGGGCCTAAAGGGAGACAGACAGAGTAGACAGAGGGAGACAGATAGAAGGAGGAGGGCAACAGAGGGAGCGAGACAGATGGAGACAGAGGGAGGCAGACAGACAGAGGGAGACAGATGGAGGGAGACAGAGGTAGAGAGAGGGAGGGAACAGAGGGAGAGAGAGGGAGTGAGAGAGAGGGAGACAGAGGGAGGGTGACAGATAGATGGAGACAGTTAGAGAGAGAGAGAGAGAGAGAGAGAGAGAGTGAGAGAGGAAGGTAGACGGAGTGAGGCAGAGGGAGACAGAGGAAGATAGAAAGAGGGAGTGAGGCAGAGGGAGACAGAGAGAGGGAGAGAGGGAGGGAGAAGGAGAGAGAGGAAGGGAGAGATAGAGAGAGGGAGAGAGAGAGAGAGAGAGAAAAAGATGTGTGTATGCCGGGTCTGATGGCTCAGTGGACGAAAGCATCCACTGCAGAGGCCTGTGTTAAGCCTCATGGTCTCACATTTGCTTGAAAATGCACCATTTGCCCACATGTATTTCAAAATATTCTTCTGGAGGGAGACCCCCCCCCCCGGACCCCCAATTATCTGGTTCGGACTCGCTCGCTACACTGCCTCACTGTGTCCCAAAACGATGCATCTCCAAAAAGTGTGTCACCAACATGAAAAGTTTGGAAAGCTGTGACTTAGAGAATGCCAACAGACCTCGCTGAACACAACCCACAGCCAGTTCTCCTGCCTCCACTGCTGTCAGACCCTCACCGCCAACCCTGCATCCAACACCACCGACGCTAGCACAGGCGACACCCTAAAATGCATCCTCCTCAAAGTATGCTCCATACACAAATATGCCATGGAAATCTGGAACCTACTCGACTCTCTCTTGCTCGACATCGCCTTCTTCACAGAGACCTGGACCAACGCATCCTCCGTCCCAGACATCAGCCTGCCATCCCAGACAGATACAAGATCCAGAGGAAAGACCACCCCAACCACCCAGGAGGGGGCCTTGCCATCACCCACAAGAGCACCCTCTACCTCACCACCTCCAGGGAAACCTTCCCCTCCGCTGAACACCTGCACTTCCAGATCCAGACCACCCCAAATTCACATTCCGAGGAACCGTTGTCTACAGACCCCTGGCCCCCGAACACCTTTCGGCACCACCATCACTAACTTTATCACACCCCATGCCATTGCCTCAACAAACTACATATTCATTGGAGACCTGAGCTTCCACCACAACAACCTCAGCGACCACAACTCCACTATCCTTCGTGACCACCTCACCAGCATTGGACTTAAACAACTTGTCAACACACTGACCCACAGAGCAGGACACACCCTTGACCCCATTTTCGTGGCAGGAATCAGTGTCCAATTCAGCCACCCACGCAGCCACCATGGACCAAACACCACTGCGTACACTTCACCATCAACAAACCCAAAGCACCCAAACCAGCCCCATCCCCCCACAAAGGTACTGGAGCAAGGTTACTGACAAGCAACTTAACTCCACCCTCACCAGGGACAACCACACCTAGCCCCCCAATGCAAATGACGCAGCCAGAGAACTCCACACTGGATCTCCGACCGCGCAGACAAGCCCGCCCGCTGCTCAACCCCAACAGACAATGCTCCAGGAAAGCCACCTGGTTCACAACTGCTCTTCAAGAAGCCAAACACACCTGCAAATGCCTAGAAAAGAATTGGAGAAACACAGAGACAAGCAAAAACCACACCACCTACAAGAACGCCATGATGGACTACCACAACCAGATCAGAGCCACCAAGAGGAATTTCATCCACAACAAAATCCTGGCCAACTCCACCAACTCCAAGGAACTTTTCAGTGTCATTCAAGAATTCACCAACCCATGCAGCGAAGCCACAGAGATCACCCCATCCCAAGACCTCTGCGACAAGCTTGGAACCTATTTCCACCTCAAGATCAAAAACCTCTGCGACAACTTCATCGACCATCCACCAGGTGCCACAGATGGCCCCCCACCCCCCGAAACACAAGCCAGCCCACCATTTCCAACTGGACACTGATCACGGCCGAAGACATCATCTCGACCATGAAAAGCATCCACTCGGGGGCCCCACCGACCTCTGCCCCCTCACATCCACCACAGAGCTGTGACCGCCATCGCACCCAAACTACAATGAACCATCAACACCACCTTCAAAACAAGCGCCTTCCCAGATGACTGGAAGTGCACAGAAGTCATACCTCTGCTCAAGAAGCTCACAGCTGACCCAACGACCTCAAGAACTATCGGCCCATATCGCTCCTCTGATTTGCAGCCAAAGTTGCAGAGAACACAGTCAACAGGAAACTGACACAATTCACTGAAGAAAACACCGTCCTCGACCCGTCCCAATCCGGATTTCGAAGCAACCACAGCACAGAGAGCGCCCTACTTGCCGCCACAGATGACATCTTCACCCTCCTGGACCAAGGCCCATCTGCAGCCTTCATCCTACTTGACCTCTCAGCAGCCTTTGACACCGTCTCCACCGCACAGTAGTCGCCAGACTACATGACACAAGCATACAATGAACAGCCCTGGAGTGGATCTGATCATTCCACACCGGAAGAAGTCAAAGGACCAGACTACCACCCTTCCTCTCCAACCCCACAAAAATCACTTGCGGAGCCCTACAGCGTTCATCCCTGAGCCCAACCCTCTTCAACATCTACATGGCCCCCCTCGCAGCAATCATCTGACAACATGGCCTCAACATCGTATCCTATGCAGACGACACCCAACTCCTCCTCTCCCTCACAAAAGACCCCACCACTGCCAAACTCAACCTCCAGAAATGAATGCAAGACATCGCAGTCTGGATGACCAACAGCTGCCTGAAGACAGAAGTCCTCGTCCTCGGTACCACCCCTTCTGCATGCAAAAGCACCGGGGGCCGACAGCCCCCAGAATCCCACCTACCCCCTCAGACCACCATAAACCCCCTAACCATACTAGGGAGTGGATAGTTTCTGACAACCCCTGAACATGACAACTCTGACCCCTCAGGATTCGTGGTAACAGATCAAAATCTGTTGCTCGTCACTAGTGCGCTCTTGTTCTCAGAGAAATATACAGATAATACACAGTAGGACATTTTCAATATGTTTATTGAAATAAAGTTATTCTTGTATAGAATACCTAGAGGTCAAATACTCTAAACACAAACATGTTACTGACGAATCATAAAACATTTTTGAGTGATGGTATTTCAAATCCTTGGTGGTGCATTAAAGGAGAGCTTGTGACAAACAGCTTTTACCACATTATTTTCAAAACAACTTTCTAGAGCTGTGTGGCAAGAATATGTGTACATATATTTTGTGTGGTATATATTCCTGTGTTTCTGTGCTGCATATATTCAATGTGATTGTGGGTTGTGCTGTAGCAATTGAGTTGCATTGTGTTTTGAGTGTTTCCGTGTGGTATGTCATGTTTTGTGTTGCATACCTTATTGAAATATGGTGCATAAAAATTGTTCCATTTCCACCCAAAACAGTCAATGGCTTTAAAGTTCACATGACAAACAACCATTTACCACTTGCTTGGGTTGCAAACTACTGCTGCTCGAGTACTTCAATTATTTAAGACACCACTCAGTGCAAACTGTGGCACAGAATGTGGGCTTTATCAAATATGGTGAGCACTGCATATGCTTATATAAGAACTGTCTCAGCTACTGTTTTAGAATGATTATGGTCTTAAATAATGAAAGAGCTGAAACACAGATGTTGTACTGCCTACAGCAGTGATAAATAGTTGTTTGTCACTTGAAACTTAAAGGAAAATGCTGCTTTTGGTTGCACATGAAGCAGAGTTCGTGTGTACAGCTAATCTACAGTACAAACACAATACCATACACAAAGCAACATAGCAGCACAATTAAAACATGCTACAGTATCACAAAACAAGCTAGAAAAAACACAAAATCACATTGTAACCAACAGCACAAAATACAGCAGTACTTTCTTGTCACACATTACCATCTCCATAAACATGCTTTTATGATATGGTGGTAAAAGTTCTTTGCACCAAGCACTGCCCCAGCTTACCACCAGGGACATGAAAAAACTCCATTCAGAAAGGATTTGTGGTCAGGGCCTCAGTTTAAATTCCTTGAGCTGCTCAAGTTATCTGATACAGTTAATGACGCGGAAAGGGGGTTTGACACATGGAACTAGATACACTGTAATGTTTGATATAAATGGACGTTATAAGTGAAAAAATAAATGAATTTAAACCTGGACAAAAAGATCTGCAATTTAAGGCCAGACTAATTTTGTCCTGGTTTGCTTCTACTGAAATATGGAAGACAGTGAAGAAACCTTTCCCCACCCAGTATTACAGAATGATTTGTGTACAAGATCAAAAATATGAAAACTGATTGAGCAACCATTGTTTATTGAACATGTATAACTCCTGGGTGTGCTTAGAAATCACTGCATGTGTGTAGTAGTGATTGTGCTACTAGTTTATTCAAAGTCTTCTCAGAAGAGATGAACAAACTTAATTGGGACTGTTTTCAAAATGAGAAATTAAATGAATGAGGTTGCATTAAACATGTTGCTATCTTTATGTGTTTAAGCAACTTTGGGCATGTTTTAGATCTTGGTAGTAAAGATTCTGCCATCGCTTTTCTTTCAGAATCCCTATCTCTAGTTAGATACTGACAGGTCCTTGGACAAAAGGCGGTTGGAGTACAGCTGACCCCACCAGGAATGTTCTTCCGTGTCAACAGCACCATAGACAAAAGCGGCTGTAGTAGGGAGTACTGCCAGTTTCTCCGCCCAGCCAATCATGATATGCCTTGCCACCTATGTGACTGTGTTGGGGAAACCATCACACCTAAGTTGGTGAAATGGAACAAATATGAGGCAGAGGTGAAAGAAAGATGGTGAATTGACTCTGCCAAGTAGAACACCTGCTGTGGCCTTCTTCGACTCCAAGGTACTCCCCCTCCTACCTCTGCAGTTTTCACGGAATATGCCAACAGACTTTAATATGACTAAATCAGCAAAGGCTAAAGGCTAAAGGCTTGTCGTATGATTGGGAAGGGCCACCTGAATCCATGAGTGCCCGTCACACAGACTGAGCGACGTGGGTGATGAGATACAATCACTGAGATCCAGGCATGTGGATCATCATCTCTCACTGTTTGTACTGATGAGTGGTATTACTGTGATGGAATGTGTGAGTGGAATTGAAAGTATTAACCTCATGCATTGTTTTGTCATTCAGAAATCAATGAGCACGAGCATAACTGTAAGTTGGCAGACAGATTCGCCTAATAATTGTGCACCTTAGCGAGTGCATACCCTACTACTTTCACTGGTCCTGAAGAAAGCCTTGCGACTACGCATGAGAAGGCTAAAACATGTAGATTTTGTCACTAATGTCTATGGTCAATTACACCGTAGAGGACATCCACTTACGTTTTTAATCTTGTCCTATGAACCCATCAATAAAATCTCTGGGTGCATAGAGATAATCTTAACTCACTTCTAACTTTTCACTCTGCCCACAAAAAAACCCGCTCCGCTGTAATCAGGTGTTGCAGAACATCCGGGAGGCATTCGGCCCCTCGGTGGGAACCCTAGAATGAAGCATGTCACAAACTAGGTTGGTGAGCGAGGGTTCTTCTTAAAAAGGAATTTTTCTTTTTAAGTTAATACAAAGCAGTAATCCTTTCTGGAATAGCTCCTTTTTTGTTGATTGTGCAGGCTAAAGGCTAAATGACTACTTCCGTCTTACCTCTTTACCTTAAGCACAAATGTGATGGTGTTGCTCCACTGCAGTCTGCAGCTATTTAAAGCTGATAAGGAAGTGAGGTGATTCACTGCGGCATCTCCACTGTATCTGGCTACAACTTTGGCACCAGCAGGGTCTCAGCAGGTTCCAGCATTGCCCCACAGTGGATCACTGAAATAATATCGATGCCATAAATATAGAAGTAGCAAAATATCGCGTAAAAATATAGAATACAAAAATATCGAACTCCTATCTCCAAACAGGTAAGTACAAACATATTGAATCAAAAATATTGTTGTAAAAAATACAGATAGTCAAAATATCCATTTTTTTAATGTCTTAAAAGTAATAGAACAAGAATGTAATAATAAATATAATTAACTTAAACATACTTAAAATACCTAAATAACCTAAAATTTAATGAATAATTAATGTAAGTTACAAATAAATAAACATACAATTTGACCTTTAAATACATATATATATATATATATATATATATATATATATATATATATATATATATATATATATATATAAATATATATATTTTGGTTGTTTGTGCAAAGAGCCGCTTCGTCGAGGAGGGGGTGCTGCCAGCGGAGACAGCCAGCTTCCGCAATAATATCAGCAAAGTCTTCAAACCTCCACTCACAGCGGCGAAAGAAGAGACAGACCCCACGCTCTCCAGGCAAGATGTTTATTTAATCCTTGTGCCTTCCAAAATGTAACGTTTCGACTACTGACGTAGTCTTGTTCACACACGTCAATAGTCGAAACGTTACATTTTGGAAGGTACAAGGATTAAATAAACATCTTGCCTGGAGAGCGTGGGGTCTGTCTCTTCTTTCGCCGCTGTGAGTGGAGGTTTGAAGACTTTGCTGATATATATATATATATATATCTATCCACACGGGTTCTCAGCAAGGCCCAGCGAAGTATCCTGCAGCAACGCCGCCTTAAGAAAACAGCAGACCCAAAGATTTTCCGTGAGTTGAATTTTATTCTGCAACAACCAGCAGCATAACGTTTCGGCCTCCCAGAGGCCTTGGTCACATGGTGTTACACAGGGAAACGGCAGAATTTAAAGTGCAAGTGCATTTGGCAGTAACCAACCAACATGGCGCATTGTACAACAGAGTAATAGACATAGTGAAAATACTACACGTTGATTTCATTCCGACATTAAACATACACATAAAATTTGTGTCGAATTTGTGTCAAATTGCCAGTATTGGGATAAATCCCTGAAGACCCCTGTCAAGCCTCTAGATACAAACAAATTGTACAATATCCGGATAAATCCATTAGTAACATTTAGATCAAAAAGTATAAAAAGGCACCTCTGTACAAGGTAAACAGTGCATATATCTGTGACTACAACAACACGGTCCCGGTGGACAGTTGAGTATATGTGTCTGGCTAAATCCATGTTTGCCACTAGGCCGTACTGTTTGTTCAGCTAGTATGGAAAGGGGCGACCACTCGGTCCCCCTGAACGTATGGTGGAGTACCCCGATCCCCCCGGGAAGCCATCTTGGGCGGGAGGCGAGTCTCGGCTGGTATGCCCGAAGCGGCGTAGCCGGGGCGCGCTTTTTCCCGCCCTAGAGTGGGTTGTCCTAGACACTGAAGCCGCCAGCCACGCCCCCGGAGGCGGGCGGAGGCGGGTTTACACCCGCCCGAAGAAGGATAAAAGGAGCAACAAGCCAAGGAAGCATCCTCTTGTTCCTGTGCTCTGAAGCTGCACCTCCCCGCTGCACGTGAGCTCGAGACGGGACGAAGAGCCAATTTTGAGCGTTGTAATTTTGTCCTTGTTCTTTCAGATATCTTCGTTGGAGAATGCCGAGCAAGAAGGTCGGAAAGCGGGTCGGTACCGATCAGATGCTCCGCATGCTCGTAAAGGATATGGCCGAGATGAAGAAGCAGATGGCGGCAATGAACGGGGCAGGAGGCCCGAAGCGCATCGTCGGGCCAGCATTGCCGGGTGTAGTCCCCAGCGGTAGAGGCAAGAGGTCCAAGAGGGGGGCATCTGGGGGAGAGGCCCCGGTTCCCGATACACCGATTGAGGAGCCAATCTCGGTTCCGAAGGAGGGGCGACCGATCCCCGTCGTAGTCACCCCTGTGAACGGGGGGGATATGCCTCCCGAGTTGGCTGCACAACTGGCAGCGTGGTTGGGGAAAGATAGTGAGGGCACCACGGCAGATGACGCCAGGGCAGCAATGAGGCAACTGCGAGAATCTAGAGAGGCTGCGAAGGCATCATCTTCTGTTCCCCCACAGGCTCCGGTGGGTGAAACCGCAGCGGGCACGAGTTCGGCAGCGACTACAGCTTCTAATTTAGGTAAGCGGCTACTGCCGATTGCGGGGGAGGGGTCTGTACCCTCACGGAGGGAGAAAGTGGCCCAGCATATTCCAATTGAAGTCAAGGAAAAGATTTGGGCTGATAAGTATGTAAACATGTTTTCTTTGCTTACCGATCACTATGAGATCGAGCATGTGAAGGGTCAAAAAGAGTTTCTGATTCCGAGTGTTTGGCGCGCAAACATGGCCGCCTTTAAGGTCGATGAGAACATAGGTAACTGGGGCAGAGCGTTTGGCATATTCACTTCAATTATGGGGGAACGAAGGCCTGAGTTGTTGCCCGTGTTGCCCATATATCAGACACGTATCATGGAGTATTCTCAATCATATGAGGGCAATCAATGGTTTTGCTATGATAATGTTTTTCGGAAGGCCAAGGAGCACGACCCAGCTTTGACATGGGATTGTTACGACTCCATTTCTTGGCAAAAGATGGAGAATTCAGGCATGTTAAAGGCACCATTGTCGGGGGGTAACGGGGGTGAGTTTTCCCGCCATTCGTCTGGGACGCCCTTTCGGACAGGGGCAGGTAACGAGCATCACTCGAAGCCGAGTGGCAACGCAGGTAAATAGGGGATCGGTTGGAATTTTAATAGGGGAAAATGTACAAGGCCCCAGGGGTCATGCAAGTTTAGGCACGACTGTGGGGGGTGTGGACAGTCCTCGCATCCTGAGACCATGTGCAGAGCCAAAACGGGTGATAACGGTGGTAGGGGAAGCGCCAAACAGGTCTGAAATAGTCCGAGGGGCGCCTTTACCTACCCCGGTTGATACCATGGCAATGATTCTTTGGCTCAATGAATACCCGGATCATGTCTCCGCTGGGGTGTTGCGAGACGGGTTTTCGTATGGTTTCCGCATTCCAGTGGGGAATTTTCAGGGTAAGGCACGTTGTAAGAACCAACTGTCGGTCCTGCAAAATACGGCGGTGGTACAGGTAAAGATTGGGAAAGATGTGACTTGAGGGCAGGTTGCCGGACCATTCGATATACCACCAGTTGCTAACTTTGTTTGTTCCCCCTTAGGAGTGGTCCCAAAGAAGGACCCAGGTGAGTTTAGACTAATACATAATTTGTCAGCCCCACGAGGTCTTTCCGTGAATGATGCGATAGACCCGGAAGTGTGTTCGGTGCGGTACGCATCTTTTGATGAGGCCGTCGCCATGTTGAATCGCCTGGGGCCCGGAGCGCTGATGGCAAAATCAGACATCGAGTCAGCGTTCCGGTTGCTCCCGGTACACCCAGACGATCAGCGTCTCCTTGGTTTTATGTTTCAGGGTCGCTATTACATGGATAAATGTATGCCAATGGGATGCTCCATATCTTGTGCTTATTTTGAAAAATTCAGTTGTTTTCTGCAATGGGTATTCATGAGAAAGACGGGTTTTCAGCATGTTATGCATTATCTTGATGATTTTCTGTTCCTGGGGCCAGCCGGGGATCCAGAATGTGCACAGGCTTTAAAAGAATTTTGTGTCCTGCTGAGTCATTTTGGTGTGCCATTGGCACCAGGTAAGACTGTGGGGCCATCAACCTCGCTCGAGTTTCTTGGAATAGAGCTCGATTCAGAAGAAGGTTGCTTTCGGCTACCCAAGGAAAAGGTGGGGACATTCAGGGCCTCCCTTGAAACATGTATTCGGGAGACTAAGGTGAACTTGCATCAATTGCAGCAAACTGTGGGTCAGTTGAATTTTGCCCTTAGAGTAATGCCAATGGCCCGCCCCTTTTCCCGCTCGATTGCACAAGCCATGGTCGGTCTCAAAGAGGGACACCACCGCACGAGGCTCTCGGCAGAGATTCGCCAGGACATGCGCATTTGGTTGGCATTCCTGGTGGATTTCAATGGTCGAATTGTCTGGAACAAGCCGGCGGTGTCCTCCGAGGAGCTGGGGCTGTAGACAGATTCGGCGGGGAGTATAGGTTTTGGCGCCATATTCGGTAATCAATGGTCGGCTCAAAAATGGCCGTCATGGTGGCACGAGTGCGGGCTGACGAGTAACATTGCTTTTCTCGAACTTTTCCCTATTTTGGTGGCCCTGAAAACATGGCCTGAGGGGTTCCGGGATCACTCTGTGGTGTTCGGGTCCGATAACATGACCGTGGTTGAGTGTATCAATAGTCAGGCAGCACGATGCAAATGGATTCTGAGATTGCTCAAAGAAATTGTGTTATTGTGTATGCAATTGAATGTGCTCTTTAGGGCAAGACATGTGCCGGGGGTACTGAACCAAGCGGCTGATGCGCTTTCTCGTTTCCGTATGCAGGCCTTCTGGGGTTTTCTGCCCACAGCGGACCCGGTGGCGGCACCCTTTCCCGTAGCTCTCTGGTCTCTCGGTGCCCCGAACTACAAAACCTCGTGGGAGAGAGTTTAGCACCCAGGACAAGGAAGGCATATGAAGGGGCGTTTCGTTCCTATTGGTCCTTTTTGGGTGCTGCTAGGGGGGAGCTTTGGGGCCAGGAAGAGTTTGTCGTAAAATTTTTGCTGTCTTTACATCAGGCAGGCAAATCAGTAGCTACGGCCCAGAGGCATCGGGCCGCCATTTCCTTTATGGCAAGGGCTCATGGGATCCAGGACCCGACAGCGTCTTTCGTTGTGCAGAAAGCGCTACGTGGGTGGCAACGCCTTGAGGGTTGCAGAGTAGATGAGAGGCACCCGATAGGTCTGGATAGGTTGGCCCTGTTATTATCCGTACTCCCTGCGACATGTTCATCCCAGTATGAAACAGTGTTATTCCGAGCCGCTTTTGCGTTAGCATTCCATGGGGCGATGCGGGTAAGCGAACTGGTGGCGAAGAACAAGCGGGATACGGTGGGAGGACTGTGCCGAGAGCACATTCAGGTTAAGGGGGAGACGATGATTGTCTCGTTTGTCAGGTCCAAGGCCGATCAGGGTGCGATTGGGGATTGCGTAGTCATACATCGGATTCCCGGATCTCCCATGTGCCCTGTTGTTTGCGTAGAGAAATATTTAGCGCAGAGGGCGGCATCCTGGGGGGGGACCTTGTTGAGACACGCTGATGCCACCCCACTGACGAGGTTTCAGTTCCAGCGGGTGCTTACAATGGCAATTTCGGCCGCGGGCTTGAACCCCGGCGAGTTTGGGACCCATTCCTTTCGGATAGGGGCTGCTACTGAGGCTACAGCCAGGGGTCTGAGTGTGGAAAAAGTGAAACGATTGGGGCGTTGGTCCTCGAATTGTTACAAAAGGTATGTGCGGTTGCACATGTTGTGAAGCTGCTATCAAGTACTCACGCTTCTTGTTTTTGTTTGGTTTACAGTTTCGCAAGCTTACGAGGCGGGGCGGACTGTGCAGTCGACCCGACACCTGGGAACTAGCGGTCAAACATCACCGGCTGCGGAAAAAGTGGTGTGGGTCGTGGGCCACTCATACGTGAGGCGTGCCGCGGACGTATTCAAAGCAGGTGACATGATTCACATGGCTGGGGAATACGGGTACAGGGTGACCTTCTACGGAAGGGGCGGGCTCTGTATTGACCATTTTCAATCCTTTTGCGAGGGTTTGTTAGGGCGGACAAGGTCACCGCCATCTATAATCATAGTCCATCTTGGGGGCAACAATTTGGTGACCACTGGTAGACGACTTCTTCTCGAGGCGATACTTTCCACAGTAAGTTGGTTGGCGAGAAGGGTTCCAGGGTGCACAATTGCATGGTCCCATATGATTCCACGTAAGGTGTGGCGGGGGCGAATTCGGTGTCTGCTATAAATCATTCGGTGAAGAAAGTAAATAACAAATTGGGTAGATTGTTTCGTTCAAATGCATTGCATTCTATTCCTCATGGTTGTATCAAGGGGGACAGTATGTATTTGGAGGATGGGGTCCATTTGTCACGGGTTGGGAATGCGTTACTCATAGGAGACCTCATAGCTTGGTTAAAGAGTTTACAGCATGACCTTTAGGCAGGAATTTTGTGGGGGGTCCGGATAGCCGGTCAACTATCCGGCCTGTGGCGGTAAGGTCATGATCGGTGAGCAGTAATTGGAAGATCCCTATGGTGGGGGCGTCACCCATTACGGATGGGAGCGCCCGGGGGGAGGTGGCCATTGGCCCCTCAACGGGGAGGCGGTCCCTTCTAAGGATGGGACACCGAAAGGAAAGGGAAGGCGGTCAAGGCACCTCCCTGGATAGGAGGGGCTACGGGCCCCTCCTGGGAATTTCCCGGGGCCAGGACATCTGCGACGGCAGATGTGGTAAGTTGTGTGGGGTGGGGAGGGGGGTTTACGCTACCTTCTAGACACCTCACACGAGTCCTCGGACGACCATAAAATGGCGTCGAGTTCATTGGGGCCCCCGTCAAGTCAAGGGAAATTGGTATGTGCACATGAGGTACAGCCCTCTGTGCGGTCGCCCCTCGCAAGTGAGGGGGTAATTCTGGTTTAGGGATCTGACACCGGTTACGACCTTGCCGTTGGCCCTTAACGTTAGGATGTACAATTGCAAGTTAAAATGTATTGTAGGATGTTAGTTTTGGCTAGGAGAACCTTTGTATTAGAAATATGTTAAGGTTAGCCAAAACATCGTAATGTGGAAATGAAATTGTACATAATATGAAACTGTTATTTTAATGTTTTGATTTTGTTTCATATTTTAATAAATACGGCCGGGAGGGTCACTCCCTCCCGCCTTCCAAAAGTTCAGAACTGTTTCCGGTTTCCCATCCTTGGGGATTGTGTTGAGAGGGGGTGGCGGGTATCTCAGCCATATGGAAAGGGGCGACCACTCGGTCCCCCCGAACGTATGGTGGAGTACCCCGATCCCCCCGGGAAGCCATCTTGGGCGGGAGGCGAGTCTCGGCTGGTATGCCCGAAGCGGCGTAGCCGGGGCGCGCTTTTTCCCGCCCTAGAGTGGGTTGTCCTAGACACTGAAGCCGCCAGCCACGCCCCCGGAGGCGGGCGGAGGCGGGTTTACGCCCGCCCGAAGAAGGATAAAAGGAGCAACAAGCCAAGGAAGCATCCTCTTGTTCCTGTGCTCTGAAGCTGCACCTCCCCGCTGCACAGACGGGACGAAGAGCCAATTTTGACCCACCCACCAGCCCCTGGAGACAGCAAGTGGTTTTTGAAATAAAGTTTTAATGTGGTAACTCTATTTCTTACAGGTTGTTGTGATTAAAGTGTGGTTTTAGTATGCAATAAAGTTAATAATTCCTTACAGTATGTTTTTCGAATAAAGTATTTTGCACCAGTGTTGATCAATGATGTTTCAATAGTCATACTTGAAGCGGTTATTGTTTGGTTTTTTAATTTAGTATTGCTAGTTAATGTCGTATTTATTTTGGTCGGGCGGTAAGGTCATGATCGGTGAGCAGTAATTGGAAGATCCCTATGGTGGGGGCGTCACCCATTACGGATGGGAGCGCCCGGGGGGAGGTGGCCATTGGCCCCTCAACGGGGAGGCGGTCCCTTCTAAGGATGGGACGCCGAAAGGAAAGGGAAGGCGGTCAAGGCCCCTCCCTGGATAGGAGGGGCTACGGGCCCCTCCTGGGAATTTCCCGGGGCCAGGACATCTGCGACGGCAGATGTGGTAAGTTGTGTGGGGTGGGGAGGGGGGTTTACGCTACCTTCTAGACACCTCACACGAGTCCTCGGACGACCATAAAATGGCGTCGAGTTCATTGGGGCCCCCGTCAAGTCAAGGGAAATTGGTATGTGCACATGAGGTACAGCCCTCTGTGCGGTCGCCCCTCGCAAGTGAGGGGGTAATTCTGGTTTAGGGATCTGACACCCGTTATGACCTTGCCGTTGGCGCTTAACGTTAGGATGTACAATTTCAAGTTAAAATGTATTGTAGGATGTTAGTTTCGGCTAGGAGAACCTTTGTATTAGAAATATGTTAAGGTTAGCCAAAACATCGTAATGTGGAAATCAAATTGTACATAATATGAAACTGTTATTTTAATGTTTTGATTTTGTTTCATATTTTAATAAATACGGCCGGGAGGGTCACTCCCTCCCGCCTTCCAAAAGTTCAGTACTGTTTCCGGTTTCCCATCCTTGGGGATTGTGTTGAGAGGGGGTGGCGGGTATCTCAGCCATATGACCAAATTGAGACCAATGCTGATTGCCACCTAAAGCCATTTAGCAAGGATCATTAATGCGAATTGCATTATGATACACAGGAGTTCAAAAAAGATTAAACCCACTCAGTGGCATGTAAACACATATAACTGGTTAAACTGGCAAAAGCTGATAAAGTCGCACCATTGGTTGTATGAAAATTGTGATGATAAAGTGCTAAGTGAATGTGATTAAAAACAAAGACAGACGACCCAATCTGATTGTAATTGTATTTCAGGTATTAAATTAATTGTAATCTGGTCTGTCAAATGGAATGATAGGATCACTGAGCATTCCCTTAGACAAATGGACAAAACTTGGGTCAAAAGACCTCACCGGCCAAGCTGGAATTACATATACATAGCCGTATTGTGGGGTCATTCGGAATGACTCGCTGTATTGTCCTGAAGGAACACACAAGCAACAAATGGAGAAATGATAAGTAATCTACAGACAGGTATAAAAATCTTCCGATGCGTTAAGCCCATTAGGTGACATGCTGTCTAACATGAGGATGTATCTTGTTTCTAACCTCCTTAATGCAGCCTCTCTGTTGCCACCCCTTCTCATAGGTGCGATGGAATCGATAGCATAATACTTCAGTAACGCACTATTACTGTTGTGCTTTTCTCTGAAGTGCCTAGCCACAGGGTACACTGGGTCATTGGTCTTTATGGCCCTTAGGTGTTGTAAGACCCTTTTATGCACCTGTAGTTTGGAACTACCCACATACCTTAACCCACATGGGCATTCCAAAACATATACAGAGAATTCACTTTTGCATGTGAGCTTCTTTTTGATCTTACATGGGGCATCGGAGAAAGGGGTACAATACTCTGTCTTGTTGACCCCTTGAATGCAGGCCTTACAAGAAGCACACTTTCTGAAACCTTTACTGTCAGCCAGCCAATCTTGCCTAACCACTAATTCTGGACTTGATTTAACCAGTGCATCCTGCAGTGAAAAGGCTTTCCTATATGTTATTGTCGGTTTTACGGGCATGTCGTTGCCTATGATTGGATCACACTTAACTAAGCCCCAATGTTTATTCACGATTTAACGTAAGGCCCCGTGTTGGCTGTTAAAAGACCGTACAAGTCTGACAGGTTGTTACACAGGAGTCATGATGGAATTATTTAACCTCCTGTGTATCAGGGCTTCAGACCGGGGTATGGCATTTGCTTTTCTTATTGCTGCCGCAACAACCTTTTCATCATAACCCCGAGCCAAGAAACGTAGTCTGCATGCTTCCTGTGCTGTTTTATTTTGGGCTTCAGTGCTGCACGCTCTTCTAATCCTCAGCATTTCCCCATAGGGAATGCTTCGGATTAGATGTGGTGGATGGTGACTTTGAGCATGCAGCACTGTGTTGCCTGCTGTGGGTTTCCTAAACAAGGATGTTTCAATCTCTCCAATATTTATATCAATTGCAACATCTAGAAAGGTGGCATGCGAGTTGCTGATGTCAAAGGTGAATGATAAATTGTAGTTGTTAACATTCAATTTGGCGATAAATTCTGTTGCTTGTTCGGTGGTTCCCTTCCAGATCATAAAAACATCATCGATGTATCTGAACCACCGAACAATGTGATCCGTGCATATGGCAGAGTATTCGCCACTGAGGACCTGTCTCTCCCAGTACCCCATGTGGAGACAGGCGTAACTGGGAGAGAAACAGGCCCCCATGGCTACCCCTCTGACCTGCTGGAAATGCTGCTTGTTAAACATAAAATAATTGTTGTTTAAACAGAAATTTATCATAGACAACAGCATCTTGTTGTGTTCCACCAACATAATCGGACGATACCCCAAATAATGTGCTACAGCCCTGAGTCCATCCACATGGATGATGCTGGTATATAGGGCGGTAACATCAAGTGTGATCAGCAGGTAAGATGGATCCCATTGGACAGTGCTGAGCTTTCTTAGAAAGTCACTTGAGTCCTGAATATACGAGGGTAATCCCCCTACAAACTCCTGCAAAAAAGAATCCACATAGATCGTAGTTTTTTCTAGTAAACCCCCACACGCAGAGATAATCGGTCTGCCTGGGGGCTTTTCCGAGTTCTTGTGAATTTTGGGGATCAAATAGAGGACAGGCATTATGGGGAAATCATTCTTTAGGTATTTGCGTTCATCCATGCTGATGAGTCCAGATGACCTCCAACCCATAAGCATGGAATAAAATGTACTCTGGGCTTTCTTAATGACCGCCAGATCACAATGTCTGTAACAAGTGGTGTCATTCAACTGTGTAGCCGCTTCCTCTAAGTACAGTTCTCTCGCCCATAGTACAATATTGCCCCCCTTGTCTGATTGGCGAACAATCACATTACCATTCTTTTGGATTTTGGCCACCAAATCTGTGTATTTTTTGTTGCAATTGTTCTTATGTTTGTCATTCCTCAATGTCTGTGAATACAGTACCTTAATGTCCTTAACTGCAGCTTCCTGGAAGATATCAATGTTATCATGCAGCATCTGAGGTGTGTAGGTTGATTTGGGTTTGAATTTGGTGAGGCTACCCGTTACAGCAGCAGGAGAAATGTTAGTTTGTTGTGTCAAAGATTGTTCATATCTTAAACTCTCCAGGTCTTGTACCAGTGGTAAATCATGACCAATAAGTGTCGGACTATTGGAGATGTTGGAATCAGTTCTAACCTCAGGATTCCGAGACTTGTTGTTCACAAAATGTTTTTTCAGTTTCAATTTTCTTGTGAATTTAAACAGGTCAATGCGGGTGTCCTCATAATTGAAATTACGAGGTGGACAAAAGGATAAACCCATAGATAGTGTTTTCAATTCGGAATCTGAAAATGTCATAGAGGTTAGATTAATGATAGAAAAATTTGACACACCTGATGGCTCTACTGTTGTTTCTTCTTCTTGCTCCACTGCCGTTTGTACGGTTTGCGCTTTGGAGCGTCGTCTTGCGCTGGCTTTGCGGCGCTCTCTTCGTTTGGTGTTGGGGTTTTTGTGGCATTCTGACGATCCACTCTGGGGCGCAGTATATCCCTCTTGTGTTATATATACACATAATATTAATAAAAAATATACAATATTTTTACCGTAGGTTAGCGGGAGGGTAACATTTACTATTACCACTCCAATGAGTGCAACAGTAGAGAAAGCGTTGGATAGCGTAGGGGTAAAAATTACTATTCCCACTCCAAAGAGTGCAACAGTAGGGAAAGCATTGCATAGCGTAGGGGTAACAATTACTATTCCCACTCCAGAGAGTGCAACAGTAGGGAAAAGGTTGAATAGCGTAGGGGTAAAAATTACTATTCCCACTCCAGTGAGTGCAACAGTAGAGAAAGCGTTGGATAGCGGGAGGGTAAAAATTACTATTCTCACTACATTGAGTGCAACAGTAGGGGAAAGTGTTGGATAGCATAGGGGTAAAAATTACTATTCCCACTCCAGGGAGTGCTACAGTAGGGAAAGCGTTGGATAGCGTAGGGGTAAAAATTCCTATTCCCACTCCAGTGAGTGCAACAGTAGAGAAAGCACTGGATAGCGTAGGGGTAAAATTACTATTCCCACTCTGGTGAGTGCAACAGTAGGGAAAGAGTTGGATAGCGTAGGGGTAAAAACGTACTTTTCCCACTCCAGAGAGTGCAACATTAAGGAAAACGTTGGATAGCGTAGGGGTAAAAATTACTATTCACAATCCAGAGAGTGCAACATTAGGGAAAGCGTTGGATAGCGTAGGGATAAAAATTATTATTCCCACTCCAGAGAGTGCAACAGTAGGGAAAAGGTTGGATCGCGTAGGGGTAAAAATTACTATTCCCACTCCAGTGAGTGCAACAGTAGGGAAAGCGTTGGATAGCAGGAGGGTAAAAATTACTATTCTCACTCCATTGAGTGCAACAGTAGGGAAAGCGTTGGATAGCATAGGGGTAAAAATTACTATTCCCACTCCAGGGAGTGCTACAGTAGGGAAAGTGTTGGATAGCGTATAGGTAAAAATTACTATTCCTACTCCAGTGAGTGCAACAGTAGGGAAAGCGTTGTATAGCAGGAGAGTAAAAATTACTATTCCCACTCCAGAGAGTGCAACAGTAGGGAAAGCGTTGGATAGCGTAGCGGTAAAAATTACTATTCCCACTCCAGAGAGTGCAACAGTAGGGAAAGCGTTGGATAGCGTACAGGAAAAAATTACTATTTCCACTACAGAGAGTGAAACTGTAAGGAAATCATTGGATAGCGTAGGGGTAAAAATGACTATTCCCACTCCAGTGAGTGCAACAGTAGGGAAAGCGTTGGACAGCGTAGGGGTAAAAATGACTATACCCACTCCAGAGAGGCCAACAGTAGGGAAAGCGTTGGATAGCGTAGGGATAAAAATTATTATTCCCACTCCGGTGAGTGCAACAGTAGGGATAGCATTAGATAGCGGAGGGGTTAAAAATGACTATTCCCAATCCAGTGAGTTCTACAGTAGGGAAAGCGTTGGATAGTGTAGGGGTAAAAATTACTATTCCCACTCCAAAGAGTGCAACAGTAGGGAAAGTAAGGATTAAATATATTAATAAAAATTAATTAAATATCAATACCAAGAAAATATTAATTAAAATAAATTACCAATTTAATATTATGTAATAAATAATCAATTACAAATACAAATTAATAATAATATTTAAAATTATTTACCTATTAATTAAAATACCAATTAATTAATACATTAAAAATAAATAATAAATAATACATAAAAATGATTTACTTAATTAAAATTAAATTATTTCCCACCCTATTCCCCTAAAAACCCACAACCCACTACACAAAATACATGAATACAATTAAGGTAATCCTCAAATAATCAATTAATAACATTAAATTACCAATTAAAAATTAATAATTAATAATTAATTAACAATTCAAACTCAATACCAATAAATAAATTAACATATTTATTTAATTACAATTAAATTACTTCCCACCCTATTCCCCTATAAACCCACAACCCACTACAAAAAATAAATTTATAAAATTAACATAATTTGAATCTATCTGAGATCACTACACCGTTAAAGAAAATACTTAAGGTGAGAGGGATGCTTACCTGTAAGAGTGAATATGTGGTCTACATGCTAAAATGCACATGCCCAGAAATATACTTAGGAAGCACCATATTATCTGCATACAAACACATACTACAACATCTCAGGGCTATCGCTAACACGGATAGAACCTACCTGGGTGCTCAACACTTCGAGAAAGTAAAGAACAGCAATGTAACTAACATGAAATACACATGACTGGCACAAACTCCTAAAAACAAAAGAGGAGGAGATAGAGAAATACAATTGAGGCAGTTAGAATCAAGATGTATATTGGAGATGGACAGTAAGGAGCTGTATGTCCTTAACAGTGATGAGGATTTATATGTATTTTTGAGAGAGACCACAGCTATACCTGTACCCCTCATGCACATATACATTTGTTTTTTTTTATTTTTTTATTTAAAGACCTTTATTTTTATGGATCATAGCTTGCCATACATATCACATATAGTCACATATTTTGTGGTAACTGGGTACCTATATCACTGATCAACATAATTTTGTACACAGCCATTTAGCCGGCATCCCGGGGGCCCGGCGGCGATCATGTCGGCTATCTGCCGTAAGTAACAGTGTGTGGTTACAGCCCACCGGCAGTATAAGTTGCGCCATGGCGACTCGCAAGCTTCTGAAATTCACATGTATCTAAGGTCCCAGGAAAACAAGGCAAGACCAAAAACAATTTAACCAACCCAACAACCCCCCACCCACCCACCTGAGTGCCTGCAATGATGTCCCCGTGTGCAAACTCCGATAGTGTTCAACAGTGTGCAAATATTATACCACTCACAGTCGTCAACCTGGGAAACCCATCCCCCCATCTGCTACCTAGACTGGGCCCCACTCGCACCGACTCCAATCACACTGCCCCCGACCCCCCGCAGCCCCCCTCGAGTGAACCCTGTGTCAGCTTCGGCACCTAGTCCTCCGTGGCATCCGGGAGGTCCACCACCTCCGTGTCATCTGAGCTCTCCTCGTCCTCCCTCTGTATGTATTCCTGGTAAAGACCCCAAAAATGTGTTGGCCTACTTCTAGGGGGGAGTAGCTCACTATAGAGTTCAGTCTGAGTGCAGCAGTGGAGTAGGTCACCCGCCCATCTTTTCTTGGTGGGGAGAGGCCCCCTCATCCAACACCGTGCAACCAATCTCCTAGCTAACAGCAGGGCCATCTCGACTAGACGGAGCTGGGAGGCAGGGAGCGGCTTAGAGTATCCCAATAGAGCCAGTTCTGGGCTGCGTGGCAGCTCCGAGCCCAGAATTCCACCAATCTCTGAGAAAACCTCCGCCCAAAATTTCTGAATGCCCGGGCGGTGCCATGCCATATGAATGAAGTCTGCCACCGGCGTGTAACAGCGTTCGCACTCCGCCGACTGCCGTAGGCCGTAGCGGTGGAGTCTTTCCGGGGTGTAGTAAACCCGCTGGAGGAACTTAAAATGCACTAGCCTGTGCCTACCAGTGAGGGAGATTCTACGCGTGCTGGAGCAGCAGTATCTCCACATGTCGTCGTCAATAGGCGACTGCATATCACCTTGCCACGCCTCCCTGGCCTTGGAGTATTGCATCTGCTGATGTGCGACACCTAGCTTGTTGATGTTTGAAATTAGTTTACCAGGGGACTTGTTTTAATAACGTAAGTAAGCTCAGGAACCTCCACAGGTCCCTCCATTGCTGGGCTCAGTACTTCCTTGAACGCGGACCGGAGTCTGTGAAACTGGAACTGCTGCAGCAGAGAGGGACCCGAGGGGGCGGGCGGGAGCTGATCCCATGTCTTCAAAATACCCTCTGCAAACAGATCCTCCATCTTCACGAGCCCCAGGGAACGGAGCGCCTCGGTCACACCCTTTTCCCCAAGGGGGTCCAGCCACAGTGCCCAGTCAATCTGCAATAGGGGGGAATACAACATGGGACAGCCACGTGCACGGGTAAGCGCGTGCCATGCGTGGTTAGTAAATTTAAGGGAGTGCAATTGACCGATGGAGCGATCCTCCGGAAGGCAGACCGTGGCCGGGAGGGGTTCCGCAAACAGGCGCTCTAGGGTCACATGTGGTATGCGTGGGTCCCCATGGATCCACGAGTGTAAATGCGACGCCTGCGCTATTCGGTAGTATCTTTCCATGTCGGGGGCCCCCAGACCCCCCATTTCACAAGGAAGGATCAGCGTCGCCCACTGGACTCTGGGTTGTTTGTCTCCCCACACCAACCTGATGAGAACTTGTGTAAGTTGTTTGAAGAAGGCCCTTGACAGGACTACTGGGATATTTGTAAAAAGGAAAGGAACCTCGGCAGGACTATCATTTTCGTGATGGCTATTCTGCCCAGGAGAGATAGCGGGAGCTTACACCAAGTTTCGACGTCCTCAACGAACTTATTGTAGGCTACGCCATAATTGTCCCTGACCAAAATTTCCGGATCAGTGTGCAGTTGTATACCTAGGTATCTAACAGAGTCTGAGGTCCATTTCAGGGGATACTCCATGTCAAAAGGTTGCGTCACAGGCGTGAGAGGGAAGGCAATAGATTTGTCCCAGTTCACTTGCAGCCCGGAGAGCGAGCCAAAACGGACGACTTCCCGTAGGACAGCTGACAAATTCGACTCCGGGTTACGGATGTATAGCAAGGTATCGTCAGCATACGTGGAGATGCCTATTTTATAAGTGGGAAAGCTGATTCCCTCCAGACTGTGGTACTTCCTTATTTCGCAGGCTAAGGGCTCCGCTACCAGCGCGTACAGGAGGGGCGAGAGGGGGCATCCCTGCCTAGTACCTCTGCTGATACCGAACGGGTCAGTCACTCTGTCCCCTATTTTCAGCCTAGCCGACGGTTGGTGGTACAGGGCTCCTATCATCTGTAAGAACGGCTCACCAAAGCCTAGTTTCCTGAGGACTCTGATCATGAAAGGCCACTCCACAGAGTCAAAGGCCTTTTCCATATCGAGGAAGACTGTTAGGGCGGTGTTTTCCTGGCGGACGTGCTGCATCGTCCCTAGCACTGTGCGAATGTTGTACGTCAGGTTTCTGTTGGGGACAAAGCCGGACTGCTCAGGCACGACCAGGTCAGGAACCAAGAGCGCCAGGCGATTGGCCAGCACCTTGGCATAGATCTTGGCGTCCACATTCAACAGACTGAGAGGTCTGTATGAGCTGCAGGACTCCGGGGGCTTCCCTGGTTTTAAGATGGTGACGAGCAGTGCCTCCCTCATTGTGAGAGGCTGTAATGACCGACTTTTTCGACCCTCTTTAGAGGGAGGATGATGGAAGATGACTTCAGCCTATTACCCTTATAGTATAGGGATTAGGACTATAAGTAGGACCTATCCATGAGGCACAATAGTGCATTTTCGTACCCTTTTCTTTAGATCAGGGCTTATAAACTTAAGCTAGGGGATAGATATATAAGTATTAGTGATGATCCATCCTTTTGCAAGAGTGTTAATATATCTTCCATGGAGTTATGCTTATTCTGGGCCTTGTAGGCCTTAAACGGGACAGACTCCATCTTGCCCTCTGCCTGGTAGCTTGAGAGGCTTTCTAGGTCAAGTGTAATGTTTTAGTTTTGAGGTGTTGTTCGCTTGGAGAGAACCGGTTCAGGCTGGCCCTTATCGAAAGACTGTATTTTTCTCCACTCCGAAGACACAACTCCAGGCCGGCCGGCTGGGAACGTGTCCTTGGTACGGGGAGGTACAAGAATTTGGTGGGCGGCAGGTTACTGGCCGCAACTTTCCATGAAGGGACAGGTTTTGATATTAGCGAGAGTGTTAGGCAATGAGTCAGTCAGTCTGTAGGCGGCAGCTAGCTGTTAGCATCTATGCAATTAATTATTTTCAAGGCAGACAGTCGCCATTTTGAAGTTCGAGAAAGATTTTGAAACTGAGACTCTTTCTAAGAAAGACTGAAGGAGAAGTAGCGCGGAGCGCACAGAGACAGAGAGAGAGAGAGAAAGAGACGGTAGTCAAGAGCGAGCAAGGTTCCAGTGGGAAGCAGAGGAGATCGAGCATAGCGGTGCAGACGTGTACCCGTGACTGCTGAGGTGTGATTCCGAGACGAGCCAAGACACAGAGACGAGAAGGGAACCTAGATGACTGCCAAACCCCAACTTCATATTAACCAGGTGACCTCCGCCCTTTCCCTTACAAAGCGCGCGTTCTAACCTTTATTTTTCTTTGCAGAATATACATTGTGTAGTATTGTGTTCATTTTTATTGTAATAAAACACCCCAGTTCTTAGTGAACCGACATGTGCCTTGTATTCTTGTTCAATCGGGGTAACCTTGTCTTCTAGTCAAACATTGTTTGCATGAGCGGATGCGAATCCCGATCAGGTAAGAGATGATTGAGTAATGAGGAAGGAAGGTAACATTTGATGTCAGGAGCAGAAGGTACATATTGCAATTTGGAAAGCCATACAAATTTCTATTATCGTAATTTTATCCTGAGTAGATAATGAGAGACTTCTTCCCTAAGTGTTCATAGGAAAGTGATCGTCGTTGGTACACGGCGTTAATGGGAGCACCTAAGATAGATGGTGTGTAGGTCTGCCGGATTGCGGATCGTGTGTGAATGAGAACACCGGAGGGATACGGTGTGGAGGTCTGCCGGATTGCGGACCGTGTGTGAATGAGAGCCCTGGAAGGATACGGTGTGGAGGTCTGCCGGATTGCGGACCGTGTGTGTGAATGAGGGCACTGGGACTGCAGGCCCATGTGTGTAGACACGCTGGATTGCGTGTCTAGTGAGCACTGAGGGAGATCAGTGTGTGAGAGTATATAATCAGACCTGCCCCAGGGTAGATTAGTCTGGGCCTAAGTGGCCGCGAGACTAGTTGGTGTGAATAGGATATTGTAGAAAACCTATGCATGTTTATTGCGATTTTCCCCATCCCTAGGTACGAGATGTACATACATATATCCATACCCAGTGTAAATACGTTCTAAGGAGGGAGGTGATTACGTTCCGGCTGGGTTAGAGGGGCTCCTAGGAGCTGATCCCATCTGGTCCGAAAATCCGGTCGGTACAGAGGCAAAGTGCCTTCCTCGCAGATAACATCAAAGAGGGTAATCAGGTGCGGAACCAGTTTGTCCTTAAATGATTTATAAAAGCCCACGGTCAAACCGTCGGAGCCCGGTGCACTGCCCGATCGCATGCCAGAAAGTGCATCCAGGATCTCGTCCTCCTGTATGGGGGACATCAGAAATTCTCTGTCTGAGTTCTGTAAGAAGGGCATGGCAATATGAACGAGGTAGTCATCAATTTCGTCTTCAACACCTAGCGATCTGGACTTATACAGCTCGGTGTAGTACTGCCGAAAGGTTTGGAGGATCTCCTCCTCATCCGTGATCACTCCTCACTCCGGCGTGCGCAGCTCATCAACGACAAGTGGTCGTCTAGAACCAGGTACCATTCTTGCCAGAAGGGTACCCGGTCTATCCCCCTCCCCGTAAGTTCGTGCCGTCGCATATTTGCCCATGTGGAGGATCTCCCTGTCAGCTAGTCCCTGAAATTCAGTCAACAGGAGTTTAAGTTGGGAGTCAGTGCTGGACTCAGGGTCACCCATTTGCTGCCCCTCCAGGTCCGACAGTTGGGATTCTAGCGATGCCAGGTCCCGTCGAATAGACCGCAGCACACTCGAGTGTTTGGACATGGCCATGCCTCTTATGTAGGCCTTAAACGCCTCCCACAATGTCTGGAAGTTGTCTACCGTACCTAGGTTTTTATCAAGGAACGAGTCAATATCTTCAGCCAGTTCGCCCCGAAAAGCGTCATCCAGCAGAGAGTAGGGAGGAAACCTCCAGGTAAAGGGGGGATAGCTCTTCTAGGGGTGGCCATGTGTAGCAGAATGGGGGAGTGGTCCGAGAGAGTGCGAGGGAGCACCTCACACCTACGAATACTACTTATTACAGATTGTGATGCCATTCAGTAGTCAATTCTGGTATGAATATTGTGAAAGGCGGAATAGTGAGTAAAGCCACCTTTCGTGGGGTGTTTACTTCTCCACACGTCCACTAGGTCTAATTTAATCAATTCCGCCTTCATGTGTGCGGCCGAGGCAACAGGCCTTCGGGCTGGCCCCGCGGATCGGTCCAGGGCGGGGTCAAAAACAAAGTTAAAATCCCCTCCCCACAGTACCCTAATGCTGGCATGCGATCTACACTGTGCAGATAGATTAGTGTAGAAGTCTGGGTTATCGTAATTAGGGCCATAGACATTAACGACCAGTAGGTCAATTCCTTTACCCACACACCAAGCGAGTACAAACCGACCCTCTGTGTCAGATACCAGAGGGAGTAACTTTAGTTGGGAGGTAGGGCTGACCCAGGTAAGGACCCCTCTGGAATGTGTCGTGAATCCTGCGGCCACAGAATGTCCTTCAAGCCCTCGGGCCTGCAACATCCTGCTGTTGAGTGGTAAATGCCTTTCCTGTAGAAGGGCCAGGTCGACATGATGTCTGTGTAAATAGCTAAGTACCTTTCGCAATTTACCGTAGTCATTCAGGCCCCGCACATTCCAAGTCATCATCTTCAATTCCTGAGGGGTGTGTGCAGTGTTCCCAACGGCCGTACTAGACATCACATCATTAAGCAACATAGGAAGCAGAGAGCAGTATCGTCAGTGCATGTTCTCGAGCTAAGCACAACCTCCGGCAACACTTTGCATAGCTTCCACATCATTTGGCAACATAGGCAGCAGATAGCGGTATCGTCTGTGAATTTTCTCGAGCTAAGCACAACCTCAGGCAACACATTGCATGGCTTCATATTTAGCCCCCCATGAGCAAAACAGTAAGAACATCCCTCAGCACAGAACCCTCCCCACTTAAGGCAGGCCTCCCCCAACATGGCCATCCAAACCCCAACCCACCCACAGCCGACCACCCCCAACCAAGTCAGACAGATCCCAATACCAACCCCCAGCATCCCAGGGTTAACAAACTCAAATTAGTCCTAAGACTGGCTCCCTATTGAGCCTAACAGCCAAAAGCGCCGGGGCAGAGATCGCCAGTCAGGAGCTGTTCCCCAACTGCACAGCTACACAAATCCAGCTAGCCCCTCAGCCCTGCCCCAGCCAGTAGTTCAGTGTCGTGATCGAGGTGCCCCGTTGTGCTCCCCCTCCCCAGCTACCCCCATGCAGCTTACAGCCGTCTACACTAAGTGTCGGCTCAATGTCGGGTTTCCCCCCAGCTGCGCCCTACAAAGAAACAAAACAGTTGTTCGTCACCCACCAGAGTGTCCGTTGAGCCCCTCCGCCGTTTAGTACAGTTGGTGCTGCCTATATAAAACTAAGCTGCCACTTACTGCCCCCCTGGGGGGCTTAGCACCACCAAATGGGGAGTAGCCCAACTGCCCAGAAAGTCATCCGGGGCACACAATAGCCGCATGATCAGTCCTGCTCATCCATGTGCGAGGTGGAGCCAGAGTCGTCCTCGTGGTTCCTCTGGGCGTCTCTGTGTTCTCTGGACCACTCTTTCAAGGACTTCTGGAGATCCCTGGGGTCCGTAAAGAAGTGAGAGTGTCCCTGTTTGTTGATCCGAAGCTTGGCGGGGTACATCATAGCGTAATCTAAGCCCAGTTCACGCAGCTGCTTCTTGTAAGGTGCGAATTGCCTCCTTTCCTCCTGGACCTTGGCGGTGAAATCCGGATAGAGGGAGATGTCCATGCCCTCATATTGCAGCTTGCCTTTGTCTCTGGCCAGGCGCAGCGCCGTGTCCCTATCAGGATAGTTCACAAGTTTCGCTATAATGGGACGGGGGAGCGCACCCGGCTTTGACCTTGGACCCAGGGTACGGTGGGCCCTTTCAACAATAAACATGGGCGAAAAGACATCCTCTCCAAGCAGCACTTTTAAGAGTTTCTCAACAAAGAGTTCCATTTTACCGGTTTGGGTGGTCTCCGCCACTCCCGTGATACGGATGTTGGATCTGCGTGACCTTGCCTCCAAGTCTTCTGACTTGTCTTGTATCACCTGGAGGAGTCTACTAAACTGCTTCCTATCTTTGTCCCATTCTGTCTGCGCCTCCTCCGCCTCCGTGAGCCGCCTTTCCACCATGTCAACGCGCTCCGCCATGCGGTCCATACGATATGACAAGGCGTCAATTTTGGTTCCAACAGATGCTATGCTGTCTTGTATTCCCTTTTCCATGGAAACGAGCATGTCTCGCAGTTCCGTGCCTGTCGAGCCGTCCATTTGCAGCTCCCTTCGGGGACGCTTCTGTGACTGTCGCTTCTGTCCCTTTAGTCCGTCGCCGTTCAAAGGAGATTTTAGCCTGTGTGCTGTCGTTCTTTCCCATAATCTGATCTGCTTGGTTGAAATGTAGGCCGCCGCGTCGGTCCCCGAGCAAAGTTAGTGCGGTCCAGTGGCGCACCTTGCACCTCGGGGGGGCAACTCACTTCCCGCAATGTCGCCCTGGTCGCCAGTGAAGGTCGCCTGCTACAAGGGCATCTGGGGCTGGTATCCCGTAGTGCGTTACGCCAGCCTGGCGCTCACCAGCAGGGACCGCGTCGCGCTGATCCCTTTAGGCCCAAACTGCGCTCAGAGCCACCCCGCTTCAATTCAGGGGTCCGCCCAGCTCCGATGTGGTTCAAGACCAAGACCAGGGGACACTCTTCTCCCCGGGACACCAGGGGCAGGATACCTCAGATGGGGCGTGCAGACTCAATCGCACTCAACGTCACCAAGTCTTAGCCACCACTGCAGGGCGCGCGTACCGCTAGGCCAGTTTCACTTTCAAAGGGGCCAGGACCCAAGATGGCGCCAACAGTGAAAGCCCACAGTTATCACAGGGCTCCGGCGGGGACTCTCCCCCTAATCGTCATTACTGCTGCATTCACTCGTTCATTTAACACACAGCGGGGGGGGGGGGTCGCAGCAAGGCCTGTCCCAGGATGATACTCCGTCGGAGTGTGCGGACCCCACTGCGTACTCACTGTGGCCCCGCCGGATAGGGGCAATCGTTTGACAGTAGCCGCAGGTCTCTCGCGAGTGTCACCCCTCTCCGGGCTGCTTTCCTGCGGTCAGGTGTCTGCCTGACGCTCGCAGTCCCACTCCACCGTATACTCCTTCTGGTGCGGTTCAGGTCCGGGCCGGGCCACCAGTATCGGCACTCCGGGCTCCTCACAAGCACCCCCTCCGCTCCACAGCGCCGCAGGGAAATCGCCTCTTGTGTGCACGCTAGTCCAAGTGGGGGGGAAAGTGGGTAAGAGAGGAGGTGGCACCGGCGTCCGCTCGCTAAAGTTCCGGGTCACTCCCGGTGGAACCAAGTCCCCGGCTCGCGAGTAGATGCTGCAGCCGCACGCCTGGCGACGTCACTCGGCCCGCTCTCCAGGACAGGTCGCGGCTTCAGGCCCAGTCCACCGCCGCCGATGCGCCCCCACTCTCCACTCGCAGGTCGCAGCTCGCCAGGGCCACCGACCCCTCCAATAGTATCCAGGGGTCCCCAGGGGAGGAACAGAGCCATGAGCATAAGTCTAGACACTGTGCAGAATGGAGTACCAGGATTTTACAGGGGCAAAGGCGAGGAGCCGAAGGCTCACGCGTCCACCATTGACGCCGGCAAGCTCCGCCCCCATAAATTACCAATTAATTAATAATGAATAATTAATTCAAAATAAATACCAATTACAAAATTAACATACTTAATTATTTACAATTAAATTACTTCCCACCCTATTCCCCTATAAACCCACAACCCGCTACGGAAAATACATTAATTAAATTAACATAATTATCAATTAATTAATTAATAAAAAATAATTACTAATTAGAAATGATTAAATTACCAATAAATTAATAATTAATATTTAATTCAAAATAAATACCAATTAAAAAATTAACATACTTAATTGTTTACAATTACATTTCTTCCCACCCTATTCCCCTATAACCCCACAACCCGCTACGGAAAATAAATTAATTAAATAAACATAATTATCAGTTAATTAATTCATAAAAATACATTACCAATTAAAATTAATTACCAAGTAAAAAATGTATTAATTACCAATTCAAAATTAAATAACAACTAATTGAAAATAAATACCGATAAATACATTTTTTTTTTTTGTTAATTACCATTAAATTACTTCCCACCCTATACCCCTATAAACTCACAACCCGCTACATACCCTTGTACGTTCTTTTTAAGTTGGAGAAATTAAAAGTGCAGATAAATATTTTACAAAACGCTTTATATCATGGAAAAAGATTCTGTATTTCTCTAATGTAAATGTTTTCCTATATACTTATTGCACAGTGTATAGTGCCCACTGGAAGTAAGGGGTGTTCTGTTTGTAAATGCAACACTTTGAATTGGGAGAAAAAAAGAAATAAAGTAATAAATAAATATTTAAGGTAACTCCCCAGTTCATTTTACTCCCATTAAAAACATACAGAAGCATAATTTTATTTTAAGTTGAAAAGTTATTGTTTCTAAAATTAAATACCTCAATGCTCCAGTTGTTCACCTCTGTGACTCAAACTCAACCTGGCCCATGAATCGGATTGAGCACTGCTCATTGCCTGCCCCTGCTATCAATCAATCAATCAATCAATCAATCAATCATATAATTTGTAAAGCGCACTACTCATCCGTGAGGGTTTCAATGCGTTGGGGTTGGGGAATGCTACTACTCCTCGAAATGCCAGGTCTTGAGGCATTTTCTCAAGGTCAGCAGGTCTTGGGTCTGCCATAGGTGGATGGCGAGGGTGTTCCAGGTCTTGGTGGTGAGGTGGGAGAACAATCTGCCGCCGGAGGTCGCTCTTCAGAAGCAGGGGACTGTGGCAAGGGTGAGGTTGGCGGAGCGGAGCTGGCGGGTGGGGGTGTAGAAGCTGAGTCGTCTTTTGAGGCACGCTAGTCCAGTGTTGTGGATTGCCTTGTGTGCCTGGGTGAGGAGCTTGAAGATTATCCTCTTGTTGACCGAGAGCAAGTACAGGTCTCTGAGGTGGGGTGTGATGTGGCTGCAGCGAGGGATGTTGAGGATCAGGCATACAGAGGCGTTCTGAATGCATTGAAGATGTCTCAGGAGTTTGGCCGAGGCTCCTGTATAGAGGGCGTTTCCGTGGTCCAACCTGCTGCTGGCGAGGGCCTGGGTGACGGTTCTAACTCATTTCACTGGGGATCCACTTGTAGATCCTGCGGAGCATGCAGAGGGTGTTGAAGCAGGAGGAGGATATGGCATTGACCTGTTTAGTCATGGAGAGGGTGGAGTCGAGGATGACTCCTAGGTTGCATGCGTGGTCGTTGGTTGTTGGAGCGGTTCCCAGTGCGGTCGGCCACCAGAAGTCATCCCAGGCCAAAGGGGTGAATCCGAGGATAAGGACCTCCGTCTTGTCTGAATTAAGCTTCATTCGGCTGTTCCTCATCCATTCAGCGACGGCCTTCATTCCTTTGCGAAAGTTGGTTTATGCCGCGTGGTCGTTCTTTGTGTGGGAGAGGGTCAGCTGGGTGTCATCGGCGTAGGAGATGATGTTGAGGTTGAGCCGACGGACGACGTGGGCGAGCGGTGCCATGTTGATGTTAAACATAGTTGGGATGAGGGATGAGCCCTGGGGTACGCCGCAGATGATCTCGCTGGCTTCAGAGTGGAAGTGGGGAAGGCGGATGCTCTGTGTTCTGCCGGTGAGGAAGGAGGTGGTCCAGTCCAGGGCCTTCTCTTGGATCCCGGCGTTGTTGAAGAATGTTCATAGTGTGTGGTGGCAGACCATGTTGAAGGTTGCTGACAAGTCCAGGAGGATGAGGGCCATTGTTGTTTGTTGACGGTCTTTTCAATGACCTTTGCCGGGAACAGGAGCAGGGAGATGGACCGGAGGTTCTTGAGGTCCTTGGGGTCAGCCTTGGGTTTCTTGAGTAAGGCATTGATCTCGGCATGCTTCCAGCTCTCCAGGAAGGTTGCTGTCTTGAAGGAGGTGTTGATGACTTTCCGGAGATGGGGTGCGATGGATTTGCTGGCTTTGTTCAGGATGTGGTGTGGGCATGGGTCTGACGGAGATCCGGAGTGGAAGGTGTTCATTATCTTGATGGTGTTGTTGTTGTTGATGTTGGTCCAGAAGAGCAGGTGGTTGGTGCGGATGGTGGTCGTGGGGGCGGAGGTCTCAGAGGTTGTCGGGGTGGTCGTGGCGTTGAAGCTGACGTGGATGTATGCGATCTTGCAGTGGAAGAGGGTGGCCAGTGAGTCCCACAGGTCTTGCGAGAGTGGGATATCGTTAGTGTTGGAGCTGGGGTTGGAGAGTTCCTCCACGATGTTGAAGAGCTCTTTGCTGTTGTGCGTGTTGTTGTGTAGGCGGTTTTTGACGGAGGTCCTTTTGGCGGATCTGATGAGGTGATGGTGTCTGCGTGTGGCCTTCTTGTGGGCTGTGTAGCTGTCCGGTGTTCATAAGCGGAGCCAGATCTTCTCCAGCTTTCAGCAGGTTTTCTTGGAGGCCCAGAGGTCTTCAGTGAACAAGCTGGCTTTCTTGTTGGTCTGACTGTTGGAGGGTTTCTTGATCAGGGTGCAGGTGTTAGCGCAGTCGTTGATCCACTGCCTGAGGCGGTGGGTGTAGGGGTCGGTGGGGTTGGCGGGTGGGCTCTGGGCGAGGGTGGTGGTTAGCTGGTCTTTGGTGATTTTGGTCCAGCAGCGGCGAGGCATCTGTTGGGTTGTGGTGGTGCGTGATGGGATTCTTGAAGATGAAGTGGATGCAGTGGAGGTCGGTGGTGTGGTTGAAGGAGACGTGGGGGCTTGTGGAGAAGATGGGGTCAAGCATCTGACCGGTGGAGTGGGTGGGTGTTGTGACCAGTTGTCTGAGTCCGGGGTTGGCTAGGTTGTCGATCAGGCTGATGGAGTTGGTGTCGTTGTTGTTCTCGAGATAGAAGTTCAGGTCCCCGAGGAGGATGTAGTCCATGGAGGAGAGGGCGTGTGTGCTGACGAAGTCGGCGATGGAGGCGCTGAACTGTGGTCGGGGTCCGGAGGTCTGTAGATGAGAGTTCCTCTGAGGGGGGTGTTGGGGTCGGTGTGGATCTGGAAGTGCAGGTATTCGGCGGTGCTGAGGGTGTCGTCGGTGTTGCTCAAGACTCTGAGAGTGTTTCTGGGGACAATGGCCATTCCTCCTCCTGCTCCATTAGTGCGGTCCCTGCGGGTGATCTTGTAGCCTTCCAGGACAGGTATGGCTATATCTGGTGCAGAGGCGGGGTTCAGCCAGGACTCCGTCAGGAAGGCGACGTCTGGGGAGGTTGAGACGAGTAGGTCCCAGAGTTCAACCGCGTGTTTGCAGGGTGTTGAGAAGGATGCATCTTAGGTGGTTGTGTTCTTTTCTGGTCGGCAGCATGGTGGGGCGGATGCTTGTGAAGCTGCAGTTCCTGCAGGTGAAATCTCTGTGGGTGCTCTTCGGGGCGGACAGGAAGCAGGTGTGTGATAGTCCGGTGTTGAGTGCTTAGAGGGCTCTGGCATCGTAGCGGTGTCAGGGGGTGTTGTGTTCTCCTTGTCCAGGTGTCCTGGCGCTGTGCACGGTCCAGGTGCGGACGGGCGCAGACGGGCTTGCCCTAGGCTTGCCTTTGGCACGCCAGCAGCACGCCCGCTGCGCGCGTCCGTTGTGCAGCTGCTGCTTTGCCTCCATATGAGGGGACATGGGAGGAAGGAGCAGCTGGGAGGTGGGAGAGGTGCGAGGAATGCGATTACAGGGGGGCAGGGCCCCTGGGACGCAGCGGCAGGAAAAACGAGCGGGCCGCAGGAAAACTGGGCACAGGAAGGATAAACAATTTCAGGCAAGAAAACAAGTACAGGCACATAGGAAAAAAAAACAAGTCTGGGCAAGAAAGCAAATACAGGCACAGGGTAATAAAAACAAGTCTGGTCAAGAAAGCAAGTACATGCACAGGGGAATAAAAACAAGTCTGGGTAAGAAGGCAAATACAGGCACATGGGAATAAAAACAAGTCTGAGCAAGAAAGCAAGTACAGGCACAGGGGAAAAAACAAGTCTGGGCAAGAAAGCAAGTTAGGCACAGGGAAAAAAATAAAAGATTAGGCAAAACCAATGCAGGCAGAGCCGAGCAGCAGTGTGGGGAGCGACTTGGCTGCGAGCAGGGTCAGAGGTCGCATCTGCAGCTTCATAATCATGGTGTCACATTAATACAGCCTTCCATTAGCTTTGAAATACAAATATTACCTCATGCTCAATAGAAAAAGACCTCAAACATCAGAGCTGCTCTGAAGGTGTCTGAAAGATACTGGTAGCGCCTAATTGACTGGTTGGAGACACCTGATCTAGGCTGAGGTATTTGTGGGAAAATACACATAGCAAACATATTTTGTATTTAGTATGTAAAAATGTTCATACATATTTATATATATATATATATATATATATATCACAGAAAAAACCATAGGTTATAGTCCATATATAGTTAGGAATTTGCATTTACAAAACCTTGAAAATTCAATGAAAAAACCATTGGTTATAGAACATATATAGTTAGGAATTTGCATTTACAAAACCTTATTTTACTCGCATAAAACCATTGAAATTCCATATATAGTTAGATGCGCTAACTATATATCGCGCACCCGCAATCCACTGCTGATGATGTCACATATTACATCATTCATGACATGGTCAGTGACATCACTGATGACATCACTGATGACATCATCCAGTGACTGTGTGTTTCTGTAAAGTTTAAATATGTTTTACATATTGAAGAATGAGTAGATGTAGAAGTGTCTGGATGAAGGATTTAGTAGGTGCGTGACTGACTGTATGAGTGAGTGATCAAATGTGTCTCACTAAGTGCATGGGTTAGTGACTAAACTGTCTTAATTTGTGCATCATTATGTCTGTTGTTCTGTAAACTGCTGCATGTGTTGATCAGTAGCTATATCAGTAACTATATGGGTTATTGATTGGTTGTCGAAGTATTTGTATGGGAGACTGAGTGTGTGTGTGGCTGGCTGGGAGATGTATGACTCTGTGGAGATCAATGTGTTCTTGTATCAATGATTGTATAAGAGAGTAAGTATGTGTTAGTATATGTTTGAAAATGTAAGGTACTCTATGTTTAACTGTATTGATTAGAAAATGGAAGTGTGATTGATTCTTTACAGGACTGACTAGGTGTGTGAGTAACTCCATGGATGAATGGCAGAGTGTGAGTGTCTGTATAGGTGTATGAGTGCATATGATAGTGTTGTAAAGATGAGTGATTGTATGTATGAATGATTGTATGGGTGAATGAGTGAATCTGTGTGTAGACATTGGAATCAGTGAGTGTGTATGTAGTAACTAGTATTGGTGTGTCAATGGTTTAAAACATTATATTCTGTATTTTACACTGGATGTAACAGAGGTTATATTAAAGTGTGAGGAGATGCATTGTATTGTCACATGAATGATATCATCAGTGATGTCATCAGTGATGTCATTTGAGATGTCATCAGTGATGTCATCAGTGATGTCATTTGAGATGTTATCAGTGATGTCATTTGAGATATCACCAGTGATGTCATCAGTGATGTCATTTGAGATGTCATCAGTGATGTCACTGACCATGTCATGAATGATGTAATATGTGACATCATCAGCAGTGGATTGCGGGTGCGCGATATATAGTTAGCGCATCTAACTATATATGGAATTTCAATGGTTTTATGCGAGTAAAATAAGGTTTTGTAAATGCAAATTCCTAACTATATATGTTCTATAACCAATGGTTTTTTCATTGAATTTTCAAGGTTTTGTAAATGCAAATTCCTAACTATATATGGACTATAACCTATGGTTTTTTCTGTGAATTTCATTGGTTTTTTAAAAGCTAACATCTGTAGCTGTAAAATGTATTCTACTTTAAAACCCAAAATATATTTTAGATGTTTATTGATAATTTTAATTGAAATATTTTTTTTCTTCGCTTCCGGTAAGCGAACCGGGAAGCTTTCCGTTAGCTCATCTTGATGCCGCGATCTAGTACGCGAACCGGTAAACGTTACGTTAGCGGAACTGTGACGCGTCGCGGAAGCGCGACGTATCATTGTCGCGAATGCGTCTTATGACGCGCCGCTTTAGCGCTCCCGAAAGTGCTCGGGACCGTGAACCGGAAACGATGCGGGACGCGGCGCGCACCGCGTAACGTGAGCGGAACAAGTCATGTGACTTGTTTATCAAAGTTTTCATTGGTTCATTTCACTTTTGGTTTCCAAATGATGTATGACTAGGTCATGTGACCTAAAAATAACACTTTTCATTGGTTCCGAACTTTTGCTTTTCCAAAATCACGTAAACCCCTTCTTCTTTCCTCACTCTGACTTTCATCTTGGTGAGAGAAAGACCATTTTCCATTTTGATTGCAATGGCTTCTATCTTTGCTTCAGCTGGTGGACCCTCACCACCACCTCAACCTCCTCATGACAAGAGAGGACCACCATCTCAATTCATCTCAAACAGAGAGGAGGAAGAAGACGACTTAGAAGAAGAGGACACTGATGAACCTGAATTTATTCAGGAGTTGCCCCGTGTTTCCGGAAGGAAAACAAGTTTCATTTGGCAATTTTTCTCAATTCCTCGAGGGGAGAAGAAGGTTAATGCCAAATATGCCACCTGCCTAATTTGCAAAAAAAGATTATCTCGAGGCACAGAGAAAAAGTATAGTATGGGCAACTATACTATGCATCGCCATTTGGTCAGGTGGCATCCATTAAATTATAGCCGGGCAGAGTTAAGGGATCTGCAAGATAATCCCCCGACAACTCCTGTGGCCAAATCAACTTCTAATATAAATTTGACTGTAAGAGAGGCACAGGAAACTGTGCCAAACATACAGCCAAACTTCAAGCACATGAAGTTAACGTGCATACATTGTGGTGCTATGCTCTCATGTGGCAACATGAGCGTAAACTTAATAAACTTGGTGTATGATAACCATAACTGCCCTAACCCACCCAAGCAGTAATTTTTTCTTTGCTCCTGTTGAGCCCTTTTCGATGCCTGTTTTTTTGTTGTTTCCCCTCCATGAAAAACACAAAAAAAACATAAAACTGTTCTAAAAATACAAAAAAAACAAAAAATGTTCAGAAAACTAAAAAAATAAAATAAAACAACAAAAACATTAAAAAAAAGTTCTTTTCAGAACTACTTCCCCTTTCAAATAAAATTGCTAGAATGTTTAACACTCTAGCAAGCTCTATTTCTTTTGGTTCGCTTCAAGTTCGCTGCCCGGTTCGCGAACTTGAAGCGAACCAAAAAAATATTTTTAAAAAAAAAAGAAGAGTTAGTATAAGGGAAGTAAACAGAGAGTAATGTAAAAAGAAAGACAGCTATAGAGAGTAAATCAGAGATAGTGTTTAATAGATCTATTTATTAATTCAGGATGACGATAAGGTGTGATGTCTCGTGAGGTTTGTTTAAGGTGAGACCTACTCAGGGTTACAGATCAATTTTACACTTGTTGAAGAATACAGAGCAGATAAAGCATGTGAAGGCCTACCAATGAAGTAAATCATGTCCTCTTATTACATCATTCATGACATGGTCAGTGACATCAGCAGCAGTGCATTGCGGGTAAAAAGAGTAGAAAACATTTACCTTATAATTCTTGTTACCTTTTTTAAATATTTTTTCATACTTTCAATCTGTAAAAGAGAAAACAAACATTTCCAAAAATATTACTACATGTATTTAAAAATTACAAAAGAAAAGGGAAAAGGTTCAAGAAGAAACACTTTTTCAACAATTTTGACATTTACAGAAGCCTCTGCTTCTCTACGTCCCCTACACAATCCTAAAGATATATATTTTAAATAAACAGTATCTTCATGCTGATGAACTGAGACCTATTTTGGAACATGGTACTTCTTTTGCACTGCTGATGTCTCACAATAGTGATGCAATAGCAGCGCAAAAAAGATGTAAAGCCATCATAAAATTGTCTCTAATATTTTAAATGATAGTTTCAGGATGCAAATAAGATGTGTGCTTTGAAGAGCTTTCTTTGAGGTGAGGCCTATTCCTTTTTTAAAAAAAAACAGTACCCGGAAATACAGCACTATAAGCATTAAAATTGACACTTACAGAAGACTCAGTTTTTCCATATCTACCTCACATTTCTAAATGTATATCATAAGTACAAACAGAAGAACATTAATTATACATGTTATATGGTTTATTTTTGCTGTTCTCAGAATGTATAAAATTTCACTTAAATCAGTGACTTGAACGTATTCATCATGTAACAGCGGGGAAAAAAAAACACAATCAAAATGACTGTGTTTAAAAAACCCATACAACCTAAGAAATCTGATTTCAAAACTCCTTAAAATTAACTTACTTTCAATGATGTCGAAGGATCTCCTATGAACAGCATTCACTCTGTTGTGCTATAAATATTTTCAGCCCGCCACTTTCTGAAAGAAAACCTCCATCGATACGAAAAATATGTTACATAGAAGAAAAGACTTCTCTCATTCTATCACATGTTTCCACTAGGCCAAATCATGTTGCCGCGATTCGCTACTCTTGTAATTCTTCCAATCAAATCCCGACATTTTCTATTTTCGCAACTTTCAAAAAGAATACATTTAAGATTATTTTCACAATCCTGGACTACTAATATCTTACCCTTCTTTGTCACTCATGTTCTCCTTTTCCTATGACACTGATACTGCTTACTATGAAGCAGACTTACTTGCATCAGGTTTATATAGTTGGATTTTTAAATTGACATTATAATTAAAAGTTTTGGACCAATAATCTAGACAGCATTGCAGACTTACATTCCCTCTACTTCATGAACCTTTTGCAATTCTTCACAGGAAATCCCGAGATTCTTTCATTAAAATTTTGGTTTTAAAAACACCAGGTAAGAATTTTTAAGGTCAAACAGCAATTTTTTTTTGAAAGTTACAACGGAATCATTGCAGAATGACCATCCGTTTCGAGACTTTAAATAAGCTGTATAATGTCCTGATGTTGTTGAAGGACCATCGTGATAGATAATTGCTACAGTTACAAAAGTCCTTCCTGATATTGAAAGCTGAGAAGCCACAAATTTTTTTATTAAAGTTGACAATTTTGATCCATCAGGCCTACATCGTTGAATCATTAAAATGACATACTGTCGATATCTACGTATAAATAATGTTGACATCATTTCAGATTTACATTGGCTACACTCCATGTTGTGATCCGCTGCATTTACTAGCTTATTAAAGGAGACTGATTTACTGTCTGGCAAAGTTAAATATATAAATCTTTCTGAGTCTACACTAGTAGTACTTGATACCCTACAATTCTCGCAGTCATGCTGCCATTGATAAGAAAGCCCAAACAGGTGATCTACATCTACACCCTCATCTTGCAATACATCAAGCATATGCATTAAAAACTCCTGACAATCTTGCTGATTATTTTCAGAGAAGTCTGTTTGCCCTGAACATTCATCTAACAGATAACGAACTTCAGACACACTTTCTACTTTTGTTCGATCACTGCTACATTTCTCGAAAACAGAATTCAATAAACAGCATAAAATTTGTTCTGAATTCAACAGAATCTGTTCTTTTAAACTCTCTAGTGAAAAGAGAACATTAACCACTACATTTGCATAGCAGTTGACACCAGAACTGTTTTTAAATTGAAAACTGACAACATCTTCAACAGAATCCACTTTCTTTCTGCTAACAATTTTCGGTTCATTGACTTTTAGTCTTTTTGCAACAACCTCCCTACTATTACTGATATTTCTACGTTTGCGGCCTACCACACGTTTCTCAAACAAAGGATATTGAGGCAAATGTGGCGCATACTCTCTTCTTAACCTATTGTATTCCTTAACACAATCTAGATCCGCACAAATGTTTGTGACATCACAGTCAATCAAGTACAATCCTGATAAAGTTCTTACTCATGACAATGCCACATATGCCATACCCTCCTTGAACACAGAACTGCCAATATTCACCAATGCACTGTCTACACTTAAACCTTGCGATTTATGAATTGTTACCGCATATGCCAAGCAAACAGGAAACTGTTTACGGCGAACATATAAGTCTTTAACAAGCAAAAACCTAGCAGAACAACGACCAATTAGCTGTACTTCCTCAATGCCATCAAATTTAATTTTTAAAAATTCTATTCCATCTCTATTTCTGTACTTCTCAAAATCAACAACATTACCCATTGATCCATTTACCAGACCTCTTTCAACATGTAAATTTCTTCTCAAAATGATTCGGCAATTTAAACACACATTCAAAGTCTTTTCAAAACCCGCTGTTTTAGATATAGTCTTCTCTAATGAATCCAATTTTGATTTCAAATTTTCTGACAAAATAATTGTTGATCCCATGTGCTCTATTTTGTCAATAGCTTCAAGTTTCACAATCTCTTGCTTTTCTAAATTCAACATTTTGTTGTTGAAGATGGCACATTCTGCAAGAGTTGGCATCAAACATATTCCGGATTTCTTCTCAGTAATTTTCTGAAAAATATTCTCAGCCACAATCTCTTGTTCGGGATATAAATTTGAAAGTAATCGTGCATTCAAAGCTTCTTTTCCATGCTCGGTCACTTTTCCAATTCTAATATCTTGTAGAATATTCTTGTAATCTTCATCTTTTGCCTGACGCATATTTTCATGCAGTTCAGCATAATTGAAGTTTAACCATATATTGACGTTGCCAATGCTCCCTAGGCACTTCCTGGTATCTTCATGCGTGAGTATTTTGAACACAGGTTCTCCTTTTACTGGTGTCAGCTGCAGAAGATCTCCGAAAACAATGATGTGTTTGCCACCAAATAACACATCATATTCAGTTTTAAGTACTTCTTGCATTCTCAAATGCACAAAGGCAAGCATGACATTGGAAACCATGCTTACTTCGTCAATGATAAGTAGTTTCATTTTCCTCAAGACTCTTGAAACTTCACAGCAAGCATTCCCAGATAACTTGTGATATTGTAATTTGTTGTCATGCTCCACCGGCAGCATCAGTAGACGATGCAAAGTAATACCTTTAATGTTATGTGCTGCAAGTCCAGTAGGAGCGGTGACAACACAAGACAGCGATGACTCAGTCCTTTCCTGCAGATAGCATGAAATTGCTTTAATGAGGAAACTTTTTCCAGTTCCCGCTTCTCCACTCACATACAGTAGGACAGGCTTCAACGATGTACATGAGCACTCTTTCTTCTCATGACTTAATCCATGCTCAATTTGCTTGGTAACTTCATCATATATTTTCCTCTGCTCAACGTTGAGTTGTTTTTCCAAGTCTTCTAAGTTAACTGAATCCTCCTGAGCATGTGCCATGGCTCTTTCCACTTCATTCATAGCAGTGGCAGCTTCATTTTCGATAATAGGTCCTCCAAGTGGATCTTGACTCAATGAAACAGAACTCTGACTGTCCTGAGAACTGTCTCTGGCAATCTCGGCTGCAATCGTTGCTTCCTGCTCAATTTCCAAAGTTAGCATTTCTTGATATTTGGGAAAAGCAGGACATTCTATGCTATCCTTAGCAGCAGTGAAAGAGTCTTCGTAACAGAGGAAATCTCCAAGCAGTTCCTCTTCTGCACGCCAAGGCTTGAAAAGTTGCAAAAGTGCTAAATAGAAAAACTCCTTTGTTTCTGAAGATTCGCCACTCAATTTTCGATGGTTTACTAATTGGCATTTTCTTTGCTTGACCAGGCATCCCTCACTTCCAATTACAGCATACACTCCTTTCTCAATATCTTCTTTGATGTTCCTCTTGAATATATAATTTTGTAGAACCTCATATAGACAAACATTCTCAAGGTGACTGCTTCGATTTGGATAATATGTATCCAACATGTTGGTCTTCAAAATGTCGGTACTGTTTGGTTCCTTTTCTGCCAAATATTCAATTTCCCGGACAGGTTTTAGAACCCGATTTCGCGTTGCAGCAAGACCAAGACTCGCCCAAACAATACTCCTGGATTTGGCATAGAGACTTGCTGAAGACAATCGATCTGAACATTCGTAAGCTCCGATTTTTCGATGCGACAACATCTTCAGACTGAAACTGTACAACTTCTTGCTGAGGCTCTTTTCATGGGAAATGTCCTCCCACATATCCTTCAGTTCTGTCTTTTCTTTTTTGGTGATGTAAGATGTCACATACCGAGACACAGCCATACAGTTGTCACCCACAAACTGTATATCCATGTTAGCATTCCACATGGACAAAATCACTGGGTTGTAGTCGTTGATGTACTTGGACTCTTCGTTCCTTTTCAAATTGTATGTATTTTTGGGTGATTTCCTCGTCACATTATGTCGCAGTGAAGACATCAAACTGTTCACTTTTCCTTTAGAAATCACCGGTCGTGGAAAGTTGAAACGACATTTGGTGTAGAACTTGTCCTTGTTTCTGAATTTACGACGACAGTACTTTCCACAACGATGGCTTTGGAAACGTAGAACTTGTTCTCTTAGGCTTTTCTTCTCCGTTGCGTTTGGAACAGCACACGTAGAATACTGTTCTATGAAATTCATCACTAAGTCATCCGGATCTGTTCCAAATTTAGGTGCATCCTTGATCCACAACAACATATGTATATGAGGAGCACCTCTTGCTTGGTACTCCTTTCTCCAGAAGAAATCCAACACCTCTCCAAGAGGTGGATTCTTCTTATTTGTGATGAAAGACATCATAGCTTCAAATCTATGATTGAAGTACCTGCATACATTCACAGGATCCAAAGAACACAGTTCTGCAGGTGTCTTGAATTCAATGTTTTCAATATTTCCATTTGCCTCTCGTAGAAATTCAAGTAAGTCTTCCCAGCCATACTCGGCACAGCTCAGAGTGAGGAACCATGTCGGAGTTCCTAAGTTCCTCAGCATACATTTTAAATCACCATGACGACGGTACCAGTACTCATTAGTACCACGCTGACACGCCATGAGATTAATTAAGTGAGAATCCAAAATACTGTCTTGGACATTGACTTTATGCATAAAGTCCCTTGCCGAGATATTTCGCATCTGTATACCACTTTTTAAGATGTGGTTCACTGCATATGACAGTCCAGACAGATCGCTTTCAAACAGGAGATGAAACAAATAGGGAATGCATTGACGAAACCTAGGATCGTCTGCATACAATCGTAAAGTCCGGTATTCAGACGCAGGAATTTGATGAGGTCGCTCATCATATCTTCCTCCTCGACCTGTGGGAAATAGCTGTGGGAAACACCGAGCTTCCAAACTTTCCTCCCAAACACTAATGGGACTCCCTTTAGCTTGTTTCATTTGAAACAACTCAATAGCATTCCCCATGACTTCCTTGGAATGCAAAGGATGAACACTATAATGTTCATATATTTCTTCACTTTTAGAGGCTTCTACTTTCTCAATTTGGCCAGCACACAAATCGCTATCCTCTTCATCACTTACTTCCTCTTCTGCAACATATACATTCTTATAGTACTTATTATTTGTCTTCAAATACACTGTTGCCTTTTTGACTTTCCTAACATCCACTAAATCTTGCCATATTTTCTTATTCTTTGTCGGAACCCCATTAACTAAGATAACCAGAGGTTCCTCTTCTACTTTTTCTATTCCAATTGTGTTAATGTTTTTGTTCAAATCTAGAGGCAAATAAACAACTCTTCCCTTTAATCCTCTCTGTAAATCTGCTGGAGGCAACTTCCCTGTCTTTGGCTCCATTCTTACAATAGCCTGAAAGGGATGGATACTTTGAATCAAAATACATTCATAAGTATTTAAATCCTTCAATTCAGAAGGAATCTCAACCAATTCCAGATTATTATGAACTGCCCTAGCAGGCATCTGGTTTTGGTTTAATTTATTACAACAATAAGTACACACACGTTGATCCGATCCTAAATCAAAATAATTTTCTACCATCAAGTATGTGGCAAAATCCTTCCATTCACTATTATTTTCCCTTTCACTTTTTGCATATAAATCCACTACTTTAGTCTGATTCTTATAATAAGTGCGTCGACAACATACACAAGTGAAATTAGGCCTCTCACTTGATTTCATCTGAAAAGTGGCAATTTCCTTCTGAAAATTATCTGTACTGGAAACCTGTACATTATCTTCAACATTACCCTCTACTTCAGGGTCAATTTGAACATTCTCATCTTTACTACTAAAGTAACAAAACTCAATTTCTTCACAAATATTCTTCACATCTATTTCAGAACCATGCAAAAGAGCAGCACATAATTGTTTAAGCATAATTGCTGGACTCTTAGCATAATACAACATTCTCACTAATGTTCTCACTTTATTATGATGCACTGCTAGCATCCTGAAATGATGAAAAACACTCTGGCATACTCTCCTGGAAAGACAAGCCAGTGAATGACCACGCAAACCTGTCATTTGTCTCACTCTGCAAGGATCTAAATTTTGCAACAACTTCATTTTCTGCTTCAAACTTTTCTTATTAAATGTCCGTATAAAATCACAAAGCAAATTGATGGAAACCTGTCGCACACTGCAAATAGAACTACACTTCCAAATGTACACAGGACCCTTAGGACGTCTTCCTAAAACCTCATCACTTAGCACCTCTTCTGTCTCTGTTGTCACAAGTTTTTCCTTTTCAACTGGACAACCATCCTTCACTTCATCAGCTCGACCACTGGTGTCAACTGCAAACATCAAATCATTATCCTGAAAATAACTCTCCTCATTAAAAAAATGCCTCAGAACTTGAACTATGTATCCATTCTCCGGAAAAAACTTCACAAAAGTTACTACGATTTACTACTCTCTTCCATCTACTGTTTGTTTTGAAATCAGAAATTACCTTGCTTAGTTTCCTAATTCTATTGATTACCAAAATAAACAACTTTCGCTTAATTTCAAAAGCATGATCAATAATTTTCTCTACATTTTTCTTCTTCTTATAAAATGCCGCTTTCTGTTGGCCTTTTTTAATATTTCTTAATAAATTAACTACTATCCTGTTACGGAACATTCGTTTTCGAATGTCCCTAAACTGTTGTTTCCTTCTACTATCATGCACAGAGTTATCTCTTCCTCTACCAATAACATTTTTGATGGGTCTTTCCTTTCCATTTAAATTACTCTTCTTTTTCTGAACTGAAACATTTTGGCGCAAAATACTTTTTTTACTAAAAATATTTTTTAAGAATGATTTTGTGCTCTTACCCGGAGCTTTCTTGGTGTTTTGATAAGTATTTGGGGAAGAGGACTGCTGCAATAAAACATCATCCTGCTGTCTTTGACGTTTTCTAGCCTTTCTAATTCTATTTTTCGTAGGCATTTTTCAAATTTAAAAAAGATCTGCAGTTGAATCTGTGGAAAAATATAATAAAAAATGTTATTAACCACTATTACCAAACAGTAAATGAATAACAGTCATCAAAAACTTAACGCCCTACTTATTATTTAACATAGAAAATCTTTTGCACCAGCACTGCATCACAAGGACATTTTCAGTCATTTCCTCTTGAATGCAGGTATACAATTGATTTATGTGCTGTGTTTAAAAACGATTTTTTGAAATCAATTACATTTCTGGATATGTACTGCTAGAGCTTTATAGGTTGCTTTGGGTCATATTTATAAGGCATATGAGTGTCTATAATGTTATTTTTCCTTTTTAAATGGAAAGCGTTCTTCATGGTGCAAGTTTCTTATAAATACGCTCCCATCTGCGAAACGGAACTTTGCGATGCGAAGCTGATTGCCTCCCCGGTGTCTGTCAACATTCTAAACAGACCGGAGCGGCCGCCATCTTATCTCTCGGTAAGATCGAGAGAGAAGAAGAGGTGAAAAACGAAGGGGGAATTTAATGAAAGGGGGCAAGGTATACTCCTCTTGACCCCCTAGGAATGTTGTCGGGGTTTTTAAAGGGTCCCGTGGGGAAAATAAAAAAAATATATTTTTCACGGTAGAAGCGCTTTCCGAACACCGAACTGGGCCGCAAACTGCTGGCGAAACGGGAATAGGTATAAGGGGGTGCGGGAGACCATTTTGTGCTTCGTTTTAATTAAATTACTAAGTATAAGGGGGTGCGGGAGACGTATCCTAATCCCTTATATTTTCTGAGGGTGGCTGAGAAGGCTCATATATGTTGATACATGTGTTCCAGCGGCTGTGCGTGAGCTTTTTTTTTTCTTTGCTGCGTCACGTCTGTTAACGTTCGATTCGAAGGAAATCAGGAAGTGTTGACAACCAATTTGTCAGTGCGATAAAATATTTCGTTATAAATGAATCCTTATTGATAAACATTGTCTGCGCCATCTTGTCTTTTTTACAATGCCACAATTTTGTCGTGCACGGTAGCCATTTTAGATGCCAGGCCGGTCCCAGGCTATCACCTAGCCCCAGCTGTAGAGAATCCACACATACCAACCCTCCCGATTCAGGCGTCAGACTACTGATTTCAGTGCTACTCTCCCGCCTCCCGATTCCTGCAATCAAAAACGCGGGGGTATATTACCAACCACTAGCGATAACTTCTTTAGAGACAAAAATTATCGCCGCACATCGGCGATTTTTATCGCAGATAAACCTTGCTATTAGCAAGGTTTATCGCAAATGCGATAAAAAACGGCCGCAATGCATGAATATCGCTGAAAAGTCAGCAATATTCATGCATTATCCAGCAAATGCTCTTAGCCATGTTATCCACCTCTCATTGGATAACATGGCTAAGAACTGCTCGCAAATGCGATAAGAAGCGGCCGCAATGCATCAATATTGCTGAAAAGTCAGCGATATTCATGCATTATCCAGCATATGCTTTTAGCCATGTTATCCACCTCCCATTGGATAACATGGCTAAGAACTGCTCATGGCCCCATGAGGAACGCTTTCCATTTAAAAAGGAAAAAATAACATTATAGAAAAGAATCGTTTTTAAACACAACATATAAATCAATTGTATACCTGCATTCAAGAGGAAATGACTGAAAATATCCTTGAGACACATGAAAGCGTTTTCTGGAATGCCCTAGCACCATTTTTTGGACATTATTAACATGGCTATGTAACTCCCATAATCAAAATCTAAATTTGCCAAGCGCAGGTGGCAACGTATTTACAAGACACTTGCCCCATGAGGAATGCTTTCCATTTAAAAAGGAAAAAAATAACATCAATTACACTCAAATGCCTTATAAATATGACCCAAAACAACCTATGAAGCTCTAGCAGTACATATCCAGAAATGTAATTGATTTCAAAAATGGTTTTTAAAAACAACATATCTGTTTCAGCTTACATAAGAGACCATGGAATGGGCTTCATATACAACAATAACTTGTGTTACTGCATGCCAGAATGCTACACCGAATATGCAATTACAATTTCTCAAAGTAACAAAATCTATTTCTATATCACTACAGACAAAGCCACAGTTTAAAAACACAGCTTTCTTCATCATTTTCTCCTTAGCAAGGTTTATCGCAAATGCGAAAAAAAACGGCCGCAATGCATAAATATCGCTGAAAAGTGAACGATATTCATGCATTATCCAGCAAATGCTCTTAGCCATGTTATCCACCTCCCATTGGATAACATGGCGAAGAACTGCTCGCAAATGCGAGAAAAAAACGGCCGCAATGCATGAATATCGCTGAAAAGTCAGCGATATTCATGCATTATCCAGCAAATGCTCTTAGCCATGTTATCCACTTCCCATTAAATAACATGGCTAAGAACTGCTCAGGGCCCCATGAGGAACGCTTTCCATTTAAAAAGGAAAAAATAACATCATAGAAAAGAATCGTTTTTAAACACAGCATATAAATCAATTGTATACCTGCATTCAAGAGGAAATGACTGAAAATGTCCTTGAGACACATGAAAGCGTTTTCTGGAATGCCCTAGCACCATTTTTTCGACATTATTAACATGGCTATGTAACTCCCATAATCAAAATCTAAATTTGCCAAGCGCAGGTGGGAGCGTATTTACAAGACACTTGCCCCATGAGGAATGCTTTCCATTTAAAAAGGAAAAATAACATCAAAGACACTCAAATGCCTTATAAATATGACCCAAAACAACCTATGAAGCTCTAGCAGTACATATGCAGAAATGTAATTGATTTCAAAAATTATTTTTATAAACAACATATCTGTTTCAGCTTACATAAGAGACCATGGACTGGGCTTCATATACAACAATAACTTGTATAACTGCATTCCAGAATGCTACACCGAATATGTAATTACAATTTCTCAAAGTAACAAAATCTATTTCTATATCACTACAGACAAAGCCACAGTTTAAAAACACAGCTTTCTTCATCATTTTCTCCTTAATTCATACTATTCTCTATCTAAAATAAATAAATCTTTTCTCACCTTAGCAAATACTTTTTGAGTTTTGAAAACAGTCTCAGAAATACACCAAATTGTCTTCAGCAGAAGAAAAAGGATGCACACCAGAGTCTGCAGCTATTGAAAGCACAGAAATACAGATATTCATTTCACATATCTCTCATATTAGCAAATCATAACTCTTCCCTCACTTTTTTCAAATCAAAACCCTTCCCCCCTCTGCCCTCTCTGCCTTTTTTCCATAGCAACGACCTCCTGGAAGACCTCTCATGTTTGCAAATTCACACAACAATGTTTCAATTGAACTCTGAACTCTCAGTACACCTGCGTATCCAGTGCAATCTTTCATTAAAAGTTTCTTCCTTGACCATTCAAATTACATCTTTCAAAGAACACATCCATGCACCCTAACTTTCTGTTTTCAGAAATGGAAATACACCAATCACTGCTAATGAATCATTAGCATTGGAAATCCACAGTTTTTTTTCTTTACAAACTCCTACTGTTTCAACTGCCCTTTCATTACCACACTTCATCTGACTGCAGCACAACCTTCTCCCACCATGTTTAACGTCTGGATTGTTGGACATAGTTACATCCACTGGGCTCAAAGGTATGCTGAGAGCAGAAATTTACACAACCTCAATTTACAAGATGTGGAAATTAAGTGGTTGGGCCAAAGAGGATTTAAATGTCACCAATTGATACCATTGGTGAAAACCTTTATGCATTTGCCAAAACCTGACCTGTTAATTGTGCACTGTGGAGGTAATGATTTGGGCACTTTGACAGGGGTAGGTCTGGAAATGCTTTTAAAGGACACCTTTGAGCAATTAATGGCACTTTTTCCTCAAACTGCCTTGGTATATTAAAATATATGCCAAAGACAGAAATGGAGGTGGTCCAACCAATTTTGTCCACAAATTGAGAAGTCGAGGAAGCATGTAAACAAATCTGTTTCAGCTTTCATGAGCGACCATGGAATGGGCTCCCTGTACAACAATAACTTGCGTTACTACATGCAAGATATCTACAGAGGAGATGGAGTTCACTTCTCAGATGAGGGCAACAGAATTTTCATTCTGAATTTAAGAATGTGCCCTGGTACCTACTTATAAGTACCTAAATGTACCATAAACCCAAAAGCTCTTCTCAGAGCTACCCTTCATCTAATCACTCACAATTATTATTTTTTTCTAACTTTTTTCACTAATTTTCCACAAAATACGCTCCCCGGTTCGCTAACCGAAAGCTAACCTCGCGGAATTTTTTAAAAAAATGTTTTTTTTCCGCACATTTAAGCCTCCTCAGCCACCCTCAGAAAACCTAGGGGGTCAAGATAAGTCTACCGTGCCCCCTTCTACACATTCTGAACATTATTTGCCCTCCATCTTGTATCTTAATGCGACCGAAACACAAAATGGTGGACTCCTGTGACGCTTAAGGTTCGCTAACCGGGCCGCTTTCCAGAAAGCGGTCCTAAAAAAAGGTGGGAAAGTAATTAGCAGAAAAACGACTAGAGACACTCTCACCAAATATAGATTAGCTCATACTACATAACAATCCCTTTCATTCTCACAAATTTGATTGAAATTTCATTTAGCCATTTAGCCTGTAGACCTATCTAAATACCCTGAGGTAAATTACTTCACAAAACACATCTAAAATATTGGAATTGACAACCAATGAAAACTTTACTTTCATTTACAATTTTTATTACCTGACATTTGATTGGTTATATACCTGAATATATATAAAGGAAGAGAAGGAAACACAGCCATTTTCACTGCTACTTCCTGAACTACATTTCAAGAGCCTTTTCACCTCCCTGTAAAGTTATTTGATAATTTGTAAGTGGCACTTTAATTTAATTTGTAAAAACGTTTATTGATAATTATTTACTGTCCCCCTGCTATAGTTATAGAAACAGATAACCTCCTCTGTTACATTTATTGATTGACTTACACTTCTCTGCTATAATTATGAATTTACTTACTTTAACTTCACTGTTAAAAAAACAGAACTACATGTCTGAACTTAAACCCAACAGTGCCCTAACTCTTCTAATATAATTATTTTTTTTATGCAATTTACAGCAAAAAAAATGGAAGGGGAGCAAGAAAAAACTAATGTTTCCTTCGAGATTACATCCGAAGACATTGTAACTGAAGAAAATGTGGATGAAGATTTTATGGATCAATCTTTTAACGAACAATTTATTCAAACCTTACAAGAGACAGAAACATCCATGTTTGACGAGATACCAGATGATATAATGCTGGAAGTTTTAATGAACTATGAAAATAATAAATAATTTTTTTTAAAATCAAAATAAATAAATAAAAAAAACGAACAAAAACAACAAATAATTAACATACAGTATTAGAAAAGTCTATCATTCTTTTATCCTTAAAGTACGCTGCCCAGACCGCTTTCCGGTTCGCGAACTTGGCGCTTACCACGCAAAAAAAAAAAATATATATATTTTTTTTGGACCCTCCTAGGCCCTTTTAAAACCTCCACATAAAACCTAGGGGGTCAACGAGGATCTACTATGCCCCCTTATGGTAATTTCCCCCTTTGTTTTGGCCTCCTCTTGTCTCTCGATCCTACCGAGAGACAAGATGGCGGCCGCTCCGGACTGTTTAGAATGTTGACAGACACCGGAGGGCCAATCAGCTTCGCATCGCAAAGTTCCGATACGCGAAAAATTCACTAACCGGATCGCTGCCCGGAGCGCTGTTACAGATATATATCTTGATTTAAACGTTAATTTCTCAAAATCCACTGAAGCACATATATTGAGACCTAGCAAAGGCTAACAGTCCCTACAATTTTGCCAAGTTTCGTGAAAATCCATTCAGCCGTTCGGGCTAAAAGTGAGTCCAACCGCCCTATGGAAATTAACATGGGAAAAACGCGTTTTGGGACCCCCCTTTTTTCTCGGCCCCCCCTTGACGACCCCCCCCAAATTTCCAGGAGCTGCTCAGAAACAAAATGTGCCATTTTCCTGAAAATTTCAGCCAATTCCGTCCACAAACGCCAAAGTTATTAGGCATACAATTTTCAAAAATCCCATAGGGAAAAAATCCTAACTATATATACCTACTGGCGACCGCCAGTAGGTAATATATATATATATATATATATACATATATATATATATATATATATATATATATATATACATATACGTATATATATATATATATATATGTATATATATATATATAAAAAGCCACAACGAGTAGAGAAACCACACGCTGACGAGACCGTGTACCGGACAAATTAAAGTTTTATTTGTCAAAACCCTGGACGCGTTTCGCCTGACCAGCAGGCTTGATCAAAAACATGTCATTGAAATAGAAATAGGACTCACATATTGCCTAGACCTATACTTTAAGAAGAACGGGCGCCATTTTGAAAGAGTAAATATACAACGCTTTCAATGCATAATATTGAATCACAAATAGATATGTCACAACAGGCAAGCATGCCTACTACTGTCTAAGCTCCAAAAATTCATGTGTGTACATGTGTGAGCGCTTCGTGCAATTTTTCTCGCCAAAAGCAAATTGTCATACCATAATAACGATATAAATATCAGTTGCGAGAGAGATGGTGGTAATACAAAATAACCGTTCAAATACATATAAATATATTGTCCACAAGATTATATAAGGGATCATCAATAAATCTACTCTTAAAATTATTGGATGAATTGAGCTTACGATATATCAAATAATAATTTCAAAAATTAAAAATATAGTCATGTACAAATACTGAACATTCTGACCAATGAAATTGGTGACACTCGATCATAAAGTGCCTACTACATATGTAAACTTTCATATGTGCAAAATTTGCGATAATGAAGTGCAAATGTGCCTCTATATCTTACTGTGCAAATACGCATTTGTGCCACCCTATGCTGTCGAATCAGCTATCAACATGATATCATTACGTTCCGATGTTCAGGGTACAAACCTATGCTCATAATCCCAATTTTGTAGACAAAAATGATAAAATAAATTCCCTGTAGTATACACACCATGAATTGCATGAAGAACTGCGCGAGTTTATAACTTCCATAATGTACTCTTATTAAATACACCATGCAGCCCACGAAAGCTGCATGACTGCAATGCACTGGCTCAAACAACATACAAATAATGTGTTTTGTCAGAGCGAATATGTGACAAAGTCTCTATGTATGCTAACGTTATTGAGAGAGTTGTCCTTGTAAGAATATAATATGTATATATATATATATATATATATATATATATATATATATCAATCAATCAATCAATCAATCATCGCATTTATATAGCGCACTACTCACCCAGAGGGTCTCAAGGCGCTGGGGGAGGGGGGTCGCTACTGATCGAACAGCCAGGTCTTGAGTTGTTTCCTGAAGGCGAGGTGGTCCTGGGTCAGACGGAGGTGGGTGGGGAGGGAGTTCCATGTCTTGGCGGCGAGGTAGGAGAAGGATCGTCCCCCTGTGGTGGCTCTTCGGATGCGGGGGACGGCGGCGAGGGCGTGGCTGGTCGATCGAAGCTGGCGTTTGGGAGCGTAGAAGTTGAGGCGGCTGTTGAGGTATCCTGGGCCTTGGTTGTGTAGGGCTTTGTGTGCGTGGGTGAGGAGACGGAAGGTGATTCTCTTGTTGACCGGGAGCCAGTGTAGGTCTCTCAGGTGTCCGGAGATGTGGCTGCGACGGGGGATGTCCAGGATGAGTCGTGCTGAGGCGTTCTGAATCCGCTGGAGTCTCTTCTGGAGTTTGGCGGTGGTTCCGGCGTAGAGGGAGTTGCCGTAGTCCAGACGGCTGGTGACGAGGGCCTGGGTGACCGTCTTCCTGGTCTCGGTGGGGATCCACCGGAAGATCTTACATAGCATGCTCAGGATGTTGAAGCACGACGAGGAGACGGCGTTGACTTGTCTGGTCATGGAGAGGGAGGAGTCCAGGATGAAGCCCAGGTTGCGTGCGTGGTCTGTTGGTTTGGGTGCGCTGCCTAGGGCGGGGGGCCACCAGGAGTCATCCCAAGCGGCGGGTGAGGATCCCAGGATGAGGACTTCCGTCTTGTCCGAGTTCAGTTTCAGGCGGCTGTTCTTCATCCATTCGGCTACCTCTTTCATCCCTTCGTGAAGGTTGGCTCTGGCGGGGTCGTTGGTAAGGGAGAGGATCAGCTGGGTGTCATCAGCGTAGGAGATGATGTTGAGGTTGTGCTGGCGTGCGATGTCTGCGAGGGGGCTCATGTAGACGTTGAAGAGGGTTGGACTGAGCGAGGAGCCTTGAGGAACGCCGCAGATGACTTCAGTGGCTTCAGATCTAAACGGAGGGAGGCAGACTCTCTGTGTCCTTCCGGCGAGGAAGGAGATGATCCACTCCAGTGCCTTCTCCTGGACTCCGAAGTTGCTGAGGCGTTGTACTAGGGTACGGGGGCAGACAGTGTCGAAGGCCGCGGAGAGGTCGAGGAGGATGAGGGCCGCTGTTTCTCCGTTGTCGTTGTCTATATATATATATATATATATATATACCACTCACAGCTCCATTGGGTAATCGTACCCATAACAGAAGACGGCACTCATGGGGGAGGGAGTTCAATAGATTTTATTCAGAACTCCGGGCAAAACAAGACGCGTTGTGGCGATTAGCCATTGTCAATTTCCGCACATTAAAACAAACACCACACACTAATGTTGTTTTTTCAATTCATAAAGTGTTTAAAAATTCATACCATCATTGTCCTATGCAATGTAACAAATAAATTGCACTTCATTCAATTCCATCACTCAGGAACTCAAAGAAACATTCTAGCCTGTGTTTTTAAAAAATCAAGGTAAACAGATTTAGAAATACATTTTAAACATGTACCTGTTCCACTGGTGAAAAATACAGCTGCCTGTAAAGGGACAGAACCTCCATTGCCAGCAACTCCAGCTCCTCTTGGGAGAAGGCTGTGGCCCTGTCATCTGCTCTTCCTGGCATTGTGACTCCCAGAGGTCGGAAACAGCATCAAAAGTTGAGGAGGTCTTGTTGGCTCCAGTGTTAGGAGGGAAGTATGCTTTTTATTAAAGGCTGCATACATGTACATGACGTACACAATCGCCTATGGAGGTGATACAGCCATTGGCTTGCATACATTATCTCACACACATTAGCCTATGGATGTGTCCGTAGTGGACTTTCCCACCCACTACCCTGTCAAGTTCCGCCGTTGACATCTTATTATAAATGTCCTGCAAGGTCAGACGCCCACTATTTTAGATAGTCAAATAGTGTGTTTGGCCATTTCTAGAACTTGCCACCATGAAAGAATAGGATATTATAAAAAACAAATCAGATTTGGCTAAGCAGACCATTTTTTAATTTTTTTTATTTTTTGGGGTTTTTTATAGTGCGAACTTGACCCGAAGGTATCGATCAGAGTGCTCTACATAGCACCAGTTGTGTTACATGAGGACACATTTGATTTTTTTTAGGCATGAGGAGATCAAGTGATTTGCCCAGAATCATAGGATGTTCACCGTCATTACCGAGACTCGAACTCAGTTCCCCAGATTCGAGGTAGACCGCCCAGGCCATTATGTCATCTGCCTCATGATAGAAATCCCACATCTATTAAACCAATTATCAAACTTATGGCAGTACTTTATTTCATAGGATCATTCCAGTACACTGTGGCAGTATCTGGTGAAGTTATTTCTTCAATGATGAGATACATCAAAAGTTTCATTCAGTTTCCACAACATGAGGATTTTGCAAATATGAAGGGTAGTTTTTATGGTTTGGGTCACCTACCACATGCGGTTGGAGCAATTGCCTTAGAGCCACCACACACCAGAGAACAAGTTCTATTCTATTCTATTCTACCTTGCACTTACATAGCACATGACTATGCGAAGGTCTCCCATCGCTGTCAGTGAAAAACGTCTCTTTTGATACCTTTGAGTGGCTATTTTAAAATAGCCAGGTTTTAATTACTTTGTGGAACAGCAGTTCCTGTGTGGTTGATCTCAGAGGAAGGGCTATGGAGTTCCACAGCTTAGAAGCATTAAACTGAAAAGACTGTCCTCCCATCCCTAGCTTCTGATAGTAGACCATTTGACAATTAAGGCATTAGAAGAGTGATGAGATCCCCAGTGAAATAAGGGGAAAACAGGGAATGGATGATCAGGATTCTGGTGTTAAGAAAGGCCCTGTGGGCAATGCAGAGTGATTTAAACATAATATATTCTGCTTAATGTATTCCGGTACCGGGAATCAATGCAGAGATTTGACAATGTGGCAGGTGGAGTGTTGGTTATGGACGTTGTAGAGAAGTCTACTGCAATTGGAAGAACTTCCATTCAATCAATTTGTAAGTTATCTGTTTACCTAAATTGTACATCACAAGTGTCTGTGCACATTTCTCCAGATCAACCCATGATTCCTTTGCTCTATGGAGCAGCAGCATACCACTTCCAATGTCACAACTTGGACCTGAGAGGGCCTGGCTTGTTGGTAAGTACAATCTGTCATTATATTGTTTGGGTCAATTCTATATGAATATTCAGAAAAAAGTTCCTTTCATATAGGAAACTAAGATTATTGTATCGGACCATGGTTGTTAGCACCGCTAAGGAGTCCAACAATGCCATGGGGTGTTCACCTTAATGAGGCCCATGGAAGAATTCAGAGGCCAGTAGAGCATTTCGCTGTCAGGATATGACTGGTAGAAACCTTGTCTACTCATCTGATAAGGTGTGCCAAATCACCTTGGTCTGCTGCATGATGGAGACGATGAAGAGCCACTTGGTGATGATATAGAAATGCCAAATAAAAATGATATTGGTGAAGACTAAGAACTTGACTTACGTCAAGATGTTATTGACAACTTCCTCACATGAGTGTAATTATAAAATAACATACTATGACATTAAGGTTAAACCAACTTTTAATCTAATGAGGATAAAACGAAATCCAGGCCAAAGACGTTTACTGATCAACGTTTAGACACATTGACTACTGAGTTCATTTACGTTGTTTATCTTTTATTGTTCTTTGAAACTGTGTCCTGAAAATGATTTATTTGTAAAGATTCTATTTTGTAATGTAATTAAATTTATTAATTTTTCATTTATCTGTTTTAGAACCCTTCGCCAGGTCATCTTCATTTGGACATTTCAAAGTTTTCAGTTATTTGCTTCAAAATACAAAGGGAATATGGATTGATCCTGTGAAAGGCACACAAACACTTTGAGTGTATATATCTTGTTCAAAAACAACTTGCACAGTTATTGATTTGAATTTCTTAAGATTGCAGTAGACTTGTTTTCTGTCGAATGGTGCCACCGAGCCAATATGTGCTGCTTAAATTTATCTAACCACATGTGATATTCCACCCAAAGCATACCAATCTTCCTTCATATTGGCTAAATCCTTCTTTTGTGTTAAGTGTATGAAGCTGTTGATGTGTCTCATCATTGTAAAAAGAGCTTCTTCTATCATACCACTTATAGTTGGTTGTCACATTGCACCAGATACTGCAACAATGTCTTGGAATTATTCTGTGGCTACAAAATGGAGTAATGCCAGGATTTTCACTATTTGTGTTATTGATGTGGGATTACTGTTCTGAGCCAGAAAATCAGACTCAACATAATGACAGAAATCAATGATAGTTTGCATATTGAATCAGGTTTTTTTGATTATATCACGTTCTTCAATGGTGGCAATGTTTGAAACTGTACATGTTAAAATTGCACAGATGATTTAGACTATGCATGGGTTGCGGCTCAATCCGATAGCCTCCAGAGACAGTGAGAAATGCTTACAGGGCACGTTGAGGCATTTCCGCTTCCGGAGGCACGTTGGAATTTGCTACGGCTTGGAGGCTTTGGAAGCCGGGGAGGCCAGGGAAGATTGACCCGCCTGTCCATCAGCTTCAGCAGGAAGACTTGCAGGAGGACTGCACTGCCTGGTACAGATACCAACATTAGCGCCGACAAGCAGGAGTAGGCAAGTAAATTAGGAGGTGCCCGAGTGCAACAGAGTAGCGGCCAGATTTTGGGTGAGAGCTGGGCCTCCGCAGAAGCAGCCCAGCTAGGCCTGGGTAAGACTTGCGGTGGACCTGCAAGCTCCCGCTCGGGCTTCCTTTTTCTCCTTCTGATGCCCCTCTCAGGTCTTTTATGGACTCCTCTGGTGACCCCCAGCTTTCCCCCCTTCTTTTGCACCCTCTTTAGGGATTTCTTGGGTGCAGGGGTGGGGCTAGGTGGGACCAAGCATGGAGCACCAGGAGCCAAACACCCTGCGGCCCAGAAGACATCAAGCCCACATTACCTTGGGTCAGTGGACATCTAGCTCTCATTACGATGGACAGCATTGTGGAAGAGGAGTCCCCTTTTGACCTCCCACTGCTGATACCCCGCTGCTCCTGGTCCAACCTGGTCCTTCCAGGCCTTTTCTTATTTTTTTCAATGGAGAGGTGCTGGAGCACCTGCGAAGGTCCTATGAGGGCCTACTCTCTTGTTTGTGCTAAAGAGGTAAAAAAGGATTCCGCAGTCATCAGGTGGTTTTGAAAGTGGGTCGCCACACACCGGGCTGTATTTTATCTATCACAGTGCACCTGGTCAGAAAAAGGCAAGCTGACCACCTAGACAACAGCCATACCTAACTTCAAGAGAATGATCTGACAAATAAAAGTCTAATGTACCATGAATCATGTGATCATCACACTGGCCCTCTAAAACAAGTACCTGGGGATGTGGTTCACTGAATCAACTCAATCATCCGCCCATATAAATACATTAAAAATCAAAATCATCAGCAATTATCTATGCGTAGCCAGGCTTAATAACAATTTAAACAGCCAGTCTGCGGAAGGAATAATGAAAGTCATTCAAGCCTCCCTCTGTCCAGCACTTCAATGTGGCCATCAAGCCTTCTCTGGAGCATGCCCAGAACTTTTTGAGAATGCCCAGTGTCTGGGATATAACAAAATCTTTCAACTGCTAAAATACCTCGACAGAGCAAGACTCAGATTGGAACTTGGGCTAGTGAAACAATCCTTCACTGTCAAGGCAGACTTCTTGAAATGTTATATTCGCCTATTAGAATCACCAGAGAGTTCCCTCAAGGTCTGCCTCAGAGCCGTTTTCGCAAACACAAGTCCCTGTAGAATAACAACTGCAGAGAGCTGTAGTAACTACTGCGATAAATAAAACAGCGATCACTCTGGAGCCTATCTCCTACATAATATGGTAAAAGACCGTCAACAGCAAGTGCGACTGGCCTCATTTCAGCAGGATCAACCTTTCTTAAACTCAACAAAGTTCTTTGACCCTTTAAACTCTTCTTATCTGTTAGCAAAAGCCCAGCCTTTTTTGTCAGCTACCCTCATAATTATAACCCGGGGAGAGATCATGTATATGCGATTGCTGGGCTTACTGATCCTAGACCATTATAGGTTAATCAAGATAATGGAGGCACCTGCAGGCTATTAAATTACAAACACGAATCATGGTGGCACCTTTTGGGCTGTTGCCTGGCTATTATCAAACAAACAAGAACCATACTCAGGCAATTATTTCCGAAACAAGAGCTCACACCTGCATCGAGATCCGGGCAGAATGTATTTCACAAGTGAAGGTTTTTATTCTTGCTCGAGGTGGGAGATTTGTAAAAATACTGAGCGATGCATTGCACCCTTGCCCTGAACCCTTTTCAACGTCCTTATGAATGTCAGAAATTGACATCAGACTATTACACAAAGAAAGAGGGAAATAAATAACTTTGCCACACCTCTGGATTTCACAGGAAACCTGAGATTTGAAGCAACAGTGTGGTGGCACGCTGTTACTGGTGCACCTAGCACTACAAAGGCAGGCTTTCCCGTAGGAATCAAGAACAACTTTATTAGAATTACAATTATCACTGTGCTAAGGAACGTCCTCTTGAGTACATTTTGACCCTTTTTAACTTGTATACATCATGGCACCACCACTTTATTCGATTGTGTTCCAAGGAATAGCTCCAATTTCATAACCACATTCGATTACCTTACCAAGAAAATCCAATCCCTTCTTCAAAGCTGGTCTCCTCTGTTCCTATCCTGGTGGGGCAGACTAGATACCATTAAAATGATGATTACACCTCATGTACTCTGCACTGTGTCTATGCTCCCCATAAAAATACCAAATTCTTAATTTACTCGCTTAAACTCTATTTGTTCCAAATTTCTATGGAATGATAAACATCCCCGCATCGCTTTGCATAAACTCATCCATCCCAAGAACGAAGGGGGTGTCCGCTTTCCCAACTTCAAAACATACCACTCTGCTTTTGTCATTAAACAATCCTTTTCTTGGCAGGGCTTTGGGGAAAACATGGCGGCCGCCGGTTAGGGCAGGTCGCGTCTCTTCTATGGAGCTCCAGTCAGCCCTGTGAAAATGCGGTGAATTTCGGCATGTAATCAGCGCGATTAGCATTTCCCCTGAAAGGACTGCCTTGGACCTTACTTCGCCGAAGCCATCCGTTTTATTTTGAAATGCGGTGAATATCAGCGCGTATCGGCACGATTAGGCAGGAGTCACTCGGTGTAAAGCAGCAGAGCAGCAGAGCCCAGTGAGAGGAGCTCCATGAGAGGCGGAGGCGGAGGCGGTCTCTAACGCTACCTGCTACATTTTTCTGCTACCGGGCTGCCGGTTACTTGCCGGTATGTAAACGCGCGGTTTGTAAACGCGCTGTCGTTTCACTTTCTCGCTTGCTTGCCTGCATAACACTTGATGTCAGTGTTCAGCTCGTGGTACTTCTGAAACAGGAGCCGAGCAGGCGTCGTTCTGAGTGAAATGGAGCAAGCGGAGTAAGCAGCATTATAGCATTAAAGTACTACGAGGCACAGGAGGTACAGGAGGTTGCTACCTTCAATTGTTTGGTTTCCTGACTTTTCTTTTTTTCACGGAGGAAAACACAGTTTGCTGGTGTGTGGATGTGTGGTGTCAAGATTTCGCCTTTTTCTACACTTTCCCGGTGGGCAGAGGCAGCCGTGGAGCTGCGAAGGAGCCGCAGAGCGGCTGCTAGAGGTGATCTCAGCAGCCTTTTTACATCAGTAAAGTGCCCTAATACTGATACAATTATAGGAGCTCAACCAGATACCCTCAACGTGAGCAAAACCCAGAGGACTTGTCGCTTTAAACCTAAAACAAAGACAAAGAAAAGGACAGGGACGGAACCAGAGGAGGAAGGAGCAGGAAAATTATTCGTCCATGCACTACCATCAAGTAAGGAGGTTGGGAAGGGATGTGTGTATATTAAAGGGAGTAAGGTCGGTGAAGGGGGTCAGTCTTTAGAAAGTGTGGAAGGTAATACCCTCACCGATACCTTTTCTAAATTGGATCTCAGTCCTGGTAACGTTAACACCTTGGCTGCTAGGTGTTTTCCCCCCCGGTGCTGGATCCTTTGCTTTCCCATTGTTCATGACGAGCTCAGCTCGTCATCAGCACAGCTCAACCGTGCATCATGACGAGCTGAGCTCGTCATGAGCATCGAAAGGGTTAAGGAGGGAGCTAAGAAGGGAACTAAGGACGTTGCAGAAGAATCAGAATCCGGCTCTAAAGAGAGTATGCAGGCCCCTTCTATATTTGTGTTTTCCGGTGTACACATCGGTAAATCCGCCACTACAGTAACTGCGGCCATAACCCCCCGGTTCGCTGGGCAAAAAGGTCCCAAAGACTCAAAAATTGGCACTAAATTAAAATCTAAAAACACTAAAGGTAGTGCAGCGAGGCTTACCCCTTCACTTAGATCTTATTTCAAGGTATTGCCTCAAGTTCTAGAAATCCCCAGCGGTCCATTAGAGGACAATAATAAGATGGGCAATATAGATGACACCCAAGGTTCCGTCCCTGGTTCCGTCCCTGGGGAGGCGGTGGAAGTGGAGGGAGAAGTAGACTCAGGTGCTGCCCATAATACCCCGGAAGAAGCAGGGCTGCTAGCCGCTCAGGATAAGGACAAGACAGGTGAGACCTTTGAGGTGAAGGAGAAGATTTCACTGGAGGATTTACTTCATGAAATTAAAAACGGGTTCGCTGAATCAAAACGTAACTAGCAGGAGATAAAAGCAGCGTTTGATGCCTTGGACAAGAGGGTAGATCTTCTCTCCGAGAGGACAGATACTCTTGAAAGCACAGTAACTGAGCTAAAAGCCAAGTTAGATTCTGCCAATGAAAAGATTTACTACTTAAGGCGAGATGGGAACGCAACAAAAGAGAGAGTGGAATCCTTGGAAAATTACTCAAGGAGAAACAACATTAGAATTCTAAAAGTTCCAGAGGGAAAAGAGGGGAGTGAAATGAAAAAATTTGTAGCTGCCCTGCTTAAAGAGTCCTTAAATCTGGAGGAATCCGCGGAACAGCTAGAAAAGGATATTCAGCGAGCTCACACAGATCCCTTCCGCTTAAAACAGGGGAGGTCTAAGCCTAGGAAAATTCTAGTTAATTTTCTGACCTATTCTATGAAAGAGAAGATTTTGAATTTAGCTCTAAAGTCCACTGCTTTAAAAGCTTCAGATTTCTCCTATGTTGTCAGATCTGACCTATCGAAATCTACTCTTGATTGACAATGGGAGTTAGGCCAGAAAATGGAGAAGTTTAGGGCTCTGGGAGCAACTGTCCAAATGAGTTTCCCGCTTTTCTGAGAGTCATGTATAATAACAAAATGCATAACATTCACTCTCCATTGGAGGCAGACGAACTATTGACATCTATTAATGATCATCAGCAGGGTAACATCTAACGATGGTTCTTAGGTTAAAACCGACATGACACATTGAGTCACTGAGTCAAATATAATGACAAGAAAGAGGTGAAGGGTACAGGAGATATAAGGACAGAGTATGGGGAAAAAAAGAAAAAAGAAAAAAAAAGGAAAAAAAAGGGGACAAAAGAAGAGGGAAACTTAATAAATAAATAAATAAATAAATAAATAAATAAATAAATAAATAAATAATATGCACATAAATAAGGGTATTTTCATCGATATGTATATTTGAAGTTAAAATATATATGTAACACCTAAATAGGGAAAATGGATCAGAACAAAACCAGTTATGTGGAAAGGTGTGCGACAAACACCTAAACTTAAATATCTCTAGTATTATTACTTTATATAATGATGAAGGCTTTTCCCTAGAAAGAATTAAGGCATGCCGGTTATATTCAATCAAGTAACTGACTTGGGCATATGGAACTCCATAGAGAGGCAAATCTGGCAGTAATAGCCAGATTAATTAAGGGGGGGTTTCCAGGGTGGGGGGTGAGGGGGGAGGGGTAAAACCATAAAATATACTCACTGTTCAGACACAGTTTCAAACACACTACTTCCATTAACTATACTTTTACTCATATTCCACTCAATCCTCACTGGGAGACGCAATACTCCATTGAGCTGGAGTAGGGAAAGGGGTTCGGACACTGGATGATGGGATTAAAATTTCTGTCCTGGAATGTCAATGGCCTGCGTGTTAAGAGTAGGAGATATAGAATAATGCAATATCTGAGGGACTCTCCGGCGCAGGTCATTGTCATCCAGGAAACACATCTTCTCCAGCATGAAGTGAAGGAAATGTTGAGTAAAATCAGATGGATAGATTGTTATATTTGCACTAACCATAATGCGAATATTCGAGGTATATTAATCATTTTCAAAAAGCAAAATAAAGCCCAGATTCTTGCATATGAGGAGGACCTAAGTGGGAGATGGCTATACGCCAGAGTCAGTCTAGATAATAGTACATACAATTTGGTTGGATATTACGGTCCCAATCAGGATGACCCCTCATATTTGATCAAAATCCAGAACCAGTTATTATCAACACAAGGTCAGATAATTTGGATGGGAGATTTTAACCTGGTACTTAACCCATACCTGGATAAATCCCCTAATTCAAGGGCATTAACTTTCAAAAAATCCAGGCAGGTGTTGGGGGACGTTATGTCGACACTCGGATAGGCCCATTTCACTGGAAGAAGTGAGGGAAAGCATCAATAAGGTGAAGAGGGGCAAGGCAACTGGACCGGATGGCCTTCCCGGTGAACTATTACGGGTCGTAGCTCCGGAAATAGTTTCGGTGCTAACAAGACTTTTTAATGACATTCTAATAAATGGCGTGGCTCCCCCCAAATCGTGGGGAGAGGCGATTATTGTCCTGATTCCGAAACCTGGGAAAGACCCAGCGAAATGTGGCTCATATAGGCCAATTTCACTTCTAAATAGTGACTATAAGATCTTTGCGGCTGTGCTGGCAAATAGACTTGGACGTGAGGTTGGGTCAATTATTCACCCTGACCAAAAGGGTTTTATAAAGGGTAGACAACTCTCGGACCTTACATACGACCTGATTGGGGCAGTGGATATTGCCTCTACGTTTTCCCTTCCTTTGGCCATTATGACCCTTGACGCTACCAAAGCGTTTGATCGTGTAAATTGGGCGTATTTAGCCGAAACTATGAAGAAATTCGCATTTGGTCCAAATTTTCGGAGATCAATTGGACTCCTATATCAAAACCCTAGAGCAAGTATCATGGTGAATGGTGTGTGCACTCAGCCCTTCCTGATTACTAGGGGGACAAGACAGGGGTGCCCCTTATCCCCTTTACTATTTAATTTATACATTGAGCCACTTGCACAATCTTTTAGGGACGACTCAAGAATTTCTTCATTTAAATTCGGCGGGTGGGAAAAGAAAGACGGGTTATATGCCGACGATATTGTAATATACACCAGCGATCCAGCAAATGCTTTCCCCATAGTGGTCGAAAAAGCCAAAGAATTTGGAGATATTTCTGGCTACGACATCAACGCCGATAACATGGAGCTGATGACATGGAATATTGCCAATCCGGGTGTGGGGGTGACGCCTTCAACTTGCTCAATACGTTATCTTGGAGTCAAAATTACACAAGATATTGACGCATTAGCAAAATCAAACTTAGACCTGGTCGCCAAAGAGTGTAGGGCGCTTTTAAGATCCTGGGTAGGTCTTAGACTATCAATTTATGGGAGGGTCAACATTGTAAAAATGTCCATCCTTCCGAAATTGACCTTTATCTTTAACACAATTCCAATTGCATTTGATTCTAAACAACTTCTTAAGTGCCAACAAGAAATAAACTCTTTCATATGGGGTTACAAAGCCACGAGGTTGGCTTGGAAAAAATTGAGGAGGAGGAGGGAAAAAGGTGGATTGGCCCTCCCAGATCTACAGTATTATTCCTGGGCGTTTCAGCTTTCTCATTCAAGAATGCTTCTGAAGACACCAGACCTCTCCTCAAATGGGAAGTTATATAAAGCTATGTTGGTAGGGGCAAACCACCCATTGGATGGGTTTCTTTTCAAATTCGGAGAACAAAAGTTTTTCAAGAAGGTGAGGTTGAAGACTTTATTAACGCAATTGAAGACATGGGTACAAATTAAGCGTAGAGTGGGGCTGGCGTATTATTCTAATCATGCACCAATTTGGGACTCTCCCGGGCTTCCACCATGCCTGCAGGATTCTCTGGCCACTCCCCTAATAACAGCTGGGCTTTCTAGATGGGGTGACTTACTTGGAGGAGGTATCCTGATATCGTGGGAAGACCTTAGGGAAAAAGTAGGGTTGACATTGTCAAGATACAAATACTTACAAATTGGCAGTTGGGCCAGAGAATTAATCAGGAAAGTCCCTAATATCGGGATAACTAGTCCTCTAGAACAACAGCTAATCGAAAAACAGATAGGAGGCAAAGAGGTGGCTTGTTGGTATTGGTCTATACAGGACGAGATAGATGGGGATTTTCACCTACCAAAACAGCTATGGAGGAGAGAAATTGCGGCAATAGAAGAGGACAGTTGGACAGAATCTTTCACCTTTATATAAAGTGGTAAAACCTGCTTGGCTTAGACGTAACCATCTGTTCACCCTACATCGGGCATATCTCACTCCCTTACGTCTATCCAAATTTCAAGAGGGGAAATGTTGTAACAAATGCCAACTGCCCTTAGCATCTGACATCCATATGTTCTGGGATTGCCCCCAGTTAGCTACGTTTTGGGCAGAGATTAAAGTTACTTTGGACTCAATTATCAAATCTGATATCTCCTTATCTGTATCACTTGTCATCCTTGGTGTAGACCAGAACATAACTGGGACAGCACGATCCTGTCTGTTTTACGCCATTCTGCTGGCAAGACGGCAGATATGCATGCATTGGGTAGACACCACCCCTACTACCCATTCAGCATGGCTAAACTCATTATATGAAACCTCAAAGGTAGATCTGAAAAGATCATGCAGAGTCCAGAATCTCACATTTTGGAAGCTTTTGACAGAGTGGAAATTAGGTCCTTTTTGTTTTTTTTTCCCCCAATATCCGATGATTAAGCCCACTCACTCAATAGTTCAGTATGGTGGTCCGCCCAGTTTTTGACATATATATACTGAATATTTTGGCACGAAGTTGCTTTGAGACATCGTCATAAGATGTATGGTTGTTCCTATCAACTCATAAAATTCTCTGTCTACTTCTGAAGCGGCTCAATCTTTAGGGCCTTGCTCCTAGAGGCAGTGAGATGTTTTGGTCGGTTCCTTCCACATCTAAGTGACGTGTGTCGGGCAAATGAGGATAAAAAAAAAAAAGAAAATTTAAAAAAAAGAAAAAAAAGATTAAAAAAAAAAAAACAATCCTTTTCTTTAGCTTACGATTATATGGTCTCCCCAATACCTAGATGGGTTGTATTTGAACGCTCATTGCTGAAGGACTTTTCCTTTCAACATACTGTTTTTATGTCCGACTGTTCTTTTTTGTCAAAACACCCAGTCCTAAAGTGTTCTCAAACGTTGTTGTGAGACACATTCTCTAAGGACTTATCTCCTCTCCAATGTTTTTTATCCTCCACTGTGTGGTATAATAAGTTTCGCAAATACAAGGGCAAGTCTTTCTATTTCAAATATTGGAAAGAGAAGGGTATTTCCTTTGTTCACCAATTTTTTTCTAATAACACTCTTCTTTCTTTCCCTGAGATGCAAACTATATATCAATTGCCCAACTCATGTTTACATGAATATACCCACATAACTGATGCTATACAGTCTCACCTATTGACCCTTTCCTCACCAGGTATCTTACCTTCATTCTTTCCTTCCTCTCCACTATATCCTTTATTTTCTTTTCAACAACCTAAAGCTGCTCTTGTCTATAAAATATTGTTATCAAATGTTATTGACCGACCCAAATCACCAACTGAAATTGCTGGGGAAAATGATTTAGATGTTTTGTTAGCTGTTGATGTTTGGGACCATATTTGGTCGAAGATATTTAAAGTTTCTATTGCTGCACATATTACCCAATCCCCCTTTTTTATTTATCATAGAGCTGTTCTTACTCCTGTAAGTATTTCCAAGTTTTCCCCTACATCCTCTTCTTTATGCTGGTCTTGCTCTTCTGCAACAGGTACGCTTAAACATCAATTATATGAGTGCCCTTCTGTTTTATCCTTTTGGAATTCTGTTTGGGATATATGTATGCAAATGTTTCATTGTTCTTCCTCTTTAACATTTGTGAATGTATTTTTAGGTTCTATATCTGATAATTTAGATATTGTTTCATATGAAGCTAAGTTACTTGATCTTTTCATTGCCATTGCATTTAAAGTGATTTTATCTTGTTGGAAAGATAATTGTAAATTATCTATCATGACTTGGTGGAATTTTATATGTGACGAACATAGGATTGCTGTTGCTTCCTCTTCCTCTGTTTCGTTAAAAACTAAGTCTGATCTCCTATGGCTTCCTTTTGTTACTGACCTCTCCTCTAGTCGTACCAATTGATTCCCTGCTTTGCTTTTCCCTCACATATATTCCTCATACCCCTGATTTTCTCTTTCCTTTCTCTTTTCATCTTTTCCCCTTTCCCGTCTTTCCCCCTTCTTTTCCTTTCCTTTCTGATCTTTTCTTTTCCTTTTCTTTCTCCACATAAAGGTTTTATCTGTATTTATATGCATTTTATGCCTCATGTTTTCTCTTATAATATTCATTGATATTATTGTGAAAAAACCATTGGTAGAACATTGTGAAAAATAATATCCACATGAATGCAATTTTTCTTTCGGTGGCTTGATGAAACTGAAACAAAATGCACGAGGTGTCAATTTAGAATTTAAAGTATGACAAAAAAGAGAGTGCCCTTATCAATCGGTTTGACTATATCAAAAGGTCTAAACAAAGACCCTGAGTGGCACTACTGGCTCTAAATTTAGTGACATATCGGTACAACACCTGTAAGACACCTCGCATTCTGTGCAAAGTGTGCATCTGATTTTGATGACCCAATATCTGGATATTGTGACCCTCAGAAGCCACATCATACCAACTGCATTCACACCCACATAAAAAGGATAAGAAACGCTCAAAGCCTATGAATAAAGGAGAGCCTTAAGACCATGCTTTTTAATGATAAGAAATGCTCACAGCTCCTGACCTATGGCGGTCCCCAAGACTAAGTTTCATAATGTCAACTTCGGACTAATCCCAGTCCATTACCAGTGGAGAAAGTGACAAACTATATGACTCTCCAAAAAAAACAAAGAGAACACTCTTTTTACGCATGAAAACCTCTCTCCTTTTTCTTGTTTCTTTATTCCTCCCAGACTGGTTAACAAGCATAATGACTCTCCCTGAAATGACATTTGAAAAGATGACATCTCTCAAGGATAACTTTTAACTTTTACCAGCTAATCATATATTCATTTTTTTATTTCTTTTTGCATCATTCCACCCTTATGTCCCAACAAGCAGAATGACTTATCCCGAAATGCCGTCTAATGAATTTTTCAAAGAAATCTTTTAACTTTCACTTTTTAGATCTAAATATTCATCTTGCTTTGTCTCTTAACTATTCTGTGTAAAACACTGTATCACAGGTAATCTCAATAAGAATTTGATTTTATTGTCTGCTCAGTGCTAGTTGATCTTACTGAGGTACTTCATCTGTAAAAAGATCTGGTTACTAACTAATTTTCCAACACATAGATTTTTGTTCGCTTCAATACTTGATTTGATCTGGATTACTTCAAAAAAGATACCTCAATTCATGCCTAGAAACTTGCTACTTTCTCTGCTGTGTTGGCCTGCTGCTTCTTGTCTGGGAGTGAGAGGGATTGGAACTGCTCTCTACATCCTGGAACCTACAATTCTCCAAGGGCTGTCTGGCTTGCCTCCTGTTCTCTAAAGTCTCAGGGTCACAAAAGTCTTCTTTCATCTCTGCTGGTGCTGTTGGACTGTGTAATCCGTTAGTCCTACCTTTGCCTATGGTGTGCCTCCAGTTCTGGGACCTTGGAAGTGTTTTATCTGAACTACATCTCCTTAAAAGCAAGCTTTTGGGTTCTATGAGACCAGGAGACCTGTTCACTTAGGAACTGTGTCATTCACTCAAAGAATCAGTGATCGCAAGGCCCCAGCCCATCTGCCTGCAATGCATGCCTGCTCGTTTGCACCCCTTTGACCACTGCCAAAGACCCTCATTGTGGTCCAGAGAAATCCTTCCTTGTAAATGGAACTCTTGTTACAACTTGAGAAGGCAAATGTTTTGTGCGACCTGTTTGGATCTATATCCTTTCCTGCACTCCACCGAAGACGGCCCTGACTTTTCAGAGCCGGCCCGGTCCAGCGCAACTTCAAGTAACCTTTTAATTTTTAGTGCTATTGACTTCTAAGCCATGTTTTTGGCTCTAATCTGGAAGACTACAAATCATTCAGAACTCAGCAGCCAGACTCATCCTCAACCTACTACACACATCTCACATCACATCACAGGGAAAAACAATGACTCCAGATACACAAACTCGCTCATTTCAAACCTCTCAAACCCACATTCAAGGCACTACACTCAGATTTCCTCAATTAGAACAGTCTCAACTCCGTCCAGCAACCCCCCAGATACCTCCATTCTGCAGGACTCCTATTTGCACACATCACAGGAATACAAAGAACCAGGGGCCATATGTATCAAGATACCAATTAGCTATTCTGTAATAGCGATTTTTAAGAAATCGCTATTTCAGAATCGCTAATTAGTATTTATCAAGAAAATCGCACTTTTTTATCGATTTTTTGATATTCCTTAATTGCGAATTCGCAAATTGTGACTTCGCAATTAAGGAATACTTTCCCATTCATTTACTATGGGCCTCCTGGCCCATAGGAAGGAATGGGAATTTTTTCTCAATTTAAGATTCGCAATTTGCTAATCGGAATTTAAGAATAATTTCAAGGGTGCAGGGGTGTCCAAAGGGCACCATGTTGCACCCCTGAAATAAGTATGGGTGCACATGTGGTGTAGATACATGACCTAAGGACATGTATGTGCGTCACATGGCACTTTGAAAAATGCTGAAATGTGCTTTTTTCAAGGAAATTCAAACTTACCACCAACTAGAAGTTGGTGGTAATTTGCGATTCCTTAAGGGCATTTTGGATTTTTTTTTGCTTAATACATTGTATTAAGGAATCGCAAAATTTGCGATTCCTTAAATGCAATCTCAAAATAAGGAATCACAAATTTTGCGATTCCTTATTTTGCACCCAAATTCCTTCATACATACCATTTTGCAAAAATGAGTTCGCAAACGCCGAAATTCTGCTAATTTCGGCGTTTGCGAACCCATTTTGCCTTGATACATAGGGCCCCAGATCAGGAACAAGAGGGCTCTAAATCGCTAAATGCAGAATTATTCTTCTGGAGTAATTCCACATAATCTCGTGGAATGTTTAGGTAATGCTGTATTATTATGTTACACAACACTAGTTTGCATGTGATTTTACAGGCGAGCCAACAGTAATTGAACCTTTTAGGGTGTTTTCCTATCTGTCACATAGTATATCCTCCAATTATATCTTAACCAGAAGAATGGAAGGCGCCAACCCCATCGGGGAATGGCGTCGTTAGTGGCAGCCAAAGGGCCGACCCGGAGCCGGATCACTTCCGGTTTGCGTGACCCGGAAGTGAGCGTCGCGTCAGGACCAATGGGAACAAAGGTCGAGGTACGCCCCGGAAGTGTTAGTAGGGCGCGAGGCTTAAAAGCCCGCGACCAGCCTAGAGGCCCCCTCTTTGTCCGCTGATTATCCAGGAGTCGGACGTCTCCAAGAGAAGACATCGTGGGAGCATAGCGTTGGAGTATACAGCGAGAGTTAATCCGACTCGTGGTCTAGGTTAGCGGGCCTTGCAGTGTGTGCTAGATTTCTTTATCTTTACAGCTTTCGTGCTTATTTCTCTTGATTTAAATATTGTTTGCAGGGGGGGGGGGTTTGCCGCGGTAAATCCTCGTGTCCGGGGGGAGGGCGAGCGCTGGCGCTCGATCATCTGATTCCCTGGGTCCGGGCCCATCCGCGGCGCGGTGGGCCTACAAAGTCGTTTGCGTTTCTCGATAAGTTTTTTAACGTTGTTTTTCTTTAAGTGCAGGATGCCGTCGAAGAAGGTACCGAAGGGTAAACAACCCGCAGCTAAGAATGAGGAATTCCTTGCCTTTACGGAACTGCTGGAGTTCACAAGAGAAAAAGGCATGGATTGGGTACTAAAGAATATGAGAGACGGGGCTAGAGCAGATGCGAACTCTCAGGAGGAGAGGGGGAGAGGCAAAAGAGCGAAGCAGACCCCAGAAAAGCTTAGAAGCTCGGCAAGAGGCAAGCGGTCTAGGCCGACGGATTCACGACCAGTATCACCAGGTGAGGAGGAGGCGCCAGAGACAATTGATTCGAACTTAGGCGCAGATAACGACCCAGATGACGCCGAGGGGCAGTATGAGGCAACTAGGCCTACGCAGATAGGAGGGTTCCCCGTCACTTCTGTGGGGGGGTCCGGTCCGCACGGTATGTTACCGCCAGTAGTGGCACAGCCGGGTAGCGGAGTGTCGCAAGTTTGGGTTCAGCCCGGGGGGGTCGCTCAGTTACCAGGGATGCAATTATATGGGTCGCATGGTCAAGCGATAGGTAGCAGCCCGGTAAGCTCAATGTTTCCTGCCTACACAGCTCACGGGTCCCCCTTAGCGATGACTGCTTTCTCTAATCTAGGGGGTCCAAGTCAGGGCTCAATGGCCAATGCCGTAGTTGATGTTGCGGGTCCCTCTAATGGCCAGATGCATGGAGGGTTTGGGGGGCAACCAGCTGGTTCCCCATTATTAGCTTTCAGCCCTCTAATGTTCGGTTCTTCCTCAATGACCTTATCGCCATCCGCCGGGATAACTTGGCATGTGCCAGCAGATATGAAGGACAGGATACTCAGGGGCGAATACATAGAAGTGTTCGACCTTATCAATGCGGGGGTGGCGGCGGGAAAACCCAAAGCCGGAAAGGCGGGAGATTACAATCAGAAGAAATCATGGGTAGAATGGTCCATGAAGAATTGGATCACGGGATTTGCAATATATGCCGCTGTTATGCTTGAGAAATATCCGGTTTTAGGCCCGCAAATGATGAGCTATATATCCTTGATACATGGTGCGGCAACAGAGTTTCCAGGCCAGGGGTGGCTGAAATACGATAAAATGTTCAGGCAGATGAAGGCAGTTCACCCGGGTATAGCATGGGACCAGCGGGAGATTAATTTGTGGCATACAGTCTTCTATTCCACCCCTTCAACGCCTACCCCGGTACCCTCAACTCAGAGCCAGTCCTTTCGGACTGACAAAGGGGTCGGTAAGAAAAAACAGGCCTGCTGGCAGTTTAATAGAAATGAGTGTACCAGGGGGGTCGCGTGTAAATTCAAACACTGCTGTTCCTACTGCGGGGGTACCTCTCATCCCGAGATCAGGTGTTTTAAGAAAACTGGTAACCCCAAAGAACAGGCCAGCCACAGTGCCCCAAAAGGAAAGCCAACTAAGACCCCTGACAAAGCTACCAACTCCAATTAAACGGCATGTCCTGACACACCTCCTCAGTAAGTACGATAATCTTGGGGAGGCTCAATTCCTACTGCATGGTTTTACAATTGGCTTTCGTATCCCGTCTTCAGCCCCCCCTTCCAATGTCCCACCTCGCAATCAGAGCTCAGTGTTGCGAAATATGGAGGCAGCTCGAGAGAAGATCATGAAGGAGGTAGCATTGGGGCGGGTTGGGGGCCCTTTCACAGAACCACCTACCCATAATCTGGTTTGTTCCCCATTGGGTCTAGTTCCAAAAAAGGAGGAAGGTAAATTTAGTCTGATCCATAATCTATCGAGTCCCCCAGGGCTCTCGGTAAACGATAAGCTAGACCCGGATCTGTGCTCGGTGAAGTATACCAAATTTGACACGGCTATTGAGAAATTGCAGGCATTTGGGGAGGGAGCCCTAATGGCTAAAGCCGATATTGAATCAGCCTTTAGGTTACTGCCCGTGCACCCGGACGACACCAGGTTCTTGGGCTTCACATTTGACGGTAACTATTTTTTGGATTTGTGCATGCCTATGGGGTGTTCTATTGCCTGTGCAGTTTTCGAGACTTTCGCAAGGTTCCTAGAATGGGCGGTTGAGCAGTTTCTGGCCTCGGACAACTCACATGCTGTAGTCCACTACCTGGACGATTTTCTGTTCATGGGTCCCGAGGGTTCCCAGTCGTGCAGGAAGGCCCTGCTGGGCTTCCAGCGCTTGGCTGAGGCGCTTGGAGTACCTTTGGCGGCGGAAAAAACCGAAGGCCCGACCACGTGTTTGACCTTCCTGGGCATAGAGATTGATACAACAGCAGGAGTGTGCAGGCTGCCAAAAGTCAAGGTCGATGCCTTTAGGGCCGCTATTTGAGGAAATATATTTTTGATCGAGTAGTGTTCCCCAGCGAGTACCCCACCATCTCCATGTACCAGCTTACAGTGCATGTTGTTTCCCTCCTGTGCCAGCTACGAATATCCCGGATTTTGCCTCTTATTTTTCTGAGTTATTCTTATTGATTATTGATAGCAAATTAAGTATAGGTAATCGATTTTACCACAGTTTTGGCGCCCGAACAGGGACCCCTCCCCCACCCCACGCGCCGGCGGTGCGTTGCAGGCCTAGCCCCCTGCCACAGCCGGACGGACAACTACGCGTATCCGCAGGATTTCCTGTATCTCCCTCAGGCCAACGGAGGTGACTGAGGCTGCGATCGACACCCAGACGAGGCGGTGAGGAGTGCGGAGGATCCCAACCCGAGCCTAGCTGAGAGAGCAAGATCCGAGGTATACAGAGGCCCACCAGATTCCGAAGTTTCCGAAGTATCTGCGTCGAGTCCGAGCCCGAATCCAGTCCGCGTCGAGTCCAGTCCAGAGTTTCCGAGGCCTTCTGTTTCCGTGCTTCCTGGTGAGTACCGTTGCTAGGGACGCATCCTGACGTGCGCATTAGTTTGTGCCGGTCAAGACAGGTTCGGGTGCACGAGCCTGGTCTGCACTGTTTAGCAGTGTATCTATACTGTTTAGCAGTATATCTAGTTTTGCACCCGCACAGGGTGTATCTGTGCCGTTTAGCGGTACATCCTGTTACACGTCATTGTACTCAATCAATGTGGTTTGTTCTTGAAATGTTTTAATGTGTCATACAAATGTCGTGGTATGAGTGAATGTTCGATTTTCATTGTTGTGTTTAGACGTGTCTTATGTATAGTGTGTTCATATCTGATTAAGAATCAAGTAGCCAGATTTCAGAATGCCGTTGTTCTCTAAACTTAGACAAATAAAAACCCGCAAAGGGGTTCTAGAAGAAGCCGTCCCCATTCCACCTAGGGACACTCCAGGGTACTTTATGTACCATAAACACGGCTTAGATGCTGTTTTATTTCTCGATTTATGGGTGGATTATACTAAAGAACTGTCCGAGAATCAGAGATGGCCCGCTGCTGGGACATGGGATGCAGATTGCATCATGAGAGTAGAAGAAGCATTATGGAAAAAGAAAGCCAGACAGTCACAGAAAGATGCCATCGAGTTATGGCGTAAAGAATCGCATAGGCGTACAGAAAAAGCTCACAGACTAGAAGAAAAGAGTAAGGAAGAACCCGACAATGTCCGAGAAAACGCATTAGTTAAGGAAGGTATCAGAGTAAAGTTAGAACAAGTAGACAGACAGCGAAATACACTTATGAATGGCATGTTCCCCATCCTGTCCAAAGGCCTGCCAAAGGCCTCTCCAGAAGTACCGAAGGACCTACCACCCCCATTGCTCCCGATTAAAACGCACCCGAGGACAGCAAAGGACGTTTTCCTTTCTTCCTACTTAGATGATGTTGCTCCTACCTATGTTAATACCCCATTACCTGCCCCCTTGCCTGCGCCAGTGCCTGCGCCTAACGGTCTGAACCCATATGCTCTTCCTCCCCCACAAGCTACTCCTCCCCAGAATCCTCCTCCTACTTCCCTTGATACAGATCCGACTAACCCTTTCGGAACTGGTGCCTCAGGAGGCGCGTCCGGAGGGGCTGGTTACCAGACCCCGCCACCGAACCATCGCCTGAGTCTTAGAGAAATAGCGCAACAGCGTACACCTAGAACAGATATTACATTTTATGGAGATCGCCTTGCAGATTGTAGATATGATCCTGTACCTGGTAAAAAGAATGATGTAGACATGTTACTTGCGTCAGTACGTTTACGACGAGTCACGAACTTCCTAATGTCACTACCTGAAATGACAGAACATATGGATCGAATATATAAGTTTGTACAGACAGGAGTAGGGCCTGAAAGCATTAAAGAGGCCATGGATCATCAGAAAGTGGATACTAAAGCCAAGCTATTACGGTTTCTTATAAACTGTTTTATTCGAGAAGCAGATAGGCCGGGTGCGAACCCGGAAGATTTGAAAGCACTCCACAAGTGGGGCCGACATATAGCCGATGGACAGCATGACAAAGAAGCTAGTATAGAGAACATGTACCGAAGAATCAGAACTTCAATAACTAAGATGCACGAGAAAAGACAGGCTGCACTAGAAGCAGATGCAGATAAACATGAATCCACAGAGGAGGAGGCAGAGGAAGAACCAGAGACACTAGCACAAGCACAGTTGCCAGTCAGAGAAATGGTCGCGTATGTAGGTAAGGGTAGACCGTTTAATAATTTGATGCGCCCAGTGCGCCCGGAATGTAAAAGAATATATCAGGAAGCCATGTGTAATCCTAAAACACCCGAACACTTATTCCAAGCCACCGACCGAGTACTTCAAGAGCGCATGGGGTATCATGCACTTGACTCTATGGATGAACAAGAATTAGCCAGGTCAGCCGTGCAATGGGCTGACAACTCTGAGAAATATGGTGATGACGTGTTAGCGCATACGTTCCTGAACTTGACACCGAGTGAGCAGCGTTTAGCTGGTATGTACATGATACAACATCTGCTCTTGTTATATAAAAGCCAGCATTCCGATCCAGGTCCCCTGCGTGATATACTAATAGAACTGGTCACGAACAGATGGAGAGGTCTAAGTACTGACCTGATTAAAGCAATTTTAGAACACCGCCACAAGTATAGTACATTCTTATGTCCACAGATTAACGCAGCACCCGTTATGGAACAAAAGACCATGTATTACATGGATAGACAGAATCCGTTGCGAGAAGTACACCCCGTACAGAACGCAGACCACACGCTTAGACGCGTGTTTGTGTATACTCCTGTAACTAAAATGGAATTATTGGAAATGAAGAAATTAGTACCCAGTCACGATAAAGACCCTGCAGGTTTTCACCGCGAAATAAAGGATATGTTATTAATGGGCGATTACACTTATCCCGACCTCATGAAAATACTGAAAGTGTTACTACCTCCAGGAATATACGAGAAACTCAAAGAAAAAGAGTGGGAGGTGGGTGATGCAAAGATTGATTGGGCTGCATTACAAGATGAAGAAAATACCCGAGTGCCAGGCCTAGGGCTTGGAGACAAAGTTAAACTGTTACCAGGTTTATTAGTACAAGTGTTGCCACGTTTATTGAGTACGAAAAAGGAAGATTGGGGTGCAATTTCAGCATGCAAACAGAAACCTGATGAAGACACTAGTGATTTTTATACACGATTTGAGAAATGTTTTGGTATTAACAGTGGTCTGAAAGCAAGTAGCGAGTCATATCCACATCTTTTTGTAACGAAATTAGTCGAGAATTCCCTACCCCAGGTTAAGAATAGAGTACTGAAAGTAGAAAGCACTTGGCAAGCTAACACCCCTTCGCAAATGTTACAAATGTTACAGTATCACCAGAATAGACTTAGAGAAGAACAAGAACACGAACAGAGACGTATGAAGGATACGAAAATGAAAATGTTAGTTGCTCAGTCAGTTCCTGCTGATGGTCAGAAAAAGGGTGCGAACCAATCTAGTAATTCGTCAGTTCCCGTAAAAGGTGTATGTAATTATTGCAAGCAGCCAGGTCATTATATAAATGAATGTGCCGTTTTGAAACATAATATTGCCACGGGCAAGACCAAAGAGAGACCGCGTCCTCCTAGACAAGATCAGACTTCACAACAAGTACCCCAGAATACACAGCAGATCGCACCCATGCCAGCTCCTTCACAGACAGTAGCGATACCTCAGCAACAGCCCATTACTGCAACACAAACCACGACACAGCAAATGTATCAGTATGCACAGAACGATTACCCTGATTACCAGCGATACACATGAAACAGCCTAGAGAGTGAATTCCGCTTGCCCCTTATTGAAGTACCTGTAGACCAGAGTGGTCCTTATGTAAATAGTCAAGTTTTAGGGAAAGACAGAAAGTTTCTCATTGATACAGGGGCAAGCAGGACCACGATAAGTCACAGTGAGGTACCAGGGGCACCCCTCTCAGGCTCACAGAACGTGTCCCTCGGATTTTCAGGAAAACCGATTATTAACGAAGTATCACAACCCCTCCCTCTTGCAGTAGGTCCTCTGACACGGACTACAGATTTATTGCTCACGAAATCATGTCCGGAAAATCTATTAGGCATAAAAACACTGAAAGCTTTAGGAGCTATTATTTGTTGTTCTCCCGAGGGAGTACGATTATTTTTGCGAGATTTCAAAGGCCATTATGTACTGAGAGACATGGATCCCCGATTACAGAACGTCCCTGCCCACCTGTGGGCGCGGGGCCCCACTGATGTAGGTTGCATGCACATTACCCCGTATCGAGTCACACTTAAAGCAGGAGTGGTACTACCACGAATTCGACAATACAAGTTACCTACAGATGCTGTAGTGGCTTTACTGAGAATCATTGACGAGCTAATCGCACAAGGTGTGGTCGTGGAAACCGACTCTAATGTGTGTAATTCCCCTATCATTCCTGTTCTCAAACGTACTGACCAAAATTCCCCACCTGTTTATCGATTGGTTATTGATCTGCGCGAATTGAACAAATGCATTGTACCACAGTATCCTGTGGTCCCAGATATCTCCTCGTTACTGACAGCTATTGATTCCGAAGCAGCGTTCTTTACTGTAATCGATCTCAAGAATGCTTTCTTCAGTGTCCCTATTGATCCGGAAAGCCAATATTTGTTCGGATTCAGTTTAAATGGACGATCTTTTAAATTTGCCCGTGCACCTCAAGGATTCACAGAAAGCCCCAGCATCTATAGCCAAGCATTGAAAAAACAACTAGACAGTATCCACATGCCAGTTCACACTGCTCTGCTTCAGTATGTCGATGATCTGCTGATCACCGCTCGAAGCGAACCCGAATGTGAAAATGCGTCTCTGATTGTTTTGAATTTCCTGGCTGACAAGGGACACAAGGTGTCTCCTTCGAAGCTACAATTCTGTGTTCAGCAAGTTGTGTACCTGGGTCACTTGCTGTCCAAAGTGGGGAGACAGCTCACACCTGATCGCATTCAGTTAATTGTAAACATGTCACCACCCAGAACACAAAAGGAGGTACGGGCCTTTATAGGCCTCACCTCGTACTGTAGACAATGGATTCCCCAATATGCATTTCTAGCAAAGCCACTCATCCAGTTAACAACACAGGAGGCAGCGACTTCGTCTGTCCTCCCCTGGACTCAGGAGCATACACAAGCTTTTGAGGACTTAAAGAAAGCCTTATGTCAAGCACCTGTTTTAGCAACACCATGTTACGGTAAGCCTTTTACACTTTTTGTTACAGAACGTGAAGGTACTGCATTGTCAGTCCTCACCCAGGAACAAGCAGGTTCACATAAGCCTTGTGCTTATTTTTCCAGTACATTAGACCCAGTCGCACAAGCCCTTCCAGCATGTTTGAAATCAGTTGCAGCTACAGCTTTAGCAATCAGACAGAGTGATTCTATTGTGTTAGGACATCCATTGACAGTACAGGTTCCACATTCTGTAGAAGTCCTCTTGAATCGAACTCAGACCCAACACCTAACCATAGCAAGACTGACAGGTTATGAATTGACATTGTTTCAGCCACACATTGAAATCAGACGCTGCAGCACATTGAATCCTGCCACGTTATTGCCGGTAAATGGAGTAGATCCATTGGCACATGATTGCATTGAAGTTATTACTATCACAACAAAACCCAGACAAGACTTGACAGATGTTCCGTTACCAGATCCAGACCTGACACTTTATGTGGATGGTTCATGTATGAGAACAAAGACAGGTGAATTAGTGGCAGCTTACGCCGTCACGACAGACACGGAAGTCATTGAAACCAATTGTATTGACGCTTTGTCAGCCCAAGCAGCAGAGCTTATTGCTCTGACACAAGCATGTATACAAGCTAGGAATAAGAGAGTTAACATATATACTGATTCACGTTATGCATTCGGAGTCGTTCACGACTTTGGAGTCCTCTGGCGAGAGAGAGGTTACTTAACTTCTCACGGTGCCAACATCCAGCATGGTCCCCTCATTCAAGCTCTGTTAGATGCAATACATCTACCTACTGCAATCTCTATCATGAAATGTAAAGCACACACTAAGGTTACTGATGTCATTTCCCAGGGTAACGACCTGGCAGACCGAACAGCAAAGCAAACTGCTCAGAACCGAACTCATGTAACTGATCAGACACAAATAGAGGTACCAGCACACTGCATGACAGTTAGGGATCCCGCACATGATGTGATCGACATACAGTCACATGCAACACCAGATGAAATTAAGGAATGGACTAGACTAGGAGGGGTCCAAACAGACCAGGGATGGATGACGAAGGGAAAATCTACATGGTTTCTCCCCGATTCTATGGTACAAGTCATCATTAATACAATACATAGTCCCGCACACCTTGGTGAGAAAGCAATGCTAGACAGTATTCAACACATATGGTCCAATAAAAACTTACGGGCAGCAGCCAAACAGAAAGTACGTACTTGCATGATTTGTGGTCAGTTCAATCCAGGTAAAAGCATCCCCGTAGAGCAAGGTGGATTCCAGCCTCCCGATCACCCTTTTGAAGTCCTCCAGATGGATTATATCCAGATGGAACGGTGTCGAGGATTCAAGTATGTTCTCGTAGTCGTGTGTGCTCTTTCCCGATGGATAGAGGCATACCCAGTTCCCGATTACACTGCTCCGACCACTGCCAAGCAGTTGGTTCGTGAATACTTCCCGCGGTATGGTTTGCCCCGTATCGTGTACTCAGATAATGGTCAGCCATTCTCATCCGAACTTGTGAAACACATTACACTTCTGTTAGGTTACCAGTGGAAGTTCCATTGTGTCCGGCATCCCGAGGCAGCAGGTCTCGTGGAGCGTCATAATCAAACATTGAAAATCCGACTTTCTAAGATCTGTAGAGACAAAGGTATAGACTGGATAGTTGCCTTGCCGGTCGCCCTCTTCTATATGAGGATGGTGGCCCATTCCCGTTCTGGACTATCCCCGTATGAAGTGGTCTTCGGTAGGCCACCGAATATGTGGGGGACGCCCATCCCGCGTAAAATAACTGATGTTGATTGTCTTATGCTGACAGATTACCTTGCCTCCTTGATGTCTGCACTACAATCTTGTCGTTCACAGGTAGCTGCAGCCTTTCCCGACAATACTGAGACGAAGCCCCATGAAGTGGTGCCTGGCGATTTCGTATACGTGAGGAATTTTGATCGGAAGAGTCCACTGGAGCCCCGCTGGCAATCGCCGAAGTTGGTTTTGCTGACAACGAGGACCGCGGTTAAGATAGAGGGCAGGAAGGGATGGCTGCATTCCAGCCATATTAAAAAATACTTTGGACTTCCTTCGGACTTGGACACTAAGCCCTGCCCTCCTCCACAAACTGATACGAAACTCCCTTTGGTTGAGAAAACTGCTTCAGAAATTTACAGACAAAAGTTACGATCTAGCAAGTCAGACAGTTTAATTGTTTAAGTCCTCCCCTAGGTGAATCGGTTAAATTAGTTTCTGACATGTATCCCCTAGATCGAGATAGAGAGACAGATAGACAAAGACAACATAAGAAAAAGGCGTATTGCAAATCACTTCGTAGTCGCTGTATAGTGACACTACTTGTTATGTTTTTTTTATGTTTACTGATTATCACTGCTGGTATTCTACTGCATATATACTACCCTATATTCAAGCGTGCTGCTTATAATGTTACTACTGAACATTCTTTTAGTGACTTACCGCCTCATGAATTATCATATAGACTTGCGCTGCGCAACAACACTTTCATTAGTATGTTACATCACTCCCATCAGGCTACCAATGCTACTAATTGTTGGATATGTGGTCGACTCCCTCCTTACCAAGAAAACAAGGGTGTTTTGCCCCTTTTTCCGTACCCGTTCACTCACAATGGCACATGTGGTGCATGGTTTAAAATGCTCAATTCCCTAGTTTCTACTGCTGCTATTTATGAAGGTAACTGGGTTTGGGGTGACCTGAACTTAGTCTTGCTTAAGGTATGCTACCCTGACAAGGAGGGACTCCCCGTTGATACTGGAACTGATCTAGAAAACGAAGTATATGGGTTAGGAAATTACACAATCACTTTCATGATTTTATCTGTCGAATCCGAAGCTGCTCCTGTTCTACCTGCTATGGCAGTATTGCCTGTTACTGGTGAACTATGTGTTCGCAAGAATGGTTCTGTACACGTAGGTCATAGTAAATGTACCACTGTAGTTGAATTTACTGATCATGGTAGATCCACGTTCAGGGCTCTACGTCATTCCTATTTTGTTTGTGGTCATACCGCATATGTCCGTTTGCCTTTAGACTGGGATGGCACTTGTTATATTGCATTCCTTCTGCCACCTGTTTTTCTAGCCCCTCCCGACTATCATAGAAACACCAATTTGGTTAAGCATAGATACAAGAGAGATCTCCCGCTTGTCAATTATAAAGAAACTACATGGGAACAATATACTGATTTCAATAAAGGTTTCTTCCCCTACCTAGGTACTGTTTCAAATAGTAAACTTATCCGTAGATTAACCAGAACCCTCGAAGCAGTGGTGCTTGAGACCGCTTCAGCTCTAGGTAACTTAACGGAGGAGCAGTCCGCTATGCGGGTAGTTGTTCTTCAAAATCGTCTTGTTATTGACGTCATCTTGGCAGATAGGGGTGGAGCTTGTAAGGTCATCGGGTCAAGCTGCTGTATTTTCATCCCTAATAACGCGCCAACCGTGTACAAAGCTATTACACGTCTCCATAAGATTGCAAGTTTAATTCATCAGACTCCAGGCACCTGGACTTGGTCCGGTTGGTTCTGGACAACGTTGTCTGCCTGGGGGTGGAAGATCCTATCCCTCCTAGGAATTGGTTTTCTTGTAGTATTCAGTTGTTGCCTGTGTATCCAATGTGGACCGGCAATTTGCGGCCTGTGCGCCACTTCATGTGTTCCACGTTCAGATTTCCATTCAAAGCGCATAAAGCAAGAAGAGCAATTGATGTTAAGTGAACAAGTCGATCAATTAATGAGAATCGATGTTTCATGAAGGGTCCGTGGGGAACAAGGAGGGAATGAGGAAATATATTTTTGATCGAGTAGTGTTCCCCAGCGAGTACCCCACCATCTCCATGTACCAGCTTACAGTGCATGTTGTTTCCCTCCTGTGCCAGCTACGAAGACGCAAATACATTTGCGTCCATCTTTAACTTGTCCTCTTTCAGATCCGCCATGAACGGATTGAATATTCAGTTTCTATATATGCTGTGCCACCGTCTTTTTGTGGTACACTTTGCACGTTTTTCAGCTCTGGCGAAGTAGGCCCAGAATATGCCATTGAGCCTTTTTCGAGTCCTTTCCTGCTTTCTGACTCCGAGGGCCTCAGCCCAGGCTACCTCTGTGCCAGTGGCCCCCACCTTACTTCCTTGCGCGGCTCCGGCGCATAGCCTAACCTCTGCCTGTCAAGACCGTCTTCAACCTTCGAATTATCTGCTCCACTCCTCGAAAACACATTCCTGTCTCGTAGCTCAAGTAAACATCCTCCCAGCTGCAGGAGCAGAGGGCCCGGTTCTTCTGTCTCCGTGCAAGTAATTCTAGTGTCCGTTGCCATGGTAGGCCCATGCCCCCTCACCCTGCATGCCAACACGTAGACGCATACACGCAGACAGTATAGACAGTATAGAGTAGTCTCTGCCCGAGAGACCTTCCTTCCAGACACTACTGTTCCTTAAACATACGATACCAGATACGATTTGGGATTAGGTTGATCTGACATCCCAGACTTATGTCTACACTTGTAGTGCTAAGTGTCAAGTCCCCTTCACCCTCCAGTTACACGTCAGAGTCACGTCAATCTGCTGCGCGCGCATCTTTGCTATGAATTTCTGCTGACATTGCAAGATTCTCTTATGTATCCACCCATTTTGTGACCTCATGATTAATGACGTTTCTAGTACACGCCTTCATGCACGCCTATTATACCGCCTTTTTAATGACGTTTAATGACGTTTCCATGTTTTATCTCTACTTTTCCAGCTGTTACGCCTACTATATGCTCATACATTGTAATGCATTGACTATATATATGTGTTTCTGTAAACAATATGTTGTCTGTCTTCCCTTCCTGAACCCTGTGTGGTGATGGAATGGTTATGCCACCTTGGCTCGAGCCAATAACCCAATTCCTTTTACAGGAATAAAACCCTTTTGAGTAAACCTCAATATCCCGGATTTTGCCTCTTATTTTTCTGAGTTATTCTTATTGATTATTGATAGCAAATTAAGTATAGGTAATCGATTTTACCACATATTGATGGCTGCCTGGGGGCAAGGAAGGTAACCTTACATCAGCTACAAGTTCTTCTGGGTCAACTGAACTTTGCTCTGCGGGTCATTCCTATGGGCAGGGCCTTCTCCAGGAGTATAGCGAGGGCAATGTCTGGACTGCGGGCCAAACACCACAGAGTGAGGCTCTCAGCTGAAGTTAGAGAGGATCTTATGATTTGGAGAAGTTTCTTGAGGGACTTCAATGGCACAGTGTTGTGGCGAGCAGCCTGTTCTTCTAATACGGATCTTGAGCTGTTCACCGACGCTGCAGGTAGTATTGGTTTCGGAGCTATATTCGGTCAAAAATGGTGTATGCAGTGCTGGCCAGATGACTGGATCGAGCGAGGCCTGACTACTAACATTTCCTTCCTTGAACTTTTCCCCATAGTGGTAGCTTTGCACTTGTGGGGAGATCTGCTGGCAAACAAGAGTATAGTATTCTGGTCGGACAACATGTCCGTAGTCATGGTGATTAATAGCCAGAGGGCTACCTGTACTTGGGTACTCAGGCTGTTGAAAGAATTGGTTTTGCAGTGCCTGAGCCATAATGTCCAATTCACTGCGAAACATGTTCCAGGTGTAGAAAACAAAGCGGCTGATGCATTGTCTCGTTTTAAGTTAACAGAGTTCCGGGAGCATTGGCCCCAGGCGGAGACGTCAATGTCAGCCTTCCCAGCGGAGCTATGGAAGCTTGGTGCCCCACAGCCGCCGAGTTGATATCTGCATCCTTGGCTCCAAGGACTAAGAGTATGTATCAGAGGTCATGGGATTCGTATATGGCATACCTGAGGGGTGTGGGTGTAGCGGACATCTTTGCCCCCCAGAGTGTATTAGGCTTCATCGTGCAGCAGAAAGAGCAAGGGAAGTCGGTAGCATTCATGAAAAGACAGTTGTCGGCGTTAGCATTTTATGCGGGTCTACGGGGGGTGTCTGATCCGACAAAAGATCAGAGAGTTAGAAGAGCAATGAGAGGTTGGGAGCGCCTAGCGCCCGGGGAGAAAGATTCTAGGAGGCCGATAGACGTAGAAAAATTGATTAAAATCTTAGGAGCTCTGCCGTTCATTTGTTTCTCCCAGTATGAGACACAACTGTTCCGGGTGGCCTATACCTTAGCCTTTTGTGGGGCGCTGCGAATTTCAGAATTACTTCCGACGTCCAAATCGGATAGGGAAGGGGGTCTGAAGTGCTCTGATATAATCGAGTCCAAAGGTGTCCTGCGGATGAGGGTGCGGAGATCGAAAACGGATCCGCTGGGTAAAGGTACCTGGTTACAACTGGGTAGAGTAGAGGGTGAGCCCTTCTGTCCGGTCAACTTGCTGAGGGTATTTCTCTCCAAGTCAGGCCCCAGGGAGCCGATGATAGACTCTTGATTCATGAGAATGGGTTACCACTTACCAGGTTCCAGTTCACTCGAGTAGTTAAAATGACCTTGGCACGGACCGGAGTTGATCCGGCCGATTTTACATCACATTCATTTAGAATTGGAGCAGCGACAACGGCTGCTGGCTTAGGCCTACCCGAACAGGTAATCAAGAGGTTGGGTCGCTGGAAATCAGCGTGTTACGAACGTTATATCCGCCCGCAATTAGTCTGACGTATCTTTAGCTTGCGTTCCCTTTGTGAGAATCGGCTGACTGTATCTCTTCACATTTACTCTTCATATTTACTTTAGGTACCTCCCCTAAGAGAACCCAAATCTGTTGGTGTGGCCACTCCTTCATTCGCAGGGCCGGGGCGCACTTCGAAAAGACACTCATGGACAGGGTGACCATGATGCGAGGTTGTGACCATCATTGGGTGGGGATAGGCGGGCAGCGCCTGGCGGACGTCCCGAGGGATGTAAAAGCGGCTTTGGCAAAAGGCATGCCTTCGCCAGATGTATTCGTGTTGCACTGCGGAGGCAACGACATGATTCCAGGCGGGAGGAGAGAAGTGAAGGAGTCCCTGTTTTCTACCCTAGCAGCAATCAAAAACATTTTCCCAGAAGCTATAGTACTATGGTCGGAAGTCATCCCGAGACTCGTGTGGGCTCGGGGCGCACCCATGAAAGCAATAAACAGATCTGTCAAAAGACTGAACCAATCGGTGGCGGAAATCCTGCAAAAATCGAGTATTAAAGCGATTCGCCATAAATTAATTCAGGCAGAAAGGCCGGAGCTATACGCAGAGGACGGAGTCCACCTGTCGGAGGCGGGTATGGAGATATTTATAGAAACAGTTCTAGGGGCCGTCTCCGAAGCTCTTGAGCGCAGGGGGGGGAGGTTGAGTCCGCCAGTAAGCTCCTCGTCCTGTGGCGGGGTTCCGGACAAGAATACCACGGGAACTTCTTGTCTAGAGACAGTTAACTCTGAACAGGTTTGCTAAATCAGTATGGACTCTGGGCTGGCGGGAGAGTTGGGGCCGACCTGCTGGTGGCCTTGGCTTTTCAGCCCTACCCCAGAGGCCTCTGGTTGCCCAAGTGGGCGCTTTCCTCACCTGCGGCTCTGTTGACCAGAAGGGGGTTAACGTTAAGGGGCAGGTGATCTGGATTGTGGCCTGCTGGCGCAACCCTGAAGTCAAATAAAAGGCCCAGTGGAATGGGCGGTGAATGTATATATTGTATTATAAGTGCAAGTTTATTCTTAAATTCTGTATTGGAATATGTACGAATAAATAAAGAGATTGGTGGGTCAATGAGGTAATTGACCGGAGAACTTAAATTTTAATAAACAAGCAGCACACTGCAGAAAATCAAGTACGACTCCAGAGTTTGATGTGGGGTTGGGTCCTTGTAAAGCATGCAGTGTGGTGGGGGGAGAATGCACTTTGTCTGCCATCTATGGAAGGCGCCAACCCCATCGGGGAATGGCGTCGTTAGTGGCAGCCAAAGGGCCGACCCGGAGCCGGATCACTTCCGGTTTGCGTGACCCGGAAGTGAGCGTCGTGTCAGGACCAATGGGAACAAAGGTCGAGGTACGCCCCGGAAGTGTTAGTAGGGCGCGAGGCTTAAAAGCCCGCGACCAGCCTAGAGGCCCCCTCTTTGTCCGCTGATCATCCAGGAGTCGGACGTCTCCAAGAGAAGACACCCACCCACCCATCCCTATTAATAAGGATTCAATTAGGGCAATAGCGGGGTTCCGGACAAGAATACCACGGGAACTTCTTGTCTAGAGACAGTTAACTCTGAACAGGTTTGCTAAATCAGTATGGACTCTGGGCTGGCGGGAGAGTTGGGGCCGACCTGCTGGTGGCCTTGGCTTTTCAGCCCTACCCCAGAGGCCTCTGGTTGCCCAAGTGGGCGCTTTCCTCACCTGCGGCTCTGTTGACCAGAAGGGGGTTAACGTTAAGGGGCAGGTGATCTGGATTGTGGCCTGCTGGCGCAACCCTGAAGTCAAATAAAAGGCCCAGTGGAATGGGCGGTGAATGTATATATTGTATTATAAGTGCAAGTTTATTCTTAAATTCTGTATTGGAATATGTACGAATAAATAAAGAGATTGGTGGGTCAATGAGGTAATTGACCGGAGAACTTAAATTTTAATAGACAAGCAGCACACTGCAGAAAATCAAGTACGACTCCAGAGTTTGATGTGGGGTTGGGTCCTTGTAAAGCATGCAGTGTGGTGGGGGGAGAATGCACTTTGTCTGCCATCTATGCCTCTATCACGAAAACGATACAAATGAAATAGGATTTTCCACTATACCTTTGTATTGAACTGTTTTCGCTTTAATTTAATATCACTGCAACTTCTACATTTTCAATATAAAAGTGGAAGAGTCACTTATCTGAAGGATTAAAATGACAAATTCTATTTTGCGAAATGTACCAATACGCGAACACCTGTAATTGCCTGCGGATGTCAAACACCGCACATCTATTGATGCTTTCCTTCGCGTTAAGAGAGCAGTTCAGCAGGTGGTTGAAGATCCGCTGAGAAGATCTATCCTCTCTGAACGCAGCGCAGTGTTTGCTCTTAAAAAGGAAAAGAAATGGCCATAGACATTGCAAACTGAGAGAGGGATTTGAAGATGGCTGCAAGTAATGTTTATTTGTGCTTGTGTTTATTTATTGATGAGGAGTCTCCACAAGAATTGCTACACTAGGACCAGCCAGAAACTTGATAACGAGCGTCTTTCTCATATTTTCAGTAATAAACGTGGCAGCGTGGAGATTTCACGAGACATCTAAAAAACTGCATGTTACGATAACTGGCCCAGGAGGAGCTTTCCTTCTCCCATTTGGCATTTCAACTGAGGAGAAGGGAAGTAACATCAGACAGTGGGAAGTGCCTTTCATCAAGCAAAATTATTTTCAGCATATCTGTTTACTGGAAGTAAATGCCTGGGCAATTAAAATGTTGCTAACTCGACAACACTCTTTACATTTAACTACCGATTCACGAATTTCAAAAACGTTTTATCAGCAATTACCACAGATAAAGCTCCTGTGAGAATGCACATTTTACCAAAGCAAACAGCAGTATCCTTGAAATGGTTAGCATACGCTTATTTTTCCATAGTAAATATAGCTTTTGCACAGCATCCTTTTGTTAATTTGGAGTCTAATGCATTTTTAATTTCTGCATATCATATTTAATATCTTTCTACTATCATATTTACTGGTGTGGTAGGTTATTTTCTAATGGGTTTTTTTGCCACTTGGAAGGCATCCTGAGTAAGTAAACATGATATCCACGCAAGGCAAACCACCCTGGATTCTTCCAGATGTCTGGCTTTCAAAATGCCTGGGTTTGGTAGGTTTGCCTGGGTGGTAGTCAAGCACTGGCCTAAACACAGAGGCTATCTCTATTTCTGATGCCCCCGTGTTGCAGTGTGGGGCTTTATGGGTCACGGGTGCTAGGCCGAGCCAAACATGCTAGGTAACATTTTTATCAATAAATTTGTGGGAACATTGGGTGGTGGCAATCAATAATCAAATCAAATCACGACTAAAGACCCTACTCACTAGCGCTGGAATGCCCTAGGGTAGCTATGCGCTCTATAAAACCCATAATCAAATCAAATCAAATCAAATCAATCAATTCAGTGAATTCTCACAGACGTCAGCACTTTGAAATGTGATTAAAATGTGTGATTATAGACAAAGTTTCATGTTTGCAAGCCATTGTGGGTAAGGAAACATCATGGTTTGGATGCAATGCACACCACTCTGGACTTCTCTGGATGTGTAGTTTTAAAAAATGTCTGGGTCTGGATGGCAGCTGAGCCCAGTCCCAAAATCCACTACTGCCTGAAAAGAAGGGTACATTTTGAATTTGCAAATTTGAGCAGTCCATGTTGCATTTTGTGGACCTTGCTCTTGCTCGTGCTTTCCCCATGAGGAAGTGTGGCTGGTAGGATATTTGAGAATCTCCACAGATTCCAGAACTTTTCCCCCCAGAAATATGAGAAAAATGTGTGTTTTGTGTTGAAGTGTGTTATTAGACGGGCATCACGGGTAAGGAAATGTAGGGGAATCAACACACGTCAGACCTTAAACTCCCTGGGTATCTAGTTTACAGAAATGCCTTGGCTTATTACAGTTCCTCAGAGGCCATCCTCTGCTCAAGTACAAACTCATACCAGCTGGTTTTAGCACCTTCATTAGTGCTAAAATATCAAAATATTGAAAAATAACTAGAGGAGGTGAGCTGTACAATAGTTTCAAGGTAGCAACCACTTTATGGTCCCTTAATATACCGTTCACGCACCATATACAATGTCATTCATACTGACGGAATTATACCCAACACAACTCAATACTCGCAATCAATCAATCAATCAGTCAATCAGGGGCTTTTAAAATCTGCTACTCACCCGTGAGGGTCTCAAGGCGCTGGGTGGGGTGCAGTTCCAGGTCAGCCAAAAAGCCAGGTCTTGAGACTCTTCCTGAAGGGTTGCAGGTTAGGGGGGTGTCTGATGGTGATTAGGAGATCGTTCCAGGCCTTGGCTGTGATGTAATAGAAGGCTCTTCCACCTGCTCTGGTTCTGTGGATGCGTGGGGCCATGCTAGGTCGAGGTCGACGGAGCGGAGGCCTCTATTGGGTGATTGGAAAGTGATTCTTTCATTGAGGTATTTGAGTATCATGTTGTGTTGGGATTTGTAGGCGTAGGTGAGTAGCTTGACAGTTACTTTCTTCTCGACAGGAACCCAGTGAAGGTCTCGCAGGTGTTCGGTCATGTGCTTATGTCGAGGGGTGCCAAGGACGAGTCTGGCTGCAGTGTGTTGGATGGGCTGGAGTTTGTAAAGCAAAGATTTATTGATTCCTGCATAGATGGCATTTCTGTAGTCCTGTTGAATGACATTTTAGGACCCTATTGTCATTTTCCCGATTCATGCCCTTATATAGGTATAAATCATCATATCCTTATAAAGGCATAGAAATCATAACCATATTTAGACATAGCTCTTGCAGTCCAAATACGGCAGGGCTACTTCCACTAGTTCTGAAAATCCACAACGATTTCTTGGAAAACTCGGCTTCAGCAGCTAGGGACTTCCCCTTGCTCGAATACTGACTTGTCCAAGAACTCATGGAGTTTTGAAAGAACTGAGACTCTTTGATGACGGTATTATGTCCACCTTTACGTCAATCTAGGTACCTTAAAGGTATAAATATGCCCACACTTGCCATAGCAAACACACAGTGGTGTGGAGCAGTTTGACTATCTACTTGCCCGACGCATCCTGCTACAGCAAGTGCAGAAGAAAGCCGACCGTCCAGCAGATGCAATGAGAGAGACGCTGTCTTTTCACTTGCGAGAATCCAGCTCCAGTGTTTCCAAGCTACATTTGCCGGTTGTTTGAAATAGAGTCCTGAGACTGACCATCTTCATTATGCACCAGGTACGGAGCTGATTAGACCCTCAGAGAAATCTTGGATAGATTCTTGGCAACAAATTCTACATTTATGCTACACCTCACTTACTCCTTCCCTCATACTAAGCTTAGATTAGGTACATTGGGGTAGTCGTATTTTAGACACACCAGTCGAGTACTTTTTAGCCTCTGTTATTTATGTATGTATTTATCTATGGTCTAGGAATCATACAATGCTCTTACAGTATTATTTTATTCTACTCTTTTTACTGTATGCATTATATTTTGCAACCAGTATTACGATTGTAGCAGTTCACTTCTTATGCTTGAGAAAGAAGACTGTTCAATAAATACCTTTTATTGAAAACGCCCATCTCTCTACTTCTCTGCAACTCTGTTGAAATGAAGCATGCACAAATTGTTTCCACGACTCTGAAGATCAGTTTTATCTTGGGAAAACAAAGTTGTCATGTTCATGCGGTTGTCAGAATCTAAATCCCTTCTTGTGAACTCAAGAAAGTTTCTAGTGACCTCTGAGCTAGCTGGCACTCACAATTAAGTCTAATATATTCGATAGAGACCCAGTAAACATAAGTCCTCTGTCACATCTATAGGATATATAATTCCAATGCGCAGAGCCTATTGGGAATATAGGAAGTACACTACAGTCCAGCCTGCTAGTGATGAGTGCTTGGGTGACGGTCTTTCTGGCTTTGGGGGGATCCACTTTAAAGACTTGTGGAGGATGCAGAGGGAGTTAAAACAGGTGAAGGTGATGGCGTTGATCTGGTGAGTCATGCTGAGGGAGGAGTCCAGGATGATATCAAGGTTCTAGGTGTGATCCATTGGGGTGGGTGGCTTCTGAGGGTGGAGGGGGGCCACCAGGAGTTGTCCCAAGCGATGGTGGATGGTCCAAGGATGATGACCTTTGTCTTCTTCGAGTTCCGCATTAGGCAGCTGTTGCTCATCCAGGCTGATTCATCTTTTATACCTCCTTGGAAGCTGAGTCTGGTCTTCAGGGTTCTTTGTGAGGGAGAGGAACAACAACTGACCACTCCCATTGAAGTGCCCATAAAATTAGAATGCTACATTACTGAAACACCAATCACACAGCCACTCACCCAGTGGTCCTAAGGCGTCATTCACCGTTTGAAGACCAGTTTGGCCACACTACCTCCCTGCCTGCCATCTGCTTTGCAGCTTGCACTTCTCTGCCCACAGAAAAGCTATTGTTCACCTGACAGGAGAATTTTATGTTATGTTATGAGTTTTATATAGTGCATAGCTGCCCCAGCAAAGGGGCGTCCCAGCGCTGACGACAGAAATTAGATGGCTACTAGCAGAATGTCGGCCCTAGAGCGGAGGGAAGAGGCGAGTTTTAGTTTGAACCCTCTGCAGTTCAGGAGAATTTTGCACTTCAACAGGCTGGCCCATCAGAAGAAAACAGCTGGAAAGCTGGATGTTTGGTCACAGACAATAAATTGTTATTTAACTCCAACAGTGGCAAATTGTTGGATATACTTCAACTAATATTTTGATACCATGAAGTATATACAGCTTCTAGCAATATTTATATTTAAATAAAATGTTACCATATTAGCCTAAGGAGCTGTTCACTATAATGGGGAAGACAAAGTTGACAGTTTTTCCGTCACTAGGGCTTCTAAAACATCTCTTATAATGTCTCTGCTTACAGTTACATGGTACCCTATCCACGGGGCACCTAGAAGAGACTTTAGGGTTGACTTATATGCAAAAATAGGGGAGATTAATGCCTTGAAAGTACATTTAAATCCAAAGTCTAATTTCCATATAATTTAAAATTAAAAGCAACCTGCAAGGCAGGGCTGACTTTTAAAGCGACAGAAGGCATCGCAATAGCACACTCTCCTGTGCATGTAATCTACTGGGCTGCTAAATCTCCCTGCCCTATTGTGTATAAGTATGGGCGAATTTTGCGAATCTCGCGTTCGCGAATTTTGCGGATTTGCGAACTCGCAATCCGCAAAATCCGCGAATTCTTGCGAATTTGCGTTTTATTTTTTTGTGTGTTCGCAAGGATTTCTGCCAGTTTGCGAGGGTTTCGTACCAGTTCGCAATTGCGAACTTACATTTCGGCTCGCAACGGTCGCAACTATGTTGTTTCTACGTCTGGTTCATCATCACAGGTTCCCAGCTGTTTCACCACTTCCACCCTCTGTTACATCAATGCCACCCTCTGGTTCATCATCACTGTAGATTATGGGGGAGGAAAGCAAGCACATCAGCCCTGCTTTAACTGACATGAATTAATTTGGGGTTAGTTTATTAATGTGTCACTGTTTTAAAATTCCAGTCTGGCACCTGCTTCCTTATCTGTAATTTGCTTTCTGTTGCAGTGCATTTTTCTTTTCCAGGACCTTTGTGGCCTACTTGTAGCTATTCTATGAGCCTGCTGTGAGGGTCAGAGCAGGGTCATACAATTGTTGCAACTAGCAACTGAATTCTGGAGGGGCCCCAGTCAGGAAGCACTACAGGGAATTGTTACTAATGATGAGTTTGAACTCTTGCACCTGCCGAGTGTTTTCAGTTTTGCAAAACTCGTTTTACTGCAATTTCGCGGGATTTGCGGGGCGCGAACACTCGCGAGATCAGATTCGGAAGCCGCAAATTCGTGCGAATATGCAATTTGTTTTTTTGCGGCGTGTTAGTTTGCAAGGTTTTGTGCGTTTTTGCGAGCCGCTCGTAGCGCAAGGCGCGAAGTTACCCTTGCGGTCGTTCAAGGGCGCGGCCATCTTGTTTGCCTGACGTATTTCCATTTCCGGGCGCGAAGTGTAATCTCGCAAAGTGTGTGGCTCGCCAGTACAGTTTTGCAAGTGTTCGCAAGGAAAATCTCTCGCGAACTTACCCGCGCGGTCGTGAACGGGCGCGGCCATCTTGTTTCTCATTCATTGCTATGGTTCTGGGCATGGTCTTTGTATCCTCTCTAAATCTCTGCCATCCTTTGCTTGTTTGAAGTTTTTTTTATCTATTTTACTTATTATCTATCCCTCTATTTTTCTATCCCTATATTTTTGTGTTTACTGCTACTTTTGGTTAATTTTAAACTACTTTTTTAAACTCTTTTCTTTTCTTCTCTTCCCTATTCTATTTTCTTTATTCCTTTCCACCCAGACCATGGTGAAGGGAGCCGGGAAGCATCCCGAGAAGGGGAAGGGTCCCGCACCCCGTGTCTGACTCCCGTGCGGGCGTTTGAGGGGGGAGGAGGTCGTACCCAGGGAGATCCTTACCCCGGAGGAGGTGGGCCAACTCATTTTTTATGTTCAGCGCCGCCTCCCCAGGACCATCATGGGAGGCGGCAAGATCAGTACCGGGTACGCGGTCCGGGAGCGCCGGAAGCGGTGGGAGAAGGTGTGCCAGGCCATTTACCACCACTCTAGGGTCTGGCGCACCTACAACCAGGCCACCCACCGCTGGACGGATGTCCTGACCCGTGAGCGAGATCCCCGGGCTTGGTGAGTAGTAGTAGCTATTTCTTTACTACTATGTTTTCTCCTGCTGTGTTATTATATTGCAAATTTTTGTTTTTTACCAAGAGCAATAATGCTGCTCATTACATTGTAGGTAAATTATATTTCAAAATCTTCTGTGCATTTCAGGTACACTGCTCTCCTTCTTCTCAGTAGTGTTGCTACTATGCTTATTTGTTTTAGATATTGTGTTCATTTCATTGGCCTGTGAAATTATGTATGAGTGTAGTTTAAAGAACTGCGTAATGCTACATACTAAGGTTCAGATTTTTAATTACCGGCGCATCCCTGCAAAGTAGCAGGGATGCGCCAGTAAATGTGCGTCACACCACCATCTCCCATGGTGCGCCGTATTTACAATGCGGCGCACCATGGGCCCAAAACGTCACCAAAGCGTTACCCATCTGTGCCGTAAAGGCGGCGCATTGCTGGAGTTGCGTCGCAACAATGGTGCAGCTCCATCAATGCTCTGGGGTGCCCTATCTCCCCAATGCTGCATCAAGCCGTACGTCTGCTTCAAGCAGGCGCAGGGTTTGAGTCACGCATCATTGTCCTCAAAGTGACTGATTGAAATCTTGTAGATTTCCCTCAGCCACTTTTAGGATGCGTTCCTTCGCAGGAACGCCCTCCCTTGCGCCGGAACGCCCCCTATTGGCGCAGGGCTTTACAACGTGATGCATCTCCCATATGCGTCACGTTGTTAATATACGCCGCACCATTGCGCCTCTTTTGTGTTGCCGCTGCGTCACAAAAGTCACGCAACAATGGAGCAAAAGAGCCGCAAGGGGCTTCTAAATCAGCCCCTACAGACTCAAGTCCAGTCCTTCCTTTGTACACATGGCGATAAGAAGAAATAGTGGTGGTGGATTGATAGTTTGAGTATTTTAATGACTGGTTAATGTAGTAGGAAACTTTAGTGTTGTCGCTGATCTTCAATCACGATGGACTTTGGCTGTCACTTCGCGTGCTGCGGACTGCTGCCTGCTAATCCTAGGCAAACCATTTTAGTACTTTGTTTAGTGAGTTACATAAGGTAATTTCCAATTTGACGGTCCGCAAATCAAGCAATACTAAAGTAATAACGTAGTCGACCACATGAGATTGGTCAATAATATATCCCGTGGAGTAGTTGTCTATTTGCTATTTCGCAAAAATATTTTGTTAGTTCTTTTGAAATGTTTGATTTGGTTGACAAATATCATCCATGTTTTCTGTTTTTCTTTCTTTCATGTTGTACATCAGCTTCCCCCAGGGGCAAGAGGAGGACACAGGAGGAGGAGGAGGGTGCCATTGACGATGCAGGCCAGGACCGGGCAGGCGAGGGCTCCTTTGCTGGCCCCAGTAAGTTTTAATTTTAATATTGAGTACTTATGTTTTCCTAGCGTTCCTCATTCGATTTCGAGAAATCGTCTTTGATCTTCTTGTAGACAGGATCTAAATTCTTATCCTGCCTCGACTATGACTCCGTGTGGTATTACTAGATTATTCTTATTAGTCTGTCTGTGTAGCTAACTAAGATTGCACATTTGGCATTTCCATTGGACTCCCATTCTAGTCAGCAATAGCTCTATGCACTGAGTGCAGTCCTCTGGGATTGTCCATAATGTCTTTTCAAGTATTCTAAATGTTTATGCTTTGACAATTGCCAACAATAAAAAGGTGAATGACCACCAAGAAAGAATAAGATACTACTTTACTTTTGGTTTGGATAGGAGGACAATCCATTATACTACTGTTGCAGGGACAAATATGCACAAACAGAACTATGGACACTAAATAATGCATTGCTTAGCTTATCAATTATAATAGGTGCTGTTAGACTTTCCACATACCTCAGTGATAACAGACTTTGTAGTTGAACCCCCAATCTCCTTACTGACTAGATAGTGTGATAGAGTCATTTAGCTCCCAAAGTCACCGATGGCAGAGGCACGGACTTATGCTTGCAAAAATTCCAAAACCTTTAGCTCATCCACTCTAGTCTGGAGGACCAAAAACCACAGAGTCTATTTAAGTTTAAAAGCTTTATTAAAAGTAAACACATTTATTGAAATCAAGTTTGTCATAAAAGTAAACGTTTAACTGGAAATGGAAAAGTGCTTAGTGCTGACGATTAATTGGACAGATTTCTTGTGGTCGAGCCGAGCTCTCACCTGGTTTGAACTTGATCCTGCTCGTGTTCTTAGAAGTCAAGCTTCTGTCTGTTAGGAGAACAAGTGGTGCGTGTTTAAAATAAAAAGCAAGCATTCATCAGTTGTGCTAAAAAGTGCAGCAAGACAACATCCTTCCCTGGAAAAAGGGACATTTTTACTTTACAGTAGACAGTCACAAATTATTAAATTGTATACTGTTTTTTCACATTTTCTTTCTTCCTCCTAGACCAAATATTATATAGTAGTCAGTGGTGTATTCTAACATTATTAAATGCACTTTGTAGGTGGAACATCTGGAGGCGGGGCCAGCGTCGAGGTGGTGGTGGCATTGGACGAGGACAACTCTGGGGAGGAGGCGGTGGAATTGCCGGACAAATCTGTGGGGGATGACACGGTGGTGGCGGGCAGAGGTAAGCTATACATTCCTTACTCATTTGAGATTGAAGACTGCAGAGTGTGCTTTCTGCACAGGTGTATTATAAATAAACCAGGTAGTAGCCTCCTCTAAATGTACTTCGACTTAGCTGTGAAGTTTTTGGCGAGAAGAATCCCAATCAGATCTGAGGTGAACTTGATGGAAGGGATGAACGAAAAGCGAAAGAAGGGTGTAAGTAAGTGTGGAAGGATGAGAAAAGTAATGATGACTGGCAAGGAAGAATGATATGTGTTTGCTTGGTCCCCGAGGTGGCTGGGAAGGAAAGAATATGGTATGGTGCATGGCTGGGTGAATTATGAAGCAAGGATGGGTGTAAGGAGAACAGCCTGGGTGGGTGAAACAGAAACTGTATGTGTGCATATACTTTGAATGGATGGATGCCTGGATCATTCATGGTACTATCTGACTCTTAGATAGCATATGTGTATCTAGAGAGAGTAGACGGTCACTGGATGAACTAAGTGTTACTTTGAAGAGCATGTAACACCGCACCCGCACGTCCGTTCCAGTGTAGGAAAGGCAAGGAAAAGAAGTTGTAATTTTGTCCAAATACTACCATGAATAGTAGCAATAGTTTGTATTGCAACTGCAAGCACAGCATATATCCGGTTATTACGGTGGACACTCCCTACCTCTCTTAATAACTTTAGTTTAGTAGTAGTACGTCATTCATGTGTGGGGGTATCATGTTCACTCAATAATAAGCAAAGCACCTAAAGTCATCCCATATGTCATCAAATACATCCCATGTGAAGTGATAGATAATCAGATTATTTAGCTTCTTTATTTTCCTTTTCTAATACTCATTTGCACTGTAGGGTGAAAGCTAAATTAATTAAGCAGTAGCCCTTTTAACAGAGTATTCTCAGTGCCACCCGTAATAGAAAAGTAAGAGCTTCACCACCTGCATGTACTGGACCGGTACAGTAACGCAAGTCTGTCTCACTCACCATGGTGTGCGTCTGTTTTTCTCGGGTGCAAGTTCACTGCGCTGGCATTATGCCGGCTTGCATAAGATAACGTACCAATTTTCCTAAACAATAGAGAAGAAGAAGAATAAGACTGGTGTACTGTCATAGTCGACTGTAATGGAAGTCCATAGTGCTTGTAGAATTTGTTCCTTAAACTCCCACTAATGTTAGAGCAAGGATGAAGACGTCGGAGGTTACATAGATACTGTCCTCAATAGTTATGTACTGTGCTTTCAATTTGCTACTTGTACTGTGACAACTTTCTGCTCAATCATTTTGTGTTAATCTTAAGGAGCATTGGTTACAGACTATGTCTTTCTTTCTTCATGTAGTTGCTTCTTCCAAATCCAAGACACAATCAAGGAGGAAGGAGCTGGCTCGAATGGCCCGGCAACGGAGGCTGGATGCCACTGTCGCTGAATATCGGCGGCTGGTGGCCCTGGAGGAGGAGGAGACGCAGTCTGGTACAACAACAACGTCCACGGGGACAGCTGCATCCTCCTCCGTGCGGACTGCCAGCCAGCGCAGTGCTCCAGTGGTACGGTGCCGGGCTACCAAAGCCAAACGCCAACGCCGAGCAGCAAAGACAGCAGCTGCCCCCCACAGGATTTGCAAGGCACACCGGCGCCGCTTATCCCTCAGACTGTCCTACCTGGAGCAGGAGGTCCTGAACTATAAGAACTTGGTGGAGGGCCTCCGCTTCGAACTTGCCACCCTCCGCAAGGAGCATGATGCCCTGGCTGCTAAAGCCAACAGCACCCTGCCATAGTGACCCTTGCCCCTTTTTTAGAGACTTTTGGGGGGTGGGAATTGGGAGTTGGGTTTTTTGGGGACTTTTGAAGGACAATCGTTGGGGTTAGGGAGGGTCTTGCGGGAGATTATTTTGTTATGGCTATAAAAATATACTTTTTGAAACTTTATCTGACCATACCTGTTTTTTACTGCTTTTGAGTCTGGTGGGTGGGGGTTTAACAGTAAGTTTGTTTTCCTGAATAGTCCTAGGACTTTAGTAGTACTACCGTCAATCAAATCTCTCATCTCTCCTAATACTCCATTATACTACCTCCAACCAAACGCCTATCTTACCTGTAATTTCTGTTTGCAAGTAGGGCTAGGCCCAGGGCTGGCTCCACGGGAAACAGCGAATAAGGTTGGCAATCCTGGGCGGATAAAATTTCCTCATAGCGGTGGTACTAGTGGTGTGACACAGTGGCAGTTGCATGCCTATGAAAAAAAAGAAAATGAAATCTGGTTTGTCCTCCTGAGCAATACAACGGTACAATAGAGAATATAGCAGGTGTCAGTACACTAGAACAGTGCCACATTGTAGCCTAACAAATGGTAAAGTATAACTACTAATTCGGTTGAAGTTCTTTGACATTAGCCATGGGTCTTTGTCAAGCAGAGTAAGAATATATCCTCGGATTTCTTCCCCAGCCTGTTGGTATCACCTTATCCTCCCCAGCAAGTGTGTGGATTTATTACTGTAATTTAGTCACACATCAATCAAAACCACACAGCCCGGGGAAAGAGGGTTAGGGTTTGAAAAGTGGATGGGTACGGGGGTTTTTGGGAAAGGTTTTGTGAGACAAGAAAAAATAGCACAGCATGGACAAACAATTGTGAACATAAACAAATCTTTGGGTACAAACCTATCCATCAATCTTTGAAAGTGCATGCAAGTGACACTACTGCATGTCAGTGAAAAGTAAGTAGTACTTTCGACAACTGTGGAAGAAAGAATGCGACAGTACAGGGCGTGTGTGGAAATATTGATAACTATATTCAAGATAAGGTCTCTGTTGCCAGATACCTGAGAGCCTTGCTGGTCACTATAAATCCATTCACAACACTCAATGGGGTTGGTCTGGAAGGTATAGTAGATAGAAAAGGAGAAATTGCTCTTTTTCTAGGTGTCCCCTCACTCACCAGGGTTGCCCCTTGGTGACATGCTTCATCATTGGGGCCATCCCAGTCCTCTACGGGCTGGGGCGTGCTGCGACTTGCGAATTACGTAGGAGCACTTACAAATGACTATGTGTGGTGCAGATGTGATAGTGGAGTGAACTAAGTGATGTGTTAAGGGATCAATTTAGAAGCAGAGAGAGATCCAAGAAATGCAGTCACAGTCATAGAAAAACACAATGGATACTGTATCTGTATGCTGTTGTAGTTGTCCTGTTGAATTTGGTAAGTAAGTTGCATGCAGAAAAAAATTCCTCTTATTAGCGGCACTCCTCCATTGCAGCTGACGCTTCGTCCATCGATGTTGGTCACCAACAGAAGACACCCTGTAAAAAAAGCACAGCATGGACAAACAATTGAACATAAGCAAATCTTTGGTTACAAACCTATCCATCAATCTTTAAAAGTGTATGCACTACTGCATGCATGTCAGTGAAAAGTAAGTAGTACTTTCGACAACTGTGGAAGAAAGAATGCGACAGTACAGGGCGTGTGTGGAATTATTGATAACTATATTCAACATAAGGTCTCTGTTGCCAGATACCTGAGAGGAGCACTTACAAATGACTATGTGTGGTGCAGATGTGATAGTGGAGTGAACTAAGTGATGTGTTAAGGGATCAATTTAGAAGCAGAGAGAGATCCAAGAAATGCAGTCACAGTCATAGAAAAACACAATGGATACTGTATCTGTATGTTGTTGTAGTTGTCCTGTTGAATTTGGTAAGTAAGCTGCATGCAGAAAAAAATTCCTCTTATTAGCGGCACTCCTCCATTCCATCTGACGCTTCGTCCATCAATGTTGGTGACCAGAAGACACCCTGTCTACTGCCTGCCTGGCGGATGCTGAATTGCGGCTAGCTAATGTGAAGCCTGACTCCATCCTTTTTTCCCCATTGCACATACTGAAACTCGGCCTGTAATTATTTAATGAAAAACAGGAAGTGATATAATATTACAACACCACTGATAAATAAATATAAGGTATGTAGGCTGTGGAGTGCAAAAAGTCACACTTTTATTTTCCTAGTAGACAGTACAATATTTTTGACAGTGCGTACTCTGTCTGAGTCACCTTTTGAAGGATAAATAAGTATGGGCAAATTAATGTAGCGGATCTTTCCCCTCAAGCTAGGTGTACTGTAAACTGTGTTTTAGAACAAAATTAGATCTTCCCAGCAGTGCTCCCACCCAGACCCTTTCTAAAGCCAGTCGCAAAAATGTAGAAGACCCCCAATCAAATCGCAAAAAACGAGGCCTAGCAGAAAACTGGTGACAAAACGTACTTTGAAAGTAAAAGTAGGCCCAAATACCCCCTTACCCACCGTGGATTGCATTCAAACCACTTCCAAGCAACCAAGCAAAAGTATCCATAGCCAGCATCGCTCCAAGACTCGAAAACCCCCCCACCCAAACACATGCAATAGAAATACTGCTAACCCTAACAAACCCTAAGTTAAGAATAGTGGCAAAGGCTTTCTTTAACTATGCCAAATCCCCCCTTTCCCACCATGGATTTTCTTCAAATGACTTGCAACCAAAATTACACATTCTCACGAGTGCTCTAAGGCCCCAGAACTCAGTTGCAAAAATTTAGAACACCCCGAAACACATGCAATCCTGCTGCTAGGGCTAACCCTAACGAACCCTAAGTTACAAAAAGTGCCAAAAGGCTTTTCGGCGTGGATTTTGTCCCAACCACTTCTACCCGGTATTAGACCTTCCCAGGAATGGCCCAAGACCTGCCAACCCACCCGCCAAAAAGCATAACACCCCCAAACAGGCCAAAAGCAACATCTCTTACTTACAATATTTCTCGGCCTTCGGTCCAAACGCGCTGCGTAGCTAGGCCATAAGTCCGGTTTGCCACCACAGATTTCCTGAAAAGCAAATGCAATCAAGATTAGAATGTCCCAGCAGTGCTCACAGACCCCGAAACTCACCCACAAACAGACGGAACCCCCCCAAGAGCACCTCAAAGGCAAGCAAATCAGCAAAAACACAAAAAAATTCTGCCTCGGATTTGGTCCAAACCACTTTTATCCGGTATTAGAGCTTCCCAGCAATGGCCCCAGAGCCGACAACCCAGGAGAAAACGAGTAGAAGACCCCCAAACAGCCAAAGAGTAAAAGTACAAAAATGGGGACTTAGTCATTTTTTCCCAAATTTCCCAAATCACTCCGCGCGCGCTCTGCAGCTAGGCCCTAACTCCCCTCTGCCACCATGGATTTGCTTCAAACCTCTTGCAAAGTGAAGTATCCATAGCCAGCAGTGCTCCCAGACTTCGAAACCCACCCACAAACACCAGGAAACCCCCCAAACAGGCCCCCGAAAACGCTATATTGAGCAAAATGTCAGAAATAGCAAAAAAAAAATCGGCGTGGATTTTGTCCCAACCACTTCTACCCGGTATTAGACCTTCCCAGGAATGGCCCAAGACCCGCCAACCCACCCGCCAAAAAGCATAACACCCCCAAACAGGCCAAAAGCAACATCTCCTACTTACAATATTTCTCGGCCTTCGATCCAAACGCGCTGCGTAGCTAGGCCATAAGTCCAGTTTGCCACCACGGATTTCCTGAAAAGCAAATGCAATCAAGATTAGAGTGTCCCAGCAGTGCTCACAGACCCTGAAACTCACCCACAAACAAACGGAACCCCCCCTAAGAGCACCTCAAAGGCAAGCAAGTCAGCAAAAACACAAAAAAAATCCCGCCTCGGATTTGGTCCAAACCACTTTTATCCGGTATTAGTGCTTTCCAGCAATGGCCCCAGAGCCGTCAACCCAGGAGAAAACGAGTAGAAGACCCCCAAACAGCCAAAGAGCAAAAGTACAAAAATGCGGACTTAGTCATTTTTTCCCAAATTTCCCAAATCACTCCGCACGCGCTCTGCAGCTAGGCCCTAACTCCCCTGTGCCACCATGGATTTGCTTCAAACCTCTTGCATAGTAAAGTATCCATAGCCAGCAGTGCTCCCAGACCCCGAAACCCACCCACAAACACCAGGAAGCCCCAAAAACAGGCCCCCGAAACCGTACATTGAGCAAAATGTCAAAAATAGCAACAACAAAAAATCGGCGTGGATTTTGTACCAACCACTTCTTCCCGGTATTAGACCTTCCCAGGAATGGCCCAAGACCGGCCAACCCACCCGCCAAAAAGCATAACACCCCCAAACAGGCCAAAAGCAACATCTCCTACTTACAATATTTCTCGGCCTTTGGTCCAAACGCGCTGCGTAGCTAGGCAATAAGTCTGGTTTGCCACCACGGATTTCCTGAAAAGCAAATGCAATCAAGATTAGAGTGTCCCAGCAGTGCTCACAGACCCCGAAACCCACCCACAAACAGACGGAACCCCCCTAAGAGCACCTCAAAGGCAAGCAAGTCAGCAAAAACACAAAAAAACTTCCGCCTCGGATTTGGTCCAAACCACTTTTATCCGGTATTAGAGCTTCCCAGCAATGGCCCCAGAGCCGTCGACTCACCTGCAAAGAGGTAGAACAACACCCCCACAAGTGCTGAGTCTTTCTTCATTGAGCGTAAACCAGCCCTCTGCTTTGATGGAAATAGGAGTCTGGAGGAGGAGGATAGAGGAGCATGTTCTTCTGAACTTGTGAACCTGAGGAATGCAGACTGCGGCACCTTCAAATCAATTAGCAAACAAGTGAAGACAGTTCTGCTGATGGGCTTGTTTTTGTGATTATCTGATTAAAGTTTGAATTATATTAACTGTGCACAACAAAGAAAGACAGACACACAGGAATAAAAGTGAATAAGGACGAAAAAGAAAGTTATTGATTCGTTGTCTCATTTTCAGGGCTTGGTATCACGGTCCGTGAATAAGAATAAGGCTTCGTCATCATACTCTGCGAATTCAGGCAGGGTGAGGTCAGTGTCACCTGACAGAGAAGAAATTCCCTCATCTATGTTGCTGTCCACCTCGTCTTCATCCGGCGCGCTTTCTCGTACTTTGAAATCTGGTGGTATGAGGTGCTGATTCATCTTGATCATTGTTAACCTCTCCACATTTTTGGGCGAGAGGCGGCTCCGTTTGGAAGATAAAATGCCACCAGCAGCACTGAAAACACGTTCAGAAGACACGCTTGCGAGTGGGCAAGACAAGTAGTTTAAAGCCAGGTTGGTGAGCTGTGGCCACAATTCTTTTTTCCCATGCCAATACGCCAATGGGTCAGCATTAACATAGACCTCTGTTGAGTCATTCAGATAGTCCTTGACCATCGAATCAAGGTTCTCCTCCAAGGTTCCTCCACTTTGCTTAGCTGTTGCTGTGACCTTTTGAGAACCAAACCCAAGCCGAGCTAGCCAATCCTCTTCAGCCTCCAATGTTACTGTTGTGTCTGGTGGTGCAGATGATCCGGTTGCCGGTCTCTTTAACGGCTGAGAGGTCACTTTTGCCGCAGCCACAGGTGCAGAAGTGGATTGTTGTGACTGGGGATGGCCTGCTGATGCGGATGTACTGCCTTTTCCTTCAATTTGCTGCCATTCTCTTTCAAACCTCTTGGCTGAGGAGGCTATCCACTGTTTGTACTTTGTAACATCTTCATCAGCAAAAGGAAAGAATGCTTAGCCTGCCAGCGCCTTTTTGTAGCGTGGATCCAGAATAGTAGCACAAATGTAATGCTGGTTTGAGTGGATCATTTTAAGACGTTCATCACCTTGTAGGTGCTCTAATAATTTCTCAGCCAGAACAAAAGGGTCTTGGTTTTTTCATCTTTTTCAAACACAGAACACACCTCCTTCAGTTGGTGCTCCAGCATGTACAACAATGGGATAGCTTTTCCCAAATTACAGTCCTCCTTGCTGACTGCACGCATGAAGAACTCAAAAGGACGAAGCATGCGTGTCAGGCTTTTAACTATGTTCCACTGCGCCGCACCCATCCTCAGGTCCTCCTTCTGAGCTGTACCCTGTGTTAAGAAATAGTAATCGAGTACCGTATACTGCTCATACAGACGCTCAAGCATGTAGAAGGTTGAGTTCCAACGTGTTACCACCTCCTAGATGAGTGCTTTCACTGGCATTTGACGTTCATATAGCAGGCTCCTCAGATGCTTCCAGGCCTTAAAAGAATGGCTGAAATGGTTGCACATTTTTCGGCAGGTCTCCACTACTCTGTACGCTGCACTGTCTTTATCACCCAATAATTTTTTGACAACCAGGTTTATACAGTGCGCCAAACACGGCTCTCTGAAATAGTCACCCAGCTGCATGGCCTTAACTATATTGGAGCCATTGTCCGTGGAAACATTACCAACCTGGCGTTTTTTTGGGGACAGCCAGTCAAGGACCTTTGTGTTCAAGACATCCAAAATGTTTTGTGCTGTGTGACGTTTCTCCAAACCAAACATGGCTAGTGTTGCATGTTTCCGAGCAGCTTTAAAAACAATGTCCGGGTCAACACCTGCGTTTAGCTTTGCTTTAGCCCCTGAAAAAGAGACCCAGTGTGCAGTGATGCACATGTAATCAGCGCCTGCGCCACTGGTCCACATGTCTGTTGTCAGATGTATAGTGTGAACAGCGCTCTTCTGCAAAGCTGCCCCAATCACCTCCAGAACATCTTCATGTAGTGCTGGAACCGCAACTCGGGCAAAATAGAACCGGCTAGGAACCTTCCATTTAGGGCAGAGCGCTGCCACTAATTCTAGAAAACCAACCCCTTCTACAAAAGAAAAAGGGAGAAGGTCCAGAGCTAGCATTTTAGCCAGCTTAGTGTTATACAGACGCGTCAGTGGGTGGTTGCGTTCATATTGCGCTTCTGTAAACAACATCTTTTTAATGTTGCCCTGGACCAAGGATTTACGGGATGATGATGATGTTGATATCTTCGACCCAGTTACGCTCGCTGATGAACTTTTTCGCATTGGTGTCTCACTCTCTCCCATACTCTTAGTGTGGCTCACATGGGGTGTGCTGCTGACAGGGGTACTGGGTGTAAGTGAAGTGTTTGACACGTCTTCTTCCTCCTTGTCATCATCAGATGAAACCTCAACGTTTTCATTACGTGCAATTCGGGCTTCCTTGATCGCCTGTAGGTGCGCAAACCATTGGACAGCGTGCTGTCTCTCAAGATGACCTCTCTGGCCTCCGGTACTATAGTTGGTACCAAACTTACCACGACTAACTCGAAGCTTTCAAATGCTACAAATGGCTAAGTTTTCCTTTTTTGGGCAAACACTAAAGAAGTCCCAAACTGGAGACTTGAAATGTCTTTGGGGGCTGGAGGAGGCGGCGATACTGGTGGTGGTGGTCCTGCTGCTAATGCCAGATGAAGTGGAGGATGTGGATTGCCGAACTTCAGTACGTTTTGCACTTTCACCACCACTAATTGAGGTCGAGGTGGATGGAGGTCCCTTCTTGCGAGAAAGAAATATGGAAGCGGTAGGTGTTGGTGTACTAGTTAACTCCAAATCTAATGATTGTTGTGTTTCCATTTCCATTGCCTCCTCATCGACATCATCATCACGCTCAGCAGCTTCTCGGGATAGGGTCAAAATGTCTCTTTGCTGCATGCCCGCTGGGACTGCAGTGACCTTTATGATGACTGGCTCGTCGTCATCGTGAGAGGCTTCATCAGCAGCAGTATCCGTCACTTCTTGTTGAGCCTCATCACACTCCATAGCTATGAGTTTTTCGACGACCTTCCTTTTACGCTTAGGTACCTTTGTCAGATCATGGTGTGCCTCACTCTCAGAAGGCAGTGGTGCTGGTTCCCAATTGGGATCTGTTTCATCAGAAGGAGGTGGGCTTGAAGAAGATGTAGACACCAACCTTGATCTTTTCCTTGCTAGGGATGTGGAAGACAATGAATGATCATCAGGAGGAGTGGCTTCCAATGATACCTCGGCTTGATTGTCGATTTCCTGATGTGCCCCTACTTCGGGAGGAACAACTATTGTGGGCACTTGTGACCCTCCATGCACCTCTGCTTGCGCATCTCCTTGCGCTGCCTCTCCTTCCACATGTACTTGGGCTTGTACTTGCACATGGTGTTGTTGTTGCGGCTGTGGTTGTTCAACACTTTTCAGATGAGTTACAACAACCTGTGTTGATTCAGGGACATTGCTGCTACTTTCTTGCGATGAGCCAACATCACTGGTCGATGGTGATTGGAGAAGTACACTGACTGCCTCTGAAGCACTCAAGGGCTTTGACTTAAGTTGGCGTGGTGGTGGAGGCACTGAACCCAATGGAGCGGGGGTGCTGCTCCCAGCTTGGTCCCCAGCAGATCCTGCTGCTGCTGCAGGCGTACTTTTTTTTTTGCTCCCAAAAAACGCGGCGGCCGGCACACCAGCCTCCTTGGTAACTTGCTTCTTCTGCTCCTTACTAGCAACTTTCTTGCTAGAGGAGCTACGGAGACCTTTTTTTGGGGCCATCTTCTTCAGAGCAGGTCAGACAGCAGGCCGCAGTTGCACGAATTGTAGAGTTGTCTGAGGCCAGACGTGACGTCGCGTGACGTTATGCTGCACACACACACTGCTGCAGGACTTCTTCCTGGCACTGGTGGTCCTCTTGTGCACCTAAAAGCAATGGAAGACAGAGGAACATCAGTTCAGTTATACACCCCAAAAAAATAGAAAAAAACTGAAAAATCAGCACAATCCCATGCCCTCCATGATGCTTAAATTCAAGACACCCCACAGAAAGACTAGGCACATGCAACACTCACTAGTCACTACCCCTGGTGAAAAGGCCACAACAACAGGCCCAAAAAACGAAAATCACAGAAAAATCAGCACAATCCCATGCCATGATCCAGCCCCTCCATGATGTTTAAATTCAAGACAACCCACAGAAAGACTAGGCACATGCACCACTCACGACCCCTGGGCCCTGGGCATAATGGATGAAAGCTAGGCAAAATGGGTGCAGGCCTGAGAACACTGCCTGCATTCAAAATGGCCCCCTGCATCACAGCACATGGCCAGGGCCTGTAGCAGCACTCGAAATGGCCCCCAACCACATGGCCTGTCCATCCACAACAGGCCCAAAAAACGAAAATCACAGAAAAATCAGCACAATCCCATGCCATGATCAAGCCCCTCCATGATGTTTAAATTCAAGACAACCCACAGAAAGACTAGGCACATGCACCACTCACTACCCCTGGGCCCTGGGCATAATGGATGAAAGCTAGGCAAAATGGGTGCAGGCCTGAGAACACTGCCTGCATTCAAAATGCACCCCTCCATCACAGCACATGGCCAGGGCCTGTAGCAGCACTCAAAATGGCCCCCAACCACATGGCCTGTCCATCCACAACAGGCCCAAAAAATGAAAATCACAGAAAAATCAGCACAATCCCATGCCATGATCCAGCCCCTCCATGATGTTTAAATTCAAGACAACCCACAGAAAGACTAGGCACATGCACCACTTACTAACCCTGGGCCCTGGGCATAATGGATGAAAGCTAGACAAAATGGGTGCAGGCCTGAGAACACTGCCTGCATTCAAAATGGCCCCCTCCATCACAGCACATGGCCAGGGCCTGTAGCAGCACTCAAAATGGCCCCCAACCACATGGCCTGTCCATCCACAACAGGCCCAAAAAACGAAAATCACAGAAAAATCAGCACAATCCCATGCCATGATCCAGCCCCTCCATGATGTTTAAATTCAAGACAACCCACAGAAAGACTAGGCACATGCACCACTCACTACCCCAGGTGAAAAGGCCACAACAGGCCAAAAAAACGAAAATCACAGAAAAATCAGCACAATCCCAAGCCATCCAGCCCCTCCATGATGTTTAAATTCAAAACACCCCACAGAAAGACTCAGTGCACCCACCACTGAGTACCCCTGGGCAAAAAGCCCCAAAACAGCCCACAAATCGAAAATTCCAAAATTGTAGTTGCAGCAACTGTAATGCCCCAAACAAACTTACTTGTGAAATTTCTAATCCAAAAGTGATCCAAAGAAAGTCAAAAAGGCCTCAAATCCAAATATCCAGCAGCATCCACAAAAAGTAATCCTTCCAGCTCCAGATCCAAATGAAAAGTGACCAGGAGATGGACAAAGCACTGGGAGGAGCCTGCTGGACAGGAACAGGAAGTTGAAGACTGTGGGGCACTTCCTTCCTCCCACCCCCCCCTCCCCAAAATGGACTCCTCGCAAAAAAAGTGCAGGCAAATATCAACCTAAGGAGTTATTCAGATAAAAATCATCATTTCCAGAAGGTTTATGCTGCTTGCTGGTGGATTTCTTGTGCAGAATAGCAAATTTTATATTTTCGCGTGTGCGAGATTGTTGCTGCTCGCCGCATCTCAAAGCTCGCAATTGCGAATTACCGCGATACGTGATCACGGCGTACTCGCGTTGACAAACTCTCGCTGTAAAACTTGGCAAGCCGCGATTACGTTATCGCGCTTGCCAAATTCCCGCGGGATCCCGCAGCAAGATCCAAAATGGCGCAGCACTCGCAAAATATCAAGAAAAATAACTCGGCAAACGATGAATGACGGGAGGTAAACGCCGCGCGCCGCAAAATTGTATCACCAAGAAAAAAAATTTCGCTGCGTGCGAATTTACGGAAAATCTGCAAAATCCGCGAGCGGAACGGATTTTCCGCAAGTGCCTACAGGTATCTTGAATTCCTCCGGCCTTATTATATACTAGGGACTGACATGGGTCTGTCATTGCCAATTGTAATCAAAGCAAATTACTATGTAGCTTTTACACAGAGCACAGGCCTGGGTCTGGTTAGCAGAGCCCAAGGTACAGTCAGAGTCAGAAGGCCAGCATCTAGTGGTCTGAATGGGCACAAAAAGTGGTGGGACCCTCCAAACACATCCTAATTTTTCACACTTTTAAAACAACCATAAACAAACTGTTCTACATTCCTTAAGGAACACTTCCAAAACTACTATTTGCTTTTGTACTTGGAAAACACGTTCTCAGTGGCAACATGATATATGTTACATTCAGTGTTATGAGCAATGACTTAATTGAAATGCACTTGTCATACAGTGGACGGAACACTCCACATTTTGATGGAGGATGAACATGACAAACAGACCACAAGCAAAACCCATGTGTTCCTAACTGATACAGTCAGGAAAGCCTCAGAGTCTGAAATGTACTCCTGCAAAGCTTTCCTTTTCAAGGAATCTTTTGAGTGATACAAAATAAAATATTCAGGATGGCAAAGTATTTGAGGGACACTAGGCACAACAGTCCCTTATCTCTTATCTGATTCCCTTTCTGGAAAAAACTTGGCATCTCCAGTAAGGTTAGGGTTTCTTTTCTATTGGAGGAAAAGGAATGTGTTGCCTAACCAACCTTAAAACATACTCCAGCTCAGTTGTAACAGCACTGGCTTCAATTGTAACACATTTGCAGATAGCTTCCTTCTCAAAGTTAGTACATATTGCATCCAGGAACTCAATGCAATACACAACATATGCATTGTTTGGTGCCTTTTTCATCAGGTGCACAACCATCTCCTTACTTAAAATGCTGGTTGTAAGTGCAGTATTTTAGGACTTAAGCATCTGGTTGTGCTTCTTAAACCCACCAATGTTTCTGTTGTAGTCAAGAATACAATTAGGCTTCAGGACTTCAGTCTTCTCACCGCGCACATATACCGAGGATGTTGTCTCATCTGGTATGGTGGTCAAAAGATATACTCCCCTGCTTTCTTAGAATTTGAGGGCTAGAGGTTCCTTACAACATAAAGCACTGCACTGCCCTTTTACAAGATTCCTGTTAATCAGCTGCACTGTTTAGCCTATTCTGTTGCTCCTCTTTGTACTACTAGCGAGTGCTGTAGACAACAGCAACTCACTGAACAGTGACATTCCAATATAGAGATTGCCTAGATCCAACTGATGCCCCTTGTTCAAAGGGGCACTTACAAGATCACAAACAATTTATTTATTTATTTATTTATTTATAGAGTTTTGTATAGCGCGGACTAGACCCGTGGGTATCAGAGCGCTTAACAAGGAAAGAATAAAATGTAGACCTTATAGTTGCAGTAAGTAACAAAAACATAGTTATGAGGTAGAAGGTAATATACTGTATAGACATGATTAGATATATACTTCCTAATGTCTGTGCAATTAGCATTAGGTGACGAACAGGCTTAGCCTGTGTCATGGAAATAATCCAAGCTCGGAGAGGTAGGGTTATAAGGTATTTCAGTGCATATCAAGGATAATACGGATACATAAATATGGTGAGGTAGCGGTTATATAGATTATGTCTGTGAGATAGAGCTATAAGTTCACAGGTATATGAGGTAGCAGTAACGTGTCAAGCCTCGGCTTGACCATGAAAAACAGTCAGTTGTCAGTAATCGAACTTCCAATTTTTATGAAGAGGACAACCCTCTGGTAGCGTAAATGATCATCCCAGTAATCCGTCGGATTCTCTATGTAGGGTATTTACTCATCAAGTGAGTCTTCAGTTCCCGTTTGAATGTTACTGTATTTTGAATTTTCCTGATATTTGGAGGGAGTGAGTTCCAGATTCTGGGGGCAGCTCTGGAGAATGCTCTGTTGTAGGTCTTTATCTTGTGGAAAAAGGCTGGTCGCAATAGTAACTCTTTTGCGCTTCTAGTTGGTCTGTTACCTCCTGATAGCTTAAGTTTCTTGGCCAGGTATCTAGGCATGTTGTAGTGAACCGCTTTATGTGTAATACAGGCCATCTTCATTTGAATTCTGGCCTCGTAAGGTAGCCAGTTTAGTGCTTTCAGGTGAGGAGATATGTGATCGAATTTCTTCGTTCCGGTGATGAGTCTAGCTGCAGCGTTGAGGCAGGCTTTTAGTGGAGCTGTGGAGGTTTTTGGTAGGCCAGCTAATGTGGTGCAGCCGTATTCAATCCTCGAGATAACTAGTGATTGGATAGCCAGTTTTAGATCCATCGCTGAGATAAAGGGTTTCAGTTTTCTTAAGTAATTCAAGTGGAAGCGGGCGCTCTTGGCCATTGAATTAATATGTTCTTTCATGTCGAGGTTTTCATCTAGCGTGATTCCTAGTGATTTAGCTGAGTTAACTAGGGTCGGGGTGCAATTTAGCGCCGTCACCAGTTTAGTCCATTCCTTAACTTCAGATTGGCTCCTTGTCGGTGAGATTAGCAGGAATTCTGTTTTCTGGGCGTTTAGTTTCAGATGGTTCATTGTTAACCATCGCAAGGCTCTCTTTAGTGTCTTGTTTATTCGGTCAATGTCCTCAAGGGAGGCGATCTTCATGTAAATTTGCGTGTCATCTGCATACATATGATAGGATATCTGTGATTTTTGAAGGATCTCTGTGAGAGGTTCTACATACAAGTTGAATAGATCAGGGGATAACGTTGAGCCTTGTGGGACCCCGATTGTATTGGGGCTCGGGGAAGAGATTGCTTGGTTAACCTGGAATCGCTGGGTCCTGTTCTTTAGAAAAGAATTGAACCATTTCAGCACGTTTCCGGACACGCCCATCCTGTCTTGTAGCCTGGTCATTAGTACTTCGTGCTTTACCGTGTCAAATGCTGATGACAGGTCTAGAAGGATCAGTAGGCATGTTTGATTTCGGTCTAGGGCTTGTAGGGCGTCATCGACAATATGCAGAATCGCAGTTTCAGTACTGTGCCCTGTTCTGAAACCTGATTGGCAATCGTCTAGTAGCGAGAACTTAGCGATGTATTGGCTTAATTTGCCCTGCACACATTTCTCAATGAGTTTGGCAAGTAGAGGGATGTTAGTCACTGGTCGATAGTTATTTGGGTCTGTTGCATCAACTGTCGTTTTTTTTGATGATGGGCACTACCTGCCCTGTTTTTAGGCAGTCAGGGAGGATCCCTTGTGCTAGTGAGGCATTTATTATCTCAGTCCAGATTGGAACTAGAGTGTGGCTGATTTCTCTTACACACTTTCCCGGTAGAGGGTCTTGAAAGTGGTTGTTTGGTCTGAGTTCCATCAGCGTTTTGGCGATCTTTTCCTGGTCGTATAATTCAAATGTGTCCCAGTTTGCATTGTTTTTTGTTTGGAGACCCTCTGTTGACACATTGGCCTCATTTTTCGGTGGAGGAAGGGTTATAAGGTTAGCTGCTGCATTTGTGAGTTCAACTTCTAGCATTTTTGATTTTTCCGTGAAAAATGAGGAGAATTCCTCGCAACTTATGGGAGTATTTGTGTTCTCTTGAACAGTTTTGGCTAGTTTATTTGACTGTTGTTTTAAGATCTGGAAGAGTTTTCGTGGTCTGTTTCTGGCATTGTCCAGGTCAGCTCTGAAAAATTCTTTTTTGGAGTTGATTATCTTTTTGTTATATTCTTTTCTTGTTTTTCTGAGGGCTTTCAGCTCAGGGGAAGAGGGATGTTGTCTCCATTTCCTTTCGGCCATTCTCAGTTTGCGCCTGTCCTCGTTCAGTGACTCATTAAACCAAGGATTTTTTGGCTTCTCTGAGACTTTTTTCAGTTTTTGGGGCATGGTGTCATTGACGATATTACCGATCGAGGTTATGTAGTGATCCGTCAGCACATTGACATTTTGCTTATTGTTGGGTGGCTTCAGGTCTTTCTCACACCTTTCAACCAGTAGTTCAATATTAGCTTCTTTTGTGTCTCGGATCAGTTTCTTGAGCTTGCATGGTTGCACGGTCTTTCCCTTTTTCATTGTAGGTATCGCGAATGTTATGATGTGATGGTCAGACCAATCACATGGGTCTATAGCGAGGATTGATGTCTCTGTATTTCTTGAAATAATCCAGTCTAAGGTCGCTCCTTGTGTGTGAGTGGGTTGGTTGCATGCTTGTGTAAGTTTTAGCTCACTGAGGAAGTCTTTAAGCAGGTTAACCAGTTTGTCATTGCCGTCGTCCCAGTGGAGGTTAAAGTCGCCTAAGAATATGTTATTGGCATCTGAATTAGAGTTGGTCGTTATGATCTCTATCAGTTGCTCTGTGAACTTTGCGTTCTCTCCTGGTGGGTGGTAGAATGCATGCAAGTTGCAGCTTTGATTATTTGGTGTTCTCACATTAATACCGAGGTATTCACAGGATTCTAGGGGGTCAGATTGGAATTGGTAGACCTCAATCTCTGAGCGGTGAATGCAAGCTATGCCTCCTCCCACATTCCTTGGTCTGTCTAACCTGACGATGTTATATTGTGGTGGTATTAAGAGATCCATGGTCAGCGATGATGATTCATTGAGCCATGTTTCGGTGAGGATGGCCAGGTCAATTTCCTTGTTAATGATGAGGGCAGCTATGTCTGATGCATGTTTAGTTGCAGACCGACAGTTAAGTAGTAGGCACTTCAGGGGTTTCTGTGATTTAACGAGTTTTCCATTATCAGATTCGGCTGCTGTTAGCTGAATGTGTTGCAGGTTTTGGTGAATTGCTTTCCTGTCATTCTTTCTGGACGTTCTATTAGAGTCAATAGGTACTATTTTGATATTCTCCTCCCTGCCAAGGGCAGTTTGTTCATAAGATCGGAGTAAGGCCAGAGCTTCTTCATTTGACAAGGGCTTGGTCCTGTTAGGTCTGTTGGGTCTGAGTACCAGATTCTGAATGTGTGAGACCTTGGTGTGCGCACTTATCGCCATCTCCCAGATTTTTCCAATTGTCTGTGATATTTTCATCGAGTTTTGTGCCAGGTTTCCTACGAGTTTCTGGAGCTCCTTGACTTCTTTCTGTATTCGGGGTGATTTCTTGTGTGAGATTGATCTGGCTGGATGGGTATTGCAATTTGCTCTACTCCGTGAAAGATCTGTTCTCATTGCCACAGATCTTTTCTTGGTATCCTTAGTTTGGTTGAGCTTTCTGGCTCTATTAGAGGTATCCCCCTTACTTCCTATGTTATGGGATGTAAGGGGCGTTTTTGTGAATAGGGCTCCATGGGACTCAAGTCTCGCATTCGAGGGAGGATGGGGAAGGTCGATATCATCTACCTTGTTTATTCCTTTAACTTCATGGAGGGACTCGTTTGGAGCTGGGGTGCACTCTTCAGGCACGGTGGAGTTGTGCGTTAGCGGCAATTGCACTTTCCTTGGTGCCTGGTTATTCTCTTTGATTCCAAGGTTATTAGATATCGCTATCCTTTCTATCTCATTATCTGGTGTTACCATCGCGTTTTCGGTTAAATCTCCAGTGTTAGATGTTTGGTTGTTCTGGCCGTCGGTTTGACTGGTGTCTCTAGTATTGGAGTCGTTGTTTTCAAGAGTGACATCTAGTGGTGTCATGTTTTGTTGGGAGCTTGTTCCTTCTATGTATTTCTTTAAGTTTTGGAAAGTTGTCTCAAATTTCTCGAGTTCTCTGTTGGTTGCTTGTATCAGCACTATTCCCGTTTTATACATGGTAATGCATAATTCTGTCTTACTTCTTTTAGTTAATGAAGTCGTTATTTTTGTGCCATATGGTATGTTTTTTATAGTTTTAGTGAACAGCAGTTTCGTAAGGGCGTTGTGCCATTTAGCTGTTTTGTCTGTGTAGAATATAAGGTCATTCATCTTGATGCCTTTAAATCTATCAAAGTATGGGTCAGAGAACAGCATGTCCGGGTTTTTTCTCAAAGTATTGTGTTTACATTTTTGGGCAGCATTTTTGGATAAGGTTGAAGGGTATTCTATGCTTTTTGCATTGGACCCTGTCGATCCTAGGTTTCTTCCGTCCATTTCCGCTTCACGTTGAGGGACAGCAGAGGCCTATTAACTATTTTGTACTGAATGGTTCCCTATTGACTATTTTGTACTAGGTAATTCCCAGCTAGTGTATCCTGAAGGATATAGAAATCAAGTAACTCAGTACTATGGTTTCGAGGTGGTAGGTATAGTTTCCTTTGTGGTTTTTAGTTTGCTCTTATTATTATACCTATGTAGACGTGGAGGATATAGATGTTGACAGTGACTTCCAAACTACTGTTTCAAATTGGATCCTCTGATTAATTGCTCCATATTAGTTATGTTATCTTATTATCATCAGTCCTTAGTAATTATGGTGGCCTCAATAGTATTTAATTAGTTAATTGACTATCCCTAAATGTGAGCGCGAGTTGTCTGGAGATAAGTAACCAGTGTAATGTCAGTGATGAATTAAACAGTTCAAGATGTCAGCCGGCTTTGTCCTAGACGATCTCCTGAACAGACTTTCTCTCATTCCCATTCAAAATTAGTTGTTTGGTCCCTTTTCGCTGTTCATCATTTAATCTCACTTTCCAATCCTGGACTTGTTGTCCCTTTTCACTTTTACTCGTCAGTTCGGAGGGGGGGGGTGTCTGGTGTGTCTTCCTTCCTTTTCCGGGTTGTAGGTCCTCCTTCGCTGTCTATGCCCCCGTGTTAGAGAGTGGCAGCATCTAGTGGCTGAGTGTGTCTAACGCGGCCGCCAGTTTAAGGTCAGGCGCGCCGCTTTCCATTACCTCCGTCTCTGCTGTTGCTCGTTTTTCTCCTTTGCAAGCTGGTGGGGCCGCGTCGGGGGTGAGGATGGACATACCTCTCCTGTCGGTCCCCGAAGGTCCCTCAGCTCCGCCTTTCCAGGACGACCCGCCTGTGTCCACATCCACCAGATTTCCCGCCACTAAGCCCTCCGAGTCTCCAGGTCCGTTGGCTCATCTATGGCAGATAAACATCAGCTGTGGGTCCTTCACGGTTACTCCGCATCCAGTTGTCAGCATCACTGGGGGTCCGCCGTCCAAGGGGTCCGTGGAGCGTAATCAGCCTTGTCCACCGACCAGGTACAGATTCTCCTTCAGCGTCCTGCGTCTCTTGTGTTCTTTAGGCTTTCAGTATGTGCCTATCAGCTAGAATTGTTCCGCTTGGTCCTGGGTCGCATTTTGGGGTTGTTCGGGGATTTAATCCAGTTTGGAGATCCCTAGCCCCGGAGCTCCTCACTAGGGCTCCCTCTTAGTGGCCATCTTATTATCCATTGGTAGCTAATGACTCACTTCAACCAGGTGATGAATTGCTAGAGACATTTCCTGTGTAGACACATAGGGGTCTACTAGGATGTAGGGCGGATCACCACTGCACCGCATGGCAGTGGCAATCCACCCTACATGCTAACCTGCCTGCCACCCATTTCTCCCCGGCGATATTAGTATGGCAGGGAGGGACCCAAGCGGACGGAAAGACTGTCCACCGGTGTTCCACCCGTCGACCAGTCAACCAGGCGGAAAAGGGGCTATATATGGTGGTGGTGTCTGCTAGACACCGCCATCCATATTAGCATGGGAGTGGGAAGCATGCCAATTTTGCTTTTGGGGGCCCATCGCGGGCCCCCAGGTTATTTGGGGTGGGGGGTGCAGATTGGTGGTACCTATGGTGAGGTTCCGTGACGATCATAAGTGGTGTTTTTGACTCGCACGAATATGGTCGAGTCTGGTATCTATGAACCACAAATGACGAGTTTAGTGGGTGTACGCAGTTTCGCTGTGCTAACCTAAACCGTTCGTCTGTTTCGTGGGTTTCTATATCTGTACCCACGGGTTCCATCTTAGATACGGCATCCATTTTGTCTCTTGCCCTCAAGTAGCCAGCGAACGGACGCTGTCCGCTTCGCGACCCTGGGATTCCCAAGACTCTTGCAGGAGACACGTCTCCTTTGAAAGTGTCTTTATGATGAGGGGGATGATACTGTAAGGCAGATGGCCCCGCTCGAGGCTCATCTTGCCGTGCCGGTCTATTGTCTCAGCCGTGCATCTCATTAGGCACGTCCCTTTGATGCTTGCAACTCGTGTTTCCCGATACCACCCCTTTTACACCTTTTCCGATCTCCCCACTGTTTCTGCCTTCCTCTGCACCTGTTTCTGTTCCTTCTTCGATCTGTTTACTGCCAATCGGAATGTACTAATGGTGGGAAGATGGGTTTTTACAGTTGGGAACCACCAAATGTTTCCGTACTTACGTTCCGGGCCTTGAAGGCATGAAAGCAACCTCCTTGTGGTTTATGATGGGAACCAAGTTATAAACCTTTGTGTATCATGTTAACCTATGAGAGAAATATGTATAAAAGGAGCGACCCACAGTAGCAATTTGAAAGAGGCTCCGCGAACCTACATGCTATGTACTTCTCGTGGCTTCTGTATTCCCTGCAGTAATAAACCTCAAATCTTTGACGCCGAAGGAAGTGTCCCGTGTCTCTGTCATTTGTACGCCTGAACAGGTTACCCACGAAGGTTTCAGGTGTTGTCCCCTGGCACCGCTGGGTCTTAGAAAAACCCAGTCCTTCAGTTGGCGCCCGGTCCAAGCCCGACGATCGTGAGGAACTTCGTGTGAAATCTCCGAGGGAAGGTGCACCCCGCTTCATCGATCCTGTTGTCGAAACAAGTGGCCGACGACTTTTCCCGCGAAGATTCCCGCCTCCTGACGGCTGCGACGGACTGCTGCCCTGACTGTAGACCTGTTTTGGCGCCTGGCGTAGACCTTGGTACAGCGAGACGATTGACGGGCCTTCCTGGTGACGCCATCGATCTTTGAGTTAAGTATTTGTGGGTCGCTCCCAGAGTCCTTAGTTGTGGGTGCTTAGTTGTTGCATGGTTCCATTGCATTTGTGGTTCTTAGTACTTGGTTCTTTGTTGTAATATTTGACGTCTGCAGTCGCCAAAAACTGAGGGTTTTTGCTCTTTGCTGGGACTTGGTAAATCCCGTAACCCTTGAAGTTTGTGAAACTCAGCTAGTGTGCAAGATGCCTGGCCGTAGTACTTTGTTCAGTTGTTTTGGTCGTTGTGGTGCGGATTCCCGACTGGAGGACTCGTGTCCGATACCTCCGGTTGGAACTCCAACTTATGAATTATATAGCAAGCATGGGTTAGGTCCGATTACCTTTAATGAATGTTAGATTCGTTATACCAAAAAAGACGGTGTCCTTAGTTGGCCACCTCATGGTAGTTTTGAGACCCTGATTTTAGATAACCTCGAGGCTAAATTGTTTAAGAAAAAATCAAGGCCGGCCATGTTTGATGCCTTTCGGTTGTGGCGCAAAGAAGCCAAACAGAAAGAGATCAGACAGACAAAACGCAATCAGAGAGATGGAGTTGCTACTATAGTGAAGAAAGCAGAACAGTTTCAGCGAGATAAGGAGGAAAAGGAAAAGGAAGTTTTTGATAGGCTTCAGCGTATGTCTATAGATAAATGTTACCCCGCTTTGCCAACGGAGTCGGATAAGAAGGAGGAATCAGTTGAGGACCCTCTAATATCCTATCTTTTGAAATCACCACCTCCGTACGCACAGGGTACCGCAGCTCCTGTGGTTCCCCCTGTACCTGCTCCTGCGCCTGTCCCTCAACCTGTCCCTCAACCTGTTCCTCAACCTGTACCCGTTCTTCCGATTGTTCCTGCTCCTTTGCCTACTTCTGTTCCTACTGCTCCACCGCTTGTACTTCCTCATACACCTGCTCCCGCTGCTGCTCCTGTTCTACTTACTCCTGCTGTTTCGTCTGTTTCTAACTCTTCTCTTGTTAATACTCTATGTTATACTTCTCCATCTACTCGACATCGTACCCCCTCTGTTGCTGCTAACTTTTTCAATTCTCTTGGACCTATTCTTGAGTCTGCTGGTTCGGACGGTCCCCAAAGACGTAGTCAGCTTCCCGGTAATAGGGAACGTGCTGCACTATATAATATGGCGATGGCTTGGATGAGATACCCTCTTAGAAATCCTCCACGTGCGGTGCTTGAGACGTTCTGTCAATTCAATATACCGACACAAAGATACGTTTTCGAAGAAATGGTTAAAGTTTTACGTGACCAAATATCGACAGATGCATCGGACGATGTGTTGACTGCTTTGACTAATCTGCAGCTCCAGTTTTCGAGCGGAATGATAGTCGATTCAAATGTTCGACGCGCTGTTGAGCAGTTGTTATCTTTTCGTTCTTCTATAATGCCTCGGGCATTGTTTGTAGAAGACATCGAAGGACCGCCAGCAGCGCCTGGTCAGTATCCCATGCGCGAAGTTCCACCAGTGTGGATGCCGGGTAACCCTGGTGCTGCTCCACCGATCTTGCCGTATTTCCAGAGAGTATGGATACATCTCCCGTGGAAACGATCGGAAGTTCTCCAGGTGAAGCAAAGTTTGCCTGACGCTCGTAAAAATCCTGCAGGGTACTATAAAGAATTATCGCAGCTCGTAGACGCTACGATAATGAATCTTGCCGATATTGATATGCTGTTTGGCAATGTCGTACCGCAACAGGTATGGGCAAAGATTCGTCAAGAAAACCATGTGGCAGAATTGGGTGGTGATTGGGCTGCTCTTATTGCGGCAGACACACGACAAATTGGTGGGGCTAAACCTGAACAGCTCATTACGGCTTTGCCTCAGAGAATTATCGCTCTGATGAAAACGCTTATCCCAGCTATGAAGGTAAATTGGGACAAGTTGTCCGCTTGCAAACAGAAGAAAGATGAAAGCGTCTCTGATTTCTTTACGAGATTTGAGGAGGCCTTCATCGACCACAGTGGTCAAGACATGGGTACCGAAGGTGGTCAGAGGTTGTTTGTGGACAAATTTGTTTCGAATTTACTGCCTGACTTGAGCAACAAATTACCAAATTATGAAAGTGCGTGGGCTGTTTCTACTTCTGCTCAAATATTGGCTACGGCCCAATATTATGAGAATAGGGAGAAAGAGGAGAACGATCTTGCTGACAAGAAAACGAAAGAGCTTAAAACCAAAGTGTTGTTGCAACAGGCATATCCTCCGCGTTCGAATCAGAATGACTCGCAACAACGTAATCGATCGCAGTCTCAGTCAAATAGGTCACAATCACGAAATGATTCCTCTTCACAGAGATCATCGTTAGGGTACAATCAGTGTGCCTATTGTAGGCAAGAGGGCCAGTTGAAATTCGATTGTCCGGTCCTCAATGAGCGTAATAGTGGTAATTCGTCTAGAGGAGGTCGTGGTGGTTCTCAACAGACATCACGTGGTAGAGGTCGCGGTGCTCAGAACGATCGTTCCACTAACACTTCTGACTCCAAAAACTGTTTTGATCAGCGTGGATCGTCACAAGGGCGATCTGCTCAGTATAATGTGGATGATTATTACGTCGATCAGGATGCTGACGACGGTAATTACTAGGACAGCCATAGACAATGAGAGGGAGTAGTATCAGTTCCGGTTGATCAGAGAGGGCCTTACGTCGCAGTTGCCACCTCGGGCGTCGTTGAGCCTTTTCTGTTGGACACTGGTGCAGCGAAAAGTTCCATAATGCATTCGAAACTCCCTGGCGCACCTTTGTCTGGCTTAACAAATGTTTCCGTTGGATTCTCTAGCGCCCCTGTTAGCAATCCGGTTTTGTGCCCTTTGCCTCTTACAATTGGGCCTCGTGAGCTAAAAGCTCCGCTGATTTTGACCACTGGTTGTGGTGAAAATCTGTTGGGCCTGGATTTGCTAAAACGTTTGTATGCAACTTTGTATTGTTCTCCTGCGGGAGTGAAGCTTACTTTGGGTGAGAGAGTTATCTCTCCAATGTACCTGTCGCTCGATAAGCTTCCACCGGAATTGAGTTCTCTTCCTGCATCTTTGTGGGCAACAGGTCCCAATGACGTGGGCCTGCTTGACATCTCCCCTTATGTTGTTCACTTGAAATCTAATGTGCGATTGCCACGTATTCCCCAGTATCGTATCTCCCTTGATGGTGAACGAGCTTTGTTAGCCATTATCTATGACCTGATTGAGAAAGATGTTATCGAGGAGACACGGGGAAACGTGTGCAACAGCCCTGTGTTGCCCATTCTAAAACGTACTGATCCTTCGAAACCGCCTGTTTATCGTTTTGTTATCGATTTACGGGAGGTAAATAAAATTGTGATTCCTCAGTTCCCTGTTGTGCCCGACATCACGGCGCTACTGACTCTGATTCCAGCCTCGGCATCGTGGTTCTCAGTGATCGATCTGAAGAATGCGTTCTTCAGCATCCCGATTGCTGAGGAAAGCAGAGACCTTTTCGGTTTCTCCCTTGGTGGTCGCAGCTTCCGGTTTAAACGTGCTCCTCAGGGCTACTGTGAGAGTCCATCAATATACAGTCAAGCCTTGAAGGGCCAATTGGATGCGTTTGTATTGCCGGCTGGTGCAGCCTTGATCCAATATGTTGACGACTTATTGGTGGCTGCAGATACTCAGGACATTTGCAAAATTGCCACGGTATCGTTGTTGCAACATCTCTGTGACTTACATCATAAGGTGTCTCCTTCTAAACTTCAATATTGTTGTCAAGAAGTAACCTATCTGGGTCACTTATTGTCAAAGGAGGGAAGAAGGTTGACCCCAGAGAGAATTGCAGCAATTGCCCGAATGACTGTGCCAACGACTCAGAGAGATGTGCGTGCCTTTTTAGGTATCACGCCATACTGCAGGCAGTGGATCCCAAATTTTTCATTGCTCGCCAAACCATTGGTGGCTCTTACGTGCAAGGATGTTCCAACTCCTTTACCATGGACGGAAGAATGTCAGAAAAGTTTTTCTGAACTACGTGACGCGTTGTGTTCGGCTCCTGTGTTAGGTACCCCTGACTACAGTAAGCCACTTACACTATACGGTAACGAGAGAGAAGGTTGTGCGTTGAGTGTTTTGACGCAACCTTTTGGTGGTAAGCAGCGTCCATGCGCATATTTTTCCTCGACCTTGGACCCAGTAGCTAGAGCATTGCCGAGTTGTTTGAGAGCAACAGCGGCAGCTGCAGTGTCTATCCGACAATCAGCAGGATTGGTCATGGATAATATGCTTACGGTGATGGTTCCGCATGCAGTTGACACTCTTTTAAATCGTACGAAAACTCAGCACCTGACGAGTGCAAGGTTGTCGGGGTACGAGTTGACGCTCTTGGCAAGTCATATTCAGATAAAACGTTGTAATGTCCTGAACCCGGCGACTTTGTTGCCCATTAGCATGGAGTCAGATGAAGTAACCCCTCATGACTGTTACTTACGGACTGAGGAGGAAACAAAAGGTCGTGTGGACCTTAAAAACACTCCTTTGGAAGATCCCGATGGGACCTTGTATGTGGATGGTTCGTGTTTTAAACTACCGAATGGTGATGTGACGACTGCGTATGCTGTGGTAACTTTGAACACTGTTGTGGAAGCTGCGCGATTGAATCAGAATTCTGCCCAAGCTGCAGAGCTGATCACTTTAACTAGAGCGTGTGTGTTGTCGAAAGGGAAACGGGTGAATGTGTTTACCGACAGCCAATATGCTTTTGGCGTCGCCCATAGTTTTGGACGATTGTGGAGAGAGAGAGGTTTTATGACATCGCATGGCACTAAGATTCAGCATGGACAACTTGTGAATGATCTTTTGGATGCACTTACGTTACCCAAGCAGGTGGCGATTGTTAAATGTAGTGTGCATCGTAAGGTGACGGATGATGTTGGACGTGGTAATGCGTTTGCGGATAAGACTGCTAAGGAGACTGCCCGGAACCTTAGCACTAGAATGTATGTGACGAGTTCGGTTAGGTGGCCTACAGAGACTAGTATGTGCGAGGACACCATCGAGAGTGTGAGAACGATACAGAACGAGGCCACCGAGACTGAAAAGACGAAGTGGAAAGAGAGTACGGGAACGTTGGATGCGAATGGTTGTTGGATTGATTTGTCAGAGCATAAGAGATGGATGTTGCCAGATGCGTATGTGCTAGCTGTTGTGACGATGGCACATGGGTTAGCACATATCAGTGCGAAAGGTATTTGTAAGTTGTTGTCCCCTGTGTGGAAGAATGATGGTATCACTAAATGTGCTGAGAGATTGGTGAAGAATTGCATGATATGTATGATGTACAATCCTGGTAAGGGAACACCTACACCTCCTGGCCATTTTGCTCCCCCTTCATATCCCTTTGAAGTGATTCAGTTAGATTTCATCCATATGAAGCGATGCAATAACCTGAAATACGTTTTAGTTGTGGTTTGCGCATTCTCCCGATGGATCGAAGCCTACCCTCTCAAAGACAATACAGCTCTGTCCACTGCGAAATCCTACTGAAGGAATATTTTCCTCGGTATGGAATGCCACGGATTGTATGGTCTGATAACGGAAGTGAGTTTGTAGGGAGTGTGATGAAGAGTGTGTGTAAGGGCCTTGGAATTACTCAGAAATTCCACAGCGCCAACCATCCCCAGTCAGCAGGTTTGGTTGAAGGGTATAATGGCACCCTTAAACTCAAACTAGCGAAGATTCAGGCTACGACTGGTCTTTCGTGGCCTGACGCTTTGCCTCTAGCTCTGTTGTCAACAAGGGCGACTGTACACTCCCGAGTAGGGCTCAGTCCCTATGAAATAGTGTTCGGCCGTCCTGCGAATGTTTGGGGGGTCCCTAGACCGAGTGTGTTTTCTGATCTTGAGTATCCAATGTTGATCGATTATCTTCATGATCTGACTGCTAAACTGAAGTTAATTCACCAACAGGTCTTTGAAGCACTGCCGACGCAGACGGAGGGTCCAGGCCACCAGTTCCAGCCTGGAGACTGGGTGGTGACGAGGAATTTCGGAAGAAAAAGAAACCTCGAGCCTCGTTTTACTGGACCCTTCCAGGTCCTCCTTGCCACGAGAACTGCTGTCCGTTTGGAAGGCCAGAAGAACTGGGTGCATGCCACCCACACCAAAAGGTACCTATACCTTTACCGGCGGACTCGTGGGTGAGGAAAGGCATTGCTTCATCTGAAACGGAAAGATTACAGACCTTCGTACCTTTTAGCGACGCCGAACCTGTCGGAGCATCCTCAGTGCAGCAGAACGACATTGTTGGACATTTGTCACCCCAAAGCTGAAGATCTGAAAACTTGACTGATCAGCAGAACTCTGTTCCTTCATCGGACCCATTGTTTGACGAACAGACACGTCATGGAAAGAGCCGATACTTTTTGCGATCTAACACCAAGGACAAATAAATTTGCTTTTATTCCTCGACATTTACGTTACCCCATTGACACGATCAGTCTAAAACACTCGTATAACTATGATTTTGTAAATATTGAGTTTTTTCCACATCTGTGTTTTTGCTTCCACAGCTGAAAGACTTTGTGCATATTTGTGAAATTAAGATACCTTCCATCCAGGTGTACCGTAGGGCCGCGCGTGTACTTCCTTCTGGTTAGTAGGTCTTGACACTAGGTCAAAGACCGTCGGTTCCTGGGAACTCCTAGGGATTGACTACTGCTACACAGAACGAAGTGCGTCAAGAAACGTTGCGGACGGTTTTAGGGGATGGTGTTTTCAAAACTTGTGGATTTGGAAAAAGCTCAGGCGCAAAGATTCAAACTGCAACAAATTACCCGTACCAAATGCTTTAGGTTTCAGGTGTTCCTTCTGTTTTTAATTGTTTCCTCGTTATTGGCGGGTGGGGTGTATTATATGATACAGTACTTCCTACCTTCTGCCATACCTACTCCTACTTCTGAACCCAAACTTACCACCACTGTGTCCCCTCATTCCTTTCACATCTTACCTCAACACGAGCAGGCTAGACGTGCAGAGTTCAGAAATAATTCCTTTATTCAACTCCTACATCAGCATCAGTTAGTGGTTAATACTACTAATTGTTGGGTGTGTGGGTTAATGCCACATACCACGGATAAGGGAATTCCATATCTGGTCCTTCCTTATAGTTCCCAGGGTTCAGCTCGAGCATTCCAAACTATGTTTCGAAGCGCACTAGATTCCTACCCCAATCGAGAGCCACGTCCTTCCCACTTTGGTCCTGGTCCGTATCACAAGCCTTTGGCCAGAGCGATTGCTGATTTAGATAGGGATATCTATGAGCCGTCGCTCATCCCAGAGGAAGAGGTGCGAGCCTATAGGGACCTGAGTGAGGCTGAGTATAGTGCGCTCGTGGGTGAAAGACAGCTCAGAAGCTCGTCTCCGATATGGATCGTACCCCACCTTGGTAATTTCTGTCTAACAGGTCGTGGCTGAAAACCGAGAGCTCATCTTGGAGAGAGTGCTTGCTCCGAGACGTATGTCTTGCCGATGCTCTCGTCCCCTGTGTTTCTGACTGCCAAGGGTACGTACTTTGTCTGTCATGATCGTGCGTATACGTGGTTGCCCTCCGACTTTGCGGGCACATGTTATATTGCAAATTTGTTGCCTCCGACATTCACCATAGATGCAGACTATCACAAGACTAGAATTGTGAGGGGCGTGATTAGCGAAGAGGACACTGCCGGTCAAGAGCCAGGAGATTTTTTCAAGGGTTTCTTTCTGTTTTGGGGGCCTATGGTTAATAGTAGGAACCTGAGACAGTTGACTCGAGTAGTGGAATCGACAGCTAATATCACTGCCAGTGCCCTTGGTAATATCACCGCAGAACTTCAGGCAGATAGGCTCATGACGTTGCAAAACCGTATGGTTTTAGACGTAGTTTTAGCAGATCGAGGTGGAGTATGTAAGGTGATCCATTCGAGCTGCTGTATTTTCATTCCAGATAACGCTCCGACTGTTTATCAAGCCATCTCAAAGTTGCATAAGATCTCTAAGTCTATACACGTGGACGTAGGGGATTGGACGCTACTTGGGTGGTTTTGGGGCCTAATGTCGACCTGGGGGTGGAAGATTCTGATGATCATCGGGGCTGTTGTAGCGTTTCTGTTCACGTGTTGCCTTTGTGTGCAGTGTGGTCCTGCCTTATGTGGCCTCTGTGCTACGACGTGTATGAGACAGCCGCCTGCTACCAAAGGAACTCGGATGGCTAGAATTATGCTACAGCAACATCTAGATGGTCTGATGAATATCGAATATGATTCTGACTAGTGCTTGCCTACATGAGGGCAAAAGGAGCGTCTGATGTTCCGTGACGATCATAAGTGGTGTTTTTGACTCGCACGAATATGGTCGAGTCTGGTATCTATGAACCGCAAATGACGAGTTTAGTGGGTGTATGCAGTTTCGCTGTGCTAACCTAAACCGTTTGTCTGTTTCGTGGGTTTCTATATCTGTACCCATGGGTTCCATCTTAGATACGGCATCCATTTTGTCTCTTGCCCTCAAGTAGCCAGCGAACGGACACTGGCCGCTTCGCGACCCTGGGATTCCCAAGACTCTTGCGGAAGACACGTCTCCTTTGAAAGTGTCTTTATGATGAGGGGGATGATACTGTAAGGCAGATGGCCCCGCTCGAGGCTCATCTTGCCGTGCCGGTCTATTGTCTCAGCCGTGCATCTCATTAGGCACGTCCCTTTGATGCTTGCAACTCGTGTTTCCCGATACCACCCCTTTTACACCCTTTCCGATCTCCCCACTGTTTCTGCCTTCCTCTGCACCTGTTTCTGTTCCTTCTTCGATCTGTTTACTGCCAATCGGAATGTACTAATGGTGGGAAGATGGGTTTTTACAGTTGGGAACCACCAAATGTTTCCGTACTTACGTTCCGGGCCTTGAAGGCATGAAAGCAACCTCCTTGTGGTTTATGATGGGAACCAAGTTATAAACCTTTGTGTATCATGTTAACCTATGAGAGAAATATGTATAAAAGGAGCGACCCACATTAGCAATTTGAAGCAGGCTCCGCGAACCTACATGCTATGTACTTCTCGTGACTTCTGTGTTCCCTGCAGTAATAAACCTCGAATCTTTGACGCCGAAGGAAGTGTCCCGTGTCTCTGTCATTTGTACGCCGGAACAGGTTACCCACGAAGGTTTCAGGTGTTGTCCCCTGGCACCGCTGGGTCTTAGAAAACCCAGTCCTTCAGTGGTACCCCCCTGCATTGTCATGGTCATGGTGGCAGGCACCTTGTGGTGCCTGTTTCCTTGTACATGACAAAGCACACAGTGCATTCCCAGCATAGTTTTGGGTGGTGTAAAATGCTGGGAATAGAGTAAACCACCACCACCGTGGCTGTGGCATCCTAATTGCCGGTGCGGGCCGCCGCACCACTGGCGGTCGGTCCTAGCACCTCAAAGGTGGGTGGCGGACGGAAGTCCACTCTAATAGGCCCCAAAGGTTGTAGTTATAGCTAGTAGAGCTTTCACACAGTAGTACAATTTATTACCATACAGAGCTTTGCTGTTAGTACTGCCTAAACAGCAGCCATCCTTTATATAACATCAAGGCCTCATCCACAACTATATTTTTCCCAGTCTGTATACTTCTTTGAAACACCTGGCGAAGTGGTTCTGTAAAGGGAGATAACTTTGACTTCCAGAGGATAGATGGTCTCTGTGAAGGGCCTGAGTGTTTGAAATGCAGCAACATAACCCTAAGATACTCTGCAAAAAATGAACTGTTGGGAGTTGGCAAGGTAGATGACCCATATAGGGTTGGGTCTAGGAAGGTCATGTATGTTTTAAGACTGAGAATGCGTAGTTGATGATCAATTGCCTACAATTGTAGAGAGGTTGAACAGGTTCAGGAGGCAGGGGCTGCTTCAGTTTATTTTGAGGTAGTCATTGTTCAATACTGGAAGAGTGGCAGTATTTGAAATTAGATTGGTGGTAGTTCTGTAGAATGTTGTTCTTGTTGATCTTGTCCTGTACTTAAGTGAATACTGTTGATGATGTTTATAGTCAAGGGTCAAAAAATAGTTGTAGGAAGTTGACAAGTCGATCTGGTTGCAAGGTCAGTTTCTTCAAAAGAAAGAGGATGGGTCCAGTGTTTAGGGTAGAGAGGGAAGCTTCCTAGGCTGGAAAAGAAGCTGATAAAGTAGAGGTATAATGTGAGTGGATCTGCCGAAAGAGAAGCAAAAATGACTGATGGTATTCTTTTGTTATTCTGTAAAGTGGGCTTGAGAGAGAACAGTATGTTGGTGATATAAGTGTGCAAAGGAAAGTTGAAGCCTGACACTTGAGTGTGGCAAATATACAGGGGTGAAGGGTCTGGTAGTACATGTATGCAGTCATTGTCAGGCTTGACCCCTTCAAATTATCCCACTAAAGGATTAAATCCAGAATATGTTTATTTAAAAAATAAAAGAAAGTCAGAAAACAAGTGAAGAACTTCCCTCAAAGCTGGGATTGTTTTTTTTTGCTTGTGTAACACCCATAGCTGTTGAAGTTACACAATTGAAAGTGAAAGTATTTAGTACCATTAGGTGCTGAAAGATGTAGTTTGATCAATGCTCTGGGGCATAATTCTGCGATCCAACACTCCAATTAATGCAGTACATATTAGGGCTGGGTGTAGTTTGCGAAGTATCGCTTTGCGATGCTACGCAAAGTGCACTTTGCACTACACGAGCTACGCATAGCACTACGCGAACTGCGTAGTAACATGTTTACACTATGCAAGATGCAGTTTTCAATGATTGCACAGTGCAGTCAAGCATCCGGCACTGTGCAATCATTAAAAACGGCATCTTGCACAGTGCAAGCTGTAGTTTTCTGCCGCTCAAGTAGATATTTACTCGAGCAGCAGTTTTCTCAACGCAGACTGGTAGTTTCTCATCGCGAGCGGTCGCGAGCATACGCGACCACTCGCAATAAGAAACCTGACGTCCCCCATTGAGAATCTCGCCGGGAGGTTTATTTTCGATGCTCGCGATCAGCAACTTGATGTTGCTGATCGCGAACGAGGGAAAAGTTTTGCTGGGATGTCATTTTGCTTGTTCGCGGTTGCCAACTTGAGGTTGAGGACCGCGAGCAAGCAAAAAATGACCGCTGCACTACACTACGCTACACTATGCGTGTTTGCACTTTGCTACATGCAGTTCGCATAGTGAGAAGAAGCGCAAACTATGCAAGCGTAGCATAGTGCTTTGCCCAGGCCTAGTATAGATACCCCTAGCAAGGGGGCAATGCCTAAACTAAATGTGATATAGCAGTTCTAATTTGCATTTAAAAAAGGGAAGGGGAGATGTTTTCAATGAAATATAGGTTCTGCTGTTCTGGAATAGACACAATGAACTGTGGGATTACTATACAACCAATTAAACTTGAAGTAGATTATCTTTCACAACTCCTCACACAGTACACAAAACCCAAGTAAGGATGCAAGCACTGCCAGGGGATGACACCCTACTTCATGTGACATCTCAACACTGCTTTATACCTTTTACATCACAGCAAGTTTAAAGTCAATCAAAGATGCATTATTGTATTTGAACAGATATTACAATGACAGCTACAACAACAAATCTAAAAATGTGTTGCAATGTGCTCATTTCATTATATTCATTATTTGCTGTGATGGTGAAAGGCTATTTTAGCATAAACTATTCATACTGACCATGTTTGAGAATGACAAACCTAAACATTTAAAAAAGGTTATTCGATTGATTGATTATGTTTATTGACCAGTTAACTTTTTAAATAAGAAAAACTTTAGAAGAACGCCAACGGCACAGAACTTCAAATCTGCTTATCAGTTCCTCAAATACCTTACTGCGATGCACCAAGTGCAACTATAGCACATCTAGACTTTAGCACAGGGCATATGGACAGCAAATGAGTCAGTCTATACTTAGCAGCTGTGTAAATGCGCCATAAGTCAGCCTAGTTTTGTCTATTATCAAAAGTCCAGAAAGTGCTTTGAATTTAAAGTGCTAAAGATGCAAGGAAAGTAAAATCTCACAGGTATAGAATAAGTTACAAACATATAATAAAGTTTAGGTTGCAGCTATTTTCAAAGACTAAAATGGTGCAAAGAAAGTGGAATCTCACAGGTATAGAATACATTATGAGCATATTCAAAAACTGTCTTATGCAGCTATTTTCAAAAGTTTAAAATCCTGCCATTTATTTTTTAAACACTAGTATACGGATGGAAGAGCAGTCTCGAGTGTGGAGGCAAGTTCTGTTTGTGCAAGGAGGCTAGTTATACCATCTCTTTCTGTAGTTTAGTTAAGCCTAATATTAGCATTAAAAAGCACTGCAGACCCTTTTTTTTCTTCTTTACACCCAGTGTTGGGTGTTATATCTCGATCACTGGGGTGGCACTGGCTAGGCTGTTGATTCGTGGCTTGGATTTGCCTGAATGCTAGGAGTGATTGAGATCATCTGGTTAAGTTTCTACAGGTATTTCACAAGTCTGCTGCTTAGTTGTGTATCCGTCCCATTAAAGCAGTCTGAACATTGCTGGCATGCAACTATGAAGGCCTTTCTGATTCCGATGGGCGAATAATTATTTTTCGATCTCCCATGGTGCCTTTGCAAATACATATCTGGTGAATCAGTGTCTCAGGGACTGGACCACAAAGTCTGACTAACCCTGTCATGTTTGCTCGCTTCCATGGAGCGAGATGCGAATATGACGGCAGACATCCCTTTTGGAATTTAATGAAAGCTCCTATACCCAGATATGACTGGGGAGCTAACTCTGTGTTAGACGCCAACGTATTCCAGGGCTGCCGTCTATTGACAAGAGTTCCCTATCTACCAATAGCGAGCGGATCTTGATGTTTTTGTTAACAGTGGCTTTGATTTGATGCTAGGGACTGAAGGTCCAAAATGTCAAGTGATGCTAGGGAGCCTTCAAGGTATGGTCTGGCTGGAGAGCGGGTTCTACTGTTCATTTCTATACAAAGGAGGGAGCTGAGTTTTTCTGGGCTTGCGTCCTTCAGTTTGTAACAGAGTTTGAGTGACATCGTTTGGGACTTTTTTTTAGATTGATAATCAAAGCGTAGGCAGAATCACGACCCATATCCAAATGTCAAAAATTGAGGAGTTTTCCATGCTCAAAGCCTGGTCGTCTTATCGAGGATTCTCCTCATTTTCGGAGTCAAAGAGGGGCGTCGCGCTCTTTTTTAGTAAGAAGTTAAATGTCCAGATTGTCCACACAGAACAAGGTCGTTGGTGTTGGGCTACATGTGTTATTCCAAATAGAGTAAGCCCTGTGACTTTGGTTAGTTTTTATGCCCCAGTAGAGGATAGACCAGACATCTAGGAGGAATTGTTTCAATCTCTTTTAATGGTTAAAGGTGAGATCATTATAGGTGGGGATTTCAATATTACCATGAATGCAAAATTGGACTCATCTCGTCACTTGAAGAAACAATTCAAACCTAAATTCTTGAGATCAATTAATAATAATATGTCTTTATTTGATCTCGTTGACCCCTGGCGTACTCAGAATCCTTCTAAAAAAGAATTCACCTGCTGGCCTGGCAGGTTTAAATCCTCTTCTCGGATCGATTTTTTTCTCATCTCACGTCAAATAAAGTTCCTTAGGCAAACGATGCTCCATAATGGTTTCTCGGACCACGCAATGATAATTTTGGAACTGGCATTAGTTGATAAGGTTAGACCTTCAAAACACTGGATGTTTAACAAAAAATACTTGAGTGACGATACATGGGTGGCAGGTATTAAAAATGAGATCTCGGAGTTCATCATTCGTAATATGGGAACTGCTCCTCTTAACTGTGTATGGGACTCTCTTAAGTCCTATATTCGGGGGTTAGTTATTGGGAGAGACGCTGCAGACTCTTTAGCAGCCAAAAATAAGAATAAAGCTCTGCAGCAAAAAATTCAGGCCTTGACTGTTCTTAGGCAACAAAACTCAGCTAGTGTTATTCAGGAACAATTAAAAAAGTCAAAAAGAGAACTTTGGCAACATTTCTATACCCTTAGTGAAGAGATATTTTTTAAGAGTTTGCAAAAGATATACGAGGAGAGTAATTTCACTGGCAAACTCAAAGCGTGGCAGGCCAGAGAGCAAGCTGCTTCTAATCTTATTCATTCCTTAAAGTCTCCGGGCACTCTAATAGATACATCTGTTCCTGTAGAAATCGGAGAGATAATGGTTGCACACTATAGGAAGATCTATAATACTCAATCCACTACAGATCGGCAAAAGTTATTAAATTATCTGGCTAAAATGTCACTGCCTGTTCGTTCTCCTTTAGAACAATTGACTATGGTTAATTCATTTACAAGAGAAGAAGTAGAGCGGGTTGTGCAAGATCTTCCAATAGGTAAGGCATGTGGGCCGGTAGGCAGTTAAAATATCGAAATTAAAATATCGATATACAATAATATCGATGTTTTAATTTCGACAGTACAGAATATCGATGTCCAAAATATCGACAGACAGAATATCGTTTTTTTAAGGTATGTATGTTACTAATATCGAATTTTACTAATATCGAAAAAAAATTTAGTGTTATGTATTTTATTATGTTGTTTATATGTTTGTTAAACATGTTTTGTAATGTATGTTTGAAAATTTGTAAATTTGTTTACATTTTGCGTTTTAGTATCAGAGCGGGTTGTGGGTTTATAGGGGAATAGGGTGGGAAGTAATTTAATAATAATTAATTAATTAATATATGTTTGTAAATATTTTTAATTAATAATTAATTGGTAATTAATTAATATTAATTAGTTAATTAATTAATATAATTTTGTACATATTTGTAATTAATAATTAATTGGTAATTAATTAATATTAATTAGTTAATTATATTAATTAGAGTAATTTTTTTATATATATAATTTGTTGTTATTGTTAATTAATTACTTGGGGAAAAATAATATTAATTATTAAATTTAATTAATTACAGCTAATGTGCTAATATATTTACTTTATTGTTATTGTTAATTAATAATTAAATGGTAATTGAATAATATTAATTAATTTTGGGTAAAGGAGTATTTTTAGGGTTCAGGGTCAGTTTTCAGTTTTTGGGTAAAGGGGTATTTTTAGGGTTCAGGGTCAGTTTTCAGTTGTTGGGTAAAGGGGTATTTTTAGGGTTCAGGGTCAGTTTTCAGTTTTTGGGGAAAGGGGTATTTTTTGGGTTCAGGGTCAGTTTTCAGATTTTGGGTAAAGGGGTATTTTTAGGGTTCAGGGTCAGTTTTGGGTTTTTGGGTAAAGGGGTATTTTTAGGGTTCAGGGTCAGTTTTCAGTTTTTGGGTAAAGGGGTATTTTTAGGGTTCAGGGTCAGTTTGGGGTTTTTGGGTAAAGGGGTATTTTTAGGGTTCAGGGTCAGTTTGGGGTTTTTTGGGTATATTCGTACAGGGTAAAAATAAAATAAATTTAAATTAAATCAATTAAATGATATTAAAAAAAATAAAATTACATCAAATTATTAAGTTTTTAATTTATTTTAAATGTATATGTATTAGTTTACATTTTTTAATTATGTTTTAATATTTTTATTTAATATTTGTAAAATTATATGTATTTTAAAATTATTTTTACATTATTAATAATACATTTAAAAAAACGATATTTTTAATTTCGATATTTTTGTACTACGATATTAATTTTTCGATATTTATGTACTTACCTTTATGAAGATATGACTCCGATATTTTTGATTTCGATATTTTTGTGTCGATATTTTTGTATGTAGATATTCTGTCTGTCGATATTATGTCAGACATTCATGTGGGCCTGATGGGCTTCCAACTGAATTTTTAAAGTTTTTTTTCAGCTTCTTTGCTGAACTCTTTGTACAGTTAGTAAACTTTATGTTGGATGGTGGTTCAGTCCCTGATTCATTCCGGGAAGTTTTCTAAAAAAGGGCAAGCCGCCTAATGATCCAAATTCATATAGACCTATTACGTTATTAAATACGGATTATAAAATCATCACTTAATTATCATCTATTCGTTTCAATTCCTTTTCTTCAGATTTGATTCATACAGATCAAAACGGCTTTATTGCCGGCCGACAATTATTATCTAGCACTCACTTTTTAATTGAGGCTTTAGATTATTTTGAAACATGACGGGCACCTGCGTTAGTTTTACTATTTGACGCTGAAAAAGCTTTTGATTTGGTGGTTTGGGAAACACTTTTTATTATTTTAGGTCACTTTGGGATTCCATTATCTATTATAAATTTGATTCAGAACCTTTACTCAAAGGCCCAAGCCAATAATATTATTAATGCAGAGTCGGTGGGCCTGGTGCCGGTTAAACGCGGTACCAGACAAGGATGTCCGCTCTCTCCCGTTTTATTTGCATTTTTTATTGAACCCTTAGCAACTGCAATTAGGAAATCTGCTTACATTCTTCCCCCTATTACTTCGATGCCTAAAATTAAATTATACGCAGACGATATAACTTTGTTAATTAAACCTCAATTGCAATGCCAAACTTATGCTGTGCAAATATTTGAAGAGTTTGAAGCTTTTGGCGGATATCGTATCAATAAAAAGAAAACTGAAATCCTGGTTTGTGGTGGGTCCGATCCTGAACTCCATCCTGATCTAAGACTTTGTATTATTAATAAACCGAAAAGATATTTAGGGGTTCTTTTCTCTTCTTCTGTCTCAGACCTTTACAGGCTAAATTTTGTGCCCCTTCTTTATAAAGTACGTTCAATGTTGGAAAGATGGAACCCGATACCATTATCTATTTTAGGACGGGTAGCACTAATTAAAATGTCAGTTCTCCCTTTATTTAATTTTCTGTTCGCAACCATTTCCTGCTTTTTACACGGATCGTTTTTTCGCTAAAACAGAATCTTTGTTCTCATCTTTTATTTGGGCCAAAAAGACCCCACGAACAGCTTTAAATACATTATATGAGGATAAGGAGCAAGTAGGGCTTGCTCTTCCAAACCTGAAAGATTATTACAATGCGTATTTAGCCCAATTCCTAGCGAGATTTAAAGACAGTAACCATAAACTCTATATCAACTTTTTTTTAAATTTAATTAGCCGAGAGACCCAGATTTCCTCTCCTCTTCAAATATTTAAATCACCCAAAATGGTTTGTTACAAGGTCTTAAACTGTTTTTTTGAGAAGCGTGCAGCAATGCTTAAAAGATATTCCCTCCCCTCTCTTAATCTAACTTCCTCTTTATATAGCGCATTTTCTTTTTTAGGGACGGATATAAGTTTGGAAATAGTAGGAAATTGGCATAGGACAGGGTTTACAATGTTAAAAAACTTTATGAAAGATGGGGCCTGGATTACCCTTTCAGATATGGCTCCGCTGGTCCAAGGCAACTTTTTAATGTTGGGCTCATATAAACTGATTTACAGTGTATTGCGTCAACTGAATCCTACACTTCTTTCTCCTCCTGTCCAGCTATTTAGTGAACTGTTTATTTCTATACAAGAGAAGAAACCAGGGGAGTGGAAAGGCTCTTTAACACAGAATGAGGCCCCGGATCTTTATCTTAAAGCATTTCATAAATGGCAAGGGCAGGACAATTTAGCATTAACTTCTACTGTGTGGCAGAAAATTAACCCCTCCCATGCTCATGACGAGCTCAGCTCGTCATGAGGCACAGTGGAGCTGTGCTGATGACGAGCTGAGCTCGTCATGAACAATGGAGTTCACCATGGATCAGCACAGGAGGGGAAAATGCACAGCAGCGATGTGGTTAATAGACTGAACTTCTCTGTACTAAGAGGCGCTAATTGGCACAGAATGCTGTCTTTTAGTAAGTGGCTCCTGTATTATACCCCGGCGATTGTATATAAAATGTATTCCAATAGCTCATCTAATTGCTTCCAGTGCTTGCATTATAATCCTGCCGATTGGTCTCATGTTATTGCTTTCTGTCCCAAAATAGCATCCTTTTGGGAGGATATCTTTGTATTTTTTCAAAATCAACAGAAAATTATGATTTCACAGAATGTTAAGTTGATTTTGTTTGGCTTTGATTTAGAGCTGATGTTAACTGGGCAACTAGTCAAACTATTGTATATAGCTATGGCTGTGGCTGGATCATTATTACTTCAGAACTGGCGTTCACACTATTGCCCTAAGGTACAGGAATGGCGCCATAAAATGGAGAGTTAGAAAATGTGAACAAAGTTATGCTCAAAGAATTGGGGTGGTTCGAAAATTTGAGAAAATCTGGGAATCGTATTTTGTTTAACGAATATTGGGAATGTTATGGAATGTATTTTTATTTATATTTTCTTTCGAATTTGTCTGGTTCCGAATTTAATCGGCATATGTTAGTATATGTCTGTGCTGTGTCAATAAAAAAAAGTAAAAAAAAAAAATCAAAGCGTAGGCAACAGAGTATTCAGCTGTGGTGTTCAAGAGCCTTTGAAGTCTGAGAAGGCTATTTAGTTGACGACCTCCAGTTTATTGACAACTATCTTCTTTACAATATTTTCATAGTATTAGTCATGCATCTTGGTGCGAATATTAGAGGAGGTCACAAAAAGATGACATAATAGAGCAATGCCATTGTAACATGTGAAATATTTATTTAGTTAATCTTATCATATTTAGCATCTATTTGGGACTTCAGATCCTCTTGAAAAACGATAAGTTTTACATCACTTCCAATGTTTTCCTTATTATGATTCCTTACTTAGTTCTTTGTACCACCTGTGATCGATGTTAATTTTTTTTTAATCGGTAAAGCAAAATACAATTGCAACTTTTATTTCCAAAACATACATCCTTCAATACAAACTAAAGTACTGTTGCCGTCTACCTTCACATGAAAGTCTACATTGAGCCTTATGCAGTGGAGGCTCATCCGCAATGGCGGAGGAGCGCTGTCTCACAGGCTCAGAACCAGCAGCTGAAAAATAAGACAATATTTTATTATCATTTTGTTTTTCTGGTGCAGGCTCAGGCATGTGTATGTGAGGAGGGGGCGATGCCAGGCCATGTTAGGGGGAGGAAGAGTGGAGTGCACTTTTAAGTGCACAGTTCAGTTTGGGTGGCCGTCTTTGGTCCACCAAACATACATGCACATTTTGGTTTCTCCACCCAGCTGTATTCTACAGCTGAGCAGAGAAATGGCACAAACTCCCTGTGCCTGAGTGAGTGTCAAACCAGCCCGCTCAGGCCTGTCCCGGTGCTGTTCTCATAGTAAGAGAGCAGCATCTGGATTGGATTGGGAGTCCGTCCCCGGGACAGCTGGGAAAAAGTAGGAAACAGAGAAGCATGAAGCTCGAGGTGGCCAGCAGGATCGTGGAACTTTTAATTTTAATTTTTTATTAATTCAACCCCCCCCCCCACCATCGCTGCTGCTCAGCCCCCCCCCCCTCACTGCATATTGGCAGCAGCCGCCACTGGCCTAGTGGCCTGATGGATGGAGGCTCTGCAGGAATCTGGACACCCTCAGCTCTCCACCCAAGTATTGTGGAAGGCTGCTTGAAAATGCATACTATTTAATGTTAACTCTAACGAAGGGGTGTTAGAACTGGGGGTCTCTAGTTGGTAGAGGTAGGTACCACAGTCCAAATAGGGACCCTTGATTCTAGTCAGGGTAAGGAGGAAACTCTCTGAGATAAGCCCTGCTCATCCTCTAGGTGGCTTCGCACGAGCAGTCAAGGCTATTCAGGAGGCAATGTGTAAAGTATTTGTACCAACACTCACAGTAACACAGTGAAAACACCACAAACTGACTCCACAACAGTTTAGAAAAATAAAGGTATTTATTCTAAACTACACAAGACCAAAACGACAAAAATCCAACATACACAGTTCAAAAATATGGTTTCAAAGGAGTTCTTAAGGTTGTAAGGTAAGTTCTTTAGGTTGCGATACAATAATCCACAGTTGCGTGAAAAGTTCACAGTTGCGTCACGTTTACTCACAGTACATTTTAGTTGCGACAAAGTTCCAAAAGCAGAAGCTGGTGCGGTGGAAAACAAGCGATGCGTTGCTCCTGAGACCCTGGGGAGGCGATGCGACAACCCAGCTGCAGCAGCAGGCGTGTTGCGACGAATCCGGTTTGTATGGGGAGGAAGGCCACTTGTATGGATTCCGGTGCGTAGGTTCCGTAGGCAGTTTGTTCTCGCAAAGGCAGGATGTGACGATCTTGGGAGGTGCGACGATCTCTGGGGCGACGATGCGCAGACCAGCAGTGATTTTCTCTCTTGCAGCTCCTCGACGCAATGGTTTGTGCGACGACATTCGCAGTGATGTGATGCGCTCCGCAAGCAAACAGTGCGGTGATTTCACCCAGTGACGACAGGCTCTGCAACGACATTTGCAGCGATGTTAGGCTTCCCGCACCGATCGGGTGCGTCCCGCAAACGAAGGATGCGCCGGCTCTGACAGCAGCAACAGGGGCGGCGATGATCTCGACCTTCGTAGCAGCAGGAAACTTCTCGCACTGTCGGGGATACCGCTCCGCAGCGAGCGATGCAATACTTTTCAATTGCAAAAGTCTCTCAGGCTTAGTTTCAAGCTTCCCAGCACAGGTACAACTTCCAGAGGCCCCACAACTGGATCAATCACTCTAGGAAGGACAAAACTCTCTCAGCAGAGTTCAGGGAAGTTGGGGGTGAAGTCCTTTTGTTCCTGGGACTTCAGAACAGAGTACCAGCTCTTCTCAGGCCCTTGGAGATTCCTTCAAGACAGGGGACACAGCACAACAGCAAAGTCCTTCCCCTCTCCTTGGCAGCAAAGCAACAGGCCAGTCCAGCAGAGCAAAAGCAGGACAGTTTTCCTTCCTTCTTCAGATTCAGCTTTCTCCTTGGCAGAGGTTCCTTATTGATTCCAGAATGATCTAATTTTCTGTTGTCAGGGGTCCTGTACTTATACCCCTAAAAGTCTTTGTTCTCTTTGTACAAGTGGGCCCTGAGCCCGGTCTGAACCAGTTCTGGGTGTTGCTTAAGCACTTTGCCTGGCTTCTCCTTTCCTTTCAGATTGAGGGACAGGGTCATCAGCTGCCCAGCAGGAGGTGGAGCCAGCATTGTGGCAGGCAGGCACAGCCCTATTCAGGCCCAGGTGCTAATTCCTCCCACCACTCAGGCTGCAAATGCAGTCATTCAGCCTAGGGCTGACTCAGCCAGCCTCCTGGGGAATCCCCAGCCCCTGCCACTCCCAAACCAGACAGTCAATACACAAACAGGCCAAGGCACACAGAAGAGTCAGACAAGAGAACAGCAACTTTCTAGTAGTGCTATTCTCAAACACAATTCAGAAAAGGGGGTGGTGAGGGACAGAGCATCTGAATTAAGCAGAATACTCGTACCCAGTCAACAGATCAGGGCTTGATCCATCACCGTTTTTAGCTCACTGCACCATCCCAGCTCAGAACCTGGCTACATGCAAATTAGTCTGTCCCTGGCCCAGTGCATCATGGGAACAGGGCAGACCAAACTACCAAGCCAATTCTTATACTGGAAAGGAAACAAGCTTCCGGGGACCGGTTTCTGACATTACAGCCGTCTTCGGCCCGGCTTGCTTGAATCCTGATGGTGCAGTGAGCAAGGGACTCACATCTGAGCATACCCTTCCACGCTTGTGGTGGACAAAACGATTCAGAAAAGGGGGTGGTGATGGACAGAGCATCTGAATTAAACAGAATACTACTACCCAGTCAGCAGATCAGGGCTTAATCCATCACCGTGTTTTAGCTCACTGCACCATCCCAGCTCAGAACCTGGCTACATGCAAATTAGTCTGTCCCCGGCCCAGTGCATCATGGAAACAGGGCAGACCAAACTACCAAGCCAATTCTTATACTGGAAAGGAAACAAGCTTCCAGGGACCGGTTTCTGGCATTATAGCCGTCTTCGGCCCGGCTTTTATGTCCTATCTTGTTCCTATGAGATGAAATGCTGGTAGCTACTGTAGCCAGCATCCCCCATGTTAATCTTTGGAGCAAGATAGCCTTACAATAGTGAAAAATAAAAATGGCTGCCTTTCACTACCAGAGCATGTCACCTGCACCAGTACATGCTCTACCTTTCACATACACTGCACCCTGCCCAGGGGGGTACCTTGGGCATTCCATAGGGGTGACCAATGTGCACAAAAAGGGAACGGTTAGGCCTGGTCAGTGGGGACACTGACCAGGAGGACATGGCAGTTCACGGACTGCACACTGGCACTGCAGTGGCAGGCCTGAGACACCATGTTGGGGCTACTCATGTGGGTGGAACAATCAGTGCTGCAGGCCCACTAGTAGCTTTTGTCATCACCAGTCTTGGCACACCCAGTGCACTTTACTAGAGATTTCTTGGTGATACAAATATGCCAATCATGTATATTCAATCACAATAACAATTTACACAGAGAGTATATGCACTTTAGCACTGGTCAGCAGTGGTAAAAGTGCTCAGAGTCCTATTGCCAACAGCCACAGGTTAGGAAAAATAAGGGAGGAAGAAGCAGAAAGTTTGGGGATGACCCTGCAAGAAGGGCCAGTTCCAACAAGGTCTAAGGATGAAATCTTCTTCGCCTGTGCTCAAGTAATGTGGCCTGTTGCCTCATTCCAGCAAAGTGCACTATTACCTGTTTGTATTGTTCATTCCTATGGGCCATTCCTGCACCTGGATATGACTAGTTTATTAAAATCTCTTGCCAGGTGAGGGAAGATGATGGTCTTGTTTTCGTTAATGGGGAATGCTGCCGCTTAATTGCATGTGGAGGAGTGTGGCTCAGGGGTTAGAGGCGGCAGACCCGGAAGCTGAGATCGGCCCTGGACGAGGGTTCAATTCCCCACCTCGACCGGGCTTGGGCTCAATAATTCCATGGACTCGATAATTCTCGCTCCGGTGCCTATCGACTCACGGGTTCACACTCTGCGACTCTGGGCAATAGCTTGCTTAATCTCCACAACGGCCCCTCGCGGCGGGATGCCTGGCTTTCACCTTGTGGATACCCTGCCGGGGTTATCTCACAGGGGAATACCATGACGGGTTCCCTAAGCAAGCGCTTAGATGCCTGCGATGTGGGTGGTTTGCGCTATATAAATACATGTACATTTACATTTTACATTTACATACCACTCTCTCTATGCATGACCCAAAAACATAGGTTCAAACTATCATGGACACATGGAGCATCAGTGCACAGTGCATATACGTTCAGTGAATGCAAAGATGTGCATAATGCATATTTACCCATATGGGCCCACACAAATAGCAAACTCATTTTATTGATCGGAGCCCATCACTTGTTTCTTAAGATAAATCCTCAACCAGGTATCTCTGGAGGACATATGTGCAATCTAATAGAACTAAAAGTGTGTCAACTTCTACAAATCATTCAACAAAGGCTAACGTTTGGGTAGTATTTTTGATCTTTTAATATTTATATTTGATTTAGAAGCCTTCTTTTGCTGAAGACGTGATGAAATAGCTTGTATCAGTTTGACTTCTTTTCGATAATGAACCAAGTTAGGTGAGCTTAAAATGATAATTCCTTCAGGACAGAACATGAGCATGTTTGATCAGAAAGGATACTTACAGCTACTTCGAGACCTGTATGCTGTATCTTCTTCTACATAAGGTAATATTATTAGAGGCACTGCAAAAAAGAGTTGATGGTAAGGCACTAAGCAATCAATTGAATCATTTTAACCATGTGAAGACAGATGTATTGCTAAACATTCTAGCAAGTGCAGCGGGGGTATAATATAGCAGCCATTTACTAAAAAACAACATGCGCCTCCAGTTAGCGCCTCACAATACCGAGAAATTAAACTTATTTAAAATGTTCCACATATTGGCTGTTAAGTTGAGACTTTCAAATTTCTGCCATTTTTTAGTTGCTTTAGTGCTCAGATCCTCCTCTCTACTCTGTGTTAGTCTTCTTCTCCATTTTCCTGGTTTCATAAATAGTGAAGACCAAAAGATATCATTAGATAGATCTGAGGCTCGACTAATCCGATCTAGGTCATTTTGAACAAAAACTTTATATAATAGATTATATGAATCCCCTAAGAAGAAAATTTCCCCCTATGAGAGAGAGCATCTCGTTAGGAGTTAACCAAGCATCATTTTTCACAAAATTTCATAGTGATGTAAACCCCAGTCTGACCCAAATTTGTATACTTTCTGGCCCCATTTTTATACCAAATACCAAATACCGGAATGTTTATTCAGTATGCCTCAACATAGGATAGAATAGTCCGTTCTTTATTTTTATTCACCATTGTCGATTTCAGTCGCATCTTAGATGACGACATTACATATACAGCTGAGACGGATAATCTTAATAAGCGCTCGCATATAAGCGCGGCCTTTTCAACGTCTGAGACATTTCGTTTGTTGGATGCAGCCGCCAGAACAACCTCTCTCGCCGTCGGACCGTTAGAGTTCTTCGCCACATTGTTAGGAGGTAAGAGCAATATGTCGCTTTCAAACTCGTCAACCGACCACACTATGTAACTGAGATCAAGAAAAGAGTTGATTTCAAAAGCCGGCTAGAATTATTTTCATATATCTCTGTCTACGTATCTATCTATTAGGAACCTAAAAATAAGGAATTTCCCCATATCAGGAGGAATTTTCCATGACCAGAGGGTACATTTACACCCACGCAGGTAGGCCGATATTTTGATTCCTTAGAATCACTTTAACTACCAAGGCACCTGCCAACAGAGATAGTATTGTATTTTATTCTTTGTCTTCATTCAGCTAATTATCAGTCTTCATCCAGCTAATTATCAGTCCTTTGGTAACACAGACAGCGAGAAGGCTAAGCCCGTTTCATCTTTTATACCAGGTACAGGTCTCCAGAGTAATTTGTTAATAAAGAATGGAATTTTTTTTAACCCATGGGAACATTAATACGATATTTTACTCCCTCTTCCTTTTGATTTTTTAGACCCGGCCTTATTTTAAACAAAAACCACAGAGTTATATGTAACCTGGTGTACAAATCATGGAAACTATATGTTTAATTTCTCTCTGTCTCCTAGCAGTCATCTCTTAATACGTACAAAGTAAGATATCGCTATTAGAGTAAAGAACGTTTCCCGCCCAACATCCCTATTACGTAACGATAATGGACTCCAGGAAATAAATGAAGATAGCTAGCCATGTATTACATTTGTGAATAAGGAGTAAGTGTCATTCACCACATAGAATAGATGTGCAGGGCCAGCGGTTAATGCTAATAATGACTGTCCATCAAGAACTTGGAAAACCTAACCCTCACTTGTCTTCCACAGTTCTGAGACCCGATAAGCTGTCCATCATTTGGATATTTTTTAATCAGAGGAAAACTAAGAAGAAATAAATAATTTGAGCCATTCATGCTCCTATTTTAAACATATCATCTTTATATGTGAATATATGGATAGTACCTGTTCTCTTCCAACCCTGTTTAGTAACTTAGAGAACCACGAAACCCCCCCCCCCCTTTTCCCTTTTCATCCCCATTCATTGTCTAGATTTCGGTAGGCAAGATAAAATCGGAGATAAAACAAGAATAGAAATAATATGTTATAATTGGTTCACTAAAGGAAATGTTCCCCCCTCCTTGCCTATAAGATCATAACATTATAACCTTCCTTCCCCCTCCTACTCTCATTTATTGTCTCTTATTGGGGATGTACAAGGAACTGAAATAAAATGTTTGTTGTTGAAATTGTTTTTGAAAATAAGAGGTTTTAATGAAGCTACCTGTTGATATATACGCTTTTTAAGACTGCATTAGTTCTTTTTAATAATTGTGTGTAATTGTTCTTATTTCTGTATTTCTTTATAAATTCATCTATAGAAAACACGTGGCTCCTCCAGAAGAAGGCGCTGGTCGCCGAAACGCGCATCGAGAATTATTGTGCCACTCCTTATTCATGAATTATTTTTATGATAAGTAAATAACTGTGTGTCGTACTTAGTTAGTTTTTTATGTACAGTGATTAATCGATTTGGTTATGATTTTTTTATGTATATGAAATTAATTTCTTTTTTAATATAAATGTTAATAAATATCAGAATCTGAATTCATTGGTAGCTCTCTTTCCTTTAATATTTCCTTGTTTATCATCAAATTTTAGTTACGGTTGCCTAGGTTGTTTCTTGTCGACAGGTTCTGCAATGTAAACACATTATTTGTAACCTCCGTGTAAAATGTAAAAAGCATAGGTTTAGGAGTCTTTGGGCTTCAGGATGTTAAACTAGGCTTACCTCGCGCTCAGTGGAGCCGGCACAGTCCGTAAAAAAGAAAACCTCTAAAGGATTTGGATCGTCCGGCTCATACTGTAAGGAAAATGAGCATCGTATTGGTTCCATGGAAACACTGGATTTGCGGTATTGATTTACTAAACTGTGAAGGACTACGGCGGAGTGGCTCACCTTCGGATAAATTATCGATGCATTCACTGGGGGGGCCGTGGGTAAGCAGCGTTCGTCTCAGGACGGCAGCAAAACTCGTTTAACTGGCGTTTGCGCTACAGTGTAACCAAGAAGCGATGTGGGGGGGCGTGTCACGTTTCATCATAAGCATAGAAGACAGACTCCGTTGTCTGACGGAGCAGTGATGGGTCGCTTTAGTATTGAGTTATTTAGAATTGAAATTAAAAATAGTCTACATTCATTTGAAAGCGTCTCGATACAGGATAAATCATTGTCGTGGGACATGGTCCTATTAACAATTTTTTTTAAACAATTTTTTAAACACATGTTTTCGCATCCAATCCAAAGCTAGTTCGGCCCAGTCTGAGGTCATTTTAATGCATAAATTCTTTTATTAGCATTTTTATTAAGCAAAATTGTTTATTAGAAAGGCACATTTGACTGCCGGCTCAATTCAAAATCAGCATGAGAATTGCTCAAACATTAAGGAAAATTCCCTAAACCCTATTTCCCTAACTTTAACTAAAGAAAACCCAAAGGGAAAATGTAAAGTTTCAAATGGATCTTATGTGAGATGAACGTCCGACAGCATCTCTGGAGCACAGGAACGAGCCAGCAGTGCTCTTTCTAAGGGAGCAATTTTTATACCTTTTTCCTATCAAAAATGAACTAAAAGAATACAAATATTCGAGCGACACGAAACATGATTGGACAAGAAATGTCGTCCGATGAAGTCATTAGCCTTTCGCATAGCAAAACCACGTTTCCTCAAGAGCGGCATTGTTCATAGACTAGGAGTGTCACAAGCTCTTCCGTGACTTGAAACATTAGGTAAAGTCATCCGTTGCTTCCTCTGTCCAAGCCTTTCCGCCGCTGCACATCCTGTCCTAGACCATGAAAGCTTAGTCAAAAATACATTCAATGCTTCCACACAGCCTTGCTTTTACGAGCGACTTTCAAAGAATTATTGCAGAAAATATTTTCCTTTTCAAACGCTGCTGTGCCACGCCCAACTTTAACAGGACTTCGGACATCCATTTTAGAAATAGGCCACAAGCCTCTTTTAGCATGACTCTAGTATGCAAGGAAACACAAGACAATAATTAATTCAAGAAATGATAATCATTCTGTTACCCACCCCCTTTGCTAATATTAACCCATTAGTCTATGTTACCTAGCTTTGCATACAAAATACAAACAAAGCACAGTCACATAAAAAGACACAACATAAACATAAGCACATTTAAAGAATGAACATGCTATTATTCGAAACAGCCGCAGTTAATGTCTGACAAACGAAAGACAAGGTAAATGTATTATTTAAAACAAAATGACAAACATGACAGGAGCACAAATAATTAAACCCGCGTGTTTATGTCAGTGCACATTATTCTAGGTTGATTTAATACAAAAACATGCAACACTCATTAGTGTATTATAAATTATGGGAGTTTTAATTCAGCCTACTTTAATTGTAAACTTATTCTAAAAGTCTGCTTCATCAAGTCCCTATATAGAACCCCACCAGGAGCAGGATCTTCTCCGGTCAGCCCCAAGTCACAACTGACTCTAAGCTGAGGCAGCATTCTATTACATCATGACATAGTAACATGGTAACATTCTAATAAGCAAAGCAGGAGAGATGGTAATGAAGAAAGATGCAGAAGTCAATACAAGTGTCATAACAGTTCGGTATTTTGCCAGACATACTGATAACACTTCCTGGTGGCAAAGGGTGTAAGATTCCACTTTCTCACCCAGTGTTCATTTCACACATATAAGTGGATGATTTGAAAGAGCATTCGCATATCGGTCGTATTTGCAATGTTTTGAAATGTTTTCAAGCCCCTATAGCCACAGGAAGGTCACTTTTAGTGAAGTTCCTGTAGCGATATGTGCTTTGGCTTATTTTCAAGGCAGCGTTAAGCCACTGAACATGGCTTAAAGCTGCCTTGGAAATGCTTTCCTCTCATTTTTGTTGTTTCTATGTGTGCGGCCTTGTGCAGCACATATAGAAACAGCAACAGACCATTGAGGTGACCCTTCCTGCACATAAAAATCTTTTTTTTTTAAATAACATTTTGTCACTTCTACGTGTGCTGCATTAAGCAGCAAACATAGAAGAGACAAAATGCCACTTAAAGATTGTTTATGTGCAGGAAGGGATAACTTCTTGCACATAAACAATCTTCCCCTCAACGCAGACACCCTTGCATTATGGTGAAAGGATGCCTGCGTTAGCACTAGGCTGCTAAATTTGGTGCCAGTGCAGGGGGAAAACTCAGGGCTGCACCATATTGTTGTAAATATGGTGCAGCCCTATTTTCAGAAGTGGCAGAGTGAGGCGTTAAGCTGAGGAGTCAAATGCCCTGCTCCGCCACTTCGCTTTAACTATCCCCTTTTTCATATTAACATATCAACAGCAGTCAGCACGTGCAGGGTGGTTGACACTCTCTGCACTGCATGCTACACTGACACCTTGTCGATTATTGAAAGATGAGGAAATTTATGTTATACACTTGGCGTTTTTAATAAATGTGGCCTCATGCATCTGATATGTATTCACGTAATGTTTGTGAAGTAGTTGAAGCTATGAAAACACACCTGTACATGCATTGGAGGATAAAATATTAGTCATTGAATATTAAAAGACTACTGGGATTTTATTTGCTTTATAATTATTGGCAAAGGGCCATCCCAAGTAGTCTTGGCATGGGCCTGTCACCCTTTTTAATGTATTCCATCATGGAATCTGTGCTGCTGGAAAAATATTTTCTGTGGAAATATCAATACCCCAAAAAAGGGTCAAACAGTGAGTCAATACATATGGTTGCCCATTTGGACTGATTTTGGGTTGTGAATGTTCGAAGAGTAATAGTAGAGTTTCTAAACTGGGATCACCAAAGTAGAATTTGAATTTCCCCCAATTTCGTTAAACATCAGTGTTCTTCTAGATCACATGGAACAGAGTAAAAATTAGAGCATTGTTTATGATTTTCCTCCCCTATCTCACATTGCATGTCAGGAATGTGTTCATATTGTCTGTGTCTGATCTCTACCCACCATTTGCATGTCACTCCTCTACTGCACCCCCAAAAAGGAACAGATTGTGTTGTGTTGACCTCTAGACAATCTGCACCACTCTAGGCTCTGCAAATAGCTCTTGAAAAATCAGGAATAATGTGTAGTCAACTCAAAGAATATACAACGAGGGCTACCTCTATTTGGGTTCTACCCTCTATTTGAATTGCACTACCCTAGCAGAGCAGTTCAATAGTTTGAGAGCTTACATGAACTGTCTACCTGCCCTACTTTCCAGCCCTACTGCTCCCCAGACAGATATCCCAAATTTCACTGAATCAAAATAAGACCACAAGTGTGGGTTGTCATAATAAAGAGCAAAAGGTATAGCCAAAAATGACTTTCTTGTGTTGCACATTTTGGGTTCTTAGTTTGTCACTTGGGTTTGCCAAATGGTACATCTGTAGTTTTTGGGCGTAGATTCTCCTTACACTAAGGAAATTATAACAACAACCTGCCACATATTTTTTTAAGATAATATAGATAGATGTGATTTTCACATGCTTTTTGTAAAAAACTGAGTTATTGGTTAAGGGGGATGAAACCCTTCTCAAGCAAAAACCACTATCAGGGCAAACCACAAAAAGTAACGAAATTAACCTGAGCTTAATCCTCTGGTAGCTCAGCACAAAAACAGTCAGGCTGAACTTAAAGGCAATGTGTAAAATCAGCATGCAGCACACAAACAGTAAGAAAGTGAAAACACAAAACAAGAAAAATCTCACATCAATCTAGAATAAAATAGTACATTACAATAAATACACAATGATACTAGAAAGACACAAACCCAATAAGTAGAACCCGAGATATGCAATTTCAGGGTGTATTGGTAAGTATAGCACCTAAAAGCACAGAGCACCACTCGGGGTGATGGAGTGTGACCAGATACAGGCCTCAGGGTAATGCCTCTAAAAAAGTTACATTCTCAAAGTCTGGTGAGAAAAGTTCTGTTTGCGGTGGAGGAGGCTGTGAGGAGCAGGGAGAGCATCACAGATGGTCAGTGGTGGTGTAGTGCGTATAGCAGGTCTGTCACCTGAGACGGTTGTCTCTGTAGCACGAAGATCCAGTCCAGCTTCACAGATGGTCGCTGCTGGAGGTTTGCATTGGCAGTCACCATGGGCTGTCGCTGCTGTAGCATAAAGTGCAGGTCTTGCTTGTCAGTCAATGTTTGCGGTCACTTTTGCTCATAGAGTCGGATTTGGCAGAACATCACGCTAGTGGTCGTTGCGGACATCAGAGTCTCAAGGCGAAGGGGCCTCTTCGTGGTTGCAAAGAGTCCAAACCTTTAGAATGTCACCTATTTTTATAGACGAGTATCCTCTGATGCCATCATAGGATCCAGGGGCATTGGGAGGCACATCTTGGGGATCAGGGATTCACTCAACCAGAGGCCAACAGGGCTCAGGTAGAACCATTTGCAGCTTTGGCCAGCTAGGCAAATTTGGAGCAGGCCACTGGAGCTTGTTATGTACCTGTAGCTCACACAGGATGTGAGCAATCAAGCCCTTGGAAACACTCTGGTAGTGCTGGGCTCAAGGAGCAAGGCTTGGGTTTTTTACTCAGGTGGCAGGGCTGTCCTTCCAGCAGCAGGGCAGCAGGGCAGCAGGGCAGCAGGGCAGCAGGGCAGCAGGGCAGCAGGGCAGCAGGGCAGTCTTTCTTCTGAGTCTCCCACACAGATTGGATCAAGATGCCCATAATGTATATCTGGTACCAGCCTTTAAAGTGTGAGTACTCCCTATACTTCCCTCACCTCTGGTTCTGGAAATTTACTTTTTCCCACTGCTAAGACTCCAAGTAGTCTAGGGTTACAAAAGACTGGTGTCAAAATCCTTTGTGTGTGTGTGGGAGGTAGCTCTTTAAAATGCAAGTCATGGAGGAAACTCCTCTGCCCCAACCATCTTGAAAGGATGGCCCATGCACCAACATCAGTCCCTCTTTGTCTCATTGCCTGGGAGAAATACACAAAGGCCATGAGCTAAGCTTGTCACATGACCCATGATACTGCCAGAAGGCACAAATGGTTAGAACAAAAGAATGCCAGCTTTCTAAAAGTAGGAAGAAGACCCGGTCACTCGTTTGTTGGTTCTGCTCAATTTTTATTTAGGGCAGAATCTTGCACTCAGGTATTTAATCCTTCTGTGCAATCTATATATTTTTTTGGATATTCAAGAAAAGTAAATGCAGTGATTTTTACAAATACTGTGACTGTCCGAAGAGTTACTTACTGTCCTGCACAAGGACACATGTATTTACATATATTTACAAGCACAATTTACACATCACTTAGAAAAACACAAAAAAGAATTTGTACATTTAAATAATATATACAAAACAAACATTTGAGAGAATGTGACTCATTGAGATTGACAGTACCCTGTCCACATACTTTCTGTCAGGCCACTAAAGCTGAATATTTTTTCTTTTTCTTTTGGCCTGATAGCGCAAGAGGCTATTAGTGCAATCAATGTTCTATGTATTTATCAAAACACAAAAAAAACCTTATGCGCCAAAAAACATTCGGACTTAAGACGAATGAAGGTCAAGAGCCTGTAAGCCGACGCGTTTCTGAGCCTGTCTGTGTACTTGGCAGGCTCGTCTTCAGGGCTTTGGGGCTGGGTACCTATATGAGTACAAATATAGGGCATAATGAGTTTTTGACCCTCTTTTATGCGTCACCAAAAACTGTTCAACTAACGTTATTGTTACCTTTTTGTTGTGTAGTCTCTATTATCTGATCTTCTGATCGATTTCTTTTAGGGGACTCCTTAACTTCTGTAATGGAAACAGTAACATGGTATGTTTCCCAAAGATCTTATCTTTCCGTTAGTGATTTATTCTCAACCTTTTTTAGCACTCACGTGTTTAACAGCCAGGATGTTTTCGAGCAGGTTGTCGGTCTCCGATATGAGCAGTAATTGACGCTGGCGCTACAAAGTCAACAGGGACGTTTTTAGTAATATATCACTATCCTGTTTATTGCTACAAACATTTTAGCGCTGTGACACTAACAGCGGATCATTGGGCACTTACTTTTTGTGTTTTCAGCTGGCGCGAAGCGCCGTATTTCTTTGTGTGGGGACGCCACCTCTTGTTGCTCTTTAACACTCGGCGCTGTAAGTTTAAGCGGATGCGGTGTTTTAGTACGGGATTTTCACTATAATGGGCATTCAATTTCCACAATAGTTTGTTTACGGTGGATGCGGTTAGCGCTGTAATCAATTGATAAAGCGGAGATTTAGGATTGCGTTTTAACGAGTGTTAACCCATTTAATATTTAGCGCGTATGCTCGTTTACCTGTGGGTGAGTCGCTAGGCACTGCTGTTTACTCCAGAGTTCCTCAGATAGGAGAAAGGCTGAAAAAACGCGAGGGTTTGGAGTTTTTTATATCACCCAGTGCTTCTGGGACATGTAGTCCTAAAATTTCAAGATTGATTATTTGAGGGGTGGTCTGTACCGCCTGCGGCCCAGTTATTGGTTTTGGCTTTCTGTGTGTTCATTCAGTCCATCATTCACGCAGTCGTATTTCAGAATTAGATATGCCTCCCTTTTTGCTAACATTGCTTCTACACTCCCCTAAAAGAAATCGATCAGAAGATCAGATAATAGAGACTACACAACAAAAAGGTAACAATAACGTTAGTTGAACAGTTTTTGGTGACGCATAAAAGAGGGTCAAAAACTCATTATGCCCTATATTTGTACTCATATAGGTACCCAGCCCCAAAGCCCTGAAGACGAGCCTGCCAAGTACACAGACAGGCTCAGAAACGCGTCGGCTTACAGGCTCTTGACCTTCATTCGTCTTAAGTCCGAATGTTTTTTGGCGCATAAGGCTTTTTTTGTGTTTTGATAAATACATAGAACATTGATTGCACTAATAGCCTCTTGCGCTATCAGGCCAAAAGAAAAAGAAAAAATATTCAGCTTTAGTGGCCTGACAGAAAGTATGTGGACAGGGTACTGTCAATCTCAATGAGTCACATTCTCTCAAATGTTTGTTTTGTATATATTATTTAAATGTACAAATTCTTTTTTGTGTTTTTCTAAGTGATGTGTAAATTGTGCTTGTAAATATATGTAAATACATGTGTCCTTGTGCAGGACAGTAAGTAACTCTTCGGACAGTCACAGTATTTGTAAAAATCACTGCATTTACTTTTCTTGAATATCCAAAAAAATATATAGATTGCACAGAAGGATTAAATACCTGAGTGCAAGATTCTGCCCTAAATAAAAATTGAGCAGAACCAACAAACGAGTGACCGGGTCTTCTTCCTTCTTATAATTATAATTGTCCTACCCGGCCACACCTCTTGGACAGAACCCCCCTTGATAATAGAGCTTTCTAAAAGTGGCATTTTTATAACTGTGACTTGAAATCTATCTTTACTACTAAAGGGATTTTAATTTACAATTTATTTGGGTGCAAACATCATCTTCCTATTTACTGCCAAAGTTAAGCTTTCATAATAAGGTAATCCAATGTTATCCTATGGGAGAGATAGGCCTTGCAACAGGGAGAAATTACTGTAGGAGTGTTACACAACCAGCACATGTAAAACGTAAACCTTCATGTGCTACATTTTAAATAAATGCACCCTACCCAATGAGCCTTTAGGGCCTACAATAGGTGTGATGCATTAAAAAAGAAGGTTTACACCTGGAAACGGCTTATATTTCTAAGTTGAAATGGCAGTGTAAAACTTCACTATATCTTGCAATGGCAGGCCTTAGACAGGTTTCAAATGACTACGTTAGTGGGTGACACAATAAGAACTGCAGGCCTACAAGTACCATTGAATTTACAGGCCCTGCATACATGTAGTACAATTTACTAGCGTTATACACCTAAATTAAATGTGCCAATTAGGTATAGGCCAATTCTACCATGTTTTAGTGAGAGAAGAAAAGCACGTTATCACTGTTTAGCCGTGATGAGGTCCACAGAGTCCTAAAGCCAACAAAACCAAATTCAGCAAAACAGGAGGTGTGAAGGTAACACGTCTAGGGTTAACCCTGCAAAGAGGGTCAGGTTCAACAAATTCTTTGTCCATAATATACAGAAAACTTTCAATATTCGGATATGTCATATTTCCCTCATATTTATTGTAGGAAAATGAGATATTATTCTGTGAGGCTGATTAGGATCCACTTTGTAATACCTTCACGTTACCTGAAATAGGTCTTTTGGGTCCACACTGATTAATGCCTAGCTCATTCCTGCTGGTGTGGCACAGAGCAGTCAGTGTTTACTAGAGCAATATGTCTTAAGCATTTCAGAGTACCAACGTGGATGAGAAGTAATTGACACAACTGAAAAGAATTCCAATACCATTTGATAAAAATAGATCACATTTTTATATGATTTTACGCACCAAAACGAAGACAATCAGATGAGTATAACCGGAGCTATAGATTTTTAAATGAAAAATAAAACAGTGCATTTAACTCCTGCAAAACAATAATGTTGCGGTCAATGGGAAAACTAACTAGTGACACTCAGTCACTTACAGGTTGAGTCCAGTGGAAACCACAAATGGGGTAAAAGGATGGAGGTCCGAAGAAAAGGGTCCAACAGCCAGTTGAATTTCGCCTGGCTTGCAGGGCCCAGCTGCAGAGTTGTCTTGGCTGTTCCTGGTGCTGAATGCGGGAGCTGCGTATGCTGGTATTTCCAGCTTGGACAGTGCTGGTGAGGAAAGGGATGCCAAATCTCAACAATGTCTGAGGCAGTGGGTTAAAGAGGCTATTCGTTTCCCTTGGGGCACGGAGTCAAACAAAAGTAGTGGTTGCCCAACTGGACACCAACAAGACTTGGTAACACCAAACTAAATTTCCGGTTACTTTGACTTCCTGAGGGCCAGGGGAAAACATTAGTCATCTGAAACTTGCTGGAGGTCAGGACTACATTTCCCACAATGTACTAGACCACTTACATATGAGCGATCCCTTGGTGGGCCCAATGGCCAGTGATTCTTTTGTACCAGGAGTGCTAAGTAGCCCCCTGACCACTAATAGTAGCCCTTAACCCCTTAGTTGCTATGCCCATGCACCCCAGTGCTGAGTTCTTTTTTGGCTATTTGGGGTAGTTGGTGCTAAGGCTTCCATAATGTTTTGTCCACATAAGGTATGCACTCCAAATTGTGTCCCATTTTTCCAACATGCTGGGGACTCTAAAGGTACCCAGGGTTTGTGGATTGCCACTGGATGGGAGCCAGAATATAGCAAAAATATAGCCACATGTTGATTTTCTTGGGAAAAATATGAAAAATGTGCTCTGGACAAAAGGTCTGTTTTTTTCTATTTTTTGTGTTTTCAACCTACTCCCAGTTTGTGGTGAAAACTAGTGTAAAACACATGGGTGATCCGGGAAACGTATTTATTTAAAAAAAAAATGACAAAATTCGAAATTTAGGAAGGGGTCATATTTGTAAATCATGCAGGGTCTCTCAAAGAAAGTATACGTTGAAAAAGAAATAAATATTGAAAACAATAATTAAAAAACAGCTAAATTAAAAAACAGCGATTTGTGACAATGTTTTCATCTTTAACCCCTTCCATGCTCATGACGAGCTCAGCTCGTCATGAGGCACAGTGGAGCTGTGCTGAAGACGAGCTGAGCTTGTCATGAACAATAGTATTCAAAGAAGGTCAGCACAGGAGGGGAAAAGTCACAGCAGCCAAGGTGTTAACTTTTGGTCATGGTGGCCGATTTACAAAAGCAATGTATCATTACATTCACTACGCCAATTTGGGTGTGGGATATATAGGATTTGTAGGTTCTCCGAGGAACCCAGAGCAAACAACTGGGCTGCACCATGCAGTGATTTTTTATTGTGGACCAATTCATATGGTTATAAATGTAGAGCTAAAAATAGGTATTAGGATAACCTGTGTATTTCTGAAATGGGCACAAGATATGAAATTTAAGAGCAGTGCACATCTCTGAATTTGTGGGTACCCGTGGGAGCAAATGATTTAAAGGGTATTTTTCAAAATGTCTTCTTTCTTACACACTGGCTTAGATTTGGAAGGTACAAATTGAGGGAAATTCAATTGGAAATAACAAAAATCATACTATTCTATGATCCCACATTTCTGTTAATAAAAATAGAGCCTCAGGTGTGGGGGTAGGCCTAGTGCATGCAACAGGAAAGGGCCCAAAACTCAACACACAGACATCACATTTTTCCAATCAGTGGTGAATTTTTGCAAAGTAGGTAGCTGTGGATTTTGGGGCCATAGCTCAGCCATCAGCTAGGAAAACCTAGCAAACCTGTAAATTATTTTAAATTAGACATGTAGGGAAATCCAGGATGGGGTGACTTGCATGGTTTCCACCAGGTTGACAGAGGACATTCTTTTTCGTATTCTAGATGTTCTAGCTTTTTCATTTTGGGATCAAATGCGTGTATCACGTCAGTTGTATCAAGAGAATTAACTCATTGTATCCATTTTGGATCTAATGCCATAGCATTTGGAATGCTCGGTCTTGTTACTGCTTCAAGGGCTGATACTGCTGTTACAACAGATATCCTCTTCCCATGAGCTACGGCTTTTTCTTTTGCTACAGCCGTTTGAACCGCAGTTAGAATTTTTTCAGTAGAACTGATTTTCATTTCAGCTTGTGTGTACAAAAGTGATTTGTAAGCTATTGGTACCGTTTCACCCTCATTAGAGGTCAGGTATGTAAATCCGCATCTTTCTGGGATGACTCGGATTACAAGGTGCTTTTGTTTGCGTGTGTCTGCAGTTTTGTTTTAGTTAACATGTCTGTTTGTAATGATCGTAAAATTTCTGTGTGTTCTGAGTCCAATTAGTTGGTTTGAAATCAGGTTTTATTAATTGGTAGAGTGGTTTAACCCTCTCTGCATAATTTAGAATATAAGTTCTTCCGAAGTTCAGGAAATCTAGAATTGATTGTAAGTTTTTCAGCGTTTTTGGAGTTTAGAGTAGTGCACACTTCTCTAAGAAGTTGTCAGCTAGGCTTTTGCCTTCACTTGATAACTCATATCCTAAGAATAGGACTGTGAGGTGGGCAATTCGTGATTTTTTAAAGTTAAATTCGTACCCTTCAGATGCGAACCCAAGTATGATGGTGTTCACTCTTTTCAAGTGTGTCTCCAGGTCATTGTCTGTAAGATAGATGTAATCGACATGAGATAATGCCTCATCATCATATATTTTTAGTAACTCTGTTACACTGGCTGAAAATAATCCTGGGCTAATCTTGAATCCTTGTGGGAGACGACAAAATTGCATTTGGACCCCCAAGCTGGTGAAAGCGGTCAAATACCTGCTTTCTGGTGCAATGTTTTGAAAGAAAAAACCATTTGAAATATCTAATGTCGTTTTATATATGTTTTTGCGCACAATATTATTCATTAGTGCTGCACTGTGTGAGTTTTGTACTGCAAACATTTTGCAACAAGAGTTTAGGTGTCTGTAGTCCAAAACTAGACAATATGAATCGGCTGGCTTGGAGACAGGAAACAAAGGATTTTTCAATTGTGAGGTGCATGTTTCAATCACTCCCTGGTACTCAAGTTGATCTAATGGTGAGGAGAATCCTCATCCCATCCTACATGATTTTTATTTGATGCAGGAGCTTGGGCCACTGTCCATTTTCTTGCATATGTGTTTTTTTTTATGAATCGGAATGTGATTTGAGAAGGTAGGCATAATCATTTCTTGGCCACGTGGGCACTCCCTGACAAACTCTGGTGGCCAGTCCTTTTCTGCTAGAAGGATATCATAGCCTTTAGAGACCTCCTATTTTCCTAGTTTTGTCCCCCTCTATATTTAATGTTATTTCATATAATTTATGGGGGCACACTGACTCTGGTGTTTGCAGTTTCCACTTGAATATATTCATTCGTGTCCACTGTCTCCAGAAAATTCATCAGGATCTTGAGAGCTATTGTTACTTCTGCTGAGCTGTCTAGCATTGTTTGGGCCCACTCTCTGTTCTTGAGTTGTGTCCTCAGGATCCTCAGCATGCTTTATTTTATTACTGGCTACCTTCTTTTTGGGAAACTGTAATTTTTTTACTTTGATGAGCAGGTTCTTTATCTTTGGACTTGACGCGCTCTTCTTTCCGATTTCTATGAGGAAGTCTGAAAAGATCGAGAGGGACGTGTATCAATATCTTGATATCTGTCAGGTTTTCTCAAATTTTCCCTATTTCTATGGTTATATCTTTTTTCAGAGGGCTCCCGTTAGGGAGACTTTCCCCCTCTTTCTGGAGATCTATCTCATCGTTGGGGAGACCTTCCTCTGGTCTGGAACTGTTTTTCCCTGGGAGTGGTTTGCTTATTACCCTCCCACTTTTTTTAGGAGTTGTTTTTAATGAAAGTCTTTTCAGGATTTTCTGTTAGTTGTGGCTTTAGTGGTTTCCCACCCAAACTGTCTCTACCTAATTCTTCATAGGAATTTTCAATTATTCTGGCAAGTTCAAAAGGTTGGTCTGCTATATCTGTTTCTTTTCATTTTTGGCGGATTGCCACAGATGCTGCTTCTCCTTTTATGTTGGCTAGTAGTATAGTCGAGACTTGCTTAAAATCTTCCAGTAATTGTATACCTAGATTTAAAGCAGGCTCTGGACCTTATTCATTTTGAATCTGTCTTAGTACATCTGGTATAACCGCCATAGAGGGAACATTGTGTGTTTTTGTGTAGATTGAAGCAAAGACTGTTCCCCAAGTGTCACAGTCCTCCACATGTGGTGCAATCCCCATTTGTAGGCAGATGGTCAGAAATCTGTGTTTTTCGTGAGGGGTAGTATCAGGAAATAGTGCTTCTATTTGAGTCATTTTTTGAGCTAACCAGAACGGAATTTGTTCCCGTTTTGCGGGTAATTTACCAATGACTGATTGTATGGTCTGTGGTGTAATTTTATTAGTGTTCCCCTGGTGAGGGGTTTGTTGTGGAATTTTTACAGCAGGTTGGACTGTTAAAGTCTGCATGACATATTGTACCAATTGTCTATGTATTTTAATTAATTGTTTTAGTTGAACTAAAAGTTCTCTGTCTGACATTTCTTCAATGTCAGGATGTGGTGTATAGCTGGCTAGAACCGGCCATGTGGCTCCTGGTCTACCTAGTGGACTGAGCCTGGTAATGTGATTTTGATGTTTTAGGGCGCCATTGAACCAGAGCTCATGCTCTTGGTATGTTAGTGGAATTTCAACTTCCTCGAAAGAGTTGTATTCCGCTGGAGGCTCCCCTGCTTTGTAGTAGTGGAACTTGTGTGTTACAGTATTTTCTGCTGGAAAAAGTTATTCATAAATAGAATACCTCTGTCTGCCGATATTCATGTGCCTCGACAACAAATATGACTGTACCACCTCTTGATGATACTCCATTTTCTATAAGTTTTATAGTTAAGGTTTTCCTTATATTTACCGGGATGAGTATTGCATCCGGTTGATTTTGTTGGAGACTTGTGTCTTCTGTCAAAAGTTGAGCTGCTAGTCTAGCTCTCTCCCTTTCGTCGTCATTCTCTGACATTTTGCTGACAGAAAGGTGGCAGAGCAAGTTTCAAGGAAACAAAGATTAGGTGCACAATATTCTGGAACACTGCATCCTTCAACGTTGACTAAATCAAAAACTAATACATAGGAATCGACGGATATTAACCTTTTTACCCACTCCAGACGTCTACTGGAGTTTTTACGGAAAAAGGGGTCTGTGTGAAAAGCACGACTGAGTTACTCTAGTATCTAGCGCTAAATTATCGCCTTACCAAACGTTGGGCGCCATGTAGTGTAGTTCCTATATTCCAAATAGGCTCTGCGCATTGGAATAACATAAACAATAGTTTAGACGTAGGACTGAGGTCGACTAGGTCTCTATTGAATATGTTAGACTTAATTGTGCATGCCAGCTAGCTCAGAGGTCACTAGAAACGTTCTGGAGTAAACAAGAAGGTGTTTAGCTTTCCTGAATAGACAAGAAGGGATTAGCTTCTGACAATCGCATAAACAATAGATAGCTATTTTACTCAGTCAATCGTGCATGCTTATTTTCACCAGAAATGCAGAGAAATAGAGAGACGGGCGTTTTTTAATAAAAGGGTTATTTATTGAGCAGTCTTCTTTCTCATGCAAGCGAAATGAATTGCCACAATTGCAATACTTATCATTAAGTAAAGTGCGTACAGTAAAAGGAGTATTATGAAATAATACTGTAAAAGCATTTATATGGTTTCTAAGCCATAAGATACTTAAAATGGATAAAATACATACAATGATAAAATAAAAATAATGACTAAACGTACTCAACTGTTGCTTCTAAGATACGCCTACCCTGGTGTACCTAACCTAAGCCTAGTACATGGGAAGGAGTAGATGAGTTACAGTTTTTGCCAAGAATCTGATTCAAGAATTCTCTATGGGTCGAATCAGCTCCGTACCTTGGGTATAGAATGAGGAGGTCTTGTATTTCTCTCTGAGGACTCGATCTCCCAGAAACCGGCAAGGGTGACCGGAAAACGCTAGAGCTGGATTTCTCGGCAGGAGAAAATACAGTGTCTCTCTCAGTGCGTCAGCAGGGAGGGCCGGCTTCCTACGGCATTCACATCAGCAGGGCGTCGGGCAAGTAGATATCCGATCTGCTCCAAACCACTGAGTGTTGCTTAAGTCAGATGTTGGTATATTTATCCCTGGAAAATGCTGAGTTTGACGTAAGGTTGGACATAAGACATCACTAAGAACTGGCAGTTCTTTCAGGACTCCAGGAGTTCTAGAACAAATCAAAACAGAAGCAGGGGGAATTCCCAGGCTGCTGGAGGCTTGGTTTGTTCAAGAACGCGTTGTGCTTTCTAGGAGTCTATGGGAGTAGCCTTGCCGTATTTGGGCAGCATTGGCTATAACTTAATATGGATATGATTCTTATGCCTTTAGAAGGATATGATTTGTTATAACCACATAAGGGTATAAATCAGGAATGTCTTAATTAGGCTCCTAGATACATTCACAACAATCTTATTTAGCCCCTTATTATACTGGCATTCGGTGATTGCCTATCTACCGAATTTATGAGCTAATACTCTGCCAAATTGGAGTCCCCTACCTTTAGCTAAAATCGCCACCCCCTTGGTTTTGACACCCTGTGTGGAGGCTATAATAAGTTTATATCCAAGTGTTTTGAATAAATATTGCTGAGAGCCTTCAATATGTGTCGCTTGCATACAAACTATGTTAGCTTCCATTAATTGTAGCCCCACTGCCGCCTTCTGCCTTTTTTTAATATCGTTGAGGCCACAGATATTAAGTGACATTTTTTTAGCTTAGCCATGTTATTTCTAGGGTGGTTGTTGGTCGCCCTGCGTTATCTCCCTTTCCTATTCTCCTGGTTATTACATATTTGTTGGTGTGCTCCATAACAATGTTCTTTACACTTCTCCTGTGTACAAAAGCCCTTGGTCTTGCACTGCCCCCCACCCTTCCCCATCCACACCCCCTTGACCCCCCACCTCCCTCCCCCTTACCATCCAATGAGGCACCCTAGGTGCCGGAGTACCCAGGTGTGGGCATCCGTGTGGTCTGAGCGCCTCAGCAAACCCTGTGGCCTGTAAGCCTATCCAAGGCTTGTGCGAGTTGGATTAGTTATGTGATTAAATATTTCCATGGGTTTCTATGCATACTCTACTATTATATATTGTTGTGGATTGCAGCTTTTAATATTCCCCCCCTTTTATCCCTACTTATTATTCCCCATATATTCAAGCGTTTAGAGTTACTAATTTGCATTGCTTAGTGCTTATCTATTTCTTTCTTCATTTTCTTTTTATATTTTTGGCACATTTTCCAGAATTTCTTGTCCCAGACTCTGAAATTTCTCTTAGAATATCCTGGGCATGGACTTCACTAGTGAAGCTTCTTGTTGCGCCCCTATATACAATTTTCAGTCGCGCAGGGTTTTGGAGGAAGACTTTTGCTCCAATTTTTTCGAAGGCCGTGATCCATTGTCGCATCTTCCATCTTCTTTCTACGGTGGAATGGGCAAAGTCCGGTCTAACAAAGAATTTAAACCCTTTATATTCCCTCTGACTTGTAGGCTTTGCAAGATCGGATATCGTTTCTCGAAGGAGGAAGTTCCCGAAGTTATTCAGCATAGCCCTGGGATATTGGTGTGTTTTCTGAGAGTATTTAAGTAGCATCAGAGGGAATTGATGGGCCCGCTGTATTTCCCTATCATTGTCCGAGGCCTCAAGTTCCAGAAAGGCTGATTTAAGAAGATTGATCATGGATCCTCTTGCATCATTTCCCTCAAAACCTTCGGGAATTCCGAGAAACCTCAAGTTATTTCTTCTTGATCTATTTTTGTGATCTTCAACTTTTAGCATGAGGTCTTTTATGATCCTGTCATGCTCTTTTTCTATTTTTTGCAGCTCGGTGACATCAGTTTCCAAATTTTCCATGCAAGCTTCTGCTGAGGCCATTCTATCTGAGATCTCGGTACATATATTTCCAACTTTCTTGATTGCACCTTGTAGCTTTTCAATAGCAGCATGGTTTCTTTGGCTATCTTTCTCTACATCCTTATGAAAATTCTTAATGGAGCTCAGAACTTTGCTCAGCGAGGGTTCTACTGTCAATCCTGAGCCACGACTATTTCCCTTTGGTTTTGGACTTCCCCCTTCTGTCTCCTCTAAGCTGCGGTGCTGATGTACTAATTCTCCTGCAGTTTTTGAGAATGGGCTTTTCCGTGTGGCATTTGTTCTTGCTTTAAAATGATCAGTGTTAGTGCCTGGATCTGTAGTTTCCTCATTTACTTTGCCTTTTACGTCTTGGCCTCTTTTTTCCCAGTTTTTTCCTGGAATTCGTGCCATGTCCGGGTTTGCCAAATTTTCGGGATTCAGTGGAGCCTAAGCCTTCCGGGGTTGCTTCGTCGAGTAAGCCTGCACTCGTGTCACTTGTTTCCCTTATTTCACTTGACTCACTTGAAATAGACATCCCGGTTTCATATAAGTTCGAGTCAGAGTCCTTCTCGGAAACGGCGTTGTTTACTGACTGCCGTTTTATCTCCAGTGATGGTGTTTGCATACAGGGGGAGGATGAGGTATGCTCATGGCTTAACACTCTTCGTGATTTTTAGGGTGATTCTGTCTGTCTTTGATTTGTTCGTTTTGCTCAATTATTGTTGTATTTACAGTTGAAGTTGCCCCTGTCCCTTCTTTTCTCAAGATGGGATCTGCAGTCAGGCTTCCTAGGTCCGGGCTTTGATCATTTTTCTCCTCCATATTGCTTTGCTAAATACGCTCACCAGGCACCACAGGGCTGTACTCACAAGTTCTACTCATATCGCTTAGCTGGTTGCAGAGTAGTTTTGCATTTCTTTCAGGATTGTTCAGACCTTCCTTGGGCAGCAGTCTAAAGATATTGGAGATTGTAGGCTGAGATATTGTCGATAGTCCTGTGTTTTTTGCAGCAGCTTTCAGGTTTTTTATTGTTTGTAACCTTTGCGCTTTCTTAGCCATTAATTCCATATTGGCATTATCCTTTGGATCTCTCCCCTTCTCATCCACGTTCTCTTTCCGTTTCATTTTTGCCTCGTCCTTTTCCTTTTCCTTTTGCAGGTTTTTTTCTACATTTTTATTTTTATTTTTAGTCTTAACTCTATCATGACCTTCATGACCTGCATTTCTCTCTGCAGTATTTTCCTTTGCTTTGGATCCTCTAGTTTCAGGTCCTTTTGTCTGCCCTTGCTTCTCTGTGAGGCAAGCACAATTTGTGAGTTTTGAGTGCCTTGAGCGCCTTGTGTATCTTCCAAGCTCTCCAGGTTCTCTATGCATTCTGGGCTTACAAACGTCTGTTCGTCCATCACATGTGCCCCTTGTAGTTCTTTCTCCCCCCTCTTCTTGGATGAGTGCTGTAGGGATCTGCTCCACTGCTTGCATCCCTATTACAGCGTTTCCGTCAACTCCCGCCATATCCTGTGTCTGTGTCGGTGTCTGTATCGATGCCTGTATTCGCATCTGATTTTGCTGTTTTTTCTTCTGTCCTTTAGCAATTTTGACTGGTTCTGGTGCCCTTCCTACTGTGCTTTGCTAAGTTGACCCTTTTGCTGCTTTTACCGCTTTTACTGCTTTTACAATTGCTTTAATAGCTGTCCAGGCACTTTTTTTACTCCCATTGCTTGATTGCCTGCGCTCTTCAAAGAGGATTATGTCCTGGGAGCCAACGGTATACCAGTCTATCTTAGTTCCATGAATTGTAACTGGAAATGAAGCAACGCCTGACCTCTTCCACTTTTCTGTTTTCACTATTTTCTCTGTTCTCTCTGTCTTCCCCTTGATTCGCTTAGTATTGCTTGGCCTCTTCCTTTTCCTTTGCCTTATTACCCCTTCGCATTACATTCACCGCTTTAAGCTAGCTCTACTAGTATCACAGGCCCGCTGGCTCTGCCGGGACTCCGCGCACACACCCTGTGTCTCCCTGACAACGAGGCACGCTATGGACGCGATGCACGCAGTACGCGTGAGATTTAAGGCTCCCGCTCTTTGTCAGCCGATGACGTGCTGACGAGTGTCCAGTACCGCGTGACAGGCATTGGTGATGGTGACGCTGTATGGCACCAGGATCAGGGAAGCCGGCAAAGCAAAGGTGAATGCTCTCACAGGGGAATCAGGCAGAGCTTGGCAGGTATGAACCGATCTAATCCCATACACGGGGACTAGGGAGCAGCGCGCTGTTATTTCCCGCACCTATGTGCGCAGAGGGATCCTAGTCCCGCTCTTCAGCCGCTCGAGTCAAGGCAGAGTATACACGGGCAGAAGCGGTAAAGATGGTGTAGTTGACTGAAACCCCCATATCACAGATAGCACAAAACAAAACCTGCAGTATTGCCGTTTAGCTGCTTAGCGGTATTGCGGTATTGGTATAGTAAAAAGAAACTTATGGCAGCCGGCTTCTCAGGGTTCTCAGGGTTCGTGATAGGGCTCGTGAATGGGCACAACGCACAAAGCACAGGGCTCAGAGCAGTATTGATCTTCTGCAGTTACGGCTGTGGTAAAATCCTCATGGGCTCATGTCATCATGTTTTGCTGAAAGTTTGGAGTCACAAAGAGGCACGGAACTGCTTGATCTTGGCCATATACAGCATACACAGTTTTCAGTGTTGAAGTGTTGAAGAGACGAAGACGGATCCTCACGGAGCCTCACATAGCCTTGCGGAACACGGTGACTGATAAACGGAGTCTGGTACCTGGCACTCGATGTTTATCAAGCTCTCACTTTTCACTCTCAATCTTCTCAGTCTAGCTCAGGTCTCTAGTGTATAGGTTCGATCTAGAAGATGCTTCACTCCCTCACTGCATCCTCTCACATCAGGAGAATCGCTGGTACTCAAACCAGGGCAAAGGGCGAAGCTGCTGCGACCTCTCACTCAGACGCCATCTTGCCCCGTCCACGGTTCCTAGTCAGACCATTTCTTGATCAAATTCTATTTAAGAGTGCTTGATTTGCAAATAAACATAACAACACCACCTCAATTACTACTAAAATCTATTAAGATCGTTCAAAGACTAAACTGCCCCAAGGTATTTATGAAAAAATACAAGAAATGGGCAGAGGCTGGCTGTTTGCCAACCAAGGTGTGATGGTATGACAACCTCTTCATAACCTTTGTAGAGGCATACTCTCCTTTGAAAATAATCAAGCTTAAAAGGGCTAAGAATTTCCAAACTCATTATACCGATCAGTTCAGGCCAAATCAGAAAGTTCTGAAGAGCGTTGAGTTCGAGTGGCAGAAACATCAAATATACGCACAAAAAGTAAAGATGAGGAATGATAAGAAAATACAGAAAACTTTCAGTAGCGTAGCAAAAACGGAGAGCTATATTGAGGAGAACAACAAAACTTTAGATTCTGATAAGGCATTGTTCCAGGTAATAAAAAGAACTGGCAAGCATCAAATCCTTGATATTGCCCATTGGTAATTGGTATGATAGGGTCTTGTAAAGGGCATCAGGAGTTCCACAAACATCAAAATGTAAATAGAAGACACATTTCTGGATTGCTGCTCGGTAGAGCAAAAGTAACGCTTATAGATTATAGTTTGATCACTGGGAATATTCAGAACTGATGTCCATCTATTCCATCCCAATCACGGCTCATAGTCCTATGGATTCCCAGCGGATCCTCTATTAGCCATGATTCACCATTCACTATCCACAAAATATTATATTTGGAGATGCTGGCAATCTACTATGGTTGGAAAGTTACTAGCTTCACTTTGCCATCAAGGTCCAGATCTCTCACCTCTCTGTACTTACTGTCCGAGGCTGTGTGGCAGCCAGCAGCACTCAAATGCTCTTCTCCAATCATGACTGCTGGTTGCCAACAGCTGCAGTCACAATTGTTAGTGAGTGGTCCAATACGTGGATGCGGATACAGAGCTTTGTAGGATGTGTCCTACTGATCTGTCTTCTTACCCAGATAGATTTAATATCTATAGTAAATGGTATATTTGATTAAAAGTTATATTTGCCAGATTCTGTTGAGCAAAATGTCCTTGTGTGAGACTTTCAAAGGTTTCCTTTATTTACTGAATCACAACAAAAATCCGTTTTCCACCTTTTTTGTTGAAAGATATTTGCATATAGGCATAATATTGTAGTTCTTAATTGGCCGATTTTATTACGTTTTTACAGCAGTCTTACTACTAAAAACACACTTATAGTTATCCTGCTTTTTTTGCAAAGGAAATAATGTCCTCTAACCCAAGTGGTAGTAAGAAGGGGAGGTGAATAAGAATGTGTGGTGATCCCATACCTGTCGTTAGGTTTAAACCATCATCTATATCTCCCACTGAAAAAGAAGGACCAACAGTGTTTTGAACTTTTAGCAGATTTAATAAAAATTATTATCCAAGTTAAAAATAATGTCTAACCTAATGGGAACTGCAAGCAGAGACACTTGGCTCAGATATTATTCTAGAAGCCTATGCTTCTAATTGGCTAGTGTATGTTTTCAAATAGTAAAGATACTTAGCGTGTATTGTTCAACATTTGCTATGGAGGGGTGGATATCCTGACGAACCCCCTTATCTACGGATGGATTTTGTGATGATCTGTTTCAATATAGGGCATGTTCTTTGGGATTAGATCACTTAGGGCTACTTGATGCCACTTAGGTATAACAGTCGTGACCAAACACATTTCAGCCTCAGTGCAGCATTTCTAGGTAAGTTCATATACATGAACGTCTCAACAGAGGATACACAAATAACACACCTACCAGTGGCGTGCAGCGTTGATGATGTTGTGCAGTGTGATCTTGGTCATGGCCACCACTGGTATTGGAGTGTGGTATTACAGCACGCAGCATTGCAAATAATCAATTCTGGGATGTGATATTACTGTGGAAATACAACTAATCCAGTAGAGGTCCCCAAAGGTAACAGGGAGCATGCAGAGATTAGTATTACCACACCAATCTCTGCATAAAGTTCCTGAATTAAAACCTTTTTGTGGAAAGAAAGTTTCACGCTGTGAATGATCCCTAGGTCCCTGGATTTACCCACGTTAAAAACGCACGCCTAGTTATATCAGTTTTGGTATACATTTTACAAAATAACTATGAAGAGCCCACTTACTATGCCGGATGTTAAAAAGTTTTATGCTTCGAATAATGACACTTGGGCAAAATTCGTGACTCATTTTATGTGAAAAGCAAACAATCTGAAAAAATAATTCTACCATTACATTCATTCATCGCAAATATTTGTTGGGTACACATTTTCACAGACCAAAAACATAGTATGAAAGCAACATTTTCAATTTTAAAAAAAACGTTGCCCCGCCTTATATCATACATGTAAGACATCCTGACTTCTCCACAGGATATGGCTACAATCATCTACATCAGTTTCTTCATGCAAGTTTCTATTTACAATAAGAAATATTATTCATGCCCCACACTGTGCTTTCAATCCAAGCCTCTTACGTTTATTTTCTTACTTTCTTTCTTGCATTTGCACTTTCTGGAGTTCAGCTCTCTTAATTACATCCACGTCATACTGTGAAATATAACTCAAGCTCTTGGACCTCCTGATCTCTCGCAGGCATATTCTCGTACTACCTGGCATGGGTTTTCTAATCACCACACCAAAGAAATGAATAGCTATTTTCAGCACTTCTGATTTTTTCTTATGCATGTTTAATTGCGGACGCAGATGGAAATCAACTAGCCACACAGCAAGAGTTCAACCGCTAATCAGGTGAGCACTTTTGCAAAAGAGCTCAGGCAGGTTCAACCCCATAATCCGTCATTAAAGTAATGAGCACGAAAAAGCCGGAAATCAAGGGTTTATGAGCACGCCAGCAGAACCCAAATAGCTGTGCCTTAACCTGATCGTATCCATGTAAATAGTTATATATTTTCAAAACTCTTCATTTACTTTTAACATGTATATAGTCAAGCATAGTCACTTCTTTTTAGATGAATGTGCTAAAAACAGAAGCAATCAAAAAGGTTTTCCCAAATCTTGACTTAATCTGTGGCTATAGGGAGAAAATCAATACTAGTTTCTGTTTAATGTTATTTTTCATTGATTGGTGGCCTCGTGCCCTGGCTGGTTCAGTATCTAATCTTGGCAGGTCTTTGCATAAGCCTCTTGTAACATCAACTTCTTGCAGTTTAATGGGACTCCGACAAGTGACAAAAATGATTGTTTGAACATTAAAAAAGAGTTTCTGATCATTTGTGACAAGACTCATCCATCTGCATTTGCATGGAGAGCACGCATATTTTAATGTGATTTGCTGCAGAAGTGCAGAGTACCACTACAGCTTCTAATTAAATGATATCACTGTAAATTGGTGAGATTGCCTGATTAATTCATAATTAGTCAGCTCTGAATAAACCTCTTTCCACGTGGCAAGACGGGTTCCTTCGGTACTGCAGAGCATCAATCACCATTTAGAATATGCTGTAATTATGCCACCTACATTCTGCATAAACAGCATACACATGTTAAAAAAGCATTAATAGAGACGAATAACGAGGCATTACAGTCAATCGAAACACAGAGCACAAACGAAAGCGTGCCAAGATACGTGTGAATATTCCAGGCATTACATCTGAATTAATGCTCCCTTTGACGAGAGGTCTGACGCCCATCAGTTGAAGACCATATCAATAGACAAACACTCGTTCGTTCACACAGGTGGGCATTAGTGGGTGATGTATTTTATTATATAATAACACATCCCTATTAAATAGGAATCGTGGGGCAGATTTACAATAACTGGCGCATTCCCAGGGATACGCCTGTTATTGTGCGCCGCAGCTCCGCCACCCATGGTGCGCCGCATTTACATTGCGGCGCACCATGGGGCAAAAACGACACAGATGTGTGACGCATCTGTGCCGTAAAGGCGGCGCATTACTGGAGTTGCGTTGCAAGCGCGACGCAGCTCCATCATTGCTCTCGGGGGCCCTATCTGTCTAATGCTGCATCAAGCCGGCGCAGGGTTTTGACGCAGCATTGGCCTAAAAGTGACTGAGTAAAATCTTGTAGTTTTCACTCAGCCACTTTTATGAGGGGTTCCTGCGCCGGAACGCCCCACCCCCCTGTCTCCCCCCCCTGCGCAGGAAAGCCTCCTCATGGCACAGGGCTTTACAACATCACGCATCTCCCAGATGCGTCACGTTGTAAATACCCCACACCATGGCGCATCTATTGCGCCGCCGCTGCGTCAGAAAAGTGACGCAACGGCGGCGTAAAAGAGGCGCAACGCAAAGCAGGTGAATCAATTATGAAGTAACAGAAAATTATGAAAATTATAGCATTCTAGGCTCGAGAAGGACACTAAATTGAGGAACGCTATTGAACCTCTGGTCTCATAACCAACCCTCATGAGACACGATTTAGATTCGATTCTATCAAGAGTTTTCAGACGTGATTGTTTTATCTTTGTTAATCGGACACTGACTTAATAGAAACTCTGGGGCAGATTTATGTTAACTGGCGCATCCCCAGGGATGCGCCAGTTAACGTGCGCCACACTATGAAATCTGAAGGCTTTTTTATCAGTTTAGACTCGGGTGCACTGCCTGTTCATGCGCACAACGGTTTCAAAATGATAATATTACAGGTGCAAATCGGCGAGTGGACAAACCTTAAACCACTCGGATTGAGTAGACAAATTGCCACTTATCTAACTGAAAGGGTTGCCGATGCACTCAAAACACAGTGATTAGATTGTTAAGTAACAATACAACAAATTTATAGCAACATCAATGACAGAAGTAATCCAACAGAACTCCAATGCAGTAGAAGCTAAAAATAAGCATGTACAGGCCACACACCGAGGTCTTGTTGTAACTATATCCATGCAAGACACATGTTCTATTGTCAACTATCTGTTTGTTTCAGCCCTGAGGAATCGCGAGTGCGATGAAACACGTGTCGGCTGGCTGTATACTGCAATAAAGACTCCACGAGTTACCCTTCATTGGAGTTCTGTTGGATTACTTCTGTCATTAATGTTGCTATAAATTTCAACGCTGTGCCACAGCTCCGCCACCCATGGTGCGCCGCATTTATAATGCTAATTAAACAACAGGGGGTGGTGATGGACAGAGTTTCTGAATTAAGCAGAATACTCTCACCCAGTCAAGAGATCAGGGCTTAATCCAACACCGTTTTTTAGCACACTGCACCATCCCAGCTCAGAACCTGGCTATATGCAAATTAGTCTGTCCCTGGCCCAGTGTATCATGGGAACAGGGCAAACCAAACTACCAAGCCAGTTCTTTCACTGGGAAGGAAACAAGCTATCGGGGACCGGTTTCTGGCATTTCAGCCGTCTTCGGCCCAGCTTGCTTGAATCCTGATGGTGCAATGAGCTAGGGACTCACGTCTGAGTATACCCTTCCACGCTTATGGTGGACAAAATAATTAAACAACAGGGGGCACAGGGTCAGAGCTGATTTGCATATCGCCATTGTCTAATCCAGGGTGGTGTGGAGTGCAAAAAAACGATGGATTTGGGCCCAGATCTTCGGACTGGGGTGAATGTGTGACATTGATCCACATTCGGTCCATCACTTGTTTTATTTGCATTTATAATGCAGCGCACCATGGTGCAAAAATGGCACAGATGCGTCACGCATCTGTGCCGGAAATGTGGCGCATTGCTGGAGTTGCGTCGCAAGCGCGACGCAGCTCCAGCAAGGCTCGGGGGAACACCATCTGCACAATGCTGCATCAAGACCTATGCCTGCTTCAAGCAGGCGCAGGGTTTTGATGCAGCATTGCCCTGAAAGTGACTGAGTGAAATCTCATAGATTTCACTCAGCCACTTTCAGGAGGTGTTCCTGCGCAGGAACACCCCCCCCCCCCACGCAGGAACGCCTCCTTATGGCGCAGTGCTTTACAACGTGACGCATCTCCTAGATGCGTCACGTTGTAAATAGGGTGCATTGTTTACGCCGCAGTTGCGTCAAATAAAGTGACGCAATTGCGGCGCAAAGAGGCGCAGCGGCCTCATAAATCTGCCCCTCAGGACTTGTATCAGGTCCCTTAGCATGGTCTTTGCTCCTGAACGAGTACCAGGACTGGGCCTTGTGATCTTGCTGAAAGTTTCTTCTTTCTGTGATGCCTATAGTATTCTCTGAGCCGCTGCTTGGTTAACTGCAAACCACAATGCATGATGGGATCATTTGAGATGGCGCCGTGCCTGGGGGCTTCCCTTTGTTGTAGACAGAGTTGCTGATATGATTATATGATATATTGTGTCTATCACCTTATTTTGATTACTGTTTGTGTGCTTAAGGTAGGACTCTCCATTACTCTGCTTTTATATTTGGTGACTATCATAACTTTTCAGATTGAGTGTGTGTGCATATGTTTTTGGACACCTGATTGGAAATGATTGAAGTTGAATGAAATTAGCTTCCAATGTTCCTGAATCATCTGATCATATATTATCTGGTATTCGTCTGTTGCACAAGCACAATGTTTACAATTATTTATAGCAAAACAAAATTAAGTTGGAGAAATTAGTCTCTTAAAAAGCAGCTTAGAAGATCCTTTCTTTAAATCATTTTCTATGCATAATGGTTTTATCCATTGTAATAAATTCACAATAAATTTGATCTGAACTTGAAGGTGGCTTACACTTAATTATTGGGAGAATGTATTGCATAATAGTTAAGAGGGAGCAACGGTGGTAGAAAAGAATCAAACGGGCACTTGTAACTCAAAAATTTACATCATGTTGGTTTGAATATGGATGCCAGAGTACCAAATACACCTACATAACATTTTCCAAAATCAGAATTTTGCGTCAGAGAGTTTCTTCGAAATAATAATTGTGAGATAGCATGTGCGGGAGAGATGTAGAGAGCGAGAGTGTTATCTGCTGACTTTTCAATAGAATCCCATACATTCTCAACTTGTTCAAGTTGGCTTCGAATTGGCTGGGACTACCTCACTACAATTTGAACATTAATATTTGCAAATTCCAAATGACTCAATTAAAATGAGAATGATAAAATAAATTGAATACACAATTCAAAATGCCTGATATATATTTCACTATACTCTGGTTGTTTTCTAAGACATGAACTTATATAGTCTAACTTTTTCAATTGGAACTAATAATGTCACTGGCAGAGTATTTGCCTTCTTAACTCTGAAATAATTTCAGACTCTTAGTCCAAAGTTAACCTGTCAGTGTCATAACGCGTACTATTTGCTGCACCCTCATTTCTCTAAGTATGTCAGTAACTGAGAAAACAAAAATGACATTGATGAGATACATTTGAAAGAAGCATTGACAATTCCAATACATCTGGTTTTCCTGTAATAGTTGGTACACGTAGTGCCATTATTTCCATGTTTGTCAAATTGTAAAGGGAAAATGTAGCTTCTTTACCTACAGCATAATGAAGTACAATGATATGATAATGGATGATAGCATTGATCTCATTAGCTTGTCAATACAAAGCCAAAATATGTCTGTACCAAGATGCCAAAAAGTGTTTGAACTGCATCATAGCCATTTATTGCACCGTGGACACAAACAACAGGAACACGTTTGAGTGACTATTTAGTTGACACATTACTGTTTGATTCTGTCTACTTCTCCTATGTGCTTTATCATGAGTGACTATGGTTCAAGGAGATTCCCTAGTTTTCATTTTACTTCACATATACATTGGAGATAACATTGGAAATGTATTTCTGAACCCCGGAGACCGAATTATTTGATGAATTGTGAAAAGTAATAACAGCAGTGAAGAAACTGTCATGATTTACTCTTGAGTGCTCCAATAGTTTCACTAATGTAGTAAAAAACGAAAGTATTTCCAGAACTCAACAGTATATTACTGTTTGTTATCAGCTACTAATGAATGGCTCCTCCTGCTCACTGGTTTCATGAAATAAGACTTCTAATGTTAAAGAATCAAATATATTTCATTTTCTCTTGTGAAACATTTTGGGGGATTCATGAAACTAGCAATTTGGCTGATATCACAAATATGTTTGACTCATGACATACATTTCTCATTTTGTACATGATACTTTTACACTAGAGGGTATATTCACAAATAGAAACACAAGCACACACTAATTTCTTAATATTATATCCCCAGTAACTGAATAAGATCATTCTTCACATTCACCAGTGATATGAAGCACATGAGGTCACACACTACTCTCGTCCTTGAGTATTGATAAATGACCTCATTAAACAGTTATCAAAATTGTACAGATGTATTCAAATCACCTCATTAGCATGTTACCCCCTTTATCACAAGGGTGATATTTATTTAGGAATCTGTGTCAACACTGGCAGCTTTGAGTATAGAATTCCTAGAATATTTGAACCAATGCATGATCCTCTTTCCAACAAAAAATACAATGTTTTGTTTGTTAAAACTCATATTGTAAAGAAAAGCATGAGGATAGGTTCTAGTATGGATAGTTTGAAGAACAGCAAACATCAGAAAATTATTATTATTATTATTATTTGACATTTGTTGAGCGCACAGCTACCCCCAACGGGGGTGTCCCGGCGCTGAGGAATGCAGGAGGGAGTGGCAGTAGCTTGTTTATATTGTTGACTTAGTGGGCTGAAAATAAAAAGGTTTTCAGTTTGCCCCTAAACTGAGATTCAGTGTCGGTCATCCTAAGGCTGATGGGCAGAGAATTCCACAGTTTGGATACTGCTACTGTGAAGGCTCTACCACCCTTTCTCGCAAAACGGAATCGGGGAGTTGACAGCAGGAGAAGGTGGTTCGATCTGAGGTTAAGAGTGGAATGCACTGGTTTTAGTCTGTGCCTCAGGTATTTAGGGCCTTTCCCCTTAAGAGCTCTAAAGGCTAGTATCAGGGCTTTGAATTTAACCCGGGCAGTGATCGGTAGCCAGTGCAATTTCTTCAAGTGTGGGGAGATTGAGTGACGATAGGGGACTTTTCAAATCAGCCTGGCAGCAGCATTCTGCACAATTTGCAGTCTGTGTAGCAGGTAGGCGGGAAGTCCCACGTACAGGCTGTTCGCATAGTCCAAGTGTGACGTAATTAGAGCATGTGTCACTGTTTTCAGAGCTTCCTTGGGAAGAAAGGGGGACATTTTTTTATCATATGGAGTTTCCCGAAGCATGCTGAGGTGACTTTCTGAATCTGAGTCTTAAAAGATAGGTCGTTATCAAATTGAACTCCGAGATTGCGGTCCACCCTCACCGGGGCAGGTGGAGGGTTGAGTTCCGCAGGCCACCAAGTAGAGGGGGGTAGGGGGAGTGTCTGATTGAAAAATAACACCTCAGTCTTATCTGTATTTAATTTTAGCGTGTTAGAGGTCATCCAGGCCACGATATTGGAAAGACAGTTTCTGAAATTGTCGAAACCTGAGGATGAGTGGTCTTTAAAGGAGAAGATAAGCTGAGTGTCGTCAGCATACGATATCACTTTTACCCCTAAAGACTCGATTACCTTTGCTAAGGGTGCAACATAAATGTTAAAAAAGAGGGGGCTAAGGGTAGAGCCCTGGGGCACCCCGCAGTCGAGTGGTTTCCTATCCCTGGACCAGAAAGGGCGGCACCAGACTTGTTGTGTGCGGCCTGTGAGGAAGGAGGAGATCCACGCCAGAGGGGTGCCGTGAATCCCCATCTCCCGGAGTCTCCCCAGGAGGATGGCATGGGAGACCGTGTCGAAGGCCGCAGACAGGTCGAGGAGCACTAACATAGCCACCTCTCCCCTGTCCACGGTTTCCCGCACCGTCTCCGCCACCTCTAGTAATGCCGTCTCCGTGCTGTAGCCGGTCCTAAAACCGGATTGCGAGTCATGTAGCAGGTTCTGATTTTCAATATAGTCCGCTAGTTGTTCCTGTACTATTTTTTCCAAAATTTTGGCCGGTTTTGGTAGCAGGGATATCGGACGGTAGTTACTGAGGACAGCCGGGTCCGCGTCGGGTTTCTTTAACAGGGGGATGAGGATTGCCTGCTTCCAAATGTCTGGAAATTGTCCTGATCTAAGGGAGGAATTCCAAATTGATAGTAGGGGTTGCACGATCACAGGAGCAACTGTGGAGTACACGTGGGCAGGCATCGGATCTAGGGGAGAGCCTGATTTACATAGATGGAGTTTGCATAGTGCAGAATCTAAGGTGATGGGTTTGAACGCTGTAAACCTCTTGTCCTCGAGGCTGACGTCAGTAAGGGGGGTGACATCTGTATCGAGGTTGAGTCCTGTATTAAAAGTAGCATAGATGAGAGAAATTTTCTCATGAAAGAAATTGGATAGATTGTCGCAGAGTTCTTGACAGGGCTCTGTCTTTTGTAGAAGGACAGGGGGATTAGTGAAGTTTTTTACAACTTGGAAGAGTGTCTTGGCGCTGTTATCTGCCGCTTTGATTTTACTAGCAAAGTATTCCCTCATGGCAGTTTGCTTAAGTTTATGAAAATTTTTTAGTGCCCCTCTGTACGTTATTTTGGCATCTGGATCATAGGCACGCCGCCAGAGGCGTTCAAGCTTTTTGCATTTGCTTTTTTCTTCCCGCAGCAGCTGAGAGAACCAGGGAGCAGAGGGCTTGGTTCTGGCTGAGGAAAGGGTAGTGAGGGGGGCGATATTTTCAATGGCCGTGATGATATATTGGTTTAGGTTAGTCACATCCTCATTGATATCAGCGGAGGGTTGCCATTCCAGTTTGGCAAAGGCGGACTCGAGCTCCTCGAGTGTTACTTTAAACCACTTTCTACCCGTCCTCTCTGGCCTACAAACTGAGGACAGAGTCGTGGCGAGTTTTAGATTAAAAGGGATCGTAAAATGGTCTGACCAAGTCACAGGGAGAGGGGTACCGGAGGAGAGACCGGGGAGGTTAGTGAAGATCAGATCTAACGTGTGCCCTGCCGAGTGTGTAGGGCCAACGACTTTCTGCAGAAGGTTGAAACCCTCCAAGGTCTCAACCAAGGAACATGCCTTAGTACAGTTACTGTCATCTGCATGTAGATTAAAATCCCCCAAGACAGTAAAGTGCGGGTGTTTTAGTGAGAGGTCAGCTAACCTTGATATTAATTCCGTAATATGAGTGGGGGGGGGGTGTTCGGGGGGTTGTAGATAAGTACCCCTGCACAGATAAGAAGAGCTGCCTCGGAAATACAAAAATACATGGCTTCAATGGGGCCCAAATTGTCTAGTTTCCTAGAGGAGATTTTCCAGTGGGCTCTGAGAATGATAGCTATTCCACCACCTGTCTTAGAACCCGGTCTATCAAGCCCAGCAAATTGATAGTTCCGGGGGACAGCTAGGGCGATGTCGGGGTGCGAGTGTTCTTTGGTCCAAGTTTCCGTGAGGAACAGCAGGTCCCAGGCATTAGTATAGAGGGAGAGCCAGATGTCACTAGCGTGTTTAGGCAGGGAGCGGCAGTTGACTAAACAAGCCTTCACATCACGAGAAAGGGAGCTGTAGCAGCTCTCGCTGGTGATCTTGCATGAATTGGTACTCGCCGGTTGCAGGGCAAAATGGCAGTTAGGGCAAGTGTAGCTTTGCAGCAATAACGTAGGGTTGTACCTTGGGTGGTTGTCAACTGATACGGGTCTGAGATCTAGGAGACTTTCTCTAGACCAACTTCGGCGTATCGTTGAATCATTTTGGGCAAAGTGACTGGCGCTGGGCGCGGGCCGGGCGCGGACGGGCGCAGACGGGCTTGCCTTAGGCGCGCCCGCTGCGCACGCCCGCTGCGCGTTCTCAGACACATTGATTATATAGGAAGCGGAGTTTGCAATCAGCTCCGCCCCATGTGGTGCCAGAACCGCCCTGCGCGTTCAGGTGCAGGTCTCCACGCCCTCCACTCAAACAGCAGACAGCTGCGGGGAACGAGGCGGGAGCCAAGCGGTACAAATGTATATGTGCAAATTACAAGTTTAAAATCGGTTTGAAATGAAGTTAAAAATCGTCAATCAATTTAAATCATTCTAAAACATTTTCTAGCGTTTCTGCAGGTTTTCCACACTGAAATAATGCCACCAATGTTAGAAGTATGCAGTGCACAATGGTAATCCGAGAGGGTGTTGGGGGGACAGGCAGCCACCTACTCACCGCTATCCTCGAAGAGCAGTGAAGTTACCAAGCTAAAATACTGAGCGGAGCTTGCAATCAGCTCCGCCCCATGTGGTGCCGGAACCGCCCTGCGCGTTCAGGTACAGGTCTCCACGCCCTCCACTCAAACAGCAGACAGCTGCGGGGAACGAGGCGGGAGCCAAGCGGTACAAATGTATATGTGCAAATTACAAGTTTAAAATCGGTTTGAAATGAAGTTAAAATTCGTCAATCAATTTAAATCATTCTAAAACATTTTCTAGCGTTTCTGCAGGTTTTCCACACTGAAATAATGCCACCAATGTTAGAAGTATGCAGTGCACAATGGTAATCAGAGAGGGTGTTGGGGGGACAGGCAGCCGCCTACTCACCGCTATAAAAGCACAGGTGCACAAAAAATTAAAGGCACATGTGCAAAAGGAAACATACCCAGGAGCATCCATAGAAACTCCATGATTAACAAGCATCTATTATGAAACACATTCAGGCACACAATGTGAAACGCTGTGCACAAATAACACTGAAACACAAAGAAGGATATAGCGGCCCATTATGATGGCGGGCGGAGGCACCAACGCGGTGCTGGCGAAAAATGCAATTTTAAGCACGTGCTAAATAACAAAATAATTGCCAGTATTTTGTCTTAATGGACATCCACTAATTGACACAAAATAAAAAGTGAGGTAGACTACTGTTTCCGTCTGAGTTAATCAAATTGAGATTCCTATTTATTCAAAATCACATTTTTCATTCAGTTTTTGTTCCTTTTTCATTTTTTTCAAAATTGCAACAATAAAAATAAACATATAATATACAATTTACATCAATGTACTATGCATTCACAGGCACTCCAACTCTAGATCAGTCTCACTCCCAGTCACTCCCACTCCATACATTCACCACAAAAAACACACCATTTATTTACAAAGATCAGAAAACTTTTTACATCATTCTATTTACAAAGCCATAGAAAATAGATTCAAATAAAAAAAATTATTTTGAATCTTTTAATCCTGAGGTCAGACTATCTTATGGCTGGAAGATTGGTCTACGCGTTTCGAACTCTAACTGATTTTTGGAGTTCTCATCAGGACCATAAAGACAAGCTGTGGGGAAAGGAAATAACAACCTAATTAGTCTCAATCCTCTTGACAGCCTACCTCCCCTCTCTATATGTCAGGAGTCTCTCTTACCTGTCTGTACTTGTGAAACAACCCGGTCGCAGGATGCTAAAACAAAAAACATAACCTGGGTTTTAACACTCCATGCATCATAATACAAATCCAAGAAAAACTCACATTCACCCATTTAAACCGGTTGTGTTATGCTTACTTGTCGCATGGGAGTTCAAAGGTGCCGTGTATATATTTGTGAAAAGCTGATCAAGGTCTTGGATTCCTGTAATTGGACAAAAACAAGACTAGGATCTTGGGTTCTAGGAATGGGCTTTGCTGGCTTAGTTGAAAAAGGGAATTGAGGACTTACTCAAGACTTGTCGTAGCTAATTTCTGAGTAATTCAGCTGCTTCTCAGTTCGACGTTCAGTTGGGAATAAAGCAAGGAGTCAGACGGTTTTGATTTTAATGTGGGAGTGGAAGTCTGCAGGGACGGGTTTGGTCTGCAGTGAATAGCGTGCAAACGTACCTTCTCATTAGTCAAGTCGCTGTTTTTCTTTCTTTTCCTCGGGCGCATTCGTCTCCGTGTCTGTACCGTTTGCCGATTTCTTGCGTTTTTTCATTGTGGAAAAAAGCCGGCATGACGGAGGCTCACAGGATTTGTAATTTTAACGCACAGGATCATGGGACAAGTAGTGTCCAATACTGTTAAGAATGGTTTGGTGTGTATTTTCGGGGGTCTGACTTCGTACTCCCTTTAAAATCGGTTGATTGCATGTTTGTCCAATGTATTTAGATATGGACCGTTATGATGTTTTTTACTTTCCGGGCTTGGCTTTAAAAGAATTTTGCGATTACGGCTGTAAAGAAGCTGATTCATCACTACGTAGTTTTTTAAGGAAATACATATGAATATCTTTATTGACACTTGTCAAAAAGACATTTATCTGTAGCAGAAACCAGTCATTTTTTAATTTCTAATGGTCGGAAATAACTTTGCAATCTTGTTTTCTTTTTTTCAGGTGAAAAAATGAAGCCTGATAGTTTCCGATCTCTTTTGGGAGCTCAATTGAGTTTGCACTTATTTACAAAGAAGGCCCAATAAAATCCCTTTTGTGTACTATGGGAGTTGGGATGAGATGGGCCAATTTTGCGTTAAAAAAATGAGGCATCCGCCTAACAGTGCATCTTAATTCTGGTTAACATTCAGGTTCAGTGAAACTCTGTTTCAAGTAAGGTTATACAATTCGGATAACTCATTGAGGCCTACAATTGCCATGTTGTATTTGACAATTAGCATGGCTTATCTCCTTGATATCTTTTGGTCTAGGTCACCTCCTCGTTGGTCTCTCTCAACTTTTGAAATGACTGTCCAAGATAGGTCTTTTTCTTTATGATCTTGTAAGCGCCAACGGTTGACAAGTGGTGCAGACTGTACGTTATTTTTAATCCTTGACTTGTGTTGTATTAAGCTAGTAACGGCCACCCCTCCTTGTCAACATCAATGTTTACATCATCAGGTAGATCAAATCAAGCCTTAGGAGGATCATAGACACCAGAGATTACTTTAGAAGATTTCTTTAGAAGTTCTATACCAAGTTATGCTCCAGCATAGGGAAGAAACTAGAACGGAGAATCTTCGGCTGCAAGGAGCAGTGAGAAAAGTGCAAAACAATCTAAGGAAAGTAATCAAGGCATCCAATGAAACTATTGCTAGAGTAACAGAAACAGAAAACAGGATATCAGTAATTGAAGCCTCTGTGGTTGAGCAAAAAACTCAGATAACGGCAATAGAAGGATTAAAGGAAGAGATCAATTGGAAGCTCGTGGACTTAGAAAACAGATCACGTTGAAATAATCTCCGAATTTTAGATATACCAGAGGGGAATGAGAGGTCAAATGTTCGTCAATATGTGACGGAGTTATTTACAGAGGCCTTTCCTGAGTTAAATCAGTGGAAATGGGAAACGGAGCTTCAGAGAGCCCACAGATTCCCATTTCTAAGGAATGTTCGACAAGGTGCAAAGCGTACCCCACAAGCGCTTCTAATCTCTTTAAATAATTTCTTGTCAAGAGAGGCCCTTTATGATTTGGCAAGACCTAACAGGAAGCGTAAGGGGAAGGGTGTGGAATTTTTTGTACGACCTGATTATTGCCATACCACTGTTCAATTGCGCTGGCAACTCCATCAGCTTATACCTCTTTACCAAGCTAAAGGTGCTCAAGCTTTTCTTTTGAATCCTGCTAAACTCAAAATAATATACAAAGAACATTCTTATTTTTTAACCTCTGAAAAGGCAGCAAAAGAGCTCTTGGCCTCTTTCTGAGTAGATTATATTTGAAAAGATATTGAATTGATCTAAGGGGCTTCAATTGGTTTAATCCTTTTCATGTTGTGATCAAGGCTACTTTCTTTTTTATTTTTTATTTTTTACCACTTTGTCTCTTCTTCTTTGCTCTTTGCCTTTTAGACAGACCAGTGCTCTTTTGTCTTCTTTGATGAATTAGAATCATAACCTTTTTTTGTGGAATGGTTGGTGTATAATGAATAATAAGGATAGAGGTGATCCGAGAGACTCGAGTCAATCAGCACAACTCATGTCATCACTTTCAGGGACTAGAGAGTCCCTATGCCCCGTTTGGGTGGTGGTAAGGGTGGGGGAGGGTCGGCTAGGTCAGAGCCTGGGGTGATCTTGGGGGGGTCGGGAGGGTGCAAACAAAGTCAGAAAATCTAATAAGTTGCTTGATTTGTTCAACTTTCTTATTTTTTGCTTTCGATTCCTTATTAAACTAAACTTCTTGTTGCATAAACTGAATCTGTTTAATTTCTGAGATTGTAATAAGGAGATGGAGGTCGATGGTGAGGGAAATATAGATAAATGGTCAGAGAAATATGAATATTATGAAAATACTCGATTTAACCTTCAAATAAGATGGAGAAATTACGAATATGCTCTTGGAATATATGTGGTTTAAATAATAATAAAAAAAGAGGGATTGCTGCGCATATTATTCAAACTATGAAGATCGATATCCTTTGTATCCAAGAATCACATATTATGTGGAGTGATACACAGCTGTACAATGAACTAGGAATGAATTTAATAACCTGTACACGGCAGGGAACAACTACAAAAGGAGTGGCAATCTTGATAAGGTGAGGTCTAGGATATTCTAAACATTGTAAGGCTGATCAATATGGCAGGTGGGCAATAGTGGAGTTAAGTATTAATAATAGATTATGGACAATTTGCTCAATATACGCTCCAAATGTAGACGATCCAGAGGTGCTAAATTTCCTAAATTTTGAACTTGCCTCCTGGTCATCCTCTCTAATTATTTGTGGAGATTTAAATCTCCATATTGATGATAATATGAATATATGTGGCATATCTACTTATCAAGGTGGCAATAAAAAACCATATAAAGCAATTCGTTCTCTGCTACTAGATCATGGCTTATCTGATGTAGCTTATGAAAAAAATCCTACAAGCCCAGGGTTCACATTTTTTTCATTTCCTCATAAAAAATGTGTACGCTTGGATTATTTCTTTATCAAACCTGCATTAATTAAAGATGTTTCATTTGAATTATATCCACGTAGTATTTCGGATCATAATCCAATAATGATTGAAATTAAAACAGATATGCTCTCCACTTCTCAACTTAGAACCTGGACATTCGAATTGAAATTATTAGTAGACTCTGAATACTTGGAACTTATGTCAAAATGGATAAAATAATTTTTCGAAATTAATAGAGGAACAGCACAAGTCAAGAATGTCTGGGATGCTTTTAAGGCAGGGATACGTGGTGAATCATTGTCTTAAGTTATTAAGAAACAAAAGATCAATCGGCAAAAAATTGAAGTAAATTATAAGAACGTTATGGATTGGGAGAAGAAACTGATACCAGCAATAGCTCTGTCACAGGATATAAGGGATATTGAAAATATTCTAGCTATTCATGTCACGATTATATGAAATGTTTGCAACTAAACTAGCAGAACAGATGGCAATCTTTCGCACTCAGATATATGAATTAGGTGAGAACTCAGGTAGGATACTGGCCAGAAAAATTAGACAAAGAGAGGTTTATAATTCCATAAATTCTTTATGCGATGAGACAGGACAGCTACATAATAAATCTGAATCAGTCCTGGAAATTGTCTGTCAATTTTATGCTAAACTATATCAATATGACTCTCTATCCTATTCACATTTAGGTAGGTTTCACCTTTTTTCACTGTGATATAGAGTTTCACTTGTGTCATATTGGCGCTCTTTTGTTGATAATAGGTATCTCTATCCTATTCGACAGATCTCCTCATGAATTTTGGGAGAACACTTCATTCTGCTTGTCTTTCTGATGCTCAAAAATTGGCTTTGGAATCTGACATTTCATGTCAGATTCCATCTATCATTGGCGTTAGGGACAGCAGTGGGTCCTGATGGCATTCCGCTGGAATTCTATAAAATATTTAGGAATGTCATAAAACAAGATATTCTGATTACTTTCCTCGAGGCACAGAGAGGGAATCCACCAATCTCTTGGAGCGAATCCATAATTATTACATTTCCCAATAACGATAAAGATCCCCAAAATCCGGCATCATATAGGCCAATTTCCTTAATAAATGCTGATAGCAAAGTATACTCAAAAATTTTAGCTTACAGAATCTCACAAATTATACCTACAATTGTGTCACGCTGCAGCATGGTTTTATCCCGAATAGAGATACATCAGACCATATTCGGAGAATCATCGAGCTGATGTATTGGGCAGAAGGTACCAATACACCAATCGGAATCGCCCTATTGGATGCTGAAAAAGCATTCGATAGGGTGGCCTGGCCCTATCTTTGGGACCTACTTTATATGAAGGGATTTGGCCCAGGTATAATTGTAGCTTTGAAGGCTCTTTATCAAAATCCGACTTCTCGCGTTAAACTGGGCACTAATAAATCTCCTTTTTTCTCCATTCAGCGTGGAACACGCCAGGGCTGCCCATCCTCTCCACTTCTTTTTGCCATCTATATTGACACTTTTCTTAATAAACTAAACCAGGATGACGAGATAAATCCAGTAGAGGTAGCAGGAGTTAGTTGCAGAGCATTGGCATATGCAGACGACGTGGTAGTTGTCACTAAGGACATAGCGAAGGCTTTTACTAGGATTGAGGAATTGGCAGTAGAATTTGGGTCCTTCTCAGGATATAAACTAAATCTCTCAAAAACACAAATACTCTTCGTTGGTCAAAATCCTCCACCCTGAATCAATATAGTTACTGAAGCGACATATTTAGGTATCAAGTTAACCACTCCAATTATTAATATTCCTAAAATAAATTATAACCCAGTACTAAAAAAAGCCAACTCGACATTAGAACGTATTGACCATTTACACTTATCATTATACAGGAGGAATAATATCTTAAAAATGCTAATCTTGCCAAAATGTATATATCTATTTAGAACAGTGCCACTCGAATTTCCGATAGACTTCTTTAAACCAACGGAAAAAATTATAGAGAGATTTTTATGGGGCTCTAAGGGTAATCGTAGAGCCTACAATAAAATGATCCTACCAAAGACAAGAGGAGGATGGGCTACACCACATCTTTTGTTTTATTATTTGGCGGCGGTACTACAATACATATCCCCTTTAATTATTGGCAATAAAGCCCCAATATCATTTGCACACACTCCATCGATTTATGAATTTGCTTTAGGTACCAAAGCTAGAGGGCACTTTCTAAGAATATTAGAACCTAGTTATTACAAAAAAATTAAATTTAAGATTGTAACGGCAGCATATAAAACATAGAAAATTATCAGAAAACTCGTTGGGATTCCAAAGTTATTGAGGTACACTCCATTAAATTCATCCAATGTTTTCCTCCCATATTTAGGGATGCTACTATGAATAAATCGCAAATTATGGTATTATTTATTTGGGTGATTTATGGACAGAGAATCGCATATCTTCATTTGCTGAACTTCAAACTAAATTTAACCTTACGAGATTTGACTACTTTAAATATCTGCAGATATATAGTTTTTTTAAATCAACATTATATCGAGATCGACAATACCTACAAAAGATCTCACTGATTGAGAGTCTCTTCTCAAAAAGGAAAATTGGTTATTTTTATGATATACTTATGACTTTTCTTCCGGATGATTTACCAATGATTCAACAACAATGGGAAGTGAAACTGGGGAAAAGTGTATTGTTAGAAGAATCAATTGAGTTAGCTAATTCTATTTTATTTACTGGTAGATCACGTACACAACATTATATGATATTGTTTGATTTGTTCTATACTCCAGCTAAGGTAATGAAATGGGGTGCCACAGCTGGCATTTCTTGCAATCGGTGTTCCTTGATTGGAGCAGACACTATTCATATGTTTTCTTCTTGCACCAAACTCACAATATTACTTTCAGAAATGCAGAAATTTACTCAGATTATATTAGGATACACATTAACTTTAAATCTGGAACTGTTATTATTTGGACTTTCAACTGACACTGTAGGAAAAGAACACCAGTCTTTGATCTTTATTATGATGGCTGTATATCGAGCATGTATTACACAAGATTGGATCAGTGCAGATCCAACTACCTTTTCTATGTGGAGATCTTGATTGTTGGCCAAATTCAATCTCGAATCTGCTATCTATGCAACAAAAGGATGGAAAAAGAAACAAATGGGAAGAAAAATTTGGGCGCCAATGCATCAATGGATTCAAGGAGAAATAAATGGACAAATTTAAAACACTACTTATCCATTTAATGCAATTATTATTTCCTATAATGTAAAATGGTTTCAAAACGTTTCCTTTTCTTTCTTTTTTTTCTTTTTTTTTCTTTACTCTATAAATTGAATCTGATCTTTAATGTTGGTTATAACGAACATCTCATAGCAAAAAATGTTAAATTCTTATATTTTTTTCATGCTGTTTATCTGACTTGTTTGCAATAAAATTAAAAGTTATAAATAAAAATAAAAAAACATGCAATCAACCGATTTTAAAGGGAGTACGGAGTCAGACCCCGAAAATGCACACCAAAACGTTCTTAACAGAATTGGAAACTACTTGTCCCATGGTCCTGTGTGTTAAAACTACAAATCCCGTGACTCTCCATCACGCCGGCTTTTTTCCACAATGAAAAACCGCAAGTAATCGGCAAACGGTACAGACACGGAGACGAATGCGCCCGAGGAAAAGATAGAAAAACGGCGACTTGACTAATGAGAAGGTACGTTTGCACGCTATCCACTGCAGACCAAACACGTCCCTGCAGACTTCCATTCCCGCATTAAAACCAAAACCGTCTGACTCCTTGCTTTAATCCCAACAGAACGTCGAACTGAGAAGCAGCTGAATTACTCAGAAGTTAGCTACGACAAGTCTTGAGTAAGTCCTCAATTCCCTTTTTCAACTAAGCCAGCAAAGCACATTCCTAGAACCCAAGTTCCTAGTCTTGTTTTTATCCAATTACAGGAATCCAAGACCTCGATCAGCTTTTCACAAATATATTCACAACACCTTTGAACTCCCAAGCGACAAGTAAGCTTAATACAACCGGTATAAATGGGTGAATGTGAGTTTTTCTCGGATTAGGACTATGATGCATGGAGTGTTAAAACCCAGGTTATGTTTTTTGTTGTAGAATCCTGCGACCGGGTTGTTTCACAAGTACAGACAGGTAAGAGAGACTCCTGACATATAGACAGGGGAGGTAGGCTGTCAAGAGGATTGAGACTAATTAGGTTGTTATTTCCTTTCCCCACAGCTTGTCTTTATGGTCCTGATTAGAACTCCAAAAATCAGTTAGAGTTCGAAACGCGTAGACCAATCTTCCAGCCATAAGATAGTCTGACCTCAAGTTTAAAAGATTCAAATTTAAAAATGTATTATTTGATTCTATTTTCTATGGCTTTGTAAAAAGAATGATGTAAAATTTTTCTGATCTTTGTAAATATATGGTGTGTTTTTTGTGGTGAATGTATGGAGTGGGAGTGACTGGGAGTGAAACAGATCTAGAGTTGGAGTGCCTGTGAATGTATAGTACATTGATGTAAATTGTATATTATATGTTTATTTTTATTGTTGCAATTTTGAAAAAAAATGAAAAAGGAACAAAAACTGAATGAAAAATGTGATTTTGAATTAATAAGAATCTCAATTCGATTATCTCAGACGGAAACAGTAGTCTACCTCACTTTTTGTTTTGTGTCATTTACTGGATGTCCATTAAGACAAAATAGAATTCACAGTACTGGCAATTATTTTGTTATTTAGTTTGTTCAGGCTTTGCCTTAGTGTTGCGAGCCTAAACCCAGTGGTGTTGTTTTTTTATTTTAAGCACGTGAGCAGCAGTCCTCACGCCAACCATATTTATATAGCTAAACATAGCCCATTTCACGTCCACAGCAGTGCGACGCGAACCGCCATCAAAAAGCAGTCGGCACCACAACAGTATGAGCCAATGGAGACCCACTGCCGCGCGGAATGACGTCCCATCCGTTGTACAAATCAGGATCCCCCAAACAGCCAGTTGCACCGCAGCCAAGAAACCACCCAACCAGAGACGGTGAAAGCATGAATGCTGAGCGCAAAACCAGAGTCCCGATCTACACTACCCGGTCCGGACCGCAAAAGATCCAGCTCTACACGTCTTGCCTGTGCTGTACTTGATACACTACTAGCAACTCATGCACCATCACGGATGCCGCCGCAGGTATGCAATAAGACAACTCCACACACAACAACAACACAAAATACCTGGGCAGAAACCCATGTTCCTGACACACAAGACACCCTGGTGGGGGCAGTAATATATCCACAAGTGCACCCTCACATTGCCTACCTGCCTACAAATCACCCCTCCGCATCCAGGTCAACCACCCACCACGATATTGATGCAATGTCCCGGTCACGTCACCGCAGAGGTGAAGACGCGGGAAAACATGTGCACAATGCAGAAAGCAGAGCCAGCACCAGGCATGGCAGTGCACAAAGAACAAATGGTCACACCTCAACCTTTCACACACCAGGCCCCCACCCAAACATAAAGGGACATGCAGTGTGCCCCCATGCACCTCCATGCACAATTACCAGCCAGATGATCCCACAGCCTGCAACACACACCAAACAACCAGGGACACAGTCTCAGCAGGTGGGGGTGCAGATTAACACACAGCACAGAGCCTCAGGGCCAGGGCAACCCACACACCACACCCACACTACACACATGGCCAGAAAACAGAATATGAGCAACCATCCAACTGGACACACAGTCTGGCAAGTCACACACACATACCCCACACTGGTACACAGCCACACAATCAGACCAGATGTCAACAGCAATGGAGGACAACAAATAGGCTAGCTAAAGCAAGGTGCACACAAATAGAAGGCCAAGGGAACAACTACTAAGCATGTGTACATCATATGCAAGAGAAGGAAAATACAACAACACCCTGAGCACATCAAATCACACTTGGCTGGCACAGAGAGCGAAATCAAACCACAGTTGCCTCTGTGCAATAACTCAGGCAGACAGCAAGGCAAACCATGTATAGGCACAGGGATGAAAGGAAGTCACTGAAGTCAAACAGTGAGCAGCCACACATTTGCATCTAACTACTTGACAGGTGTATGTCAGCAGCTCAACACACAGGGCCCATGGACACATTCCATGACTGTCAAACATAAGTAGGATCCTTCAAACATACCCCCAACCTCAAACCTGCAGCACACAACACCTGTGTCACACACACAGAATGGTGCCAATTATGTCCAGTCATTACACTGTCAAACAATCACACTCCCTGTGGGGCATACACAAACATCACACACACAATCAGGGATGCCTGAACCAATGCTGCCACAAAAACAAAAGCCAAACACAAACCACACAAACAACATACACAGAAGGACAACAAGGCCAGCCCTGTGCAGCAAAACAGTTGAAAGGCAATGGGAGCGCAGACAGACCAGGTGTACACAACATCATCACCCAGGAACAATGCACAGACAACATGCCCCAACACAGACAAGAAGTTCATCATCTCAAAACAATCATTGACACAAACTGGGACCAATGGCCTACAATGAAACACAGACTGACACCACACCACCCATCAAGTCAACATGGTGTCATAGTGTACCACAAGCATGCACATGCACAATCCTGACAATTGACAGGTCACATATGAGATGAGAAACGCATAAGGATGCACCCAAGACACGCCATGAACAAGATTAGCCCTATGTGCATGTGACAGACACACAAGTAATGGACACCGCACTGGCAACACACATCTGAATGAATCACAACCCACTAACAAAACATACACACTGACATGAAAAGAGAACATCACAGACAGAGCATATGTTAGCTGCAAGTGACAACACAGCCAAAAACATTGCACACATCCACATCAAACACACAACAGATGCACATGCTAATACTTTACATTGCAAACACAGCAGAACATCAGGGCGGCATACCAGGCATGGACAAGGCAACATATACTCACAGGACTGCATGCACGACAAGCAGTGTGCGCACACCAAACATACCAGTTCCACAGAGACATGAGTCAAACACCATGAACCCCCACAGCACTAAGCAGCACAGCACACAGACAACATCACACTCAGGAAGGGAAGCATTAACTCAGCAAACACACACAGCTAATCCAACACCCACAGATGCACAAGTCTGGGACACCCAGGTGAAAGCAACATGACCAGAGGACTGTGCAGCACTAACAGTTGAACTGCATAGGAGCAGCCATGGCTGCAAAACAAGATATGAAAATCGCATACAACCAATTGGGAAACTGTCCTGAGTGACACATTGGTCCTGTGCACAGAACAGCACCACAAAGTATAGTGTAACAAATGAAGGAATGGGTATGCACACACACTGGCAACCCAAGGGCACTGCTGATGTGAGACTGCAGTAGTGTGTAAGTCAGTAGTGGACAGGTCAGGAGTGCACCACACAAAAATAGATGGAGTGCACACTCACAATGGGTAGTCATCAGAGGCATAGATAGGGAATGGTATCACTCCACACCCCACGTGCAATAATGGAGCCAAAAAAGCCCCAAGTGACAGCAATGCATGAAAAAGCACACCCACAATGTCAGTGTTGCTGAGCATGGCTGCACAGTGAGTACAAACAGTATCAAGACACGTGGCTGAATAACAAAACAGAACACGGACTTGCCAGTCATACACTCTGCTTACTCACAATTGCCACCAAAAACAAGTAGGTATCCCCCAGAAGTGCAAGAATATACCAACACACTGCACAGTGCACAACCTACAAATCCCACATGTGCACACAAACACAGGGCTGACCAATTCAAATAACAGGCACCCAACTCCTGGACTACACATGTGTGCAGTTACATTTCAGGGGCATACACGCATCAACATCACTGACAAAGCCACCCCATTCAGACTGCACACTTCTTGACCACCTAAGTGCACACAGAATTTCACCCATGTGACTAGGATGACTGGCCACCATAAGATGAGCATACAGCAATAATGGTGGTCACATATCAAGAAATATCACACATACATGATGACACTGGCCAGCCACCCTGCAATCCTGTGGATAGAATTCCACTTCATGCTGGCAGTTCATACAAACGTGACATGTGTACAATATAGCGAACATGACCAAATAGTGAATATGATAACAGTAGTTCATCACAAACCAACAGCATTGCAGCCCCAAGCCCCAGAGTTAAGAAGAACTGAAGTGCCCGTCACCGCTGCAAAACCCTGCAAAATGAAACAGGCCAGTGGCAATGTTGAAATGGCATATACAGCATGTGTCACAGTAAACCATGACAACACAGAACACCCTTTATTTAGCAAGGACACTGACAAGGCAGACACCAAGAGTAACTGCCATTATTCACATATCACAAAAATAGGCATAAAAAGTAGACACGAGCAAGGCCAGTGGCCAGTACAAAGTGAAGAGTAGTTACATGAGGTCCTGCTTAGGGAAGGGGTAAACAGCAGTGAACACAAGGCCAGTAGCCAGTCCAAGGTGCAGTGTAAGTACATGAGAAGCTGCACAGGGAAGGGTCAAACATCAGCAAACACAAGGCAAGTAGCCAATCCAAGGTGCAGAGCGGTTACTTGAGATCCTGCACAGAGTAGGGGTAAACAACAGTGAACATCAAGGCCAGTGGCCAGTACAAAGTGCAGAGTAGTTACAAGAGATCCTACACAGGGAAGGGGCACACTTCAGTGAACACAAGGCCAGTAGACAGTCCAGGGTGCAGAGTAAGTACATGAGATCCTGCAAAGGGAAGGGGCACACATCAGTGAACACAAGGCCAGTTGCCAGTCCAGGGTGCAGAGTAAGTACATGAGATCCTGCACAGGGAATGGGCACACATCAGTGAACACAAGGCCAGTAGCCAATCCAGGATGCGGAGTAAGTACATGATATCCTGCACAGGGAAGGGGCACACATCAGTGAACAAAGGCCAGTAGCTAGTCCAAGGTGCAAAGCAGTTACATGAGATCCTGTACAAGGAAGGGGTAAACAGCAGTGAACATCAAGGCCAGTGACCAGTAAAAAGTGCAGAGCAGATACATGAGATCCAGCAAAGGGAAGGGGTAAACAGCAGTGAACACAAAGACAGTAGCCAATCCAAGTGGCAGATTAGGTACAGAGATCCTGCACAGGGAAGGGGCACACATCCGTGAACACAAGGCCACAAGGCCAGTAGCCAGTCCAGAGTGCAGAGTAAGTGCATGTGATCCTGCACAGGGAAGGGGCACACATCAGTGAACACAAGGCCAGTAGCCAGTCCAGTGTGCAGAGTAAGTACATGAGATCCTGGACAGGGAAGGGATGATACTGTATCCTGCCATGGTCAGCAACACAGTCAGGGGGGTTACAATGGGCAGTCCAGGCACCGCTGTGGGAGAGGCAGGGGTGTGAGGGGGACTTCCACTCAGACTTGGCTGTTAGTTGAACTGGGATGTGGCTGAGTGTTGGGGCCAGTTGGAGGACTGGACCGGGGAGAGAAAGGCCTAGCTGAGGTAGAGGTATCAGTGGCAATGGAAGCAGGAGGGCTTCTTGGACAGGGTGGTGTGGTGGCAGGTGGAGGTGGAGTCATGCTGCTCTAAGTTACAGTGTGGGTGGTAGATTGTGGACGGGTTACCTTCTACTTCTTGGGGATGAAATGGCTACCCAGTTTTGCTAGGAGTGGTGAGGGATGTATGACGTTACAATGCATACTTTTACAACGCCTACCTTTACAACGCATTTTTTACACTGCAACATCCATTACAACCCATACCATTACAACAAATTCTTTGAAACTACTTTTACAACGCATTCCACTACAACACATACTACATTTACAACGCATACCATTATAACGCATAACATTACATTGCATGTAAGGTAAGTATTGGATAGTGTAGGGGTAAAAATTACTATTCTAACTTCAGGGGGTGCAACAGTAGAGTAAGTGTTGGATAGTGTAGGGTTTACAATTACTATTCTAACTCCATGGGGTGCAACAGTAGGGTAAGTGTTGGATAGTGCAGGGGTGAAAATTACTATTCTAACTCCAGGGGGTGCAACAGTAGGGTAAGTGTTGGATAGTGTAAGGGTACTATGTGTTGTGATGCTATGCGTTGGAATGGTATGCGTTGTAATGACTGCGTTGTAATGGCATGCGTTGTAGTGGTGTGCGTTGTAGTGTCATGCGTTGTAATGGTTGGGTTGTACATGCATGCGTTGTAATGGATGTTGCGTTGTAAAAGTTTTGTTGTAATGGTAGTGCGTTGCAAAAGTTGCGTTGTAAAGGTTGTTTCTCAGTGGTGAGTGGTGCATAGGCAACAGGCACACTCTCCACCAAAGCTGCAACAGGTGCAGCCAGTGGCCTTCCCTCTGGGGACATGCTGGATCCAGGTGTGCGTTTGGCCTGTCCTTGCCTCTGCCCCTCCATCTCCTGTTTTCCAGGTGTACCCCCTAAAGTGCCCTCCTTCACAGGGCTGCTTCACAGGGCTCTGGATGGGGGCAACAGGTGCAGCCAGTGGCCCTCCCTCTGGGGACATGCTGGATCCAGCGGTGCGCTTGGCCTGGCCTTGCCTCTGCCCTCCATCCCTTGCTTACCAGGTGTACCCCCTAAAGTGCCCTCCTTCACGGGCTACTTTACAGGGCTCTGGATGGGAGTTGATGTTGAGGATGAATCTCCCATGGAGCTCTTTTCATGTATACTCTTAGCAGGTACCAGCTTCTCATCGGACACTGCAAGTATCTGCTTGTCTTTGCAAGATGCTTCATGGACAGGGGAGTCCTTGGCTGGGGATGCCTCTGAGGCATGTGACCCTGAGACCTGTTTCTTGGCTTTATGGCCCTGGGTGTCGCCTGAAGGGCCTTTGCCTTTGCACTCTGGGGTGGCTTTAGATTTTTCTTGGGGATGGTGTCTGCGCCCTGAACCGCTTGGGCTGCTGCTGTTGTGTGCTGCATGTGCTGTATCTTGCCTTTGAAGTCTGTGATGTCTGGTCATTGTCGTCAGGTGTAGCTACTGGCCGGGGGTAGCCATAGGGCCAGGAGCTGGACTCCGCGATTGTGGCAGTTGAATGGCTGCCATCACTGAAGACGACAAAGACTGGACAGTCCAGTGTAGCCCACCCACGTCTCAATGAATGCCCTCTATGAAAGCAACAACCTGTGCCAATTTTTTGTCGCGGTCTAGGAAGGCATTGATTAGAGTTGTCTTGCCCACACACAGCTGGCGCAAAAGTTCCACAGACTAAGCACAGATGGCAGCAGGAGGGACAGGGGCAGGGGTAGCAGTGCTTGGGGTGAAGGACACTCTTCCCTTCTTACTGGTGCGAACACGGCAGCAATAGTGGAAGTAGGTGGGAGGGTGGTCACTGGACACTGTGTTGTGGAAGAGGAGGCAGAGTCCCCGCTCCCAGTGACCACCAACATAGATGCATCACCACTGGCATCAGATAACGTTGAGGTTGGTGTCTCTGGCTGTGATTCCTCAAGCAGATTACTGTCCTCCTCTGAGGCGCTGGTCATAACTGGGTCACTCTGCTCATGTGTAGCAGTCATGTTTGATGCCTCACCACTGGTGTCCATCCCCTGTCCTTCTGTGCCCACGGGAGATGTTGCAAGAGATAGATACATAGGGTCAGTTCAGTGGCATCAACACAAACATCATGTGCAAGCAATGCTCTAAACAAGATGATGATGTCCCTATGTTGCACACCACGCTGTGCAGTAACAATGTGCAAAGTGAATAAAAAATTCGATTTTGCGTGTCATCATTCAAACGTGGCACACGTGAGCCATGTGATGACCACACAGCCAAATAGCCTGACATTGGCTCCATTAAACCAGATGCACAAATACCTCTGAGCACACCTAGAGTACTGAGGGGGGCAACAATTCACCCCAAATATGCTGCCATTCTCACATCTGGATGGAGCTCAAGTGGACAACAAAGACACAGACTCCTACATAACAGTTAACAATGGCCATGAGATTATACCTCCTCCCGGTCTACTTTGGGGCTCAACTACAGTTGCACATTGGTGTCAGATGTCTAGTCCTCACAAATCTGCTGTAAGGCAATCCACACATTGAGAAACACACACTCAGATGATGCACACTGCCGTTCTCTTCCATGGGATGTCCCTGACTAACCCAATGCAGACAATGCCAGAAGGCCAGGACTCAGAATGCAATGTCAAGAGCCATTACTCCAATGACATGAGAAAGTACACATAGGACAAATGCATGACAGCTGCACACAACACAGAGGCCACCCACTTACAAGCCACTGCAGCACACAACCAACATCACAAAGAGAAGCACTGGCCCAGGCTTGGAACACATGCAGCCTCTCACAACCAAAGTCACCCTTCCCAGAATATTCACCCCATCGTGGTGCTGATGCTCCTTCAAATGTGCATCCAGCTGAGGCTGTGTCACAGCTAAGATGCAGGCCATTAGTGGTAACATGCTCTGGCGCGCAAACCTGCCAGTCCGAGGGAGCAGCCCCAGCTTCATCTTGGCCACGTTCATGCTCAGTCGGCAGATGTCATCCTACCTCTTGTGACTATGTGTGCGTCATTGGTTAGAGACACCCAGAGCCCGCACCTTGCTTGCACTGGCCCTCCACATGACCTTACGCTGGTGGACTATGAGCTGCAGGCATGGGAGACAAGAGGGGGAAAAATCTGTGACAGTGTTCTGTACCACTATTTCTCAGTACAGGTGCATGATACTAACTCAGCTCAACTTCACAGACATGTCAAGCTGAGACAATACTGCATCTCATATGGCACATTTGCATGGAAGAATTATAGGAAAATGCATGCAGGCATGAGTGTGGAATCAGTACCTGGCCCTCTCTGGCACATGCAGGATGCCAGCACAGAAAGTCAGGTGTAGGCTGCCTACATCTACTATCCAGTCTGAGGGGGAGCAAGAAATACATCACATTTCAATATATGTTTAGGGGCCGACTCCCTGAGTCCAACACTGTGCAGCCAACAATGTCCTATACCTGTGAATGGCTCACTGTGTCATGGAGGTCACATTGAGGGACATTACATTACATGGGGATTTATAGAGCGCGACATACACCAACAGGTTCCTTGGCGCTAAGAAGTGAGTGAAGAGTACAGTGCTATGCCAGAGACAGCTAATTATAGGCCATGGTAAAGAGCCAAGTTTTCAACACCTTCCTGAAACACAGGTAGTCTTCTTCACACCTGAGATGAGCAGGAAAGGAGTTCCAGATCTTGGGACCCAGGAAAGAGAACCTGGTCCCACCAAGGCTTTCGCGACATGATCTTACAATCCTACAGCCTACTCACAAGGCCTGTCGTGTGCACTCTACAGGGCTGAGATGGCTCTTTGATGGAGGGTCCAGCAAATCACACACATGTTACACTCTGTACATTCAGTGATGTGTCCTAGTCAGATTGTGCAGTGACTGAGCATGCCCTGTGGGATCACACTGAGGTCTAACGTGGGGCATCAGAAATGTCACATGAAGGGACAATATGAGAGCCAACACATTGCCTACACATGCCACTCAGTACGCATTCTGGTGAAAATGGAAGGGGCTGTGCACAAAAGTACGACAATCTGCTGCGTCATAGGTAAATGACCCCCAGGAGTGTCACCCTCTGGTATTAAAGTCCTGAGCATACTGCTGAGCCATGGCTGATGCAAATTTTTAGTCAGACACAATTCCACCACTACCCTCTGGACATAAACCCCTGCTAAGGCCACAGATGAGCCTCTGAATTAGGCCTGTGTGGTAAATTCTGTTCCGTTCGCGGAATTTGTGGAATTTGGGTAATTTTGCGTTCTGTGGAGAATGCGAAGTTGCCCAAAATCCTTTGTTCCGTGACTTAGCAAATTTTGTGCTTGTTCGCGTTCTCAAATGCGTGTTCGCGCAATATTTTCCCCCGAGCATGCAAACAGCGATTGCGAACAGTAAAAAACATCTCTATCAAGCAATTCTGCGTGTTCGCAGAATTTCTGCGTGTTCGCAGAGATTTTTTACCGTTTCGCGGAGATTTGCATAAGGCGATTGGCAAATTCTGCCCACTCCTACTCTGAATGACATCAGGGATCCCTACATCCATACACACCAGCAATTACTATCCTGACTCCAGGATTACTAACTTGCTGCATCACTGTGTGGCTGACTAGACAATACATGTCCCTCCAATCTTGATGTGCAGGCAGGAAAATGTGTGAAGTAGACTATACACCCCTTTCCCCTGGGGATAGCATGCTAGGCTGTGCATGACACAACCCCACACCCTCAGGCACATACTACAGCAGATGAACATCATGTGTGCCCCCTGTACTCTCATTTACACTCTGAAGCACTTACCACGACATTTGGAGCACCATATAGCCTCCGATACTGTGTGAGCACCTCGTCCACAAGGACTTTCAGCTCCTCAGTGGTTAAGGTACTGGCCCGGATCTTCTCAGTCCTCGCCATCACCGTGTCCAGGAGACAGGAGCAGCAGCAGCAGCAATTGGTGATGAGGGTGGCAGAAAGCAGGCTCTGGAGACGGGAGCAGCAGCAGTTGGTGGTGAGGGGTGGCAGACAGCAGGCTATGGAGACAGGCGCAGCAGCAGCAGTTGGTGGTGAGGGGTGGCAGGTAGCAGGCAGCAGGCAGCAGGCAGCAGGCTCTGGATGCAGCAGCAGGAACAGTTGGTGGTGAGGGGTGGCAGACAGCAGGCTATGGAGACAGGCGCAGCAGCAGCAGTTGGTGGTGAGGGGTGGCAGGCAGCAGGCACTGGAGACTGGAGCAGCAGCAGCAGCAATTGGTGGTGAGGGGTGACAGGCAGAAGGCTCTGGAAGCTGTGTAAATGTGAAGCTCTCTCCCACACATATATAGCATCCTGGGGCAGCTACAGTGGTTCTAAGCTGCTACAATTGGTTTTCAGTTCAGCCTTTTTCAAATGCATCCAATGACCAGCTGCGCGGTGATGGAGCACGCCTACCGAGATTTTCAAATTTGCTTTAGTCTTCTGCGATAGCGGTTTTTGGCTGTAAGGGCATGGTCTATGGCGGTGACACATCGCACTGGCCAGGCATCGCTATCGCGGTTGTGCATTTTTTAATTGCTTCCAATGACCGGATATGCGGTGGTGGAGCACACCTACCGCGATTTTCAAAATTGCATTAGTCCACCGCAATTGCGGTTCCCATTGGCTGTAAGGGCATGGGCCATGGTGATGACACACCACAGTGGCCAGGCTGTTGCAACCACGACTTTTGTGCCATTCATTACTCTGGATGAACAGGATTTGGGTAGCAGTGCATGCCAACCGCCATTTGACCATACTCACATCACTATCACTCCCGCAATTGTGTATTGGGCATTGGCTGTGACACACCGCAGTGGCCAGGTGGTTGCTACCACGATTTGTGTGCCACACATTGCTATGGATGACCAGGATTTGGGTGGCCGTATATGCCAACCACCATTTGATCATACTCACATCACTATCACTACCGCAGTTGTGTATTGGGCATTGGCTGGGACACACCGCAGAGGCAAGGCGGTCACTACCACGATTTGTGTGCCATATATTGCTATAGATGACTGGGATTTGGGTGGTGATGCATGCCAACCACCATTTGATCATACGCACATCACTATCACTACCGAGATTGTGAATTGGGAATTGGCTGTGGCACACCGCAGTGGCTGGGCGGTCGCTACCAGAATTTGTGTACCATACCTTGCTATGCATGACCGGGATTCGGGTGACGGTGCATGCCAACATCCATTTGACCATACACACATCACTATCACTACTGCAAAATAGTATTGGGCATTGGCTGTGACACACCGCAGTGGCCAGGCAGTCACTACCGGGATTTGTGTGCCATACATTGCTATAGATGACCGGGATTCTGGTGGTGGTGCATGTCAACCGCCATTTGACCATACTTACATCACTATCACTACCCCGATTGTGTATTGGGCATTGGATGGGACACATCACAGTGGCCAGGCGGTTTCTACCTCAATTTGTGTGCCATACATTTGAGCCAGTGACCGAGATTTGGGTGAAAGATCACCTTGACAGCACCTATGGACACATTAGGCAGTGTGTATGGCCAATGGCCAAGTCTCAACAGTGCACATTGGACACATGATTCATGGCACAAGATTGTGCACTCAATGACTATGTAACCTTAACCCTACTGCTGAGTACACATGCCATGTTGTTGAATATGATTAGTAACATTGGCATTTAGTCCCTCATGTCACCTGTGATTTTGCTGGGCATGTACACAGAACAGTGTAGTGATGGACTCCCCAGTGGCTACACATGTCAATGTGTGAGAGTCCTGAGCAACTCCAAGTGATGAATGTCTGACTTCACAATGTGCAGATATGACTGTCTACTTTTCTTGGATCATGCATATACTTGTCAATCTATGCACAGTTTTGGGGCATTGTGTGGTGATGTATGTCCTGTGTGACTTATGCAAGAAGGTGTGGGAGGTACAGTAGCTGGGTAGGAGACAGTAGTGTGGCAGTTTCCAGCATATGCTTTTCTTACTACTCTCAGGGCTGCCCATGCAAGATGTGGCCATGTACTTTTGTGCATTCGCATATTTGGATGCTGTTTGTGAGGTGTTAGCTGTGTGAAATGTGGACAGGTGTAAGGATGGTGTAGCTAAGTGTGTCCCTCTTATAAGTTTCCCTAAGCTTAACTGTGGTTCTAGTCATTGTTAGGGTTGTTTCTGTCAGATTGTAAGTTGTTGAACATATCTCTTGGTGGATTGCTTTGACATGTGTCCACTTTCATCTCACCTAGGAGGTGACCAAATGTGCATCTTCCCTTCACAGTGCTGGCAGATATGGAGGATGAGGAGGTCATACGAAATTCTGTCTGGATCGAGATACTCTCCAAGACCTATGTGCTATTTTGGAGCCCCACCTGCAGTCTTGCAGGACATATCCAGGTGCTATTACACCAAAGTCTAAGCTGATGGCGGCCCTGCATTTTTTGCTTCTGGATCTTTCCAGTACACGGTGTCCAGCGCAGGTGGGATGTCAAACACCTATGTTCAGTATGGTGCTACGTGATGTCCTGTCCACTTTGATGATCCACAAGGGCAGATGTATCCATGTCCCCAGGAGGCATGAATTGGCGGCTGTGAAGGGAGATTTCTATTTATTTATTTATTTATTAATGATATTTATAAAGCGTGAACAAAGGCCCATCGGCGTCTCCGCGCACTTGGCCACATCCCCAATGTTGTTGGTGCTATTGACTGCACACATGATGGCCTGGTTGCACCACCGGCACGTGAGTACATCTACAGGAATAGGAAGCATTGTAATGTGTGCATATTGGAGTACCTTGATGACAAGTGGTGTGTGATAGCTGTTATGCCAAACCTGACTAGTGACCAATGTTGTGTTTTGCTAGGTACATTCAGCCTCTCCTCGCCTACATACATTCCATTCTCCAGGTACATTGTAATCATGGTGAAGACTGCACATCCTGGAATAAACATGGAGCAGACACAACGACATGTGTATGTAAGGAGTGTTAATTTGCAATGGGGACATGCCACGGGGTATATATTTACAATAAGGTGACTGGTGAGGCAGTCAGTTGTCAGTGATGGTACATGAGACAATCGAGGTGGTAAACCAATCCAGCAGAAATGCCATTCACAAAGCAGTGTGTGGAAGAACAGTTAAAGAAGTCATTGCAAGTAGTGAAGAGGGTTGCCTTCATGGCTGGCTCCGTGACTGGCATTTGGCAGGTGCTTTGCCACAGGATCCTCCCTGGTTTTTCTTCTGACAACCCCTTGATCATTTGGCAGTAGGGACCTCTGCTGTGGGGCTAGTGGGGTCTGAGGACTCCCCCCTCTCTGTAGCCACAGGGGAGGATGACAAACTGTCATCCTACAGGTCACCAGAGGGAGGTGGAGGTGTTGGTTGTAGTGCAGGCCTGTCCCTCAGGACCGCCACTAGCTGGCCCAAAAGGTCCACAATTTGGCCCATGTGGGTACCCATGGACCTCAACAGCAGAAGGAGCTCGCATAAATCTTCCTCGGCACGGCCTGTTTATCACTGGTCCCGTTCATAAGCCCCAAGGGCTCTTTTGATGTTGTCCAGGGCTTTGGTCCCAGTGTCTGGTTGTCTGTGACTGACCCTTGCCCTCCCACCTGCCCTGCTGCCACAGACCTGTTGCCTCCCTACTGTTGCAGGGAGAGTGTTGCAGGCAGCACTGGTGGTGGCGATGGTGTTGGAGGCTGCACAGGCCATTACAGCAGTTGTCTGCGTAGATGTTGGTGTTGCTGCAGATGTGGTAGGGAGACAATGGGTTCCTGGGACCTGTTGCTCCCTGGCACACCAGATGGGCCGGCTGTGAGCTCCGCGTCTAAAAGTTCAAGGGAGTTCTCATCCTAGAGTCCATGTTCCAGGGGGGGCTCTGCACGTTGCTGTTTTCCTCTGCAGTCAGTGCTTGGTCAACTGTGGGACAGACGGGTAATGGTAATTGAAAAGCACCCCAAACGCTTGGTGTTAGATGCATCTTATTCACAGGTTATATAGCACACAGTTTACTAGTTATCACTTTGTTGGTCTGCACACTAGTGCCTGACAAACATTTCATCTGAGCATGCACTAGCCATTGTTGTCTCATGCATACCGTTGTCATGTAATGTGCAAATCTCAATTTGTACTACAGACCATGCTTGCTTTGCTTTGCTTTTCATATGGTCATTGATGCTCTGCCCACATGATTTGATTTGATTTGATTTGATTTAGGATTTCTAGAGCGCGTAGCTACCCTCGGGCGTCCCAGCGCTATCATGAAAGCTTGACAGTACTCCTGGAGATGGTTTATTGGGGGAACAACCAGGTTTTCAATAATCTGCGAAATGAAAGAAGATTGTTTTCTTTGCGGATGTTAAGGGGTAAACTGTTCCAAAGCTTGGACGCGTTATAAGAAAAGCGGCGACCGCCAGCACAGACTTTCCTTATTCTGGGAACGCTTGCTAGAAACAGGGAGTCCGACCTGAGCTGTCGGGATGATTTGTGAGGTTTGATGAGGGTTCTCAGTATTGGTGGACCCTTGCCTTGTAGGATTTTATGATAGATACACAAGGCTTTGAAGGAAATGCGTTTTTGGACAGGAAGCCAATCAAGAGCTTTAAGGGAGGGTCTGGCTGAGCATCCAGATTTTGTTCCAGTCAGAAGTCTTGTGGCAGCGTTCTGGGTATGTTGCAGTTATTTTATGACTGCTACAGGTGCCCCTAGGTATAGGTCGTGTCCATAGTCTAATCTAGACAAGATGAGGCCCTGAATAGGATCTTACGGGCTGCTCGCATGAGCCCAAAGCAGGTGCCGGCTGTTTTCCTCGCTTGGGCTCTGAAGCTGAGGTCCTGGTCTAGCCAGAAGCCCAGGCTTTTCATTTCTTGTTTTGGTATCAGAGGGGTGCCCATGCTAGCTGGCCAGGCAAGGGTTTTGGGGAGTTTGTTTGGGTTGCCCAGCAGCATAATTTCAGACTTTTCACCGTTGAGTTTGAGCCTGGAGTCGCCCATCTATACAGATATGTTGTGCAGGCAGGAGACTAGATTATCAATTAATTGATCGGCCTGGTTGATGGAGACAACTAATTGAGTGCTGTCAGTATACATGACCACTTTTATGCCGAATGGAGAGGCGATGTCATCCAGAGGGGCCATGTACACATTAAAAAGAGTGGGGCTCAGGGAGGAGCATTGAGGGACTCCACAGTTCAAGGGAAGAGATTTAGAATGGCCGTGGCTATCGGCCACTTGGAAGGTCCTGTGTTCCAAGTAGGATTTTAACCATGCCAGAGCGGTCTCCGAAATGCCCGTTTTTCAGAGGCGGTGGAGAAGGATGGTGTGGTCCACCGTGTCGAAGGCTACGCTCAAGTCCAGGAGGATCACTGCCACTGATCCTCCTGCATCTAGAATGGTCCTTGTTTCCTCAGTCACTGCTGAAGGGCGGTATCAGTCCCCTGTCCAGGTCTGAAACCTGTCTGAGAGTGTCGAAGGAGATGGTTAGACTCTAGAAATGTTGAGAGTTGTTCATTTACAATTCTCTCAGCCACTTTACAGATGCCTGGGAGGAAGGAGGTGGGTCTGAAATTAGAAGGGTCCAATGGGTGTAGGTGAGGTTTTTTTATGAGTGCGCACACTACTGCATTTTTCCAACTGGCGGGAACTGTGCCGCAGGAGAGGGAGGCATTTATCAGCCTCGTGAGATGGGAAGCTATAGTAGGTGCTATTAATTTAGGTTGGCTCATGGATGCTGGGTCATCTGGGGATCCACTCTTCACCCTGTTGAGAGTGTCCATCAGCTTCTCAGTAAAGACGGGGAGGAAGGCTCTCAGTGTTGGTGCGTCGGGGTCGAAGGGCCCAGCTGGGGGGACAGTTGAGGGAGAGGTGTTGGGGAAGGTCATTGTGATTTTTAAAAATTTTAGCTGAGAAGAACTCCGCGAGTTGGGTGCACCTGGCGCCGGTGGGATCAGCGGCTGGCTGCTGTTCAGGGATTTTCAAGAGACTTTTTACCACGCGGTAGGTTTCCCTGGAGGAGTTGGATGCAGCCAAGATTTTCTGTTCATAGTAGGAGGCTTGTGTCTTTTTGATCAGAGTTTTGTATTGTTTCATAGCCGAATTATAGGTTTCTTTGTTGTTAGCGGTCCAGTCTTTTCTCCAGATACGTTCCAGTTTTTTACATTTTTTTGCGGAGGTCTCGTAGTTCCGAGGTGAACCAGGGGGATTTGAATGAGTTTCTCTTACTAGGGAGCTGTTTAGCGGGGAGAACTGCGTCCAGCGACGATTCTATCCAATCTCGGAATTGGATGTCTGCTAGAGAAGGATCTTGGATCAAGGTAGGAGAGGAAGCTATGAGCTGGTGGGCCCAGGCATCAGTGTTGAGTTTATTCCACGGGCGCGAAGGCGCTTGGGGTGGAAGGCTGGGCCTGGTTTGACAGGAGATAGGGATACTGAGGAGGATAAGGTGGTGATCAGACCAGGGGATAGGTAGGGTAGAGGAAGTGGAGAGTTCTTGGATATTTGAGAAGATGGGGTCCAAAAGGTGGCCCTTTTTGTGAGTGGGCAGGAGGTTTTCCAGTGATAGGCTGATTGCAGAGAGATCTTCCTTGAGGTCATCCGCAGTTTTGTTCTCTGGATCGTCAAAGTGGATGTTTAAATCTCCTAGCACTGTAAAGTTGGGCGACAAACAGGCTAGGGAAGTGGCAGTCTCTACCAGAGAGTTAGGGAACTGTTCAAGAGGTCCCGGGGGTCTGTATATAAGTATACCTGACAGACTTCTTTTCAGTGAGAGATGTAGGGAAAAATGAATATTTTCACAATTGAGGATTGGACTGTCCTTGAAATGGCAGGTGAGGTCGACTTTCGTGATTATTGCAAGTCCGCCACCTGATCCTTGAGGTCTATCCAGATGTTTGATTGTATACCCTGGGGGGAGGGCTTGGATTATGTCTGGGTCACATGCGGAATCGATCCACGTCTCCGTGAGAAACAGCACTTCAATGTCATAATTCTGAATTAGTGAGTTTATTTTGGTGCTGTGTTTAGGAAGTGACCTGCAGTTGAGCATAGCCATCTTGACTGTCCGTACGTTGGGGTTAGGTTGCGGCGTGTGTTTTTATGGGCAGTGATTACATTTGCTATGGGGCTCTTCAGGAGAGATTGAGTGAAGACAGAAATCCTGGGTGTTTGTTGCCAATTTTCGAAGAATGTCTGCCGAGTAGGTAATGGGGGCTTACGCAAGAGGAACAGGGGGACTGGGCCCTGGGCTCGTACTGGCGCGGATGGGCGCAGATGGGCTTAACTTTGGCGCGCCTTCGGCGGAGGCACATCTTTATGAGGACTGCAAAGGGGGCGTGGCCTAAGGGCGGTGGGCGTGGCCTCACTTCCCTGCAATATGATGACAGGTCCACGGCAGCGTTTAGATCGGCTGCGTGGTAAGGGAGCAGCTCTCAGGAGGGGTGAGTGCTCAAGGATAGAGTGAAACAGAAGGGGATTATTTTTTAAAAAACAGCTATTATTCAGTGCTCTTTAAAAAATAGATGGCGTTCGTGGCTCCCGGCTTCCGCCTCAGGAGTGGTGTGTCAGGCTAATGCGGCTTGTTTACTCGGCGCGACTTATGTAGTCTCCAGGGGGGGCGTGGCCTAAGGGCGGTGGGCGTGGCCTCACATCCCTGCAATATGGCGGCAATTAGATGACAGGTCCGCGTCAGCGTTTAGAGCGGCAGCGCGGTAAGGGAGCAGCTCTCAGGAGGGGCGAGTGCTCAAGGATAGAGTGAAACAGAAGGTGATTATTTTTAAAAACAGCTATTAATTCAGTGCTCTTTAAAAAATAAACGGCGTTCGTGGCTCCCGGCTTCCGCCTCAGGAGTGGTGTGTCAGGATAATGCGGCTTGTTTACTCAGCGTGACTTATGTAGTCTGCAGGGCGTGCGTGGCCTAAGGGCAGTGGGCGTGGCCTCACTTTCCTGCAATATGGCCTCAGGAGTGGTGTGTCAGGCTAATAATGGCACTTACACATGGCATTCAGTGCGGGGGATGAATGTTCACACACTTTCTTCTATATGTGAATTAGTGATTCACACTATGGATGCTGTGGCAGTTACACAGCTGGCGCAAAAGTTCCACAGACTAAGCACAGATGGCAGCAGGAGGAACAGGGGCAGGGGTAGCAGTGCTTGGGGTGAAGGACACTCTTCCCTTCTTACTGGTGCGAACACGGCAGCAATAGTGGAAGTAGGTGGGAGGGTGGTCACTGGACACTGTGTTGTGGAAGAGGAGGCAGAGTCCCCGCTCCCAGTGACCACCAACATAGATGCATCACCACTGGCATCAGATAACGTTGAGGTTGGTGTCTCTGGCTGTGATTCCTCAAGCAGATTACTGTCCTCCTCTGAGGCGCTGGTCATAACTGGGTCACTCTGCTCATGTGTAGCAGTCATGTTTGATGCCTCACCACTGGTGTCCATCCCCTGTCCTTCTGTGCCCACGGGAGATGTTGCAAGAGATAGATACATAGGGTCAGTTCAGTGGCATCAACACAAAGATCATGTGCAAGCAATGCTCTAAACAAGATGATGATGTCCCTATGTTGCACACCACGCTGTGCAGTAACAATGTGCAAAGTGAATAAAAAATTCGATTTTGCGTGTCATCATTCAAACGTGGCACACGTGAGCCATGTGATGACCACACAGCCAAATAGCCTGACATTGGCTCCATTAAACCAGATGCACAAATACCTCTGAGCACACCTAGAGTACTGAGGGGGGCAACAATTCACCCCAAATATGCTGCCATTCTCACATCTGGATGGAGCTCAAGTGGACAACAAAGACACAGACTCCTACATAACAGTTAACAATGGCCATGAGATTATACCTCCTCCCGGTCTACTTTGGGGCTCAACTACAGTTGCACATTGGTGTCAGATGTCTAGTCCTCACAAATCTGCTGTAAGGCAATCCACACATTGAGAAACACACACTCAGATGATGCACACTGCCGTTCTCTTCCATGGGATGTCCCTGACTAACCCAATGCGGACAATGCCAGAAGGCCAGGACTCAGAATGCAATGTCAAGAGCCATTACTCCAATGACATGAGAAAGTACACATAGGACAAATGCATGACAGCTGCACACAACACAGAGGCCACCCACTTACAAGCCACTGCAGCACACAACCAACATCACAAAGAGAAGCACTGGCCCAGGCTTGGAACACATGCAGCCTCTCACAACCAAAGTCACCCTTCCCAGAATATTCACCCCATCGTGGTGCTGATGCTCCTTCAAATGTGCATCCAGCTGAGGCTGTGTCACAGCTAAGATGCAGGCCATTAGTGGTAACATGCTCTGGCGCGCAAACCTGCCAGTCCGAGGGAGCAGCCCCAGCTTCATCTTGGCCACGTTCATGCTCAGTCGGCAGATGTCATCCTACCTCTTGTGACTATGTGTGCGTCATTGGTTAGAGACACCCAGAGCCCGCACCTTGCTTGCACTGGCCCTCCACATGACCTTACGCTGGTGGACTATGAGCTGCAGGCATGGGAGACAAGAGGGGGAAAAATCTGTGACAGTGTTCTGTACCACTATTTCTCAGTACAGGTGCATGATACTAACTCAGCTCAACTTCACAGACATGTCAAGCTGAGACAATACTGCATCTCATATGGCACATTTGCATGGAAGAATCATAGGAAAATGCATGCAGGCATGAGTGTGGAATCAGTATCTGGCCCTCTCTGACACATGCAGTATGCCAGCACAGAAAGTCAGGTGTAGGCTGCCTACATCTACTATCCAGTCTGAGGGTGAGCAAGAAATACATCACATTTCAATATATGTTTAGGGGCCCAATCCCTGAGTCCAACACAGTGCAGCCAGCAATGTCCTATACCTGTGAATGGCTCACTGTGTCATGGAGGTCAGATTGAGGGACATTACATTACATGGGGATTTATAGAGCGCGACATACACCAACAGGTTCCTTGGCGCTAAGAAGTGAGTGGAGACTACAGTGCTATGCCAGAGACAGCTAATTATAGGCCATAGTGGTTGTCAACTGATACGGGTCTGAGATCTAGGAGACTTTCTCTAGACCAACTTCGGCGTATCGTTGAATCATTTTGGGCAAAGTGACTGGCGCTGGGCGCGGGCCGGGCGCGGACGGGCGCAGACGGGCTTGCCTTAGGCGCGCCCGCTGCGCACGCCCGCTGCGCGTTCTCAGACACATTGATTATATAGGAAGCGGAGTTTGCAATCAGCTCCGCCCCATGTGGTGCCAGAACCGCCCTGCGCGTTCAGGTGCAGGTCTCCACGCCCTCCACTCAAACAGCAGACAGCTGCGGGGAACGAGGCGGGAGCCAAGCGGTACAAATGTATATGTGCAAATTACAAGTTTAAAATCGGTTTGAAATGAAGTTAAAAATCGTCAATCAATTTAAATCATTCTAAAACATTTTCTAGCGTTTCTGCAGGTTTTCCACACTGAAATAATGCCACCAATGTTAGAAGTATGCAGTGCACAATGGTAATCAGAGAGGGTGTTGGGGGGACAGGCAGCCACCTACTCACCGCTATCCTCGAAGAGCAGTGAAGTTACCAAGCTAAAATACTGAGCGGAGCTTGCAATCAGCTCCGCCCCATGTGGTGCCGGAACCGCCCTGCGCGTTCAGGTACAGGTCTCCACGCCCTCCACTCAAACAGCAGACAGCTGCGGGGAACGAGGCGGGAGCCAAGCGGTACAAATGTATATGTGCAAATTACAAGTTTAAAATCGGTTTGAAATGAAGTTAAAATTCGTCAATCAATTTAAATCATTCTAAAACATTTTCTAGCGTTTCTGCAGGTTTTCCACACTGAAATAATGCCACCAATGTTAGAAGTATGCAGTGCACAATGGTAATCAGAGAGGGTGTTGGGGGGACAGGCAGCCGCCTACTCACCGCTATAAAAGCACAGGTGCACAAAAAATTAAAGGCACATGTGCAAAAGGAAACATACACAGGAGCATCCATAGAAACTCCATGATTAACAAGCATCTATTATGAAACACATTCAGGCACACAATGTGAAACGCTGTGCACAAATAACACTGAAACACAAAGAAGGATATAGCGGCCCATTATGATGGCGGGCGGAGGCACCAACGCGGTGCTGGCGAAAAATGCAATTTTAAGCACGTGCTAAATAACAAAATAATTGCCAGTATTTTGTCTTAATGGACATCCACTAATTGACACAAAACAAAAAGTGAGGTAGACTACTGTTTCCGTCTGAGTTAATCAAATTGAGATTCCTATTTATTCAAAATCACATTTTTCATTCAGTTTTTGTTCCTTTTTCATTTTTTTCAAAATTGCAACAATAAAAATAAACATATAATATACAATTTACATCAATGTACTATGCATTCACAGGCACTCCAACTCTAGATCAGTCTCACTCCCAGTCACTCCCACTCCATACATTCACCACAAAAAACACACCATTTATTTACAAAGATCAGAAAACTTTTTACATCATTCTATTTACAAAGCCATAGAAAATAGATTCAAATAAAAAAAATTATTTTGAATCTTTTAATCCTGAGGTCAGACTATCTTATGGCTGGAAGATTGGTCTACGCGTTTCGAACTCTAACTGATTTTTGGAGTTCTCATCAGGACCATAAAGACAAGCTGTGGGGAAAGGAAATAACAACCTAATTAGTCTCAATCCTCTTGACAGCCTACCTCTCCTCTCTATATGTCAGGAGTCTCTCTTACCTGTCTGTACTTGTGAAACAACCCGGTCGCAGGATGCTAAAACAAAAAACATAACCTGGGTTTTAACACTCCATGCATCATAATACAAATCCAAGAAAAACTCACATTCACCCATTTAAACCGGTTGTGTTATGCTTACTTGTCGCATGGGAGTTCAAAGGTGCCGTGTATATATTTGTGAAAAGCTGATCAAGGTCTTGGATTCCTGTAATTGGACAAAAACAAGACTAGGATCTTGGGTTCTAGGAATGGGCTTTGCTGGCTTAGTTGAAAAAGGGAATTGAGGACTTACTCAAGACTTGTTGTAGCTAATTTCTGAGTAATTCAGCTGCTTCTCAGTTCGACGTTCAGTTGGGAATAAAGCAAGGAGTCAGACGGTTTTGATTTTAATGTGGGAGTGGCAGTCTGCAGGGACGGGTTTGGTCTGCAGTGAATAGCGTGCAAACGTACCTTCTCATTAGTCAAGTCGCTGTTTTTCTTTCTTTTCCTCGGGCGCATTCGTCTCCGTGTCTGTACCGTTTGCCGATTTCTTGCGTTTTTTCATTGTGGAAAAAAGCCGGCATGACGGAGGCTCACAGGATTTGTAATTTTAACGCACAGGACCATGGGACAAGTAGTGTCCAATACTGTTAAGAATGGTTTGGTGTGTATTTTCGGGGGTCTGACTTCGTACTCCCTTTAAAATCGGTTGATTGCATGTTTGTCCAATGTATTTAGATATGGACCGTTATGATGTTTTTTACTTTCCGGGCTTGGCTTTAAAAGAATTTTGCGATTACGGCTGTAAAGAAGCTGATTCATCACTACGTAGTTTTTTAAGGAAATACATATGAATATCTTTATTGACACTTGTCAAAAAGACATTTATCTGTAGCAGAAACCAGTCATTTTTTAATTTCTAATGGTCGGAAATAACTTTGCAATCTTGTTTTCTTTTTTTCAGGTGAAAAAATGAAGCCTGATAGTTTCCGATCTCTTTTGGGAGCTCAATTGAGTTTGCACTTATTTACAAAGAAGGCCCAATAAAATCCCTTTTGTGTACTATGGGAGTTGGGATGAGATGGGCCAATTTTGCGTTAAAAAAATGAGGCATCCGCCTAACAGTGCATCTTAATTCTGGTTAACATTCAGGTTCAGTGAAACTCTGTTTCAAGTAAGGTTATACAATTCGGATAACTCATTGAGGCCTACAATTGCCATGTTGTATTTGACAATTAGCATGGCTTATCTCCTTGATATCTTTTGGTCTAGGTCACCTCCTCGTTGGTCTCTCTCAACTTTTGAAATGACTGTCCAAGATAGGTCTTTTTCTTTATGATCTTGTAAGCGCCAACGGTTGACAAGTGGTGCAGACTGTACGTTATTTTTAATCCTTGACTTGTGTTGTATTAAGCTAGTAACGGCCACCCCTCCTTGTCAACATCAATGTTTACATCATCAGGTAGATCAAATCAAGCCTTAGGAGGATCATAGACACCAGAGATTACTTTAGAAGATTTCTTTAGAAGTTCTATACCAAGTTATGCTCCAGCATAGGGAAGAAACTAGAACGGAGAATCTTCGGCTGCAAGGAGCAGTGAGAAAAGTGCAAAACAATCTAAGGAAAGTAATCAAGGCATCCAATGAAACTATTGCTAGAGTAACAGAAACAGAAAACAGGATATCAGTAATTGAAGCCTCTGTGGTTGAGCAAAAAACTCAGATAACGGCAATAGAAGGATTAAAGGAAGAGATCAATTGGAAGCTCGTGGACTTAGAAAACAGATCACGTTGAAATAATCTCCGAATTTTAGATATACCAGAGGGGAATGAGAGGTCAAATGTTCGTCAATATGTGACGGAGTTATTTACAGAGGCCTTTCCTGAGTTAAATCAGTGGAAATGGGAAACGGAGCTTCAGAGAGCCCACAGATTCCCATTTCTAAGGAATGTTCGACAAGGTGCAAAGCGTACCCCACAAGCGCTTCTAATCTCTTTAAATAATTTCTTGTCAAGAGAGGCCCTTTATGATTTGGCAAGACCTAACAGGAAGCGTAAGGGGAAGGGTGTGGAATTTTTTGTACGACCTGATTATTGCCATACCACTGTTCAATTGCGCTGGCAACTCCATCAGCTTATACCTCTTTACCAAGCTAAAGGTGCTCAAGCTTTTCTTTTGAATCCTGCTAAACTCAAAATAATATACAAAGAACATTCTTATTTTTTAACCTCTGAAAAGGCAGCAAAAGAGCTCTTGGCCTCTTTCTGAGTAGATTATATTTGAAAAGATATTGAATTGATCTAAGGGGCTTCAATTGGTTTAATCCTTTTCATGTTGTGATCAAGGCTACTTTCTTTTTTATTTTTTATTTTTTACCACTTTGTCTCTTCTTCTTTGCTCTTTGCCTTTTAGACAGACCAGTGCTCTTTTGTCTTCTTTGATGAATTAGAATCATAACCTTTTTTTGTGGAATGGTTGGTGTATAATGAATAATAAGGATAGAGGTGATCCGAGAGACTCGAGTCAATCAGCACAACTCATGTCATCACTTTCAGGGACTAGAGAGTCCCTATGCCCCGTTTGGGTGGTGGTAAGGGTGGGGGAGGGTCGGCTAGGTCAGAGCCTGGGGTGATCTTGGGGGGGTCGGGAGGGTGCAAACAAAGTCAGAAAATCTAATAAGTTGCTTGATTTGTTCAACTTTCTTATTTTTTGCTTTCGATTCCTTATTAAACTAAACTTCTTGTTGCATAAACTGAATCTGTTTAATTTCTGAGATTGTAATAAGGAGATGGAGGTCGATGGTGAGGGAAATATAGATAAATGGTCAGAGAAATATGAATATTATGAAAATACTCGATTTAACCTTCAAATAAGATGGAGAAATTACGAATATGCTCTTGGAATATATGTGGTTTAAATAATAATAAAAAAAGAGGGATTGCTGCGCATATTATTCAAACTATGAAGATCGATATCCTTTGTATCCAAGAATCATATATTATGTGGAGTGATACACAGCTGTACAATGAACTAGGAATGAATTTAATAACCTGTACACGGCAGGGAACAACTACAAAAGGAGTGGCAATCTTGATAAGGTGAGGTCTAGGATATTCTAAACATTGTAAGGCTGATCAATATGGCAGGTGGGCAATAGTGGAGTTAAGTATTAATAATAGATTATGGACAATTTGCTCAATATACGCTCCAAATGTAGACGATCCAGAGGTGCTAAATTTCCTAAATTTTGAACTTGCCTCCTGGTCATCCTCTCTAATTATTTGTGGAGATTTAAATCTCCATATTGATGATAATATGAATATATGTGGCATATCTACTTATCAAGGTGGCAATAAAAAACCATATAATGCAATTCGTTCTCTGCTACTAGATCATGGCTTATCTGATGTAGCTTATGAAAAAAATCCTACAAGCCCAGGGTTCACATTTTTTTCATTTCCTCATAAAAAATGTGTACGCTTGGATTATTTCTTTATCAAACCTGCATTAATTAAAGATGTTTCATTTGAATTATATCCACGTAGTATTTCGGATCATAATCCAATAATGATTGAAATTAAAACAGATATGCTCTCCACTTCTCAACTTAGAACCTGGACATTCGAATTGAAATTATTAGTAGACTCTGAATACTTGGAACTTATGTCAAAATGGATAAAATAATTTTTCGAAATTAATAGAGGAACAGCACAAGTCAAGAATGTCTGGGATGCTTTTAAGGCAGGGATACGTGGTGAATCATTGTCTTAAGTTATTAAGAAACAAAAGATCAATCGGCAAAAAATTGAAGTAAATTATAAGAACGTTATGGATTGGGAGAAGAAACTGATACCAGCAATAGCTCTGTCACAGGATATAAGGGATATTGAAAATATTCTAGCTATTCATGTCACGATTATATGAAATGTTTGCAACTAAACTAGCGGAACAGATGGCAATCTTTCGCACTCAGATATATGAATTAGGTGAGAACTCAGGTTGGATACTGGCCAGAAAAATTAGACAAAGAGAGGTTTATAATTCCATAAATTCTTTATGCGATGAGACAGGACAGCTACATAATAAATCTGAATCAGTCCTGGAAATTTTCTGTCGATTTTATGCTAAACTATATCAATATGACTCTCTATCCTATTCACATTTAGGTAGGTTTCACCTTTTTTCACTGTGATATAGAGTTTCACTTGTGTCATATTGGCGCTCTTTTGTTGATAATAGGTATCTCTATCCTATTCGACAGATCTCCTCATGAATTTTGGGAGAACACTTCATTCTGCTTGTCTTTCTGATGCTCAAAAATTGGCTTTGGAATCTGACATTTCATGTCAGATTCCATCTATCATTGGCGTTAGGGACAGCAGTGGGTCCTGATGGCATTCCGCTGGAATTCTATAAAATATTTAGGAATGTCATAAAACAAGATATTCTGATTACTTTCCTCGAGGCACAGAGAGGGAATCCACCAATCTCTTGGAGCGAATCCATAATTATTACATTTCCCAATAACGATAAAGATCCCCAAAATCCGGCATCATATAGGCCAATTTCCTTAATAAATGCTGATAGCAAAGTATACTCAAAAATTTTAGCTTACAGAATCTCACAAATTATACCTACAATTGTGTCACGCTGCAGCATGGTTTTATCCCGAATAGAGATACATCAGACCATATTCGGAGAATCATCGAGCTGATGTATTGGGCAGAAGGTACCAATACACCAATCGGAATCGCCCTATTGGATGCTGAAAAAGCATTCGATAGGGTGGCCTGGCCCTATCTTTGGGACCTACTTTATATGAAGGGATTTGGCCCAGGTATAATTGTAGCTTTGAAGGCTCTTTATCAAAATCCGACTTCTCGCGTTAAACTGGGCACTAATAAATCTCCTTTTTTCTCCATTCAGCGTGGAACACGCCAGGGCTGCCCATCCTCTCCACTTCTTTTTGCCATCTATATTGACACTTTTCTTAATAAACTAAACCAGGATGACGAGATAAATCCAGTAGAGGTAGCAGGAGTTAGTTGCAGAGCATTGGCATATGCAGACGACGTGGTAGTTGTCACTAAGGACATAGCGAAGGCTTTTACTAGGATTGAGGAATTGGCAGTAGAATTTGGGTCCTTCTCAGGATATAAACTAAATCTCTCAAAAACACAAATACTCTTCGTTGGTCAAAATCCTCCACCCTGAATCAATATAGTTACTGAAGCGACATATTTAGGTATCAAGTTAACCACTCCAATTATTAATATTCCTAAAATAAATTATAACCCAGTACTAAAAAAAGCCAACTCGACATTAGAACGTATTGACCATTTACACTTATCATTATACAGGAGGAATAATATCTTAAAAATGCTAATCTTGCCAAAATGTATATATCTATTTAGAACAGTGCCACTCGAATTTCCGATAGACTTCTTTAAACCAACGGAAAAAATTATAGAGAGATTTTTATGGGGCTCTAAGGGTAATCGTAGAGCCTACAATAAAATGATCCTACCAAAGACAAGAGGAGGATGGGCTACACCACATCTTTTGTTTTATTATTTGGCGGCGGTACTACAATACATATCCCCTTTAATTATTGGCAATAAAGCCCCAATATCATTTGCACACACTCCATCGATTTATGAATTTGCTTTAGGTACCAAAGCTAGAGGGCACTTTCTAAGAATATTAGAACCTAGTTATTACAAAAAAATTAAATTTAAGATTGTAACGGCAGCATATAAAACATAGAAAATTATCAGAAAACTCGTTGGGATTCCAAAGTTATTGAGGTACACTCCATTAAATTCATCCAATGTTTTCCTCCCATATTTAGGGATGCTACTATGAATAAATCGCAAATTATGGTATTATTTATTTGGGTGATTTATGGACAGAGAATCGCATATCTTCATTTGCTGAACTTCAAACTAAATTTAACCTTACGAGATTTGACTACTTTAAATATCTGCAGATATATAGTTTTTTTAAATCAACATTATATCGAGATCGACAATACCTACAAAAGATCTCACTGATTGAGAGTCTCTTCTCAAAAAGGAAAATTGGTTATTTTTATGATATACTTATGACTTTTCTTCCGGATGATTTACCAATGATTCAACAACAATGGGAAGTGAAACTGGGGAAAAGTGTATTGTTAGAAGAATCAATTGAGTTAGCTAATTCTATTTTATTTACTGGTAGATCACGTACACAACATTATATGATATTGTTTGATTTGTTCTATACTCCAGCTAAGGTAATGAAATGGGGTGCCACAGCTGGCATTTCTTGCAATCGGTGTTCCTTGATTGGAGCAGACACTATTCATATGTTTTCTTCTTGCACCAAACTCACAATATTACTTTCGGAAATGCAGAAATTTACTCAGATTATATTAGGATACACATTAACTTTAAATCTGGAACTGTTATTATTTGGACTTTCAACTGACACTGTAGGAAAAGAACACCAGTCTTTGATCTTTATTATGATGGCTGTATATCGAGCATGTATTACACAAGATTGGATCAGTGCAGATCCAACTACCTTTTCTATATGGAGATCTTGATTGTTGGCCAAATTCAATCTCGAATCTGCTATCTATGCAACAAAAGGATGGAAAAAGAAACAAATGGGAAGAAAAATTTGGGCGCCAATGCATCAATGGATTCAAGGAGAAATAAATGGACAAATTTAAAACACTACTTATCCATTTAATGCAATTATTATTTCCTATAATGTAAAATGGTTTCAAAACGTTTCCTTTTCTTTCTTTTTTTTCTTTTTTTTTCTTTACTCTATAAATTGAATCTGATCTTTAATGTTGGTTATAACGAACATCTCATAGCAAAAAATGTTAAATTCTTATATTTTTTTCATGCTGTTTATCTGACTTGTTTGCAATAAAATTAAAAGTTATAAATAAAAATAAAAAAACATGCAATCAACCGATTTTAAAGGGAGTACGGAGTCAGACCCCGAAAATGCACACCAAAACGTTCTTAACAGAATTGGAAACTACTTGTCCCATGGTCCTGTGTGTTAAAACTACAAATCCCGTGACTCTCCATCACGCCGGCTTTTTTCCACAATGAAAAACCGCAAGTAATCGGCAAACGGTACAGACACGGAGACGAATGCGCCCGAGGAAAAGATAGAAAAACGGCGACTTGACTAATGAGAAGGTACGTTTGCACGCTATCCACTGCAGACCAAACACGTCCCTGCAGACTTCCATTCCCGCATTAAAACCAAAACCGTCTGACTCCTTGCTTTAATCCCAACAGAACGTCGAACTGAGAAGCAGCTGAATTACTCAGAAGTTAGCTACGACAAGTCTTGAGTAAGTCCTCAATTCCCTTTTTCAACTAAGCCAGCAAAGCACATTCCTAGAACCCAAGTTCCTAGTCTTGTTTTTATCCAATTACAGGAATCCAAGACCTCGATCAGCTTTTCACAAATATATTCACAACACCTTTGAACTCCCAAGCGACAAGTAAGCTTAATACAACCGGTATAAATGGGTGAATGTGAGTTTTTCTCGGATTAGGACTATGATGCATGGAGTGTTAAAACCCAGGTTATGTTTTTTGTTGTAGAATCCTGCGACCGGGTTGTTTCACAAGTACAGACAGGTAAGAGAGACTCCTGACATATAGACAGGGGAGGTAGGCTGTCAAGAGGATTGAGACTAATTAGGTTGTTATTTCCTTTCCCCACAGCTTGTCTTTATGGTCCTGATTAGAACTCCAAAAATCAGTTAGAGTTCGAAACGCGTAGACCAATCTTCCAGCCATAAGATAGTCTGACCTCAAGTTTAAAAGATTCAAATTTAAAAATGTATTATTTGATTCTATTTTCTATGGCTTTGTAAAAAGAATGATGTAAAATTTTTCTGATCTTTGTAAATATATGGTGTGTTTTTTGTGGTGAATGTATGGAGTGGGAGTGACTGGGAGTGAAACAGATCTAGAGTTGGAGTGCCTGTGAATGTATAGTACATTGATGTAAATTGTATATTATATGTTTATTTTTATTGTTGCAATTTTGAAAAAAAATGAAAAAGGAACAAAAACTGAATGAAAAATGTGATTTTGAATTAATAAGAATCTCAATTCGATTATCTCAGACGGAAACAGTAGTCTACCTCACTTTTTGTTTTGTGTCATTTACTGGATGTCCATTAAGACAAAATAGAATTCACAGTACTGGCAATTATTTTGTTATTTAGTTTGTTCAGGCTTTGCCTTAGTGTTGCGAGCCTAAACCCAGTGGTGTTGTTTTTTTATTTTAAGCACGTGAGCAGCAGTCCTCACGCCAACCATATTTATATAGCTAAACATAGCCCATTGCACGTCCACAGCAGTGCGACGCGAACCGCCATCAAAAAGCAGTCGGCACCACAACAGTATGAGCCAATGGAGACCCACTGCCGCGCGGAATGACGTCCCATCCGTTGTACAAATCAGGATCCCCCAAACAGCCAGTTGCACCGCAGCCAAGAAACCACCCAACCAGAGACGGTGAAAGCATGAATGCTGAGCGCAAAACCAGAGTCCCGATCTACACTACCCGGTCCGGACCGCAAAAGATCCAGCTCTACACGTCTTGCCTGTGCTGTACTTGATACACTACTAGCAACTCATGCACCATCACGGATGCCGCCGCAGGTATGCAATAAGACAACTCCGCACACAACAACAACACAAAATACCTGGGCAGAAACCCATGTTCCTGACACACAAGACACCCTGGTGGGGGCAGTAATATATCCACAAGTGCACCCTCACATTGCCTACCTGCCTACAAATCACCCCTCCGCATCCAGGTCAACCACCCACCACGATATTGATGCAATGTCCCGGTCACGTCACCGCAGAGGTGAAGACGCGGGAAAACATGTGCACAATGCAGAAAGCAGAGCCAGCACCAGGCATGGCAGTGCACAAAGAACAAATGGTCACACCTCAACCTTTCACACACCAGGCCCCCACCCAAACATAAAGGGACATGCAGTGTGCCCCCATGCACCTCCATGCACAATTACCAGCCAGATGATCCCACAGCCTGCAACACACACCAAACAACCAGGGACACAGTCTCAGCAGGTGGGGGTGCAGATTAACACACAGCACAGAGCCTCAGGGCCAGGGCAACCCACACACCACACCCACACTACACACATGGCCAGAAAACAGAATATGAGCAACCATCCAACTGGACACACAGTCTGGCAAGTCACACACACATACCCCACACTGGTGCACAGCCACACAATCAGACCAGATGTCAACAGCAATGGAGGACAACAAATAGGCTAGCTAAAGCAAGGTGCACACAAATAGAAGGCCAAGGGAACAACTACTAAGCATGTGTACATCATATGCAAGAGAAGGAAAATACAACAACACCCTGAGCACATCAAATCACACTTGGCTGGCACAGAGAGCGAAATCAAACCACAGTTGCCTCTGTGCAATAACTCAGGCAGACAGCAAGGCAAACCATGTATAGGCACAGGGATGAAAGGAAGTCACTGAAGTCAAACAGTGAGCAGCCACACATTTGCATCTAACTACTTGACAGGTGTATGTCAGCAGCTCAACACACAGGGCCCATGGACACATTCCATGACTGTCAAACATAAGTAGGATCCTTCAAACATACCCCCAACCTCAAACCTGCAGCACACAACACCTGTGTCACACACACAGAATGGTGCCAATTATGTCCAGTCATTACACTGTCAAACAATCACACTCCCTGTGGGGCATACACAAACATCACACACACAATCAGGGATGCCTGAACCAATGCTGCCACAAAAACAAAAGCCAAACACAAACCACACAAACAACATACACAGAAGGACAACAAGGCCAGCCCTGTGCAGTAAAACAGTTGAAAGGCAATGGGAGCGCAGACAGACCAGGTGTACACAACATCATCACCCAGGAACAATGCACAGACAACATGCCCCAACACAGACAAGAAGTTCATCATCTCAAAACAATCATTGACACAAACTGGGACCAATGGCCTACAATGAAACACAGACTGACACCACACCACCCATCAAGTCAACATGGTGTCATAGTGTACCACAAGCATGCACATGCACAATCCTGACAATTGACAGGTCACATATGAGATGAGAAACGCATAAGGATGCACCCAAGACACGCCATGAACAAGATTAGCCCTATGTGCATGTGACAGACACACAAGTAATGGACACCGCACTGGCAACACACATCTGAATGAATCACAACCCACTAACAAAACATACACACTGACATGAAAAGAGAACATCACAGACAGAGCATATGTTAGCTGCAAGTGACAACACAGCCAAAAACATTGCACACATCCACATCAAACACACAACAGATGCACATGCTAATACTTTACATTGCAAACACAGCAGAACATCAGGGCGGCATACCAGGCATGGACAAGGCAACATATACTCACAGGACTGCATGCACGACAAGCAGTGTGCGCACACCAAACATACCAGTTCCACAGAGACATGAGTCAAACACCATGAACCCCCACAGCACTAAGCAGCACAGCACACAGACAACATCACACTCAGGAAGGGAAGCATTAACTCAGCAAACACACACAGCTAATCCAACACCCACAGATGCACAAGTCTGGGACACCCAGGTGAAAGCAACATGACCAGAGGACTGTGCAGCACTAACAGTTGAACTGCATAGGAGCAGCCATGGCTGCAAAACAAGATATGAAAATCGCATACAACCAATTGGGAAACTGTCCTGAGTGACACATTGGTCCTGTGCACAGAACAGCACCACAAAGTATAGTGTAACAAATGAAGGAATGGGTATGCACACACACTGGCAACCCAAGGGCACTGCTGATGTGAGACTGCAGTAGTGTGTAAGTCAGTAGTGGACAGGTCAGGAGTGCACCACACAAAAATAGATGGAGTGCACACTCACAATGGGTAGTCATCAGAGGCATAGATAGGGAATGGTATCACTCCACACCCCACGTGCAATAATGGAGCCAAAAAAGCCCCAAGTGACAGCAATGCATGAAAAAGCACACCCACAATGTCAGTGTTGCTGAGCATGGCTGCACAGTGAGTACAAACAGTATCAAGACACGTGGCTGAATAACAAAACAGAACACGGACTTGCCAGTCATACACTCTGCTTACTCACAATTGCCACCAAAAACAAGTAGGTATCCCCCAGAAGTGCAAGAATATACCAACACACTGCACAGTGCACAACCTACAAATCCCACATGTGCACACAAACACAGGGCTGACCAATTCAAATAACAGGCACCCAACTCCTGGACTACACATGTGTGCAGTTACATTTCAGGGGCATACACGCATCAACATCACTGACAAAGCCACCCCATTCAGACTGCACACTTCTTGACCACCTAAGTGCACACAGAATTTCACCCATGTGACTAGGATGACTGGCCACCATAAGATGAGCATACAGCAATAATGGTGGTCACATATCAAGAAATATCACACATACATGATGACACTGGCCAGCCACCCTGCAATCCTGTGGATAGAATTCCACTTCATGCTGGCAGTTCATACAAACGTGACATGTGTACAATATAGCGAACATGACCAAATAGTGAATATGATAACAGTAGTTCATCACAAACCAACAGCATTGCAGCCCCAAGCCCCAGAGTCAAGAAGAACTGAAGTGCCCGTCACCGCTGCAAAACCCTGCAAAATGAAACAGGCCAGTGGCAATGTTGAAATGGCATATACAGCATGTGTCACAGTAAACCATGACAACACAGAACACCCTTTATTTAGCAAGGACACTGACAAGGCAGACACCAAGAGTAACTGCCATTATTCACATATCACAAAAATAGGCATAAAAAGTAGACACGAGCAAGGCCAGTGGCCAGTACAAAGTGAAGAGTAGTTACATGAGGTCCTGCTTAGGGAAGGGGTAAACAGCAGTGAACACAAGGCCAGTAGCCAGTCCAAGGTGCAGTGTAAGTACATGAGAAGCTGCACAGGGAAGGGTCAAACATCAGCAAACACAAGGCAAGTAGCCAATCCAAGGTGCAGAGCGGTTACTTGAGATCCTGCACAGAGTAGGGGTAAACAACAGTGAACATCAAGGCCAGTGGCCAGTACAAAGTGCAGAGTAGTTACAAGAGATCCTACACAGGGAAGGGGCACACTTCAGTGAACACAAGGCCAGTAGACAGTCCAGGGTGCAGAGTAAGTACATGAGATCCTGCAAAGGGAAGGGGCACACATCAGTGAACACAAGGCCAGTTGCCAGTCCAGGGTGCAGAGTAAGTACATGAGATCCTGCACAGGGAATGGGCACACATCAGTGAACACAAGGCCAGTAGCCAATCCAGGATGCGGAGTAAGTACATGATATCCTGCACAGGGAAGGGGCACACATCAGTGAACAAAGGCCAGTAGCTAGTCCAAGGTGCAAAGCAGTTACATGAGATCCTGTACAAGGAAGGGGTAAACAGCAGTGAACATCAAGGCCAGTGACCAGTAAAAAGTGCAGAGCAGATACATGAGATCCAGCAAAGGGAAGGGGTAAACAGCAGTGAACACAAAGACAGTAGCCAATCCAAGTGGCAGATTAGGTACAGAGATCCTGCACAGGGAAGGGGCACACATCCGTGAACACAAGGCCACAAGGCCAGTAGCCAGTCCAGAGTGCAGAGTAAGTGCATGTGATCCTGCACAGGGAAGGGGCACACATCAGTGAACACAAGGCCAGTAGCCAGTCCAGTGTGCAGAGTAAGTACATGAGATCCTGGACAGGGAAGGGATGATACTGTATCCTGCCATGGTCAGCAACACAGTCAGGGGGGTTACAATGGGCAGTCCAGGCACCGCTGTGGGAGAGGCAGGGGTGTGAGGGGGACTTCCACTCAGACTTGGCTGTTAGTTGAACTGGGATGTGGCTGAGTGTTGGGGCCAGTTGGAGGACTGGACCGGGGAGAGAAAGGCCTAGCTGAGGTAGAGGTATCAGTGGCAATGGAAGCAGGAGGGCTTCTTGGACAGGGTGGTGTGGTGGCAGGTGGAGGTGGAGTCATGCTGCTCTAAGTTACAGTGTGGGTGGTAGATTGTGGACGGGTTACCTTCTACTTCTTGGGGATGAAATGGCTACCCAGTTTTGCTAGGAGTGGTGAGGGATGTATGACGTTACAATGCATACTTTTACAACGCCTACCTTTACAACGCATTTTTTACACTGCAACATCCATTACAACCCATACCATTACAACAAATTCTTTGAAACTACTTTTACAACGCATTCCACTACAACACATACTACATTTACAACGCATACCATTATAACGCATAACATTACATTGCATGTAAGGTAAGTATTGGATAGTGTAGGGGTAAAAATTACTATTCTAACTTCAGGGGGTGCAACAGTAGAGTAAGTGTTGGATAGTGTAGGGTTTACAATTACTATTCTAACTCCATGGGGTGCAACAGTAGGGTAAGTGTTGGATAGTGCAGGGGTGAAAATTACTATTCTAACTCCAGGGGGTGCAACAGTAGGGTAAGTGTTGGATAGTGTAAGGGTACTATGTGTTGTGATGCTATGCGTTGGAATGGTATGCGTTGTAATGACTGCGTTGTAATGGCATGCGTTGTAGTGGTGTGCGTTGTAGTGTCATGCGTTGTAATGGTTGGGTTGTACATGCATGCGTTGTAATGGATGTTGCGTTGTAAAAGTTTTGTTGTAATGGTAGTGCGTTGCAAAAGTTGCGTTGTAAAGGTTGTTTCTCAGTGGTGAGTGGTGCATAGGCAACAGGCACACTCTCCACCAAAGCTGCAACAGGTGCAGCCAGTGGCCTTCCCTCTGGGGACATGCTGGATCCAGGTGTGCGTTTGGCCTGTCCTTGCCTCTGCCCCTCCATCTCCTGTTTTCCAGGTGTACCCCCTAAAGTGCCCTCCTTCACAGGGCTGCTTCACAGGGCTCTGGATGGGGGCAACAGGTGCAGCCAGTGGCCCTCCCTCTGGGGACATGCTGGATCCAGCGGTGCGCTTGGCCTGGCCTTGCCTCTGCCCTCCATCCCTTGCTTACCAGGTGTACCCCCTAAAGTGCCCTCCTTCACGGGCTACTTTACAGGGCTCTGGATGGGAGTTGATGTTGAGGATGAATCTCCCATGGAGCTCTTTTCATGTATACTCTTAGCAGGTACCAGCTTCTCATCGGACACTGCAAGTATCTGCTTGTCTTTGCAAGATGCTTCATGGACAGGGGAGTCCTTGGCTGGGGATGCCTCTGAGGCATGTGACCCTGAGACCTGTTTCTTGGCTTTATGGCCCTGGGTGTCGCCTGAAGGGCCTTTGCCTTTGCACTCTGGGGTGGCTTTAGATTTTTCTTGGGGATGGTGTCTGCGCCCTGAACCGCTTGGGCTGCTGCTGTTGTGTGCTGCATGTGCTGTATCTTGCCTTTGAAGTCTGTGATGTCTGGTCATTGTCGTCAGGTGTAGCTACTGGCCGGGGGTAGCCATAGGGCCAGGAGCTGGACTCCGCGATTGTGGCAGTTGAATGGCTGCCATCACTGAAGACGACAAAGACTGGACAGTCCAGTGTAGCCCACCCACGTCTCAATGAATGCCCTCTATGAAAGCAACAACCTGTGCCAATTTTTTGTCGCGGTCTAGGAAGGCATTGATTAGAGTTGTCTTGCCCACACACAGCTGGCGCAAAAGTTCCACAGACTAAGCACAGATGGCAGCAGGAGGGACAGGGGCAGGGGTAGCAGTGCTTGGGGTGAAGGACACTCTTCCCTTCTTACTGGTGCGAACACGGCAGCAATAGTGGAAGTAGGTGGGAGGGTGGTCACTGGACACTGTGTTGTGGAAGAGGAGGCAGAGTCCCCGCTCCCAGTGACCACCAACATAGATGCATCACCACTGGCATCAGATAACGTTGAGGTTGGTGTCTCTGGCTGTGATTCCTCAAGCAGATTACTGTCCTCCTCTGAGGCGCTGGTCATAACTGGGTCACTCTGCTCATGTGTAGCAGTCATGTTTGATGCCTCACCACTGGTGTCCATCCCCTGTCCTTCTGTGCCCACGGGAGATGTTGCAAGAGATAGATACATAGGGTCAGTTCAGTGGCATCAACACAAACATCATGTGCAAGCAATGCTCTAAACAAGATGATGATGTCCCTATGTTGCACACCACGCTGTGCAGTAACAATGTGCAAAGTGAATAAAAAATTCGATTTTGCGTGTCATCATTCAAACGTGGCACACGTGAGCCATGTGATGACCACACAGCCAGATAGCCTGACATTGGCTCCATTAAACCAGATGCACAAATACCTCTGAGCACACCTAGAGTACTGAGCGGGGCAACAATTCACCCCAAATATGCTGCCATTCTCACATCTGGATGGAGCTCAAGTGGACAACAAAGACACAGACTCCTACATAACAGTTAACAATGGCCATGAGATTATACCTCCTCCCGGTCTACTTTGGGGCTCAACTACAGTTGCACATTGGTGTCAGATGTCTAGTCCTCACAAATCTGCTGTAAGGCAATCCACACATTGAGAAACACACACTCAGATGATGCACACTGCCGTTCTCTTCCATGGGATGTCCCTGACTAACCCAATGCAGACAATGCCAGAAGGCCAGGACTCAGAATGCAATGTCAAGAGCCATTACTCCAATGACATGAGAAAGTACACATAGGACAAATGCATGACAGCTGCACACAACACAGAGGCCACCCACTTACAAGCCACTGCAGCACACAACCAACATCACAAAGAGAAGCACTGGCCCAGGCTTGGAACACATGCAGCCTCTCACAACCAAAGTCACCCTTCCCAGAATATTCACCCCATCGTGGTGCTGATGCTCCTTCAAATGTGCATCCAGCTGAGGCTGTGTCACAGCTAAGATGCAGGCCATTAGTGGTAACATGCTCTGGCGCGCAAACCTGCCAGTCCGAGGGAGCAGCCCCAGCTTCATCTTGGCCACGTTCATGCTCAGTAGGCAGATGTCATCCTACCTCTTGTGACTATGTGTGCGTCATTGGTTAGAGACACCCAGAGCCCGCACCTTGCTTGCACTGGCCCTCCACATGACCTTACGCTGGTGGACTATGAGCTGCAGGCATGGGAGACAAGAGGGGGAAAAATCTGTGACAGTGTTCTGTACCACTATTTCTCAGTACAGGTGCATGATACTAACTCAGCTCAACTTCACAGACATGTCAAGCTGAGACAATACTGCATCTCATATGGCACATTTGCATGGAAGAATTATAGGAAAATGCATGCAGGCATGAGTGTGGAATCAGTACCTGGCCCTCTCTGGCACATGCAGGATGCCAGCACAGAAAGTCAGGTGTAGGCTGCCTACATCTACTATCCAGTCTGAGGGGGAGCAAGAAATACATCACATTTCAATATATGTTTAGGGGCCGACTCCCTGAGTCCAACACTGTGCAGCCAACAATGTCCTATACCTGTGAATGGCTCACTGTGTCATGGAGGTCACATTGAGGGACATTACATTACATGGGGATTTATAGAGCGCGACATACACCAACAGGTTCCTTGGCGCTAAGAAGTGAGTGAAGAGTACAGTGCTATGCCAGAGACAGCTAATTATAGGCCATGGTAAAGAGCCAAGTTTTCAACACCTTCCTGAAACACAGGTAGTCTTCTTCACACCTGAGATGAGCAGGAAAGGAGTTCCAGATCTTGGGACCCAGGAAAGAGAACCTGGTCCCACCAAGGCTTTCGCGACATGATCTTACAATCCTACAGCCTACTCACAAGGCCTGTCGTGTGCACTCTACAGGGCTGAGATGGCTCTTTGATGGAGGGTCCAGCAAATCACACACATGTTACACTCTGTACATTCAGTGATGTGTCCTAGTCAGATTGTGCAGTGACTGAGCATGCCCTGTGGGATCACACTGAGGTCTAACGTGGGGCATCAGAAATGTCACATGAAGGGACAATATGAGAGCCAACACATTGCCTACACATGCCACTCAGTACGCATTCTGGTGAAAATGGAAGGGGCTGTGCACAAAAGTACGACAATCTGCTGCGTCATAGGTAAATGACCCCCAGGAGTGTCACCCTCTGGTATTAAAGTCCTGAGCATACTGCTGAGCCATGGCTGATGCAAATTTTTAGTCAGACACAATTCCACCACTACCCTCTGGACATAAACCCCTGCTAAGGCCACAGATGAGCCTCTGAATTAGGCCTGTGTGGTAAATTCTGTTCCGTTCGCGGAATTTGTGGAATTTGGGTAATTTTGCGTTCTGTGGAGAATGCGAAGTTGCCCAAAATCCTTTGTTCCGTGACTTAGCAAATTTTGTGCTTGTTCGCGTTCTCAAATGCGTGTTCGCGCAATATTTCCCCCCGAGCATGCAAACAGCGATTGCGAACAGTAAAAAACATCTCTATCAAGCAATTCTGCGTGTTCGCAGAATTTCTGCGTGTTCGCAGAGATTTTTTACCGTTTCGCGGAGATTTGCATAAGGCGATTGGCAAATTCTGCCCACTCCTACTCTGAATGACATCAGGGATCCCTACATCCATACACACCAGCAATTACTATCCTGACTCCAGGATTACTAACTTGCTGCATCACTGTGTGGCTGACTAGACAATACATGTCCCTCCAATCTTGATGTGCAGGCAGGAAAATGTGTGAAGTAGACTATACACCCCTTTCCCCTGGGGATAGCATGCTAGGCTGTGCATGACACAACCCCACACCCTCAGGCACATACTACAGCAGATGAACATCATGTGTGCCCCCTGTACTCTCATTTACACTCTGAAGCACTTACCACGACATTTGGAGCACCATATAGCCTCCGATACTGTGTGAGCACCTCGTCCACAAGGACTTTCAGCTCCTCAGTGGTTAAGGTACTGGCCCGGATCTTCTCAGTCCTCGCCATCACCGTGTCCAGGAGACAGGAGCAGCAGCAGCAGCAATTGGTGATGAGGGTGGCAGAAAGCAGGCTCTGGAGACGGGAGCAGCAGCAGTTGGTGGTGAGGGGTGGCAGACAGCAGGCTATGGAGACAGGCGCAGCAGCAGCAGTTGGTGGTGAGGGGTGGCAGGTAGCAGGCAGCAGGCAGCAGGCAGCAGGCTCTGGATGCAGCAGCAGGAACAGTTGGTGGTGAGGGGTGGCAGACAGCAGGCTATGGAGACAGGCGCAGCAGCAGCAGTTGGTGGTGAGGGGTGGCAGGCAGCAGGCACTGGAGACTGGAGCAGCAGCAGCAGCAATTGGTGGTGAGGGGTGACAGGCAGAAGGCTCTGGAAGCTGTGTAAATGTGAAGCTCTCTCCCACACATATATAGCATCCTGGGGCAGCTACAGTGGTTCTAAGCTGCTACAATTGGTTTTCAGTTCAGCCTTTTTCAAATGCATCCAATGACCAGCTGCGCGGTGATGGAGCACGCCTACCGAGATTTTCAAATTTGCTTTAGTCTTCTGCGATAGCGGTTTTTGGCTGTAAGGGCATGGTCTATGGCGGTGACACATCGCACTGGCCAGGCATCGCTATCGCGGTTGTGCATTTTTTAATTGCTTCCAATGACCGGATATGCGGTGGTGGAGCACACCTACCGCGATTTTCAAAATTGCATTAGTCCACCGCAATTGCGGTTCCCATTGGCTGTAAGGGCATGGGCCATGGTGATGACACACCACAGTGGCCAGGCGGTTGCAACCACGACTTTTGTGCCATTCATTACTCTGGATGAACAGGATTTGGGTAGCAGTGCATGCCAACCGCCATTTGACCATACTCACATCACTATCACTCCCGCAATTGTGTATTGGGCATTGGCTGTGACACACCGCAGTGGCCAGGTGGTTGCTACCACGATTTGTGTGCCACACATTGCTATGGATGACCAGGATTTGGGTGGCCGTATATGCCAACCACCATTTGATCATACTCACATCACTATCACTACCGCAGTTGTGTATTGGGCATTGGCTGGGACACACCGCAGAGGCAAGGCGGTCACTACCACGATTTGTGTGCCATATATTGCTATAGATGACTGGGATTTGGGTGGTGATGCATGCCAACCACCATTTGATCATACGCACATCACTATCACTACCGAGATTGTGAATTGGGAATTGGCTGTGACACACCGCAGTGGCTGGGCGGTCGCTACCAGAATTTGTGTACCATACCTTGCTATGCATGACCGGGATTCGGGTGACGGTGCATGCCAACATCCATTTGACCATACACACATCACTATCACTACTGCAAAATAGTATTGGGCATTGGCTGTGACACACCGCAGTGGCCAGGCAGTCACTACCGGGATTTGTGTGCCATACATTGCTATAGATGACCGGGATTCTGGTGGTGGTGCATGTCAACCGCCATTTGACCATACTTACATCACTATCACTACCCCGATTGTGTATTGGGCATTGGATGGGACACATCACAGTGGCCAGGCGGTTTCTACCTCAATTTGTGTGCCATACATTTGAGCCAGTGACCGAGATTTGGGTGAAAGATCACCTTGACAGCACCTATGGACACATTAGGCAGTGTGTATGGCCAATGGCCAAGTCTCAACAGTGCACATTGGACACATGATTCATGGCACAAGATTGTGCACTCAATGACTATGTAACCTTAACCCTACTGCTGAGTACACATGCCATGTTGTTGAATATGATTAGTAACATTGGCATTTAGTCCCTCATGTCACCTGTGATTTTGCTGGGCATGTACACAGAACAGTGTAGTGATGGACTCCCCAGTGGCTACACATGTCAATGTGTGAGAGTCCTGAGCAACTCCAAGTGATGAATGTCTGACTTCACAATGTGCAGATATGACTGTCTACTTTTCTTGGATCATGCATATACTTGTCAATCTATGCACAGTTTTGGGGCATTGTGTGGTGATGTATGTCCTGTGTGACTTATGCAAGAAGGTGTGGGAGGTACAGTAGCTGGGTAGGAGACAGTAGTGTGGCAGTTTCCAGCATATGCTTTTCTTACTACTCTCAGGGCTGCCCATGCAAGATGTGGCCATGTACTTTTGTGCATTCGCATATTTGGATGCTGTTTGTGAGGTGTTAGCTGTGTGAAATGTGGACAGGTGTAAGGATGGTGTAGCTAAGTGTGTCCCTCTTATAAGTTTCCCTAAGCTTAACTGTGGTTCTAGTCATTGTTAGGGTTGTTTCTGTCAGATTGTAAGTTGTTGAACATATCTCTTGGTGGATTGCTTTGACATGTGTCCACTTTCATCTCACCTAGGAGGTGACCAAATGTGCATCTTCCCTTCACAGTGCTGGCAGATATGGAGGATGAGGAGGTCATACGAAATTCTGTCTGGATCGAGATACTCTCCAAGACCTATGTGCTATTTTGGAGCCCCACCTGCAGTCTTGCAGGCATATCCAGGTGCTATTACACCAAAGTCTAAGCTGATGGCGGCCCTGCATTTTTTGCTTCTGGATCTTTCCAGTACACGGTGTCCAGCGCAGGTGGGATGTCAAACACCTATGTTCAGTATGGTGCTACGTGATGTCCTGTCCACTTTGATGATCCACAAGGGCAGATGTATCCATGTCCCCAGGAGGCATGAATTGGCGGCTGTGAAGGGAGATTTCTATTTATTTATTTATTTATTAATGATATTTATAAAGCGTGAACAAAGGCCCATCGGCGTCTCCGCGCACTTGGCCACATCCCCAATGTTGTTGGTGCTATTGACTGCACACATGATGGCCTGGTTGCACCACCGGCACGTGAGTACATCTACAGGAATAGGAAGCATTGTAATGTGTGCATATTGGAGTACCTTGATGACAAGTGGTGTGTGATGGCTGTTATGCCAAACCTGACTAGTGAACAATGTTGTGTTTTGCTAGGTACATTCAGCCTCTCCTCGCCTACATACATTCCATTCTCCAGGTACATTGTAATCATGGTGAAGACTGCACATCCTGGAATAAACATGGAGCAGACACAACGACATGTGTATGTAAGGAGTGTTAATTTGCAATGGGGACATGCGACGGGGTATATATTTACAATAAGGTGACTGGTGAGGCAGTCAGTTGTCAGTGATGGTACATGAGACAATCGAGGTGGTAAACCAATCCAGCAGAAATGCCATTCACAAAGCAGTGTGTGGAAGAACAGTTAAAGAAGTCATTGCAAGTAGTGAAGAGGGTTGCCTTCATGGCTGGCTCCGTGACTGGCATTTGGCAGGTGCTTTGCCACAGGATCCTCCCTGGTTTTTCTTCTGACAACCCCTTGATCATTTGGCAGTAGGGACCTCTGCTGTGGGGCTAGTGGGGTCTGAGGACTCCCCCCTCTCTGTAGCCACAGGGGAGGATGACAAACTGTCATCCTACAGGTCACCAGAGGGAGGTGGAGGTGTTGGTTGTAGTGCAGGCCTGTCCCTCAGGACCGCCACTAGCTGGCCCAAAAGGTCCACAATTTGGCCCATGTGGGTACCCATGGACCTCAACAGCAGAAGGAGCTCGCATAAATCTTCCTCGGCACGGCCTGTTTATCACTGGTCCCGTTCATAAGCCCCAAGGGCTCTTTTGATGTTGTCCAGGGCTTTGGTCCCAGTGTCTGGTTGTCTGTGACTGACCCTTGCCCTCCCACCTGCCCTGCTGCCACAGACCTGTTGCCTCCCTACTGTTGCAGGGAGAGTGTTGCAGGCAGCACTGGTGGTGGCGATGGTGTTGGAGGCTGCACAGGCCATTACAGCAGTTGTCTGCGTAGATGTTGGTGTTGCTGCAGATGTGGTAGGGAGACAATGGGTTCCTGGGACCTGTTGCTCCCTGGCACACCAGATGGGCCGGCTGTGAGCTCCGCGTCTAAAAGTTCAAGGGAGTTCTCATCCTAGAGTCCATGTTCCAGGGGGGGCTCTGCACGTTGCTGTTTTCCTCTGCAGTCAGTGCTTGGTCAACTGTGGGACAGACGGGTAATGGTAATTGAAAAGCACCCCAAACGCTTGGTGTTAGATGCATCTTATTCACAGGTTATATAGCACACAGTTTACTAGTTATCACTTTGTTGGTCTGCACACTAGTGCCTGACAAACATTTCATCTGAGCATGCACTAGCCATTGTTGTCTCATGCATACCGTTGTCATGTAATGTGCAAATCTCAATTTGTACTACAGACCATGCTTGCTTTGCTTTGCTTTTCATATGGTCATTGATGCTCTGCCCACATGATTTGATTTGATTTGATTTGATTTAGGATTTCTAGAGCGCGTAGCTACCCTCGGGCGTCCCAGCGCTATCATGAAAGCTTGACAGTACTCCTGGAGATGGTTTATTGGGGGAACAACCAGGTTTTCAATAATCTGCGAAATGAAAGAAGATTGTTTTCTTTGCGGATGTTAAGGGGTAAACTGTTCCAAAGCTTGGACGCGTTATAAGAAAAGCGGCGACCGCCAGCACAGACTTTCCTTATTCTGGGAACGCTTGCTAGAAACAGGGAGTCCGACCTGAGCTGTCGGGATGATTTGTGAGGTTTGATGAGGGTTCTCAGTATTGGTGGACCCTTGCCTTGTAGGATTTTATGATAGATACACAAGGCTTTGAAGGAAATGCGTTTTTGGACAGGAAGCCAATCAAGAGCTTTAAGGGAGGGTCTGGCTGAGCATCCAGATTTTGTTCCAGTCAGAAGTCTTGTGGCAGCGTTCTGGGTATGTTGCAGTTATTTTATGACTGCTACAGGTGCCCCTAGGTATAGGTCGTGTCCATAGTCTAATCTAGACAAGATGAGGCCCTGAATAGGATCTTACGGGCTGCTCGCATGAGCCCAAAGCAGATGCCGGCTGTTTTCCTCGCTTGGGCTCTGAAGCTGAGGTCCTGGTCTAGCCAGAAGCCCAGGCTTTCATTTCTTGTTTTGGTATCAGAGGGGTGCCCATGCTAGCTGGCCAGGCAAGGGTTTTGGGGAGTTTGTTTGGGTTGCCCAGCAGCATGATTTCAGACTTTTCACCGTTGAGTTTGAGCCTGGAGTCGCCCATCTATACAGATATGTTGTGCAGGCAGGAGACTAGATTATCAATTAATTGATCGGCCTGGTTGATGGAGACAACTAATTGAGTGCCGTCAGTATACATGACCACTTTTATGCCGAATGGAGAGGCGATGTCATCCAGAGGGGCCATGTACACATTAAAAAGAGTGGGGCTCAGGGAGGAGCATTGAGGGACTCCACAGTTCAAGGGAAGAGATTTAGAATGGCCGTGGCTATCGGCCACTTGGAAGGTCCTGTGTTCCAAGTAGGATTTTAACCATGCCAGAGCGGTCTCCGAAATGCCCGTTTTTCAGAGGCGGTGGAGAAGGATGGTGTGGTCCACCGTGTCGAAGGCTACGCTCAAGTCCAGGAGGATCACTGCCACTGATCCTCCTGCATCTAGAATGGTCCTTGTTTCCTCAGTCACTGCTGAAGGGCGGTATCAGTCCCCTGTCCAGGTCTGAAACCTGTCTGAGAGTGTCGAAGGAGATGGTTAGACTCTAGAAATGTTGAGAGTTGTTCATTTACAATTCTCTCAGCCACTTTACAGATGCCTGGGAGGAAGGAGGTGGGTCTGAAATTAGAAGGGTCCAATGGTGTAGGTGAGGTTTTTTTATGAGTGCGCACACTACTGCATTTTTCCAACTGGCGGGAACTGTGCCGCAGGAGAGGGAGGCATTTATCAGCCTCGTGAGATGGGAAGCTATAGTAGGTGCTATTAATTTAGGTTGGCTCATGGATGCTGGGTCATCTGGGGATCCACTCTTCACCCTGTTGAGAGTGTCCATCAGCTTCTCAGTAAAGACGGGGAGGAAGGCTCTCAGTGTTGGTGCGTCGGGGTCGAAGGGCCCAGCTGGGGGGACAGTTGAGGGAGAGGTGTTGGGGAAGGTCATTGTGATTTTTAAAAATTTTAGCTGAGAAGAACTCCGCGAGTTGGGTGCACCTGGCGCCGGTGGGATCAGCGGCTGGCTGCTGTTCAGGGATTTTCAAGAGACTTTTTACCACGCGGTAGGTTTCCCTGGAGGAGTTGGATGCAGCCAAGATTTTCTGTTCATAGTAGGAGGCTTGTGTCTTTTTGATCAGAGTTTTGTATTGTTTCATAGCCGAATTATAGGTTTCTTTGTTGTTAGCGGTCCAGTCTTTTCTCCAGATACGTTCCAGTTTTTTACATTTTTTTGCGGAGGTCTCGTAGTTCCGAGGTGAACCAGGGGGATTTGAATGAGTTTCTCTTACTAGGGAGCTGTTTAGCGGGGAGAACTGCATCCAGCGACGATTCTATCCAATCTCGGAATTGGATGTCTGCTAGAGAAGGATCTTGGATCAAGGTAGGAGAGGAAGCTATGAGCTGGTGGGCCCAGGCATCAGTGTTGAGTTTATTCCACGGGCGCGAAGGCGCTTGGGGTGGAAGGCTGGGCCTGGTTTGACAGGAGATAGGGATACTGAGGAGGATAAGGTGGTGATCAGACCAGGGGATAGGTAGGGTAGAGGAAGTGGAGAGTTCTTGGATATTTGAGAAGATGGGGTCCAAAAGGTGGCCCTTTTTGTGAGTGGGCAGGAGGTTTTCCAGTGATAGGCTGATTGCAGAGAGATCTTCCTTGAGGTCATCCGCAGTTTTGTTCTCTGGATCGTCAAAGTGGATGTTTAAATCTCCTAGCACTGTAAAGTTGGGCGACAAACAGGCTAGGGAAGTGGCAGTCTCTACCAGAGAGTTAGGGAACTGTTCAAGAGGTCCCGGGGGTCTGTATATAAGTATACCTGACAGACTTTTTTTCAGTGAGAGATGTAGGGAAAAATGAATATTTTCACAATTGAGGATTGGACTGTCCTTGAAATGGCAGGTGAGGTCGACTTTCGTGATTATTGCAAGTCCGCCACCTGATCCTTGAGGTCTATCCAGATGTTTGATTGTATACCCTGGGGGGAGGGCTTGGATTATGTCTGGGTCACATGCGGAATCGATCCACGTCTCCGTGAGAAACAGCACTTCAATGTCATAATTCTGAATTAGTGAGTTTATTTTGGTGCTGTGTTTAGGAAGTGACCTGCAGTTGAGCAGAGCCATCTTGACTGTCCGTACGTTGGGGTTAGGTTGCGGCGTGTGTTTTTATGGGCAGTGATTACATTTGCTATGGGGCTCTTCAGGAGAGATTGAGTGAAGACAGAAATCCTGGGTGTTTGTTGCCAATTTTCGAAGAATGTCTGCCGAGTAGGTAATGGGGGCTTACGCAAGAGGAACAGGGGGACTGGGCCCTGGGCTCGTACTGGCGCGGATGGGCGCAGATTGGCTTAACTTTGGCGCGCCTTCGGCGGAGGCACATCTTTATGAGGACTGCAAAGGGGGCGTGGCCTAAGGGCGGTGGGCGTGGCCTCACTTCCCTGCAATATGATGACAGGTCCACGGCAGCGTTTAGATCGGCTGCGTGGTAAGGGAGCAGCTCTCAGGAGGGGTGAGTGCTCAAGGATAGAGTGAAACAGAAGGGGATTATTTTTTAAAAAACAGCTATTATTCAGTGCTCTTTAAAAAATAGATGGCGTTCGTGGCTCCCGGCTTCCGCCTCAGGAGTGGTGTGTCAGGCTAATGCGGCTTGTTTACTCAGCGCGACTTATGTAGTCTCCAGGGGGGGCGTGGCCTAAGGGCGGTGGGCGTGGCCTCACTTCCCTGCAATATGGCGGCAATTAGATGACAGGTCCGCGTCAGCGTTTAGAGCGGCAGCGCGGTAAGGGAGCAGCTCTCAGGAGGGGCGAGTGCTCAAGGATAGAGTGAAACAGAAGGTGATTATTTTTAAAAACAGCTATTAATTCAGTGCTCTTTAAAAAATAAACGGCGTTCGTGGCTCCCGGCTTCCGCCTCAGGAGTGGTGTGTCAGGATAACGCGGCTTGTTTACTCAGCGTGACTTATGTAGTCTGCAGGGCGTGCGTGGCCTAAGGGCAGTGGGCGTGGCCTCACTTTCCTGCAATATGGCCTCAGGAGTGGTGTGTCAGGCTAATAATGGCACTTACACATGGCATTCAGTGCGGGGGATGAATGTTCACACACTTTCTTCTATATGTGAATTAGTGATTCACACTATGGATGCTGTGGCAGTTACACAGCTGGCGCAAAAGTTCCACAGACTAAGCACAGATGGCAGCAGGAGGAACAGTGGCAGGGGTAGCAGTGCTTGGGGTGAAGGACACTCTTCCCTTCTTACTGGTGCGAACACGGCAGCAATAGTGGAAGTAGGTGGGAGGGTGGTCACTGGACACTGTGTTGTGGAAGAGGAGGCAGAGTCCCCGCTCCCAGTGACCACCAACATAGATGCATCACCACTGGCATCAGATAACGTTGAGGTTGGTGTCTCTGGCTGTGATTCCTCAAGCAGATTACTGTCCTCCTCTGAGGCGCTGGTCATAACTGGGTCACTCTGCTCATGTGTAGCAGTCATGTTTGATGCCTCACCACTGGTGTCCATCCCCTGTCCTTCTGTGCCCACGGGAGATGTTGCAAGAGATAGATACATAGGGTCAGTTCAGTGGCATCAACACAAAGATCATGTGCAAGCAATGCTCTAAACAAGATGATGATGTCCCTATGTTGCACACCACGCTGTGCAGTAACAATGTGCAAAGTGAATAAAAAATTCGATTTTGCGTGTCATCATTCAAACGTGGCACACGTGAGCCATGTGATGACCACACAGCCAAATAGCCTGACATTGGCTCCATTAAACCAGATGCACAAATACCTCTGAGCACACCTAGAGTACTGAGGGGGGCAACAATTCACCCCAAATATGCTGCCATTCTCACATCTGGATGGAGCTCAAGTGGACAACAAAGACACAGACTCCTACATAACAGTTAACAATGGCCATGAGATTATACCTCCTCCCGGTCTACTTTGGGGCTCAACTACAGTTGCACATTGGTGTCAGATGTCTAGTCCTCACAAATCTGCTGTAAGGCAATCCACACATTGAGAAACACACACTCAGATGATGCACACTGCCGTTCTCTTCCATGGGATGTCCCTGACTAACCCAATGCAGACAATGCCAGATGGCCAGGACTCAGAATGCAATGTCAAGAGCCATTACTCCAATGACATGAGAAAGTACACATAGGACAAATGCATGACAGCTGCACACAACACAGAGGCCACCCACTTACAAGCCACTGCAGCACACAACCAACATCACAAAGAGAAGCACTGGCCCAGGCCTGGAACACATGCAGCCTCTCACAACCAAAGTCACCCTTCCCAGAATATTCACCCCATCGTGGTGCTGATGCTCCTTCAAATGTGCATCCAGCTGAGGCTGTGTCACAGCTAAGATGCAGGCCATTAGTGGTAACATGCTCTGGCGCGCAAACCTGCCAGTCCGAGGGAGCAGCCCCAGCTTCATCTTGGCCACGTTCATGCTCAGTCGGCAGATGTCATCCTACCTCTTGTGACTATGTGTGCGTCATTGGTTAGAGACACCCAGAGCCCGCACCTTGCTTGCACTGGCCCTCCACATGACCTTACGCTGGTGGACTATGAGCTGCAGGCATGGGAGACAAGAGGGGGAAAAATCTGTGACAGTGTTCTGTACCACTATTTCTCAGTACAGGTGCATGATACTAACTCAGCTCAACTTCACAGACATGTCAAGCTGAGACAATACTGCATCTCATATGGCACATTTGCATGGAAGAATCATAGGAAAATGCATGCAGGCATGAGTGTGGAATCAGTATCTGGCCCTCTCTGACACATGCAGTATGCCAGCACAGAAAGTCAGGTGTAGGCTGCCTACATCTACTATCCAGTCTGAGGGTGAGCAAGAAATACATCACATTTCAATATATGTTTAGGGGCCCAATCCCTGAGTCCAACACAGTGCAGCCAGCAATGTCCTATACCTGTGAATGGCTCACTGTGTCATGGAGGTCAGATTGAGGGACATTACATTACATGGGGATTTATAGAGCGCGACATACACCAACAGGTTCCTTGGCGCTAAGAAGTGAGTGGAGACTACAGTGCTATGCCAGAGACAGCTAATTATAGGCCATGGTAAAGAGCCAAGTTTTCAACAGCTTCCTGAAACACAGGTAGTCTTCTTCACACCTGAGATGAGCAGGAAAGGAGTTCCAGATCTTGGGACCCAGGAAAGAGAACCTGGTCCCACCAAGGCTTTTGCGACATCAATCAATCAATCAATCAGTGACACTTATAAAGCGCGCTACATACCCGTGGGGTCTCAAGGCGCTGGGGGGGGGGGGGGGAGCCGCTACTGCTCGAACAGCCAGGTCTTCAGCTTCTTCCTGAAGGAGAGGTGGTCTTGGGTCAGGCGCAGGTCGGTCGGGAGGGAGTTCCAGGTCTTGGCGGCCAGGTGGGAGAAGGACCTTCCTCCTGTAGTCGCTCTTCGGATGCGGGGGACGGCGGCGAGGGCGTGGTTGGCTGATCGGAGGTGGCGTTTGGGAGCGTAGAAGTTGACTCGGCTGTTGAGGTAGCTCGGGCCTTGGTCGTGTAGGGCTTTGTGTGCGTGGGTGAGGAGGCGGAAGGTGATTCTTTTGTTGACGGGGAGCCAGTGAAGGTCTCGCAGATGTCCGGAGATGTGGCTGGTTCGTGGGATGTCGAGGATGAGTCTGGCTGAGGCGTTCTGGATCCGCTGGAGTCTCTTCTGGAGCTTGGCGGTGGTCCCGGCGTAGAGGGCGTTGCCGTAGTCCAGTCGGCTGGTGACGAGGGCCTGGGTGACGGTCTTCCTGGTCTCGGTGGGGATCCACCAGAAGATCTTCCGTAGCATGCGTAGGATGTTGAAGCATGCCGAGGAGACGTTGTTGACTTGCCTGGTCATGGAGAGGGAGGAGTCCAGGATGAAGCCCAGGTTGCGTGCATGGTCTGTCGGTTTGGGTGCGGTGCCCAGGGCGGGAGGCCACCAGGAGTCGTCCCAGGCGGAGGGAGAGGAGCCCAGGATGAGGACCTCCGTCTTGTCCGAGTTCAGTTTCAGGCGTGATCTTACAATCCTACAGCCTACTCACAAGGCCTGTCATGTGCACTCTACAGGGCTGAGATGGCTCTTTGATGGAGGGTCCAGCAAATCACACACATGTTACACTCTGTACATTCAGTGATGTGTCCTAGTCAGATTGTGCAGTGACTGAGCATGCCATGTGGGATCACACTGAGGTCCAATGTGGGGCATCAGAAATGTCACATGAAGGGACAATATGAGAGCCAACACATTGCCTACACCTGCCACTCAGTACGCATTCTGGTGAAAATGGAAGGGGCTGTGCACAAAAGTACGACAATCTGCTGCGTCATAGGTAAATGACCCCCAGGAGTGTCATCCTCTGGTATTAAAGTCCTGAGCATACTGCTGAGCCATTGGTGATGCAAATTTTGAGTCAGACACAATTCCACCGCTACCCTTTGGACATGAACCCCTGCTAAGGCCACAGATGAGCCTCTGAATTAGGCCTGGGTGGTAAATTCCTTTCCGTTTGCGGAATTTGTGGAATTTGAGTAATTTAGCATTCTGTGGAGAATGCGAAGTTGCCCAAAATCCTTTGTTCCGCGACTTTGCAAATGTTGTGCTTGTTCGCGTTCTCAAATGCGTGTTCGCACAATATTTCCCCCAGAGCATGCAAACAGCGATTGCGAACAGTAAAAAAGCATCTCTAACAAGCTATTCTGCGTGTTTGCAGAATTTCTGCGTGTTCGCAGAGATTTTTTACCGTTTCGCAGAGATTTGCATAACGCGATTACGCAAATTCTGCCCACTCCTACTCTGAATGACATCAGGGATCCCTACATCCATACACACCAGCAATTACTGTCCTGACTCCAGGATTACTAACTTGCTGCATCACTGTGTGGCTGACTAGACAATACATGTCCCTCCAATCTTGATGTGCAGGCAGGAAAATGTGTGAAGTAGACTATGACACAACCCCACACCCTCAGGCACATACTACAGCAGATGAACATTACATCACTTACAGTCTGAAGCACTTACCACGACATTTGGAGCACCATATAGCCTCCGATACTGTGTGAGCACCTCGTCCACCAGGACTTTCAGCTCCTCAGTGGTGAAGGTACTGGCCCGGATCTTCTCAGTCCTCGCCATCACTGTGTCCAGGAGACAGGAGCAGCAGCAGCAGCAATTGGTGATGAGGGTGGCAGGCAGCAGGCTCTGGAGACGGGAGCAGCAGCAGTTGGTGGTGAGGGGTGGCAGGCAGCAGGCTCTGGAGACAGGAGCAGCAGACGGTGGTGAGGGGTGGCAGGTAGCAGGCAGCAGGCTCTGGATGCAGCAGCAGGAGCAGTTGGTGGTAAGGGGTGGCAGACAGCAGGCTCTGGAGACAGGCGCAGCAGCAGCAGTTGGTGGTGAGGGGTGGCAGACAGCAGGCACTGGAGACTGGAGCAGCAGCAGCAGCAATTGGTGGTAAGGGGTGACAGGGAGAAGGCTCTGGAAGCTGTGGAAATGTGAAGCTCTCTCCCACACATACGTAGCATCCTGGGGAAGTTACAGTGGTTCTAAGCTGCTACAATTGGTTTTCTGTTCAGCCTTTTTCAAATGCATTTAATGACCAGCTGCGCGGTAGCGGAGCATGCCTACTGAGATTTTCAAATTTGCTTTAGTCTTCCGCGATTGCGGTTTTTGTCTGTAAGGGCATGGTCTATAGCGGTGTGACATCGCAGGGGCCAGGCATTGCTATCGCGGTTGTGCATTTTTCAATTGCTTCCAATGACTGGATATGCGGTGGTGGAGCACACCTACCGCGATTTTCAAAATTGCATTAGTCCACCGCAATTGCGGTTCCCATTGGCTGTAAGGGCATGGGCCATGGTGATGACACACCACAGTGGCCAGTCGGTTGCAACCACGACTTTTGTGCCATTCATTACTCTGGATGACCAGGATTTGGGTAGCAGTGCATGCCAACCGCCATTTGACCATACTCACATCACTATCACTACCGCAATTGTGTATTGGGCATTGGCTGGGACACACCGCAGAGGCCAGGCGGTCACTACCGCGATGTGTGTGCCATATATTGCTATAGATGACCGGGATTTGGGTGGTGATGCATGCCAACCACCATTTGATCATACTCACATCACTATCACTACCGATATTGTGAATTGGGAATTGGCTGTGACACACCGCAGTGGCTGGGCGGTCGCTACCAGAATTTGTGTACCATACCTTGCTATGCATGACCGGGATTTGGGTGACGGTGCATGCCAACATCCATTTGACCATACACACATCACTATCACTACTGCAAAATAGTATTGGGCATTGGCTGTGACACACCGCAGTGGCTAGGCAGTCGCTACCGGGATTTGTGTGCCATACATTGCTATAGATGACCGGGATTTGGGTGGTGGTGCATGTCAACCGCCATTTGACCATACTTACATCACTATCACTACCGCGATTGTGTATTGGGCATTGGATAGGACACATTGCAGTGGCCAGGCAGTTTCTACCTCAATTTGTGTGCCATACATTTGAGCCAGTGACCGAGATTTGGGTGAAAGATCACCTTGACAGCACCTATGGACACATTATGCAGTGTGTATGGCCAATGGCCAAGTCTCAACAGTGCACATTGGACACATGATTCATGGCACAAGATTGTGCACACAATGACTATGTAACCTTAACCCCACTGCTGAGTACACATGCCATGTTGTTGAATATGATTAGTAACATTGGCATTTAATCCCTCATGTCACCTGTGATTTTGCTGGGCATGTACACAGAACAGTGTAGTGATGGACTCCCCAATGGATACACATGTCAATGTGTGAGAGTCCTGAGCAACTCACAGTGATGAATGTCTGACTTCACAATGTGCAGATATGACTATCTACTTTTCTTGGATCATGCATATACTTGTCAATCTATGCAGAGTTTTGGGGCATTGTGTGGTGATGTATGTCCTGTGTGACTTATGCAAGAAGGTGTGGGAGGTACAGTAGCTGGGTAGGAGACAGTAGTGTGGCAGTTTCCAACATATGCTTTTCTTACTACTCTCAGGGCTGCCCATGCAAGATGTGGCCATGTACTTTTGTGCATTCGCATATTTGGATGCTGTTTGTGAGGTGTTAGCTGTGTGAAATGTGGACAGGTGTAAGGATGGTGTAGCTAAGTGTGTTCCTCTTGTAAGTTTCCCTAAGCTTAACTGTGGTTCTAGTCATTGTTAGGGTTGTTTCTGTCAGAATGTAAGTTGTTGAACATATCTCTTGGTGGACTGCTTTGACATGTGTCCACTTTCATCTCACCTAGGAGGTGACCAAATGTGCATCTTCCCTTCACAGTGCTGGCAGATATGGAGGATGAGGAGGTCATACAAAATTTTGTCTGGATCGAGATACCCTCCAAGACCTATGTGCTATTTTGGAGCCCCACCTGCAGCCTTGCAGGACATATCCAGGTGCTATTACACCAAAGTCTAAGCTGATGGCGACCCTGCATTTTTTGCCTCTGGATCTTTCCACTACATGGTGTCCAGAGCAGGTGGGATGTCAAAACCTATGTTCAGTATGGTGCTACGTGATTTCCTGTCCGCTTTGATGATCCACAAGCGCAGATGTATCCATGTCCCCAGGAGGCATGAATTGACGACTGTGAAGGGAGATTTCTATTTATTTATTTATTTATTAATGATATTTATAAAGCGCGAACAAAGGCCCATGGCCGTCTCGGCGCACTAGGCCACGTCCTCAATGTTGTTGATGCTATTGACTGCACACATGATGGCCTGGTTGCACCACCGGCACGTGAGTACATCTACAGGAATAGGAAGCATTGTAATGTGTGCATTTTGGAGTACCTTGATGACAAGTGTTGTGTGATGGCTGTTATGCCAAAACTGACTAGTGAACAATGTTCTGTTGTGTTTTGCTAGGTACATTCAGCCTCTCCTCGCCTACATACATTCCATTCTCCAGGTACATTGTAATCATGGTGAAGACTGCACATCCTGGAATAAACATGGAGCAGACACAACGACATGTGTATGTAAGGAGTGTTAATTTGCAATGGGGACATGTGACGGGGTATATATTTACAATAAGCTGACTGGTGAGGCAGTGAGTTGTCAGTGATGGTACATGAGACAATCAAGGTGGTAATCCAATCCAGCAGACTTATGCCATTCACAAAGCAGTGTGGGGAAGGACAGTTAAAGAAGTCAATGCAAGTATTGAAGAGGGTTGCCTCCATGACTGGCTCCGTGACTGGCATTTGGCAGGTGCTTTGGCACAGGATCCTCCCTGGTTTTTCTTCTGACAACCCCTTGATCATTTGGCAGTGGGGACCTCTGCTGTGGGGCTAGTGGGGTCTGAGGACTCCTCCCTCTCTGTAGCCACAGGGGAGGATGACAAACTGTCATCCTACAGGTCACCAGAGGGAGGTGGAGGTGTTGGTTGTAGTGCAGGCCTGTCCCTCAGGATCGCCACTAGCTGGCCCAAAATGTCCACAATTTGGCCCATGTGGGTATCCATGGAACTCATCAGCAGAAGGAGCTCGCATAAATCTTCCTCGGCGCGGCCTGTTTATCACTGGTCCCGTTCATAGGCCCCAAGGGCTCTTTTGATGTTGTCCAGGGCTTTGGTCCCAGTGTCTGGTTGTCTGTGACTGACCCTTGCCCTCCCACCTGCCCTGCTGCCACAGACCTGTTGCCTCACTACTGTTGCAGGGAGAGTGTTGCAGGCAGCACTGGTGGTGGCGATGGTGTTGGAGGCTGCATAGGCCATTACAGCAGTTGTCTGCGTAGATGTTGGTGTTGCTGCAGATGTGGTAGGGGGACAATGGGTTCCTGGGACCTGTTGCTCCCTGGCACACCAGATGGGCTGACTGTGAGCTCTGCGTCTAAAAGTTCAAGGGAGTTCTCATCCTAGAGTCCATGTTCCAGGGGGGGGGACTGGCTCTGCACGTTGCTGTTTTCCTCTGCAGTCAGTGCTTGGTCAACTCTGGGACAGACGGGTAATGGTAATTGAAAAGCACCCCAAACGCTTGGTGTTAGATGCATCTTATTCACATGTTATATACCACACAGTTTACTAGTTATCACTTTGTTGGTCTGCACACTAGTGCCTGACAAACATTTCATCTGAGCATGCTCTAGCCATTGTTGTCTCATGCATACCGTTGTCATGTAATGTGTAAATCTCAATTTGTACTACAGACCATGCTTGCTTTGCTTTGCTTTTCATATGGTCATTGATGCTCTGCCCACATGATTTGATTTGATTTGATTTGATTTAGGATTTCTAGAGCGCGTAGCTACCCTCGGGCGTCTCAGCACTATCATGAAAGTTTGACAGTACTCCTGGAGATGGTTTATTGGGGGAACAACCAGGTTTTCAATAATCTGCGAAACGAAAGAAGATTGTTTTCTTTGTGGATGTTAAGGGGTAAACTGTTCCAAAGCTTGGATGCGTTATAAGAAAAGTGGCGACCGCCAGCACGGACTTTCCTTATTCTGGGAACGCTTGCTAGAAACAGGGAGTCCGACCTGAGCTGTTGGGATGATTTGTGGGTTTGATGAGGGGTCTCAGTATTGGTGGACCCTTGCCTTGTAGGATTTTATGAGAGATGCACAAGGCTTTGAAGGAAATGCGTTCTTGGACAGGAAGCCAATGAAGAGCTTTGAGGGAGGGTCTGGTAGAGCATCCAGATTTTGTTCCAATCAGAAGTCTTGCTGCAGCGTTCTGGGTATGTGGCAGTTTTTTTTTTTATAACTGCTACATGTGCCCCTAGGTATAGGGCGTTTCCATTGTCTAATCTAGACAAGATGAGGCCCTGAATAGGATCTTATGGGCTGCTCGCATGAGCCCAAAGCAGGTGCCGCTGTTTTCCTCGCTTGGGCTCTGAAGCTGAGGTCCTGGTCTAGCCAGAAGCCCAGGCTTTTCATTTCTTGTTTTGGTATCGGAGGGGTGCCCATGCTAGCTGGCCAGGCAAGGGTTTTGGGGAGTTTGTTTGGGTTACCCAGCAGCATGATTTCAGACTTTTCACCTTTGAGTTTGAGCCTGGAGTTGCCCATCCATACAGATATGTTGTGCAGGCAGGAGACTAGATTATGCATTGATTGATCGGCCTGGTTGATGGAGACAACGAATTGAGTGTCGTCAGCATACATGACCACTTTTATGCCGAATGGAGAGGCGATGTCATCCAGAGGGGCCATGCAAACATTAAAAAGAGTGGGGCTCAGGGAGGAGCATTGAGGGACTCCACAGTTCAAGGGAAGAGATTTAGAATGGTCGTGGCTATCGGCCACTTGGAAGGTCCTGTGTTCCAAGTAGGATTTTAACCATGCCAGAGCGGTCTCCGAAATGCCCATTTTTCAGAGGCGGCGGAGAAGGATGGTGTGGTCCACCGTGTCGAAGGTTGTGCTCAAGTCCAGAAGGATCACTGCCACTGATCCTCCTGCGTCTAGAATGGTCCTTGTTTCCTCAGTCACTGCCAGAAGGGTGGTATCAGTCCCTTGTCCAGGTCTGAAACCTGTCTGAGAGTGTCGAAGGAGATTGTTAGACTCTAGAAATGTTGAGAGTTGTTCATTTACAATTCTCTCAGCCACTTTACAGATGCCTGGGAGGAGGGAGATGGGTCTGAAATTAGAAGGGTCCAATGGGTCTAGGTGAGGTTTTTTTATGAGTGCGCGCACTACTGCATTTTTCCAACTGGCGGGAACTGTGCCGCAGGAGAGGGAGGCATTTATTAGCCTTGTGAGATGGGAAGCTATAGTAGGGGCTACTAATTTAGGTTGGCTCATGGGTGCTGGGTCATCTGGGGATCCACTCTTCACCAGGTTGAGAGTGTCCATCAGCTTCTCAGTAGAGACGGGGAGGAAGGCTCTCAGTGTTGGTGTGTCGGGATCGAAGGGCCCAGCTGGGGGGACAGTTGAGGGAGAGGTGTTGGGGAAGGTCATTGTGATTTTTAAAAATTTTAGCTGAGAAGAACTCCGCGAGTTGGGTGCACCTGGCGCCGGTGGGATCAGCGGCTGGCTGCTGTTCAGGGATTTTCAAGATACTTTTTACCACGCTGTAGGTTTCCCTGGAGGAGTTGGATGCAGCCAATATTTTCTGTTCATAGTAGGAGGCTTGTGTCTTTTTGATCAGAGTTGTGTATTGTTTCATAGCCGATTTATAGGTTTCTTTGTTGTTAGCGGTCCAGTCTTTTATCCAGATACGTTCCAGTTTTTTACATTTTTTGCGGAGGTCTCGTAGTTCCGAGGTGAACCAGCGGGATTTGAATGAGTTTCTCTTACTAGGGAGCTGTTTAGCGGGGAGAACTGCGTCCAGTGACGATTCTATCCAATCTCGGAATTGGATGTCTGCTAGAGAAGGATCTTGGTTCAAGGTAGGAGAGGAAGCTATGAGCTGGTGGGTCCAGGCATCAGTGTTGAGTTTATACCACGGGCGCGAAGGTGCTTGGGGTGGAAGGCTGGGCCTGGTTTGACAGGAGATAGGGATACTGAGGAGGATAAGGTGGTGATCAGACCAGGGGATAGGTAGGGGAGAGGAAGTGGAGAGTTCTTGGATATTTGAGAAGATGGGGTCCAAAAGGTGGCCCTTTTTGTGAGTGGGCAGGAGGTTTTTCAGTGATAGGCTGATTGCAGAGAGATCTTCCTTGAGGTCATCCGCAGTTTTGTTCTCTGGATTGTCAAAGTGGATGTTTAAATCTCCTAGCACTGTAAAGTTGGGCGACAAACAGGCTAGGGAAGTGGCAGTCTCTACCAGAGAGTTAGGGAACTGTTCAAGAGGTCCCGGCGGTCTGTATATAAGTATACCTGACAGAGTTTTTTTGGTGAGAGATGTAGGGAAAAATGAAAATTTTCACAATTGAGGATTGGACTGTCCTTGAAATGGCAGGAGAGGTCGACTTTCGTGATCATTTCAAGTCCGCCACCTGATCCTTGAGGTCTATCCAGATGTTTGATTTTATACCCTGGGGGTGAGGGCTTGGATTATGTCTGGGTCAGATGCGGAATTGATCCACGTCTCCGTGAAAAACAGCACTTCAATGTCATAATTCTGAATTAGTGAGTTTATTTCGGTGCTGTGTTTAGGAAGTGACCTGCAGTTGAGCAGAGCCATCTTGACTGTCCGTACGTTGGGGTTAGGCTGCTTCGTGTGTTTGTATGGGCAGTGATTATATTTGCTATGGGGCTCTTCAGAAGAGATTGAGTGAAGACAGAAATCCGGGGTGTTTGTTGCCAATTTTCGAAGAATGTCTGCCAAGTAGGTAATGGGGGCTTACGCAAGAGGAACAGGGTGACTGGGCCCTGGGCTCGTACTGGCGCGGATGGGCGCAGACGGGCTTACCTTTGGCGCGCCTTCGGCGGAGGCACATCCTTATGAGGACTGTAAAGAGGGCGTGGCCAAGGGGGGTGGGCGTGGCCTCACTTCCCTGCAATATGGCGGCAATTAGATGACAGGTCCGCGGCAGCGTTTAGATCGGCAGCGCGGTAAGGGAGCAGCTCTTAGGAGGGGCGAGTGCTCAAGGATAGAGTGAAACAGAAGGTGATTATTTTTTAAAAAAAAGCTATTAATTCAGTGCTCTTTAAAAAAAAAACGGCGTTCGTGGCTCCCGGGTTCCACCGCAGAAGTGGTGTGTCAAGCTAATGCGGCTTGTTTACTCAGCGCAACTTATGTAGTATCCAGGGAGCGTGGCCTAAGGGTGGTGGGCGTGGCCTCACTTCCCTGCAATATGGCGGCATTTAGATGACAGGTCCGTGGCAGCGTTTAGATCGGCAGCGCGGTAAGGGAGCAGCTCTCAGGAGGGGCGAGTGCTCAAGGATAGAGTGACACAGAAGGTGATTATTTTTAAAAAACAGCTATTAATTCAGTGCTCTTTAAAAAATAAACGGCGTTCGTGGCTCCCGGCTTCCGCCTCAGGAGTAGTGTGTCAGGATAATGCGGCTTGTTTACTCAGCGCGACTTATGTAGTCTCCAGGGGGGCATGGCCTAAGGGCGGTGGGCGTGGCCTTACTTCCCTGCAATATGGCGGCAATTAGATGACAGGTCCGCGGCAGCGTTTAGATCCGCAGCGCGGTAAGGGAGCAGCTCTCAGGAGGGGCGAGTGCTCAAGGATAGAGTGAAACAGAAGGTGATTATTTTTAAAAAACAGCTATTAATTCAGTGCTCTTTAAAAAATAAACAGCGTTCGTGGCTCCCGGCTTCCGCCTCAGGAGTGGTGTGTCAGGCTAATGCAGCTTGTTTACTCAGCGCAACTTATGTAGTTTCCAGGGGTGGTGTGGCCTAAGGGCGGTGGGCGTGGCCTCACTTCCCTGCAATATGGCGGCAATTAGATGACAGTTCCGTGGCAGCGTTTAGATCGGCAGCGTGGTAAGGGAGCAGCTCTCAGGAGGGGCGAGTGCTCAAGGATAGAGTGAAACAGAAGGTGATTATTTTTAAAAAAACAGCTATTAATTCAGTGCTCTTTAAAAAATAAACGGCGTTCGTGGCTCCCGGCTTCCGCCTCAGGAGTGGTGTGTCAGGCTAATAATGGCACTTACACATGGCATTCAGTGCGTTGCATGATTGTGCACACACTTTCTTCTACATGTGAATTAGTGATTCACACTATGGATGCTGTGGAAGTTACATTTGCTCAGCTGTCTGCACGCTGTAACTGGCAACTGGATATGTGTGAATTTGTGTGGGATGAGCGGGCTGGTTTTGGCATATGGCAGCATGTTTTTTATAGGAATGGCTGGGTGCAAGCACTGTCTACTTACCTGTTCTGTTGACAGATGTAGGTTTAATTTGCGACACATCTTTGTTTGGTGGAAGGCTTCACCCTGCTATGGGGTGGGACAAGAAATCAGATGGTGGCTACCTACCTGTTACTTTGAAGTGCACAATGCAATGGATGCCACATGCATCTGGGAAGGAGTGCTCCATCCTGCTGAGGGGTGAGACAGGGGTGCCTGGTGGGAGTTGTAGTGCAGGCCTCCCACCCCCAAACAGCTCTCCATGGCAATATGGCTACTTACCTGTTAGGTGAAGGTGAACACTGCAATGGCTGTCACATGCTTCTGGGTGTGAGGGAGTTCTCCATCCTGCTGAGGGGTGGGACAGGGGTGCCTGGTCGGAATTCTAGTACAGGCCTCCCACCACCAAACAGCACTCCATGGTAAGATGGCTACCTACCTGCTAGGTGAGGGTGAACACTGCAATGGCTGCCACATGCTTCTGGGTGGGAGGGAGTGCTCCATCTTGTTCAGAGGTGGGACAAGGGGCATGGTGGGTATAGTGGGGCAGGCCTCCCACCCCCAAACAGCACGACCCTGGAAGATGGCTACCTACCCGTTAGATGAAGGTGAACACTGCAATGGCTGTCACATGCTTCTGGGTGTGAGGGAGTGCTCCTTCCTGATGTGGGGTGGGACAGGGGACATGGTGGGAGTTGTAGTGCAGGCCTCCCTCCCCCAAACAGCCCTCCATGGCAGGATGGCTACCTACCCAGTAGGGGAAGGTGAACACTGCATAGCTGACACATGCTTCTGGGTGTGAGGGAGTGCTCCATCCTGCTGAGGGATGGGACAGGGGGGGCATGGTGGGTGTAGTGGGGCAGGTCTCCAACCCCCAAACAGCATGACCGGAGAAGATGGCTACCTACCTGTTAGATGAAGCTGAACACTGCAATGGTTGACACATGAAGATGAACACTGCAATGGCTGACACATGCTTCTGGGTGTAGTGGGGCAGGTCTCCAACCCCCAAACAGCATGACCTGGGAAGATGGCTACCTACCTGTTAGATGAAGCTGAACACTGCAATGGTGGACACATGCTTCTGGGTGGGAGGGAGTGCTCCATCCTGCTGAGGGGTGGGAGAGGGGGCATGGTGGGAGTTGTAGTGCATGCTTCCCACCCGCAAACAGCCCTCCATTGGAAGATGGCTACGTACCTGCTAGGTGAAGGTGAGCACTGCAATGGCTGACACATGCTTCTGGGTGTGAGGGAATGTTCCATCCTGCTGAGGAGTGGGACAGGGGTGCCTGGTGGAAGTTGTAGTGCAGGCCTTCCACCACCAAACAGCCCTCCAAGGAAAGATGTTGACCTACCAGTTGGATTAAGCTGAAAACTGCAATGCCTGACACATACTTCAGGGTGGGAGGGAGTGCTCTATCCTACTCAGAGGGAGGGGGTATGGTGGGTGTAGTGAGGCAGGCCTCTCACCCCCAAAAAGCATGACATCGGAAGATGGCTACCTACCTGTTAGATGAAGCTGAACATGGCAATCTTTGACTCATGCCTCTGGGTGGGAGTGGGTGCTCTATCCTGCTCAGGGGTGGGAAAAGGGCCATGGTGGGTTTAGTGGGGTAGGCCTCTCACCCCCAAACTACCTTCCCTGGGAAGATGGCTACCTACCTGTTAGATGAAGGTGAACACTGCAATGGATGACACAAGCTTCTGTGTGGGATGCAGTACTCTATCTTGCTGAAGGGTGGGACAGGGGGCATGGTGGGAGTTGTAGTACAGGGTGCCTGTACACATGCTACCCTGTGAATGTTGCAGGCTACCTTTGGGATGATTTAGATGGAGTCTATGTTCCATCTGTGGGACTTGTTTTGGATATTGTGGTGCATATGGATGTACTTGGGCCGAGGAGGTGTAGCTTTGTAGTTGTGCAAGACAGTACATGGCAGTGTAATGGTTTACATGTGTTTGTTCTTATCAGCCTGCACTCCTACTGGTATCCTGGGAGACTCTCTGGATGCAATATGGCAAGCACCTTCACCTCCCATTCGGTGAATGTTTTTGGTGGGATGGAAGGGCCACCGCCAGTCATCTGAGCCAGCTCACGGTTATTGTTCCTTTTTTCTTTGACAACCCTCTTCAGGTCTTGTCACCGCTTCATAATTTCATTTCTGGAACGCGGGGTGGTCCCTACTGCATTGACCTTGTTGACTATTCTTGCACCAATTTGTGCTCTTGTGGCTAATGGTGTCTGTTGAAACAGGCTGCCAATACGTGGGGTTCTAATCTGATTATCTCATCTACCATGACTGACAACTCACTCTCTGGGAATTTGGTCATTTTCTGTGGTGCCATGGTGTGTGCTGTGCTAATGTTTTGGGGTGCAGTTGTGAGGGTGGTGGGGGTGGTGTAGATGGTGTGTGTGTTGTGCTGGTGAGCTGTATGCAGGTTTTCCTCTCCTTTGTCTGTGGTGTTGAGTCCTTCAGTTGTGGAGTATTGCAAAGGATGCTGGTCAGGGAAGGGGCTGGTTTTATGCTCAGCTATGCGAGTGTGTCAAGATGGGGTATTGCTGTCAGGTGTGTTGTGTGGCTTGTCCTGGAAATGGTACTTGTTGAATTTGCCATGGGGGTGTGTCTTTGGGATGTGTTAGGTGTTTTGGTGGGCCAGTCGAGTTTGCTGTTTGTACTTGGTGGGCTCCTTGTACTCTTTTTGTCAACCGTTTTTTTTTCACAGAGCGTCTGCAGCAATGTCAGTGCTACAAGCCTTCTGTCGGCTCTCCCATTCATCACTGTTTGCGCCCGTGGCGGATACAGCGGAACGTACCACAGTCACATTTGGGATATCATAATTTTCAGTGCCGTCTCTCCTCAGTCCTGGCTAGAGAGTCATCAGGCGTAAAGACAGAATATCATCATGAAGATATCGAATTACATGAATGTCAAGTCAAAAATATCAATGGTTCAAAATATCAAGGTACGTTTTTTCGTAGTTAAAAATATCCATTTTTTATATAATGTAGAAATATTGATTAGGTAAATATCGATGGCAAAGATATAGTCTTTGATTATATAAAAAAAATTATTGTGGTTTGATGTTGGTTTTCTTTTTTTGTTTATGTTGTGGTAGTTATATATTTTTTTATTTTTTGATGTTAAAATGTTTTTATTTATTGTTTTTTAATTACGTTTTAGGAGTGGGATGTTGGGTTCATAGGAGATAAGGGTGGGGAGTAATTTAAAAATAATTGATTACAATTTAAATATTTTACACGTTTTTGTTAAATTTTAGGAGCGGGATGATGGATTTATAGGGGATAAGGGTGGGGAGTAATCAAAAAATATGCATTGTACTTTTTTTAAACACTTTTATTAAAACAATTAGTGGCAGGAAGTTGGTTTTAAAGGGGATATGGGTGGGAAGTGATTTTAGAATGTTGTTTAACAATAAACTTGTATTTAAAAAAAATGAAATATTGAAATTTTTTATAAAAATGTATATTTTCGGAAATAAGAAAATGGTTTTATTTGAATTATATATGTTGGTATGCAGCATTATTACAATATTTTTAAAAAAATATTTCATTAGAGACATTTTTTATAAAAATATATATGGTCATTTTATTAGTTTGACATTTTATATAAAAATATTTTGTCCAAACTTTTTTATTGTAAATATTTTTGGGGATTATTTAGAATTTAAATTTAAATATACATTTATTTGTAATTTTGTATTTAACATTTTTATTTAAAATGTGTTTGAAAAATGGTCAGTTATTTTAATTTTTAAGATATATTATTTTATATTTTATTATTTATAAAAATTTGAAGATTGATTAAACTTGTTTATGAAATGTAAATCTGTAAAAAAAATATTTTACGATGTTTTTAAATGTTATTTTAAGCAGAATTTTTATTGTGCTTGTTACTATCAAGCACTTCCCCTGAGTTTAGTTGGATTTTAAGATGTTGTAATAATTTACTTGAGTTTATAAATACTGCACTTTCCCTGAGTTTAGTTGGTTTTGGAGTTTGAATAGTAATTTTATCCAGGACGTTCCCTGAGGACTTTCCCTGAGTATAGTTTGATTTGGAGTTGGAGTGTAAATATGTTGGGTTTATTATCCTGCACTTTCTCTGAGTTTAATGGTTTTGGAGTTGGAATAGTATTTTTTTGGGGTTTATATTCCAGCACTTTCTCAGAGTTTAAATGGTTTTAGAGCTAGGAATAGTAATTTCTTGTTAGTTTATTATGTATTTTATTATAGTTTATATGTATATTGAGATATTGAAGATTTTTATTATAAACATGTTTATTTGTTAACATGTATTTGTTTTTAATTTAATTTAATTGTTTTTAGTTGCTTTTGTTGTACAGTTGTACAATTTTTTTTAATATTAAAAGCTAATTGATGTTCAAAATTTATTAGAAAGTAGAGTTGCAAAATTAAAAATATTTTTGTACATATACATTTAAGAGTTTGTGTAAAGCCTTTTTAAGGAAGTGTACTTCTCTAACTATAAACTGATTTTCACTCTCACGTTTGTTTATACTTTTTAATATTTTGCCTTATGCAGTAAGTGTCATTTAAAATATTGTTACTTCACATTTATTTAAGTTGGCAGTAAGATGAGCATGGCATTTGTTTATTAGTGCATCAGCTACTGATTTTTAAAAAAAAATAAGATTTCTATTGCTTTTAGATAATCTAGTTCACAATGGTACACAAATCAAAGCAGACATCACAAGCATGCCTTCAACTAGCTGGCAATAATAACTGTACCCATCACAGTGATATCGTAGCATTATGGTATTACAATCAAGGTGATCACAGACGGATAATGCACTCTAGAACCGTACAATAATGATCAGTAGGGGGTCACAATTCTGCATGCAAGAAAGGACAAATAGGGTAAGAAGCTGTCATAATCTGCTAGTGTGATACACTATGATCCTCATCAATCATTGTTCCCACTAGAGGACTGTTTCACAACAGAAAACGCGTGTAAAGACCCCAAAAGCGTTTAGGGCAATTTTTGGGTGCAGCAGTTCATTATAGATCACTGGGTATTGCAGTAGAGCATGTCTATGTCTTGTTCCCACCCCTTCACAGCTGGTATAGCCCCGCACTTCCATCTCACCGCTATCCTGTGCTTAGCTAATAATAGGCCCATGGAGATCAGTTTCCTAACTTTCTTATTCAGAGGCATAGTTTACTCCAATAGCGCTTGCAAAGGGTCAGGTGAGAGGAATAGACCTGTAATCTCATTTAATAAGAGACAACTATAATCTGCTACTGGTTGGCATGGCCATGCTACATGCAGAAAACCCACCAAAGCTCCCCACAGCACTTACAGCAATCTTTATCCCAGAGCCCATATCGATATAACATCAGCGGAGTGTAGTGTACCCTATTAAGGTACTTAAAATGGGCCAGCCTGTGCAGCCCATTAAGCAAAATCTTTTGTGAGACTGCACAACAATAACGCCAGGTCTCATCAGTGAGGTCACCCCCTAAATTGCGCCTAGCCTTGGTGTATTGGGTAAACTCAAATGCTTGTGAGCTGGGATAGACATTCAACTGTAACTTATTAGGGGATTCTGAACGGATTACTAGCAACAGAGTGGGCAGCTTCGGTGGTTCCTGCAGCTCATCACCCAGCAAAGACCTAAATGCATGACTCGCTCTGAAAAAGTGAAATTGTGTGAGGGGGTATGGTCGGGTATGCCCTTCCCTACTTCCTCCCACGTGCGCATTCTCCCTCCACAAACAAGTGGCCCATCACATGTATACTCAAAGCACCGAATGAGTGGATTGCTCCTCTGTCAGTGCATTAGATATAGAGGCGTTATACACGAACATACCTCAAGACAGTACCATTGATATGATCAAAAACCCACTCTGTCAAAGAAATAGGGACCCAACGCCTCATGAATCATTTCTCATTGACTGCGTAACCACTGTTCTGAAAAATAATATTTTTTTATTTGATAAAGAGTTTTTCAAACAAACCAAAGGTACCAGCATGGGGGCCACCTGTGCTCCCAGCCTGGCATGTCTCTACGTGGCACAATTTGAAGAAACACACATATTCAATCCTGTTGCCCCTTTTTTTGAAAATATCACAGTGTGGTCCCAATATATAGATGACATTTTTTTTATTTGGACCGGACCTGTAGACATTTTGGAAGATTTTATTTCTTGGTTAAATTTAGGTGACAAGAATCTCAAATTCACAAGCCACTACGATCAACAAAAATGTGAATTCTTAGACATAATAATTAAACATGAGTCTGGTAACCTACAAATAGAATTGTTTACTTAGAAACAGACAGAAATACTATGCTCCATTACCAAAGCCACCACCCACCCGGTCAGAAAAATAATATTCCTTTCGGACGGTTTTTAAGACTTAAACGAAATTGTTCACAGAACAGTGATTTTTTAAAACATGCAGAGGCACTATCGACAAATCTAATAAATAGGGGATATCCAAAACGGTTGGTTAAACAAGCTTTTAAAAGAGCTAGGTACTTTAACAGAGATAATCTTTTTCAAGAGAAAGTCAAAGATACGCAAACGGACAAAAGGTTAGTATTTGTGAGCAACTACAGTGGAGTTAGTAACAAAATAAAAAATATAATCAATCGTAATTGGAATCTTGTGACAAAAAAGAATAAAGATAAAGTTCCGAAACCGATGTTTGCTTTTAGACGTAACCGGACTATTAGAAACAGTTTAGTCCAAACCTATAGGGAAGACAACAAGAAAACTCAACTGTCTTTTGATAATAACCCACTCCCCTTAGGGACGTTTCCATGCAGCAACTGCTCAAACTGCGTAAATATATTCAAAGGTGACTGCGTGGAACTTAAAAAAAACAAAACATAGAATAAAATCATTCATAAACTGTAGATCCAAAAACATGGTGTATTTAATTAAATGCCCATATGATTACATATACATTGGCGAAACATCTCGCGAAATTAGGTTAAGAATAAATGAGCACAAATCGGCCATTCGCTGTAAGAAAACAGGTGCTCCTCTAACGGATCACTGGAAAACAGCAGGACATAGCATTGACAATTTACATTGGTGTGGTTTAGAATTAACAATTCAAAACAGCAGAGGAGGTAACATCGACATCAAACGTGAAAAACGTGAACAATTTTTCATGTCCAGATTCAATTCAGTGAAAGAAGGAATAAATACCAGAAAGGACTGGGAAAGGATCCTATAAGTAAACTGAGGTGACACCTGAAGTTGATAATGAAGAGTCAGATATAGGACGAACACAAGAGCCCTGGCAAGGAAAGACAAAACCTTTTTTGAATTAACAGCCTTTCGGCATTAACACACAATTTCCGGTTACACCTAACAAGGAAAGATGATGTAAAGACACCATCAATAGATTTTTAATTAGAAAACTGAATCAGTTTATCATACTAATACATACCAAACAAGTACTAATAAAAGTGATTTTTTCCACATAGATAAAGGGCTTTTATCTACCTAAAGGCCCATACTAGTAAGCGCAATGTTTTACTTAATTGTAGGTCCCATAACTAATGTGAGGGTGCAACAAACTGTAACAAACTACAATTGTAGTCCCAAAGACGCGCGTCTCACATGAGTGACAAAATGTGAGGGCGCAAGATACGATATTAAACTACAATTGTAGTTCTAAAGATGCGCGGCAGCATACTACTGACGAAATGCTGCTGTTCGTGTCTCGCGGGAGTACATTTCTAAAAATACCGTGAGAATTCGTTTCAATAACAAGCGATTTAACATGAGCTGAAAACAGCCTTTGGACCAAGAACGCGAGGAGCCATGAGGGGTGCAGGGAGGCCGATTCTAAGTAACAAGGTAAGAGCCGCTTCCCCTGTGCGGTCAATGATGCGACAAGTATCCCCCTAGCCTAGTCTTGGGTTAATTGAAAACCTTCAATAGTATTCGTGATGCCAGTGAGAGTAAATCTTGTATATGTTTTTTACACAAAGGCTTAGATATTTAAAGATAATGAAGCCATGAAATCTACATTTAAATAAAGATTTACAGCTAAGAATGGCAGAGACTATGTCTTACTTAAAGGGCATGTTCCATCGAGATCGCAACAAAAAACGAGGATATCATTGCCCCTACTTTCCCGGGTAGTAACGTTATGAAAATATTCTCCTTTACTAAAGAGATTAATCAACACAATCATTATATAGCTCTACCAGTACTTAATATGAGGAAGCGGTACGATGATGTTCTCTCTTTTCTTGTGGAGATATGAATCAATATAATCATTCGATGGCTAGTCTTTTTAATGAATAATAGGAATGTAGCCATAAAAAAACTATCACTCCCGACAGTAGCCTTAATAATCAAATCAAGTAGAGAGGGGGTGTAATAAACGCATGACGGTGGTGTAACAATGCATATTGAACATTAACAACGAGCTAGGTTGATAACATAAAGTAATAAAACATGAATAATGTAATCCTTCTCTGGTCAAATTGAAAATGACCCTGCTAATGGAAATTCAGCACTGGTATAAAGTTAAAAGAATCCAGTCACGCTGCTGTGAGGGCCGCATAACCCTGCGTTAAGGGTGAGTACGATGTTCAAAATAATTTACTAACAGTAGACAACTTTGGGTTCTGGACATAAAGATTCCTCTATGTTTAAGTGCAGGCTACAATTCTGATAACATCTGAAGCACTAGCTGCCACTTGGAAGGTTGCATGTAATTCCATTATGTATAGCTTAAACAACCCTTTATTTTACCCTATTAGGGTGAGTACTATGTTTTAAATAATCAACTACAAGTAGACCATATTAGATTCTGGATATAAAGATACCCCTATTTTTTACGTGCCGGCGACAGTTCTAATAACACCTGAATCACTAGTTGCCACGGGGTAGTCCGCCTGCAATTACATTATGTATAGTGAGAACAACCCTCAGTTATACCCTAATATAATCATCTGTTTCTTTGTAGTGACATACTCTTTAAAATACGGTGGCCCCCCTCCGGCAATATCCTAACTGTCGAGTTCCTGAAATTTACAGGTAATACCATATGTCACTCATAAAATGTAGGCCCCTGATTACAAAATTTAAAAATTTAAATCGACCACTCAATGTACAGTAATTTTCTGTAATTTTATGTCCTTTACAGAAAGGAAATTCGCACTTGATGTGTTAGACCAGAGCCTCTATCCTTTTAGATTCAACGATCAAATTACCTCCAATTAATACGAAAGGGATAATTCATTTTCGCGGGTATGCACAATGATTTATTCTCTTACAGCTACCTTATAGTGACTTCCAGTCACTAAAGTCAAGAACCCACATTTAAAGCCCAGTATAACTCAAATGCCAAATTACTTGTCAATAGGAATGCATTTTTGTGTAGAAAATACAATATACTAATTAGTGAAAACACGACTGTGCCTTGGAAAATGAAAAAACAATGTTTCTTTAATAAGATCTATGAATGTATCTAATTGTATGTTTTCTCTGTATAGAATTGTTTGTCCTGATGAAGGTGATATCGCAATACACCAAAACGCTGCGTCGACAACTTTGATAACTGTGAATTTTGTGATTTTTTACTGTTTTATATGTGTATCGGCATTTTTTAAACAAAGGCAAGATTTCATTTTAATGTATGGCACTGCACTGATGTTACCTAACATGGATTTTATTGATTTGTAATAAACTGTTCATTTTTTAATACAACAAATAATGTTTTTAAAAAAATGTCATTCCCTTGTTTTCACTATATGTTTAATATTGTTTAATATCGTATACTCTTCTACGTAGTCGGCATTTTGAGCTATGAGGGCAATACACTAAACAGATGGAGTGAGCTCTGACTGTTTTGCAAGACAGAGCTGAGGACTTGGAAGCCAGGTTGCGACGCAGTAATCTGTGCATTACAGGTCTACCAGAGTATACTGCGACAGGTAAAATGGAGACTTTTGTAGAACAATTGCTGACCTCACTGCTTGGTGCTGCTAACTTTTCTTCTACGTTCATCGTGGAGAGGGCACACCAGTCACCAGGACCTAGGCCACACCCCGGGGGCTCTTCCTCGACCTGTAATAACAAAGCTACTTAACTACAGACACCGGGACGCAGCTCTGCGAAGGACAAGAGAACTGGGAGACTGGCATTATACAGGCTCTTCTCTCTCCTGGTTCCCGGATTTTACTATCAGAGTCCAGGAGTCCAGGAAGCAATTTGCACCACTGAAACATAAGTTGTGGGTACAGAAAGTGGAATACGCGATGCACTATCCGGCACAGCTGAGAGTGATGTTTGATGGTAAGGCAAAGATTTTCTTTGACCCTCAGTCCCTGCAAAAGGCCTTCAAAGACTGGGACTTGTCCAGAAAGCGCAGGAAAGACAAGATGGTGGATGATCAAGCTACCGGAGTAGATGGTGGTCTTGATGAAAATGACTGATAAGTGACACTGCATGCTATATTTAGGTGTCGATGCTTCCAGTGATTAGATTTCCCGAACGGGCCTGGGGGGCTTGGGTGCTTTGCCGTCTGGGTGCGTCTTCTTCACGGTGACTCTAAGTCAATGTCAAGATGTATGTGTATGACAACCTTCATTTACAGTGATTAGGCTTATTAGCATGATACATTGGCGCCTTCTAGGGTGAGAGATGCTATTCATCATTAGGTTCTTACAAGGCTATCTGCGCGACCTAGTATCTCCAGTGGGAATCTCTTATTTCTTGGTAAGTGGTGGTGTGGCACTGAGACTACACTGAAGAGATGGCCAGTAACATCTGCCCCAATGCATCTCACGCTCGACCGTCACAGGTTAAATTGTGCTTATTGTTACACATGTGTTGTTTTCGTGGTATATGTACTAGCAACTGAAAGGAAGGGGGGAAGTATGCCGCCAATGCTTAGTTGGGGATGGCATGGTGTGGGTGGGGGGTTTGGTTTCTTTTTTACAGTTCACATAGCCACACTGAGCATGATAGGTTGGCCGGGCCTTTCCAAACCGTTCCTGCAGCCTCCGAGGCACCATCACTAGTGCTCAGCTCACATGGCATTCCAGGTGAGATATCAGGATATTAACTGCTAGCAACTGTCGGATAAATGTGGCGGTGATCAGAGCTCACTTAACAAGTGGCCAAATTTGGGCAGGCAAGCTCCACCCCCACCCTAGCCACTACTTAGTACATTTCAGTAAAAAAATTGATGTGATATTGCTTTTTGTACTGCAAGATACATGTCAGGCAATTTGCAGGGATTTTGAACAAATCGAGCTACACACGGATCGTTGTTGGAAAAAAGAGAGAGAGAGTGATGTTGTTTCCCGGATATTTGCATTGCACATTCATATTATGAGTGTGGAACCATTTCACCCCTTCACATGCTTTTCCCCAATTCCTGGAGTAGACCACTTGCATATTTATGTGCAAGCATAGCCAATAAAAGGCAGATGGAGGTAGCTCGGATGTTTGCTGTGGGCAGTACCATTCTGGGAAAATTTTTGAGCATTCACACTTTTTTTCGGTTAATACACTGAGTATGCATAAGTACATTGACAGGAATACTACATGGATGCATCGGATTAAACAGCGGCCCTCACTAGAAAAAACACTTGGAAATATATGAAGAGCCGATATATCCTGTTATAAGTCAGAAATATTGAGCTCGAATTTGCATGGTTGGTTGACTTCAGCAGAATTCAAGGAATACACATGAGTTCCAAAAGGTAAGTTAAATAATTTCCGTTTTTCTTATGTATTTTAAAATTACTTTGGAATGTCTTAAAGTAGAAAACTCTAATAATGTGACTAGGCACTTGGAACATTTTTTAATTGTAAGACCTCATGACATTAACCCTATTTTTGAGGTGCTGTTTAATTAATACATGTATTTCATGATATAAATTAATGCAAACAAAAGTTATAAGTATATAGAAATGTTCCCTTTTTATAACATATGTTGGGCCTGGCCCTTTCTGCAGGGTCAACCCACTTTTGCCTTCACTTCTATTTTTGCTGAAATTGTTTCTGTTTGCCTTAGCACTTAGTGCAATTTAACACTGCAAACCAGTGCTTAAGTGCTTGTGCTCTCTCCCATAAACATGGTAAAATTGGCCTTCACCTTCTTAGAATACTTAACTTACTTATACGTCGAGTGATAGAACAGGAGTTATGAGTTTAGTAAAAATGAGCACCTAAAAGATCAAAATGGAAATCGTAGAGTTGAAAAATATGGCCAACCACAATGGAGATCAGGTTGAATACAAGAAGTAGATTGGGCCCAATCATCGCTTACCTACAGACTTCGAAGAAAATTTAAAGAAAACTTTCTGAGAATAAAATGTTTAGTGGGGTAGGCTGCAGGCTGCGTCCAAAGAGGCATTGTCATATTGGACCCTCTGGATGAAGTCACAGTGAAGATCTCTACATTTGTTTTTTTTTGGAAGTAAAAAATCTACATTGTGATCAAACTGGATGCTGTAGCAAACAAGAGTTCCAGGAGGCCAGATGTTCATTTGCAGAGGGACCACTGAACATGATTTACTTCTGGAAAGAAAAACATTGCAACAGCTACTATGACATCAGTCCTACCATTGATGCACCTTGGGCAGATAGACAAGTAGATTGGTCCCAGTCTCCGTTATTACTCAAAGCAGTTTTAGCCAAAAATATTTGAAGTGCCAAATTTTGGATTTTGTCTATCTGAGCACCCTTAGTACCACAACAAATTACCTAGGACTGGAGGGGCACCGCTTGGGGGTTAGGCCTCACTCAGGCTGGGTCCAGGTGTGGGTTGAAGATGGTTGGAATCTTTTATGATCCAGTGGCTCTATAGAAGAAGCCAGAAAAATAGTCATTGGAGTCACTCTGGTAGTCCTGGGTTCAAGAGATGAAGCAGTACTTAAACCGCAAGGTAGGCCTCAGAGGGTTCAAGGCATGCACCAGGCAGCAAAACAGTCCCTACCATCGTGGCAAAGCATTCCTGTGGAGTACACAGCAGACCGTCCTATGAGAGTCCCTTCTCAGGTTCAGAACTGAACTGAAGAGTAGGTCTGAGGATCACTTTTTTATACATGGTGACTTCTTTGAAGTAGACGTTTTCTGACTCCCCTGTCTTGGGTACAAACTGGTGGCATGAAACATGCAGGGTTGACAAGTTATTTGTGTGAACGCAGAGTACGGCCTATACAGTTGCAATTGGAGTATGTGCCCAAATCTGCCCCCCATCCTGTCAGTATATGGTCTATTAAGACACACCTAAATGCTCTATTGTGTACCTTTTAGGTGGAATAAAAAAAGTACAGCTGTCAACTACGCACTGTCATGTGACCTAGGACAGGGTGCATGCCCCAAATAGCAAGGGCAGGTAAGAGTCAACTTTCTAAAAGCAGCATAATCAAAATATAAATTTAAAATCAGAATTTACCATTAACCCCTTTCCTGCTGCCGTCGGCCAATGGCCGACGGCAGCACTACCTCCCCAGTGCTGCCGTCGGCCATTGGCCGACGGCTCCCCACCTGCGCACAAAAATGCCCACACCACGGCGGAATTACCGCCGCGGTTAACGGGTTAAATAAGACTTTTAATTACAATTTCAGAGGCACTAAATACAAAATACTTAACTGTTCCCAATCAAAAGTTAGCAATTATTGAATTTAGTAAGGCAACTCAATGTCATCCTATTGGACAGGTAGTCCTCACAGTAGAGACGAATGTAGGAGTATTTCACTACCAGTCCTCGGTTGAGATGTGATTTATATGTATTAAAAGGGGAGTTTTAAACTTAGTAAAGTAGTTACTTTGTCAACTTAAATTGGCAGTATGGAAGTGCAGTAAGGCTACAGTTAAAGACATGGTACATCTTTTAAGGGTCTGCTTAAGTGGGTTGCATAATAAGTGCTGCAGGCCCACTAGTAGCATTTCATTTACAGGTCCTGGGTTCATGAAATGCCACTTTACTAGGGACTTACAAGTAAAACAAATATGACAATTAGACGTAAGCCAATTTTACAATGTTTTAGGGAGTGAGTACAGGCATGTTAGCACTGGTAAATAGCACAGAGCTCTAAAGCCAAGCCCTAAAGCCAACAAAAACACATTCAGAGTAATAGAAGGTGGAAGGCAAAAGGTTTGGGGATAGACTACCTTAAGCCTGACAAGTCTAATAATCTTGGACATGATTTAATATATTATCTTGAATAACTAAGATGCATCAGTAATACAACTAGGCACTACATATTCTAACTGTCAAATTCATTTTATTACATTAGCTATATATATAGAAGATATTGTGAAAAATGACATATGCATATTAGCAGACAATATTTCTGCATGCCCTTATGAAGGCAAGAAAATATTAACACAATTTAGTGTATAATGGTTTTGATCTACTTGATCATTCTTACCTCCTTAAATAACTAAGATGCATCAGTAATACAACTAGGCACTATATATTCTAACTGTCATGTTCATTTTATTACATTAGCTATATATATAGAAGATATTGTGAAAAATGACATATGCATATTAGCAGACAACATTTCTGCATGCCCTTATGAAGGCAAGAAAATATGAACGAAATGTAGTGTATAATGGTTTTGATCTACTTGATCATTCTTACCTCCTTATTGCCAGGATTAAGGTAAGGGGGAGACAAAACGGGGACCGATAGATGTCCTGAAGAAGACCGACGTGACCTGTTGAATGTGGGCACTTTAAGACGGTTGAAACATGTTGGCTATCGCAGTTTCAGGAGGGTTGTTTTAGGAACTTGATTTCCTTCACAAACACTTCCCATCCTTCACTTATTTTAATCCTGACCTTGGAACCTATGAATAAAGTCTTGACAGGTATCCATGAGCCAGTTTTAACAACACTATCTACTGCACTTTTTTCTATCACTTAACCCAGTCTTGGGCTAACGCGTGTATAATCACTGTTTGTCACCTTTCGTGTTTGTTTTTGTCTTTGTGTTTAGTGTTCCCCCCATGCTCCGCCCTGTGCGTTGCTACGCCAGTGCGTTTTGTAAGCAGACCTGATGATGAAGCATGTCACACACATTTGTGTGTGAGTGAGGGCAGTTTTTCAAAACACACAATTGTGCCACTGCTTGTTTTATCTTTTCACTCGTGGTCTGGCTCCCTCCACCCCTTTATGTGTTTACATGTGATATATTAGGGGGTTTGGGTGGCAGGGTTTTTTTTTTTTACCCTCTCCCCTTTTCTGTGAATGAAAATTGAAACTTGGCCTTTATAAGGTCAGATAAGCAATCCTTTGATTTGAAAGAGTAATAGAATTGTTCCAATGTCTTAATTTTGGTTAACAAGGTGTTAGTGGCTTGTTGTGCCTTTTGACGTTTTTTGGAGACAAATCTAATAATACAATCTCTGGCTGAGGCCTTAAAGACGTCCCAGACCACATGAAAAGGTGTGGTACCTACTTGATTGAAATGAAAATATTCATTAAAGAAAGAGATAAAGGATGATGTGAAAGTTGGGTGTAAAAGTAAAGTGTTATTAAAGCACCATTTATGGGATAGTTTGGGTTTGCGCAAAACATCAAGGTGGATAGTGACGGGAGCATGATCTGATATGAAAATGGAGCCAATATCTGCCATCACTAGTGACTGTGAAAGATTGTGAGAAATAAAATAATGATCTAATCGTGATTGGGTGTGATGTGCCAGTGAGAAAAAGGAGTCTTCCCTCAATGTGGGATTACAAAGTCTCCAGGCATCTGTAAGCTTATGTTGCTTAATTGTTTGTGACTATAATTTGTGGGACTTATGACAGACGATGGGGGTTGATGAATTTCGATCAATGAAAACATCGAAAACATTGTTGCAATCTCCTGCAAGGATAAAGTGATAGTCGTAGCACTGTGTGATTTGTAGGGCCAGGGATTTCCAAAAAGAGGGATCGCCTACAGTGGGTAGGTAAATATTCAATAAAGAGAGTGGAACATTATCTAACAAAAATTTAACAAATTTCCATCTACCTACTTGATCTGCACAATGTAATATCACCTTAGTCGGAAGCGATTCACGAAAATGAATAAGGACACCATTGCGTTTACCATCGCCTGGGGAGAAGAGGACCTCACCTACCCAACCTCTTTTCAATTTTGCAGATTCTTCAGTTGACAAATGAGACTCATGTATACATGCAATATCTGTTCCCAATTTAGCTAAATCAGTCAAAACTCTCTGTCGCTTATTAGGTGAGTGTAAACCTCTGAAGTTCCACAATACAATTTTTAAAGGCATAGAATAAAACTGTAACAATATGATACATACAAAATGAAGCAAAACTTTAAACAAGCAGACCCATATCCAACAACAAACCAACTGCATATAAAGTGATGTAACTGAGATGGAAAAGAGAAGAAGAAATAAAAGAAAGTGCAACGGTTAGGTAACATTGGAAGAGCAGAAGTAGCAAAAAGAAAGAAAATGAGTGAAACTAAAGACTTACAAATAATCAAAGACATACGAAGGGTAGAGGGGGGTGAGGCCACACAGAACAATGATGTGTCCGGACTCCAATCGGGAAGGCAGGAAGGAGAACAGAACCGACGTATAATGAAACATAGTGATAAGTATGATAAGCTATATAACTAAAAATGATTTATGAAAATTAATATTGTTGCCAAGTATCAACATACGAACAAACCAATAACAGATTCAAAACATTTAAACAAAATAGAAGCAGTTTAGGATCCAGATAATCTACTTAGTGCCTGGTGAAGCAGTATCCATCGATTCAGTGTGGTAAGAATAGAGAAAACTCTTTAATTTTATTGGGTCTTCATACGTGTTAGTTTTATTATTAATGGTCACTTTAAAAAGGCAGGAATGAAAGAGGCCATATCGTGCACCTATTGAACAAAGCTGCGGTCTTAGAGACAGGAACTCATTGTGTTGATCTGCAGTTGTTTTGGGATAAACTTGAGAGAAGAATAAGAAGTTGCCTGACCAAGTAATACGATTCATTGCCCTAGCCGCAGATAAAATCTTGAGCAAATCACTGTATTCCAGAAAATATAGGATCACTCCCCTTGGCTTTTTTACTGTAGAAGAAGACGATGAAGCTGATGCTGGACCTAACCGATGAGCCCTCTGAATGTTAAGGAGAGTGTCTTCGGGTAATTTAAGGACTTTTGGCAGGAAGGACTTAAAGAGGCAATTGGATCTGAACTTTCCAATCCTTCAGGCAGTCAATTCAATTTCAATTTATAATCTTTATTCGGTTCTTAAAAAGACACCATAAAAGCACAGATACAAAATACACACATAAAATACACACATAAAAAGCTTTTAGTGTAACACATAAATAAATCACTAAATACGGGAGTCCTTGATTAAAATGTTCGTGCAATTTGACTCATCATGGGAACAGGCAAATGTCAATGGTCAATTTTCTCTAGTATTTCTTAGTCTTATCGCTACACGAATAAAATTTATGGTGCAAAAGAGGGTATATGCGTCCTCTGCTTCCTGTAGGAATCTCAGAGCCGTTCTTGCATGTTTAGGTTTTATGTCTTTCAAGATCCCCACCAGGAACTTACGTCTAGGCATAGTATAAAATGGGCACAATAGGACGAAATGAAGGGTATCCTGCGGAGACCTGTGGTCGCAGCCGCAGGTACCCTTCTCCGCCAGTGTGTGAGTAAACCCTGCCGGGACCGCAAGAATATGATGTAGCATGTTTAGTCTGAACCGTGTCATGACAAAGCGGTCCTGGGCGTTAAACATGACTCTTAAATACGGTTCCATTCCATGCTTTACTGTGAGTTCGTTATAGGTGGAATTTGTGGGTTTACAATTTTCTTTTTCTGCTCTTAATAGCTTGAGATGTGCCAAGAAGAGGTTCTTTACCAATGATTTACTCTCAGGTGTTATGGAGTCTGGGGATGTGAAAAAGTTTATGCAATCGATTTCGGCTAGGGATTTCTTTACATAGTTCAGCCAAGGGATGATGTCACCTTTATCTTTTTTGAGGCAGTCCTCGATGATTTGTCTTGTGAGGGCGGCCTCTGGGTTAGTCCATATTTTGACCCATGCCAGGAGGGGTTTAATTTTGATTTTATCTTCTATGAAGAGTTCTCCTAGTTCTTCATGGATTATGTGGGCCGGTACACTCTGAGGGACCTTCAAAATTCTCCTCATGAATTTGTTTTCTTCAGTCTGTATCTGCTGGGCTTTACTGTCCAAGAAGCCCCACACTTCTGCGCCATAGGAGACTTTCGCGCAACAAATTGCCCTGTAAAGGTTCAAGATTTGTTCCGGGGACCATTTTCCCAGTCTTTGCCCGTATCCCATGATAGCTCCTACTGAAGCTGCAAGTTTCGTAGAATGTTTTTCGACCAAGGGTTTAAAAGTGAGGTGATGATCAAATAGTACCCCCAAATACGAAAAGGTCTGGACTTTGTCGATTTTGCGCGACCCAATGTGAAAGGAAAAAGATCCTTTTGTAGGTTTTCCGACGGACATGATGTAGGATTTTTCCAGATTAGTTGCCAGGTCTAGTTTGTCCATAAATCTGACAAACCCATCAATCAGTTTTTGCAGGCCTAGGGGGGTTCTAGCAAGCAGAACCGCGTCATCGGCGTATAATAACACAGGGACCGCACGATGACCAATTTGGGGTGAGTCCACCTTGAGATTAAGCAGGTCTTTTTCCAGCGAATTAATGTAAATGGAGAACAAAAAGGGCGCAAGGATACAACCTTGCCTTACTCCACTTGTGCAAGTGAAGGGGTCGGTCTTCTTACCCTCTTGGCTGTACCTTACACTTGCAGTGGTGTTCCGGTGGAGATTTTGCAAGGTGTCCACTAGCGGTTGGTCCACTCCTAGTTCTACTAACATGCTCCAGAGCTTTCTCCTATTTACACGGTCGAAAGCCGCTGAAAGGTCCATAAACCCCATGTGAATGGACCCCTTTCCAGCGATGGTATATTTGGCTATCAGAAGGTAAAGATTTAAACATTGGTCAGTGGTGGATCTGCCTTTCCTGAAGCCGTATTGCATTTCTGAAAGGATTTGATGTTCCTCGGCCCAATCTTGCAATCGCTGTAGGATGACTCGCCCTAGCACTTTTGCGGTCACGTCTATAAGCGATATGGGTCGGTAGCATTGGGGGTCATCGCGGTTCCCTTTCTTATAAATTGGGACTATGGTCGCCGTTGACCAGGACTGGGGTAGACCTGCCACCACCGCCTCATTTAAAACCCTGGTGAGTAACGGTGCCCACAAGTCAGGTTGACTCAGGTACAGGTCTGGTGGAATTCCGTCCGGGCCCGGGGCCTTATTTTTACTTAGTCCAATTATTCCCCTTTTTGACTTCTTTCAAAGAGAAGTCTAGCTTTGCCGGCTGGTGTTTCCTCGATGTGTCCTCCAGAGCTAGGTGATTTGAGTGGTTATATAGGCTCTGGAAGTGGGTCTGCCATTGCTCCGGTAAGATGATGTTTGTGATTTTTGGAGCCCCTTGGTCCTGGAAGCAAGGGGAATTAATCACTTTCCAGAAGCTAACAATGTCTTTTCTTTCGGCGGCGTCCCTTAAGTCCTCCCAGGCCTGGTTTTGTAGGTTTTGCTTGCGGATTTTCAGGGCCTTTTTATACTCCGCTCTGCTCTTTGTCACCCTGATCTTATCCCTTGGTTTACAGTGGAGGCTATCCTTCAGTTTTTTAAGCGCCTTGGTGCAGTTCGCATCGAACCAGCGGGGATTTGAGTTCATTTTATTAGATCCCGTGGTCGTTAGTGAATTATTTACGTGTTGTACGATTTCTTCGAAAGCCTTGACCACCCGGTCTCCGCATACACTTGGGTCTAAGCATTTGTCAATTGCATCTTTAGCATCTATTAGTACTTTTTTATAAAAACTGACCCCATCTATTTTTGCCCATTTCATTCTTCTTCCCTGATCCACAGCTTTTTCCACGGTGTCAGGTTTCTTTGGGCATGTGTTAAAATCAAAACCTTCGATTGCAATAAAGACCGGGTTATGATCACTAAAACTGCTGGCCTCTATTTTAGTGTTGGTAATGTTTCTTTTTAGGATGGGCGAGACTAGAATAAAATCAATGTAGGAGTGGCACCCTCTTCCTTTGTACGTTGGTGTCAGTTCTCCTAGTTCGCCCAATGCCACAAGGTCTAGCGTTTGGGTTAAGTTGTTCCTTTTCGTTAATCTCTCCAAATCCCATCCCTCTTTTGTATGTGCAAAATGCGGGCCTTTCATTAAAGTGCATCTTGACCAGTCTTTATTAAAAGGTTTTAGTTTGTCGCATAAATGACAGTTAAAATCTCCCGTTAGTATTACGCTCAGTTCATTTGGTGTCTTGTGTAAAAGGTTTAAGTTTCTTAAGCATTCCTCTAATTCAAAAATGGCTTTTCCCCTTTCCATCAGTGCTGGGGAGTTGTACCAATTAACTAGGAAGAGGGTTATTCTTGCTGAGGTGAACCTTAGAACTTGTAGGTTGTGTGATGCCCATTTGATGTTACTCCAGGTGCCCTTAATGTCTAGGTTGACATATATGGCCAGACCCCCACTTGCTCTCCCAGAAGTTACTTTTTTGGCTGGGAGACAAAAGCTTTTGTATCCTTCCAGGCTGTAGTCATTTAATTCAAGAGCCCAAGTTTCCTGCAGGCAAATGATTTGGAATTTTTTGATGTAGCTCAGCCATTCCTGTGATTCGAACTTGGCCGCTAGTCCTGCAATGTTCCAGGATGCTATTAGTAGATTTGCTGGCGTCATTTCTTTAGTGGTTCTTTTTGGTTCATCTGGTAGGGGCATAACCTGTTTGCTTGTTTCTGTTAGGGTGGCATTGTTGGAATGAGTGTCGCTAAGAATATTTGGTGGGTTTGTCCCTTTTTCTCTTCCAAGGCTGGTATTCGGAATTTTGGTGTATCCTCCTCTGTCGGGCACGTCAGCTATTTCATTGTCCATCCCCTTTTCCATTCCTGTTAGTGGTAGATTTTCCACCTTCAACCTCTCAGTCTTGGGGGACTGATTGTCCCATCCCTGTCAATCGACCTCTTCCAGCGCACCGAATCTGTTCCAGTGTGCATATTGCATTAGGGAGGAGTCGTAGTTTGGCACGGCAAAGTTTGGTCTTTGCCATTGTGGTGGACCATAGTGGGTACCAGGATATGGTAAGTTTTTAGGGAAGGTTCTGTTGTTCTGCCTGATTCTTTGGGGTGCAAAGGGATAGAAATAAGACAAGTGTACCGGGTGGATCTGTGATCGGGTATAGCTAGGTGGGGCACTACAGATAAAATTAACTGCGTCCATATCTCTAAAGTTTATCGTAATTATATCCCCTGCTATGGTCTTGGTGCCTTTGCCGATCCACTCCCCTCTTCTTACAGACAAGATTTCCCCAAAAACATTGGGGGGCAAGGGTCTGTGTATTTGTAGCCACTGTGCGCATTTATTTTTCAGTTCTATTTGGGTTTCCCGTTGGCCTTCCCTTAGAGGTGGAACTCCTGTTAACACCACTACATAGGGCAGTGCTTCAGGCGGGAGGTTAATTGACCTAAAGCGAGTAGATGTTTTGTTTTCTTTTGTTGGTGCAGTGGGCGGAGGCTTTGGGTTCACGTTGGGGGTTTGGACGTTGTTTACTTCCAACGTTTGGGGAGGTCCTGGGTTTGATTTGTTGTTTTCAGTAGTTGTTTTTTTACTGCTTTTCCCTCTGTCTGGTGTGGAGGAAACCTTTTGGTTATCTTTAATACTTTTTTGACTGGCTCTGTTTGGGTTTTTTGTGGGCGCTTCAGGGATCGTAGGGACCTTGTCCTTAGTTTGGCTATGGGATGTAACGTCGGTCTGTTTTCTTAAACCGCCTTCTTGCCCTGGTTGGGTTTTTGTGCCATTCCCTCTGTTGTTTACAATTGAGGTTAGTCTGTCTATTTTTGCTATGAGGGGTTTTAGCAGCACAGTAATGGAGTGTTCGAGGTCCGTTTTAAGGTCAGCCACCATGTTGGTGATCCAACACGGTATTCCCGAGGCAGGTGGGTTTATTGGTGTAACCAGGTTGTGATTTCTAGTTTTAGAGGATCCTTTTGAGGATCCCTTTTTCCCCCCACGTTTAGGGCCTTCCTTGTGCAGATTTTTCTCAATGCTGCAGGGAGCGTTAATATGGTTGTGTGTTTGTACAACAGATCTCTCGCTGCGAATATCTGCAGAGACCTGCGCACAAGGTAGGTCAGCGAAAGAAGAGGGAGAAAGGGGCAAGCTGGTGTCGAATTCCTCTACCAAATCTCGAGAAGCCTCGGTCAGGTTGATGAGGGATTCCTGGGTTTCCTGAATAATTGTCACGGGTGGTAGTGACATTCTTCTTTCAGTATCTGCGATGGCATTTGACACTGCCCCTATTGTTTGTTTGAGCATTTTGTCAATCGCAGTCAGTGTTGGTAATGGCGGTGGAGGATCCGTTTTATTTTTTGCGCTCGATCTTAAAGTGGGCATCTTGGGCTTCTTGATGGTCTTCCTCATAATCTGTAGTGCTATGTACAGATGGTAGATTTTACTAGAGCAGATATAACCGACTAGAAGCCTGGTTCAAGAGTTGTAAAGAACGATTTTTCAGGGGGGTGGCCCAGCCCAGCCTCTTCTGGCCTCTGAGGGCCACAGAGGGCCCGCCCTTTGCCCGGGCTTCGCTCGGCGTCCCGCTCGCGTCCCGCTAAGCGGTAAACTGCTGATTATAAGGAGGTTTTGCAGGCAGGGGGCGTGTCTTCCTGGGGGCGCGCCCGTGCACACCTGTGCAGCGCAGGGACTCCTGGTCTTTTGAGTCCCTGCGGTGCGCTCCCTCGATGTTATCTCGGTGCTCCTCCTCCTGGGACAGACCCAACAGCGCAAGTGCTCTCCCAGCCTCGACCCCACGCCACTCACCGCGCAGCAGCGCCCGCGAAGCGGGTGCTGCAAGTTGTAGCGTTGCGGGAGGGCGGTCAATCCCTCCTGGGACACAGGGAGGCCGGGTGTCAGCAAAAGGCGAGGATAGAAAGTCTGGAAAGCCTAACGGCGACAGCAGCAACAGTCTGGTAAGAACAGAGAATCCCGCTGGAGGCTACACAGTTTCCCGCTTAAATAGGCTGGACAAGCAGGGGGCGTGTCTTCCTGGGGGCGCGCCCGTGCACACCTGTGCAGCGCAGGGACTCCTGGTCTTTTGAGTCCCTGCGGCGCGCTCCCTCGATGTTATCTCGGTGCTCCTCCTCCTGGGACAGACCCAACAGCGCGAGTGCTCTCCCAGCCTCGACCCCACGCCACTCACCGCGCAGCAGCGCCCGCGAAGCGGGTGCTGCAAGTTGTAGCGTTGCGGGAGGGCGGTCAATCACTCCTGGGACACAGGGAGGCCGGGTGTCAGCAAAAGGCGAGGATAGAAAGTCTGGAAAGCCTAACGGCGACAGCAGCAACAGTCTGGTAAGAACAGAGAATCCAGTCCATAATGTCAAAGGTTGTTACGTCTATTCCTATTTTCCAAGTTTTCAATTTGTTTGTGTTGTGATGCTGTGAGAAGTTGGCCTGATATATACTGCTCACTATTCTAGTGATCACTTTGTATCATACCAAACGACCCTTATTGATGATTGGTTGTAAGTCAACCTTATAGACCAGCTATCCTAGTAGCGTGGACAAAAGCAGTCTTTAGGCTACACCCTAGAGGGCGTGTTAAGCCAGCTATTTTACCGTCACATATACCCCTTGAACACCAAGTGAAAGGACACCACACAAGTTGTTATGAAAAATAAAGGATATTTATTTATAACAAGTCTACCCTGAACTCTTTATGAGTCAGGGAGCTAAGCACAATACAAAACTCTTAAGAAAATACTTCAAGTTGCACAATTTACACAAATGCCCGAGGGGCACGAAAAACCATATACTCTAAAAGTGGAATGCGAAATACTAGCAGGTAAATAACCAGATCCAGAGGCTTCAGGATCGCTAGGACTACACTACTAAACACTAAAGTTAGGAGCAGGAGGCCTAGGGAGATCGGGTGCAGAGTGTGCACTCTCACGCGGGATGCGGGACAAAGTCTATGGAGGCTAGTATTTCTAAAGTTACTGTTTCCGGACGAATCCGACTAGGTAGACTAAAAACGAAAAAGGATCTGGACACTGGGATAGTGAACCTACGTTGGAGCACTGAAATGCTCGGGTTACCTAGCCCAGGGGCTGCGGCTGCATAGGATTCAAAAGACGTCGGGAATCCTCGTTGTAGTCTATGGAGCCTGAAAGAAGAAGTTGCTGGCAGGCGACCAGTGAAGATGTTCGGTGTGATCCAAGCCTGGATCGGTGATGGAGACGACCTGAAAGCAGAGGGGACTCAGTTCTTAGTCACTAGCCAGTGATTGTGTGGGCACCAGGATGGCACCGGATAAAGTCACCTCGACCAGGTGAGTGGGCGACGCTGGACTCTGCAGTTACACGGACCAGGAGGTGTTGTCGGTGACCAGGCTGGGGGTGCGAGCTGTCCCACGAAGGCGTCTGCTGGCGGCGATGCTGGTCCCAGGATTGGGGCAACAAACCTTGGCAAAAGCAAGCCCATGCAGTGGAGTCAAGATGGCATCTGGAGTGGACCAGGAGGGGTGCTCCTCTTTTGGAAGGGAGCAAGGGCCAGTCTGGAGCAACCAAACCAGCGGTGTAATTGTCGTGGTGCGTCGTCAGGAGGGCCATTAGCCAGCAGGCAAGTGACCGGACAACGAGGTGAGCAGCAAAGAGCAGAAGGGCCCCGCGCAGATCTTGTGGATGCTGGGGGGCTGGACTTCGGTGCTGGAGCTGCTCAGGGTTGGGGCTTCTCAAACCCCAGAGCACTCACTCGAGGATCCCTCGGCGGTCGTGCTGGTTAAGCGTCGTGCAGTTTCTGAAAATAGCCGGTCCCTCAGGTCTCGTCACACCCACGAATCTCAGCTGGGCTGATGATGCAGGTAGAGGTCAGAGATGCCAGGGAATCCGGGTCTCGTTGAGCTGGGCAGTCTTGATCCAGAGGATGGACGTGCAGCAAACCGCGATGCTTAGATGGTGCCTGTGGGTGCAGGGTGGCTACTCCTTAGCCACAATGGAGAGTCCTCAAAGAAAGTCAAGAGTTCCTTTCGTAGAAAGTCATTCAAGATTCAGGATGATCTAATTTGGGAAGCGGGCCCGCTCCTACCTTTGTTCTAAGAAAAGGGGCTGGCACGCGACTAGGTCCTGCCCATGGGTGGGACCAGGAGGGGGGTGGTTACACCCCTCTCCCTTGTCCGGACTTTCCCCAGCTCAGAGGCTGGTGTGCCCCTGGAACTGGTTTGAGCCGGCATATGCACAGTGAGCACCGGGGTGCCACTTGCAGTCACCTTCCTCTCAGCCCTGCCTACCTGGGATACACAAAACCCTGTCTGGGATGGTGCTAGCACCGCCCCTGACAGGAAACCCTTTGTCCAAGCTCTCCTCGCTGGAAGGACTCCCAGCAGCAGGAGGTCAGACTTGTGTCTGTGGTGGCAGCATCCATTTTGTGATGCTGAAGCTCGAGTTAACTTTAACCGGGGTTCACAGTTACATACATGTCGTGTCCCTCTAGAAGGGTGGAATGCTAACCCCGAATTGGCGAGGGGTTAGTATTCCAATTCGTATGACACCTTGCTCGACATGTTTTGATAAAGCAATACCAAAGTTGGCAAATAACCGCGAGGATTATAATGCACTTAAGAGTAGATGGTACGCGTTATCATGGAACAGCTATTAGGACTTGGTTCCGCAAGCTGCAGACGGGCTCAGCTCATGCCAGAGCACCATCTCACATAATTCCAAGCACTCTGCCTTCAGGATTGTTAAGGCCTGCCATAGGAGTGACTAATAGGAATACATGTGTCCATTTTAGGGTTAGATATAGGAATACTATATCTAAAGCAAAGGGTGATTACACCACCTTGCCCCAGCTGTCGTGCAGCCAGTTGTGTCAGATTTGGATGGCCAGTCAGAGGTAGCATAATACATGCTGCAGCCCCTGGTAGGCCCTGGGTACACCTATGCCCTGGATACCTTAGGTACGCTGTACAGGGACTGATAAGGTGACTCAGTATCCAATTAGATATGTACCTAGAGTACATGAGATCCATTTTACAGAGAGAGCAGTAGGCCTGGGGCCCTGAATAGCAGGGTCCCAGGTCAACTAAGTCGAAAAACCAGCAAAACACCAGGAAAAAAGTTGGGGGCAACCGTAGTCAGATATCCACCTGTGGAAAAAGGTACGGGCCGATGACCTTTTTCAGAGTTGCCCGGTGTTAACCGCCTCTAATACCACTCAAGTTACCAAACAAAGAGGCAGGCGCTGGAGGTTTATAATCTTTATTACGGTTTATTGCATGCGGCACATTGTTGTAAATACTTTGAAGTACGGAAAGGCATCCTCGGAATCCCCGCTTCAAGCCCGTTCCCACAAACATTTACAGTAGGAGTCGCCACCCCGGTCACAACAGGTGACGATTGCCACGCAGCTGGACATTCCGCCAATTCACGGAATGTATGTGGTCGATCGGATATCATGGGGTGGGGGCTTTGATCAACTCGTGGATCCTTTGATGGGAGAAGCTTCCTACTGTATGGGGGGGCAATAAACAGCATCCGCAGGGCCAGGTTGAAGGACTGGGTTCTTTAAGACCCAGCGGTGCCAGGGGACAACACCTGAAACCTTCGTAGGTAACCTGCTCCGGCGTACGAATGACAGAGACACGGGACACTTCCTTCGGCGTCAAAGATTCAAGGTTTATTTACTGCAGGGAAACACAGAAGTCACAGGAAGTACAACGAGTGTAGTTCGGGGAGACTGCTTCAAATTGGTTCTGTGGATCGCTCCTTTTATACAGAATTCTCCCATAGGTTTGCATAGCACACAAAGGTTTACGACCCGGTTCCCATAATCATCCCCCAGAGGGGTCGCTTTGGTCACTTTGATACTCACAAGGTCCGGAACATAAGTGCGGAAACATTTGGCGGTTCTCAACTGTAAAAACCCATCTTCCCACCATTAGTACATTCCAATCAGCAGTAAAACAGATCGAAAAAGGAAAAAGAACAGGTGTGGAGGAAGATGGAAACAGTGGGGAGATTGGAAAGGGTGTAAAAGGGGAGGTATCGGGAAACACGAGCTACAGGCATCAAAGGGACGTGCCTAATGAGATGCACGGCTGAGACAATAAACCGGCACGGCGGGATGGGCCTCGAGCGGGGCCATCTGCCTTACAGTATCATCCCCCTCATCATAAAGACACTCACAAAGAACATGTGTCTTCCGCAAATATCTTGGGAGCCCCAGGGTCGCGAAGCGGACAACGTCCGTTCGCTGGCTACTTGAGGGCAAGAGACAAAATGGATGCCGTATCTAAGATGGAACCCGTGGGTGCAGATGAAAAACCCACGTAACAAACGAACGGTTTAAGTTAGCACAGCGAAACTGCGCACACTTACTAAACTCGTCATTTGCGGTTCATAGATACCAGACTCGACCATATTCGTGCGAGTCGAAAACACCACTTACAATTGTCACGGAACCTCAGACGCTCCTTTTGCCCTCATGTAGGCAAGCACTAGTCAGAATCATACTCGATATTCATCAGACCATCTAGATGTTGCTGTAGCATAGCTCTGTCCAACCGAGTTCCATTGGTAACAGGCGGCTGTCTCATACACGTTGTAGCACAAAGGCCACATAAGGCAGGACCACACTGCACACAAAGGCAACACGTGAACAGGAACGCCACAACGACTCCGATGATCATCAGAATCTTCCAACCCCAAGTCGACATCAGGCCCCAAAACCACCCAAGTAGCGTCCAATCCCCTACATCCACGTGTATGGATTCAGAGATCTTATGCAACTTTGAGATGGCTTGATAGACAGTCGGAGCGTTATCAGGAATGAAAATACAGCAGCTCGAATGGATCACCTTACAAACCCTACCTCGATCTGCTAAGATCACGTCTAAAACCATACGGTTTTGTAACGTCATGAGTCTATCCGCCTGAAGTTCTGTGGTGATATTACCAAGGGCACTGGCAGTAATATTAGCTGTTGATTCTACCACTCGAGTCAACTGTCTCAGGTTCCTACTATTAACCATAGGTCCCCAAAACGGGAGGAAACCCTTGAAAAAGTCTCCTGCCTCTTGACCGGCAGTATCCTCTTCGCTAATTACGCCTCTCACAACTCTAGTCTTGTGATAATCTGCATCTACAGTGAACGTCGGAGGCAACAAGTTTGCGATAAAACATGAGCCCATGAAGTCAGAGGGCAACCATGCATACGCACAATCATGACAGACAAAGTAGGTACCCTTGGCAGCCAGAAACACAGGGGACGAGATCATCGGCAGCATGTAATTTTCGGTGCAAGCACTCTCTCCAAGTCGGGCTTTTGATCTTCGGCCACGACCCATTAGACAAAAATTACCAATGTGGGGTACGACCCATATCGGAGGCGAGCTTTTAAGCTGTTTATCACTCGTGAGCGCACTGTACTCGACCTTACTCAGGACCCTATAGGCTTGTACCTCTTCCACTGGAATGAGCGACGGCTCATAGATATCTCTATCTAAGTCTTCTATCGCTATAGACAAAGGCTTATAGTACGAGCCAGGACCAAGGTAGGGAGAACGTGGCTCTCGATTGGGGTGAGAATCTAATGCGCTTCGAAACATTGTTTGAAATGCTCGAGCGGACCCTTGGGAACTATACGGTAACACCAGATATGGAATTCCCTTATCCGTAGTATGCGGCATCAACCCACACACCCAACAATTAGTAGTATTAACCACTAACTGGTGCTGGTGAAGGAGCTGAATAAAGGAATTGTTGCGGAATTCTGCACGTCTAGCCTGCTCGTGTTCGGGTAAGACATGAAAAGAATGGGGAGATGCAACAGAGGTAGGTTTAGGATCAGAGGTAGGAGTAGGTATGGCAGGAGATAAGAAACAAGACATCATGTAATACACCCCACCCGCCAATAATGCAGAAACAGTCAAAAGCAATACGAATATTTGGAACATAAAACATTTGGTACGACTAAGTTGTTGCAACTTGAACCTTTGCGCCTGAGCTTCTTCCAAGTCCATCAGCTTTGAAAATGCCATCCCCTACGACCGTCCGCAACGTTTCTTGACGCACTTCATTCTGTGTAGCAGTAGTCAATCCCCAGGAGTTCCCAGGAACCGACGGTCTTTAACCTAGTGTCAAGACCTACTAACCAGAAGGAAGTACACGCACGGCCCTACGGCCTTTATTTCACAATTATGTGTATGCAAAGTGTCTCTCAGCTGTGGAAGCAAAAATATGAGGAACGAAACTCAATGTATATATACAAAAGTAATTACAATGATACGAGTGTTCAAACTGATCGTGGAAAACGGGATAATGCAGTTGTCAAGGGACAGAACAGGATTTTTTTATTAGTCTTTAGTGCTGGATCGCAAAAAGTATCGGGTTTTCCCAGGACGTGTCTGTTCGTCAAACAAAGGATCCGTTGCAGAGACAGCGTCCCGCTGATCAGTTGAAGGTTCTGGTCTTGAGTCTTTTGATGACAAATGTTCAACAGTGTCTTTCTGCTGCACTGAGGATTCTCCGACAGGTTGTGCGTCGCTGAAAGGTACAAACGTCGGCAATCCTTCGGTTTCAGTTGATGCAATGCCTCTCCTCACCCACGAGTCTGCCGGCAACGGAATAGGGACCTTTTTTGTATGAGTGGCGTGCACCCAGTTTTTCCGACCCTCTAGACGAACAGCAGTTCTCGTGGCAAGGAGGACCTGGAAGGGTCCAGTGAATCGGGGCTCCAAATTGTTCTTGCGCGTAAAATTGCGCGTCACCACCCAGTCTCCGGGCTGGAGCTGGTGGCCTGGACCCTCCGTCTGCGTCGGCAATGCTTCGTAAACCTGTTGGTGAATTAGCCTCAGTTTAGCAGTCAAGTCATGAAGATAATCAATCAACATTGGGTACTCAATATCACAGAACACACCCGGTCTAGGGACCCCCCAAACATTTGCAGGACGACCGAACACTATTTCATAGGGACTGAGCCCTACTCGGGAGTGTACGGTTGCCCTTGTTGACAGTAATGCTAAGGGTAAAGCGTCAGGCCACGAGAGACCAGTCGTAGCCTGAATCTTTGCTAGCTTCAGTTTAAGGGTGCCATGGTACCCTTCAACCAAACCAGCTGACTGGGGATGATTGGCGCTGTGGAATTTTTGATTAATTCCAAGGCCCTTACACACACTCTTCATCACACTCCCCACAAACTCACTTCCGTTATCCGACCATACAATCCGAGGCATTCCATACCGAGGAAAATATTCCTTCAGTAGGATTTTCGCAGTGGACAATGCAGTGTTGTCCTTGAGGGGATAGGCTTCAATCCATCGGGAGAATGCGCAAACCACAACTAAAACGTACTTCAAGTTATTGCATCTCTCCATATGGATGAAGTCTAGTTGGATCACCTCAAAGGGACATGAAGGGGGAGCAAAACTACCAGAAGGAGTTGGGGTTCCCTTACCAGGATTGTACAACATACATACCATACAATTCTTAACCAATCGTTCAGCACATTTCGTGATACCATCATTTTTCCACACAGGAGACAACAACTTACAAATACCTTTTACGCTAATATGTGCTAACCCATGTGCCATTGTCACAACGGCCAGCACATACGCATCCGGTAACATCCATCTTTTCTGTTCCGACAAATCAATCCAACAACCATTCGCATCCAACTTTCCCGTACTTTCTTTCCACTTCATCTTTTCAGTTTCGGTGGCCTCATTCTGAATCGCTTTCACACTCTCGATAGTGTCCTCACACATACTCGATTCTGTAGGCCACCTAACCGAACTCGTCACATACATTCGAGTGCTAAGGTTTCGGGCAGTCTCCTTAGCAGTTTCATCCGCAAATGCATTACCACGACCAACATCATCCGTCACCTTACGATGTGCACTACATTTAACAATCTCTACCTGCATAGGCAACGTAAGTGCATCCAAAAGATCATTCACAAGCTGGCCATGCTGAATCTTCGTACCATGCGATGTCAGAAAACCTCTCTCTCTCCACAGCCGTCCAAAGCTATGAGCGACGCCAAAAGCATATTGGCTGTCGGTAAAAACATTCACACGTTTCCCTTTCGCTAACACACACGCTCTAGTGAGAGCGATCAGTTCTGCAGCTTGGGCAGAATTCTGATTTAATCTTGCAGCCTCAACAACAGTATTCAACGTTACAACAGCATACGCAGTAGTCACATCGCCATTCGGCAGTTTAAAACATGAACCATCCACATACAGCGTTCCATCTGGGTCTTCCAAAGGAGTGTTTTTAAGGTCCACTCGACCTTTTGTTTCCTCTTCTGTTCTCAAATAACAGTTGTGTTCTGTTATTTCATCTGACTCTGAACTAATTGGTAACAAAGTCGCCGGATTCAGAACATTGCAACGTTTTATCTGAATGTGGCTTGCCAGCAGCGTCAGCTCGTACCCAGACAATCTCGCACTCGTCAAGTGCTGAGTTTTCGTACGATTTAAAAGAGTGTCGACTGCATGCGGAACCATCACCGTAAGCATATTATCCATGACCAGTCCTGCTGATTGTCGGATGGACACCGCAGCTGCCGCTGTTGCTCTCAAACAACTCGGCAATGCTCTAGCTACCGGGTCCAAGGTCGAGGAAAAATATGCACATGGACGTTGTTACCACCAAAAGGTTGCGTTAAGACACTCAAAGCACAACCTTCCCTCTCGTGAACATATAATGTAAACGGCTTACTGTAGTCAGGAGTACCTAACACAGGAGCCGAACACAATGAATCACGTAATTCAGAAAAACTTTTCTGACATTCTTCCGTCCATGGTAAAGGAGTTGGAACATCCTTGCACGTAAGAGCCACCAATGGTTTCGCTAGCAATGAAAAATTTGGAATCCATTGCCTGCAGTACGACGTGATACCTAGAAAGGCACGCACATCTCTTTGGGTTGTTGGCACAGCCATTCGCGCAATTGCTGCAATTCTCTCTGGGGTCAACCGCCTTCCCTCCTTTGACAATAAGTGACCTAGATAGGTTACTTCTTGACAACAATATTGGAGTTTAGAAAGTGACACCTTGTGATTTAACTCGCAGAGATGTTTCAGCAGCGACACCGTGGCGATTTTGCAAATGTCCTGAGTATCTGCAGCTACCAATAAGTCGTCAACATATTGGATTAAGGCCGCACCAGCCGGCAACGTAAACGCATCCAGTTGACCCTTCAAGGCTTGACTGTAAATCAATGGACTTTCACAGTAGCCCTGAGGAGCGCGTTTGAACCGGAAGCTGCGTCCACCAAGATAGAAACCGAAAAGGTCTCTGCTCTCTTCTGCGATCGGGATGCTGAAGAACGCATTCTTCAAATCAATCACCGAAAACCAAGATGCAGAAGCTGGAATCAGAGTCAGTAGCGCCGTGATGTCAGGCACAACGGGGAACTGAGGAATCACAATTTTATTTAACTCCCGTAAATCGATAACAAAACGATAAACAGGTGGTTTCGAAGGATCAGTTCGTTTTAGAATGGGCAGTACAGGGCTGATGCACACGTTTCCCCGTGTTTCTTCAATTACGTCTTTCTCGATCAAATCATAGATGATCGCTAACAATGCTCGTTCACCATCAAGAGAGATACGATACTGGGGAATACGTGGCAACCGCACATTAGATTTCAACTGAACAACATAAGGGGAGATGTCAAGCAGGCCCACGTCATTGGGACCTGTTGCCCACAAAGATGCAGGAAGAGAACTCAATTCCGGTGGAAGCTTATCGAGAGACAAGTACATAGGAGAGACAACCCTCTCTCCTAACGTAAGCTTTACACCCGCAGGAGAACAATACAGAGTTGCATACAAGCGTTTTAGCAAATCCAGGCCCAAAAGATTTTCACCACAACCCGTGGTCAGAATCAACGGAGCTTCTAGTTCACGAGGCCCAATTGTAAGGGGCAAAGGGCGCGAAACTGGATTGCTTACGGGGGCGCCAGAGAATCCAACGGAAACATTTGTTAAGCCAGAAAAGGTGCGCCAGGGAGTTTCGAATGCATAATAGAACTTTTCGCTGCACCAGTGTCCAACAGAAAAGGCTCAACGACGCCCGATGTAGCAACTGCGACGTAAGGCCCTCTCTGATCAATCGGAACTGATACCACTCCCTCTCCTTGTCTATGGCTGTCCTAGTAATTGCTGTTGTCAGTTCCCTGATCGACGTAATAATCGTCTACATTATACTGCGCAGATCGTCCTTGCGATGATCCACGTTGATCGAAACAATTATCGGAATTTGATGAGTTATCTGAACGGTCATTTTGAGCACCACGACCTCTACCACGTGATGTCTGCTGTGAACCACCACGACCTCCTCTAGATGAATTACCGCTATTACGATTGTTTAGAACAGGACAATTGAATTTTAAATGACCCTCCTGTCTACAATAGGCACATTGATTGTACCCTAAAAAAAGATCTTTGGGAAGAGGAGTCATTTCGAGATTGTGATCGGTTCGATTGCGACTGCGATCTATTTTGTTGCGAAGCATTCTGATTCGAACGCGGGGGATACGCTTGCTGTAACAACACCTTAGTTTTAAGCTCTTTCGTCTTTTTATCAGCACGGTCATTCTCTTCTTTCTCTCTGTTCTCATAATACTGTGCCGTGGCCAATATCTGAGCTGAAGTAGAAACGGCCCACGCACTTTCTGAATTCTTCAATTTATTGCTCAAATCGGGCAATAAGTTAGAGACAAACTTGTCCACGAACAACCGCTGACCACCCTCAGTGCTCATATCCTGGCCACTATGATCAATGAATGCCTCCTCGAATCTTGTAAAGAAGTCGGAGACACTCTCGTCCTTCTTCTATCTACAAGCCGACAATTTGTCCCAATTCACCCTCATAGCTGGCATAAGAGTTTTCATTAGCGTGATTATTCTTTGAGGAAGAGCAGCAATCAACTGCTCGGGTTTAGCACCACCAGTTTGTCGACCATCCGCCGCTATAATGGCAGCCCAATCACCACCTAACTCATTTGCGTGATTTTCCTGACGAATCTTAGCCCACACCGGTTGCGGTACAACATTACCAAAGAGCATGTCAATATCAGCAAGATTCATTACCGTAGCGTCTACGAGCTGCGATAATTCTTTATAATACCCTGCAGGATTTTTGCGAGGGTCAGGCAAAGATTGCTTCACCTGTAAAACTTCTGATCGTTTCCATGGGAGATGTATCCACACTCTCTGAAAGAACGGCAAGATCGGGGGGTTTGCCGCAGGATTCCCTGGCATCCACACTGGTGGAACTTCACGCATGGGAAATTGGCCAGACTCATCTGACTGTCTTTCAACATCCTCAACAAACAAGGCTTGAGGTATAGGAGTGGGACGGAAAGATAGCAACCGCTCAACAGCACGTCGAACGTTGATATCCACTATCAGTCCAGTCGAGAACTGAAGCTGTAGATCAGACAAAGCGGTCAACACATCATCAGGTGCATCGGCTGATATCTGATCACGCAGGACCTTACACATTTCTTCGAACACGAATCTTTGGGTTGGTATATTGAATTGACAAAACGTATCGAGTACGACACGTGGTGGATTTCTAAGAGGATGTGTCATCCAACCCATCGCCATATTGTATAGCGAGGCACGTTCCCTGTTACCAGGAAGCTGACTACGTCTCTGAGGACCATCTGAACCAGCGGACCCAAGGACAGGTCCGAGAGAATGAAAGAAACTAGCCGCAAGAGAAAAAGTATGACTACGAGTAGAGGGAGTAGTATAGGACACAGGACTAACAAGCGAAGGAGTAGAGACAGAAGCAACAACAGGAGTTAACAGAGCAGGAGCAGTAGCGGGAGCAGGAGTATGTGGAAGCGGAGGAGCAGTAGGGATAGCAACAGGCAGAGGAGCAGGAACAGTCGGAAGAACGGGTACAGGTTGAGGAACAAGCAGAGGAACAGGTGGAAGAATAGGTGGAAGAACAGGTACAGGGGGAGCCACAGGAGCCGTGGCACCCTGCACGTACGGAGGTGGCGACTTCATAAGATAGGACATTAAAGGATCCTCAACTATTTCTTCCTTCTTTTCCGACTCCGTAGGCAAAGCAGGATAGCATTTATCTATAGTCATACGCTGTAGCCTATCGAACACTTCCTTTTCCTTAACCTCCTTGTCACGCTGAAACTGCTCTGCTTTCTTCACAATGGTAGCAACACCATCTCTTTGATTTCGTTTAGTCTGTCTGATTTCTTTCTGTCGGGCTTCTTTACGCCACAACCGAAAGGCATCAAACATGGCCGGCCTTGACTTTTTCTCGAACAATTTAGCCTCTAGGTTATCTAAGATTGGGGTCTCAAAGCTACCATGAGGTGGCCAACTAAGGACACCGTCCTTCTTAGTATAGCGAATCCAATAATCACTAAAAGTAATCGGGCCGAGCCCGTGTTTGCTGTACAGTTCATAAGTCGGAGTTCCAACCGGAGGTATCGGACACGAGTCCTCCAGTCGGGAATCCGCACCACAACGTCTGAAACAACTAAACAAAGTACTGCGACCAGGCATCTTGCACACTAGCCGAGTTTCACAAACGTCAAGGGTTACGGGATTTACCAAGTCCCCGCAAAGAGCGAAAACCCTCGGTTTTTGGCGGCTGCAGTCGTCAAACAACACAACAAAGTACCAAGAACTACAAATGCAATGGAACCATGCAACCACTAAGCAACCACAACCAAGAACTCTGGGAGCGACCCACTAATACTTAACTCAAAGATCGATGGCGTCACCAGGAAGGCCCGTCAGTCGTCTCGCTCTACCAAGGTCTACCCCAGGCGCCAAAACAGGTCTACAGTCAGGGCAGCAGTCCGTCGCAGCCGTCAGGAGGCGGGAATCTTCGCGGGAAAAGTCTTCGGGCCACTTGTTTCGACAACGGGATCGATGAAGCGGAGTGCACCTTCCCTCGGAGATTTCACACGAAGTTCCTCACGATCGTCGGGCTTGGAACGGTACCACTGAAGCAGCCCCACATTGGGCGCCAACTGAAGGACTGGGTTCTTTAAGACCCAGCGGTGCCAGGGGACAACACCTGAAACCTTCGTGGGTAACCTGCTCCGGCGTACGAATGACAGAGACACGGGACACTTCCTTCGGCGTCAAAGATTCAAGGTTTATTTACTGCAGGGAAACACAGAAGTCACAGGAAGTACAACGAGTGTAGTTCGGGGAGACTGCTTCAAATTGGTTCTGTGGATCGCTCCTTTTATACAGAATTCTCCCATAGGTTTGCATAGCACACAAAGGTTTACGACCCGGTTCCCATAATCATCCCCCAGAGGGGTCGCTTTGGTCACTTTGATACTCACAAGGTCCGGAACATAAGTGCGGAAACATTTGGCGGTTCTCAACTGTAAAAACCCATCTTCCCACCATTAGTACATTCCAATCAGCAGTAAAACAGATCGAAAAAGGAAAAAGAACAGGTGTGGAGGAAGATGAAAACAGTGGGGAGATTGGAAAGGGTGTAAAAGGGGAGGTATCGGGAAACACGAGCTACAGGCATCAAAGGGACGTGCCTAATGAGATGCACGGCTGAGACAATAAACCGGCACGGCGGGATGGGCCTCGAGCGGGGCCATCTGCCTTACAGTATCATCCCCCTCATCATAAAGACACTCACAAAGAACATGTGTCTTCCGCAAATATCTTGGGAGCCCCAGGGTCGCGAAGCGGACAACGTCCGTTCGCTGGCTACTTGAGGGCAAGAGACAAAATGGATGCCGTATCTAAGATGGAACCCGTGGGTGCAGATGAAAAACCCACGTAACAAACGAACGGTTTAAGTTAGCACAGCGAAACTGCGCACACTTACTAAACTCGTCATTTGCGGTTCATAGATACCAGACTCGACCATATTCGTGCGAGTCGAAAACACCACTTACAATTGTCACGGAACCTCAAGGTGGCGGCCTGGGAACGAGCAGGACAATCGGGCACAGAGGAAAGGGGGTTTTATCAAAGGACCCGGGATCATGAAAGGAATGGAGGGAGGTGTTGAGCTGGGAACAGGATGGGGTTCCGAGGCAGGGTTGCGCTGAAGAGGGGTTTATGGCCCAAGCATGTGAGAGCGGGGGCTGTCAGTGCGCGGGGGATGCCTACGAGGTCAGGAGAGAGAGAGAGAGATGCGCTGGCTGTTGGCGATGGGCAGAGAGGCCATGGTATTTAAAATGGCTGCCGCTTACACACACGAATGGACTCAAAAAGGGGGACAAGATGGCGCCGATAATGTTGACACTGCAGACTAGATTTTAACACACCTTCCTACATAACCCCCCCCAAACGAAAGGAGATAAGGCTATCCTTGGCCAGGTAAGCCTATACTGCCTGAGTGGCCATATGAGGTGGTATATGCACTGGCATGGTTACCCCCTATATCATGGTCCACTAAGCAATCCCTCACCCTAAGGGTATCTCTACCTGCGGTGTGTTTTGGCAAAGTAAAAGGCTGGTGCTGGGATGGAGTACTGAAGTGAGACTCCACTAATGTTGGGCTCAACTTCCTCCAATCACTATCCACCATATATGCCTTTCTTTCCATGACTGAGTTTCTGTGAGCTCTCAGGGTCAACCTCTGGCTACCTAAAGCTGGAGGCTGGGTCCCTCTGTTTGGCTTACTGGAGGGTCAGGTCATGTTTGGGGCCCTCAGGTCCCAGGTTTGGCTGTGCCCAACAGTGTCCATCTGTGGGAGGTCCCTAGCTAATTTTAAGGGGGATCCCTCAGGAGTTTGTTTTATTTTCACTTGGCTAGGACTACTAGCTTCAGGCCCTTAATATGCTGATTGGGGAGTTCTTTTGGACAGGGGGCCTTTTGGGGTCCACCACTGACCTCACTGACCTCTACAGCCCTGGGCTGACTGAGGCAGGGTAGAGAGGGGCAGGTTACCTGCTCCAGACTGGGTCCTACCTTGGAAGGGTCCACTGACATCAGGGGCTCTACCAGGCTAGGCCTGACTACCTCTGGGGCAGTTCCTTCACAAGGGGTCAGATCAGTTCCCTGAGGAGGCTGATCCTTCCCTAGAGTGTGATGGGAGGGAGATTTCTCTTCCTCCTCAATGCTCTCTGTCTGAGTGGAGTGATCCATAGTTTCAGGCTTCACAACACTATTATCTGTCTGAGTTTGAGCTGTGGCCATCACAACTCCACCAACCTTTTCAGGAAGGGGCTCAGTTTGGGTATGGGCTGTGACCATCACAGCCTTGCCAACCTGTTCAGGAAAGGAATCTTGGACTGGGGCTATCACTGCCCCACTAACCTTACCATGGAGGTTTACCATTTTAAAATGGGTTTCTTGCTCTACCTCAGCCCAGGCTGAGATCTCTAAATCATTCCCCAGTAGGCAATCAACAGGCAAGTTCGATGACACTGCCACTCTCTTGGGGCCAGTGACACCTCCCCAGCTGAGATTTACCACTGCTATGGGATGATCTCTCTGCACTCCATTAATGTTGGTCACCTGGTATGTGGCTCCAGGTATAAGTTGCCTTGAGGGGACTAGGCTCTCAGTCACCATGGTGATGCTAGCCCCTGTATCTCTATAGGCCTCAACTTTTGAACCATTGATGAGGGTCTCCTGTCTGTACTTGTTCAAAGTGTTGGGACAAGCTGTGAAGTTGGCAAACCCCATGCCAGTCTCATAGACAAGAGTATCTAAGTCAGGGGACCTGGTTAGGCCAGAGTCCCCAGGAACTCCCAAAGTAAATGCACCCAGATTCTTGGGTGCCCTCCCACCACCTGGGGGATTACTACTAGTAGTAACAGGAGGCTGGGAAGTTTTACTTAGGGGTATGTTCTCCTTATTGTTGTTGGCCCTTGGGCAACTGCTGTCAGTTTTGTAATGGCCTACCTGTTTGCAGGTATGACAATAAGGTTTCTTTTGGGTATTGGAAGGAGTCTGGGACCCACCCTTTTCAGAGGATTTTTGGGGCCCTGGGGTTTGATCAGAAGATTTATTCCCACCCTTCTCTTGAGGCTTGGTTGATTCTTTCTTTTGGTCACCACCCTGGTTCTTAGGCCTAATCCTGGTTCTGACCCATTTGTCTGCCCTCTTACCCAATTCTTGTGGAGAGGTCAGATCAGAGTCTACCAGGTGCTGGTGTAATAACTGGTTCTGACAATTATTTAAGACTTTCTCTATCATAATAAGATTATACAATCCTGTGAAGTCGGTAACTTTACTACCCAATAGCCAGCCTTCTAGAGCCTTAGTGGCACAATCAACAAAGTCAGCCCAATCCTGAGACTGAGTTTTCTGGATGTCTCTGAACAGCAACCTGTACTGCTCAGTTGTTAAGCCAAACCCATCAACCAGTGTATTCTTCAGGACTTGGTAATTGTTAGCATCCTCAGCTCTAGTAGTGAGGAGCTTATCTCTACCTTTGCCTTCAAAGGAGAGCCACAGAATAGCTGCCCACTGACTCTGGGGGATGCACTGGACAGTGCAGGCCCTTTCCAAAGCAGTCATCCATTTGTGGATGTCATCCCCTTGTTTAAAGGGGGACACTATTTTACTCAGGTGTCAAGTATCAAAACTCCTGTCTTTATCTCTAGGGATAATGCTGCCACCAGTGGGGTCTGCCCCACTCAATAGCTGCTCTCTAGCAAAGGCAAGTCTCTCTTTAGCAAGGGCAAGTTCTTCCCTCTCAATCCTCAGATTGACTTCCCTCATCTTAGCTTCATGCTCTCTTCTCTGATGGGATGTCATCCCTCTGTGAGAAGATGCCTGAGAGCCATTGGTATGAATGGATCTGTTAGAGCCTCTGGAGAGAGACCTAACTCGTCCATTCCCAATGTTAAGCCTGCCTGAGAGTGGGCCTGGGGGTCCCCCAAGTCCATTTTCATGCCTGCTTAAGTTGGTCCTGGTGAGCCTACTGACTACTACCTGATCTTTGTCTGCCTCATCCCCTGACGACTCCTGTTCCTCTTCTTCCTCTTCTTCTTCACTTTCTGTTCCATTGAGGTTGAGGTCAGGGTCCCCAAGGGTTCCCTCTAAGGGCAGCAAACTCCCATCTGGATTAGGGGGGCCTGTGTTAGAAGCCCTTATGGCATCATAAGTCTCTAAGAGACCTATCAGAAAAGGAGTGGTAGGGTTAGAACCCTGTTTTAGTTTCCTGGAGGTACACAATTGTCTCATCTCCTGGAAGCTAAGAGCTGCATATCTGGACATGACCTGTGGAGGGTCAATGACCACTAGGGGAGTCTGTGAAGATTCTCCTTGGTCAGACATGTTTTCTAGTGAGGTGTAAGTGGTGCACTTACCTACACTATGGGTTTGCCTACTGATCCCGTGCTAAGAGTTGTAGTCAGGGTGTGCTAAGCCCTGTTACTCTACAACAGCTGGTTCAGTAGAACTTAGAGTATTCTAAGCTAAGTTATATGTACCTGGGTACTTATGTGATCTTTCAAATGATATTCTTAGGATACGTGCGAGGTAAAACAACAGCAAGCTCAAATCCCAACCGCTGAACACCAATGTGAGAAGTTGGCCTGATATATAGTGCTCACTATTCTAGTGATCACTTTGTATCATACCAAACGACCCTTATTGATGATTGGTTGTAAGTCAACCTTATAGACCAGCTATCCTAGTAGCGTGGACAAAAGCAGTCTTTAGGCTAAACTCTAGAGGGCGTGTTAAGCCAGCTGTTTTACCGTCACATATACCCCTTGAACACCAAGTGAAAGGACACCACACAAGTTGGTATGAAAAATAAAGGATATTTATTTATAACAAGTCTACCCTGAACTCTTTATGAGTCAGGGAGCTAAGCACAATACAAAACTCTTAAGAAAATACTTCAAGTTGCACAATTTACACAAATGCCCGAGGGGCACGAAAAACCATATACTCTAAAAGTGGAATGCGAAATACTAGCAGGTAAGTAACCAGATCCAGAGGCTTCAGGATCGCTAGGAAAACACTACTAAACACTAAAGTTAGGAGCAGGAGGCCTAGGGAGATCGGGTGCAGAGTGTGCACTCTCACGCGGGATGCGGGACAAAGTCTATGGAGGCTAGTATTTCTAAAGTTACTGTTTCCGGACGAATCCGACTAGGTAGACTAAAAACGAAAAAGTATCTGGACACTTGGATAGTGAACGTACGTTGGAGCACTGAAATGCTCGGGTTACCTAGCCCAGGGGCTGCGGCTGCATAGGGTTCAAAAGACATCGGGATTCCTCGTTGTAGTCTATGGAGCCTGAAAGAAGAAGTTGCTGGCAGGCGACCAGTGAAGATGTTCGGTGTGATCCAAGCCTGGATCGGTGATGGAGACGACCTGAAAGCAGAGGGGACTCAGTTCTTAATCACTAGCCAGTGATTGTGTGGGCACCAGGATGGCCCCGGATAAAGTCACCTCGACCAGGTGACTGGGCGACGCTGGACTCTGCAGTCACACGGACCAGGAGGGGTTGTCGGCAACCAGGCTGGGGATGCGAGCTGTCCCTTAAAGGCATCTGCTGTCGGCGATGCTGGTCCCAGGATTGGGGCAACAAACCTTGGCAAAGGCAAGCCCACTCTGTGGAGTCAAGATGGCGTCTGGAGTGGACCAGGAGGGTCCGGGGTGCACCTCTTTTGGAAGGGAGCAAGGGCCAGTCTGGAGCAACCAGACCAGCGGTGTAATCGTCGTGGTGCATCGTCAGGAGAGCCACGAGCCAGCAGGCAAGTGACCGGACAACGCGGTGAGCAGCAAAGAGCAGAAGGGCCCCACGCAGATCTTGTGGATCCTGGGGGGCTGGACTTCGGTGCTGGAGCTGCTCAGGGTTGGGGCTTCACAAACCCCAGAGCAGTCACTCGAGGATCCCTCGGTGGTCGTGCTGGTTAAGCGTTGTGCAGTTTCTGAAGATAGCCGGTCCCTCAGGTCTCGTCACACCCACGAATCTCAGCTGGGCAGATGATGCAGGTAGAGGTCAGAGATGCCGGGGAATCCGGGTCTCGTCGAGCTGGGCAGTCTTGATCCGGCGGATGGACGTGCAGCAAACCGCGATGCTTAGATGGTGCCTGCGGGTGCAGGGTGGCTACTCCTTAGCCACAAGGGAGAGTCCTCAAAGAAAGTCAAGAGTTCCTTTCGTAGAAAGTCGTTCAAGATTCAGGATGATCTAATTTGGGAAGGGGGCCCTCTCCTACCTTTATTCTAAAAAAAAGGGGCTGACACGCGAGTAGGTCCTGCCCATGGGTGGGACCAGGGGGGGGTGGTTACACCCCCTCCCTTGTCCGGACTATCCCCAGCTCAGGGGCTGGTGTGCCCCTGGAACTGGTTTGAGCCGGCATATGCACAGTGAGCACCGGGGTGCCACTTGCAGTCACCTTCCTCTCAGCCCTGCCTACCTGGGATACACAAAACCCTGTCTGGGATGGTGCTAGCACCGCCCCTAACAGGAAACCCTTTGTCCAAGCTCTCCTCGCTGGAAGGACTCCCAGCAGCAGGAGGTCAGACTTGTGTCTGTGGTGGCAGCATCCATTTTGTGACGCTGAGGCTCGAGTTAACTTTAACCGGGGTTCACAGTTACATAGATGTCGTGTCCCTCTAGAAGGGTGGAATGCTAACCCCGTCGCCAGAATAGGCGAGGGGTTAGTATTCCAATTCGTATGACACCTTACTCGACATGTTTTGATAAAGCGATACCAAAGTTGGCGAATAACCGCGAGGATTATAATGCACTTAAGTGTATATGGTATGCGTTATCATGGAACAGCTATTAGGACTTGGTTCCGCAAGCTGCAGACGGGCTCAGCTCATGCAAGAGCACCATCTCACAGAATTCCAAGCACTCTGCCTTCAGGATTGTTAAGGCCTGCCATAGGAGTGACTGATAGTAATACATGTGTCCATTTTAGGGTTAGATATAGGAATACTATATCTAAAGCAAGGGGTGATTACACCACCTTGCCCCAGCTGTCGTGCAGCCAGTTGTGTCAGATTTGGATGGCCAGTCAGGGGTGGCATAATACATGCTGCATCCCCTGGTAGGCCCTGGGCACACCTATGCCCTGGATACCTAAGGTACACTGTACAGGGACTGATAAGGTGACTCAGTATCCAATTAGATATGTACCTAGAGTACATGGGATCCATTTTACAGAGAGAGCCGTAGGCCTGGGGCCCTGAATAGCAGGGTCCCAGGTCAACTAAGTCGAAAAACCAGCAAAACACCAGGCAAAAAGTTGGGGGCAACTGTAGTCAGATATCCACCTTCCTACAAATGCCACCTGAGAACATAAGGAATCCACTTTGGAAGTAGAAGAGTTCAGAGAAATCATGTTCTGCTCCAGTGTGATAACTCGTTCCTCGTCATTTGACCATCTGTCAGTGAGTAGTTGTAGTTTAGAGTTAGTTTCTTCGACAAACGGATGAAAGGCCCGAATTCCTACTAACAGTATCTCCATTGTGACTGAAGTAGGTTGTTTAGGGAGGAAAGGAGGATCTTTCTTCAACCGTTTGCTCGGTGCTTTGGTTGCACCATAAGATAGAGTACTGACAGATGCCTTTACGCCTTTAAGCGATGCGTTTGTTAAGTCATCCATGGAAAGACAACTATAGCGATAGCTGGTGCGTAATAAAAAAGTATGTGTTGAAGACTTTGGTTGAGAGAAGTCCTTCGTTAATTTTCCCATAAATAATAAAACAGAAGTGTAATGAGGAAATCAGTAATAATAAAGTGTTAACTTTAAAATAACAGGTTATTTGGCTGCTCAGCACAGTGTAAATATATATGCAGTGAGATGCAATTAAATGTGTCAAGAAACAGTGTTTATGTTACTGTACATATAGCTCAAATGATGTCTCAAAAACCATTGAAGGCAAGAAGCATATGATGTAAGATTCATGAAAGCAGTTGAGGAATGCTAACATAAAATATATAAAATCGATGTTATCCTATGGAGACACACGAGTAGCGTTCAATTAACACAGGACACCACATGCAGAAAGAAAAAAAAAGTCATTCTGGGTAATACCAAGCAAAATACAGCTGGTACAGTGAAGGGAAAGGGTCAGCAATGCTTGGCAGTCATATGTTGTGAGAGAGCTCAAAGCATACATGCATATTTGAGCTTGAAATGAAGGTGCCGGTAGAGAGTCATAAAATGGCAGCCGCAAAAACAAGAATGAAAAAGCCACACCACAGCTAATGAATAAACGAATATTGATGCTCTCTGCCGTTCTTACGTTGAATAGTGAGAGAGACTCGACAGCTTTTTGGGCTTTCCAGTGGTCTGAAGCGTTTAACAATACAGCCGGGGCGCCAAGGAAACTCTGTCAGCGAAGGTCAGACATGATGGCGGTCGCTAGCTTAGCAGAACTGCATCGTAATGTCCAAGAGTCGCCTCAAGGTCACCAACCGGTGTTTAAATCAGTTCCCACAACGCCTTAGGGTTTATGACACCTAGGCTCCCATTTCCGCGTCCTTGTGTGCAGTAAACACCGCGTCAGGCCGCCTCTCCTTCTGTTCAGCCCGGAAGCGCTACGGACTGACCGCCATCTTCTTTGGGAGCTAGCCACGCCCCAAACCTGTCCATTTTTGAACCGGTGTTGGACCTCGGGCTCTGGTCAAAGGCCTGCCTTCTCAATCCTACTCTGTGTAAATGTATAGGATTGTGTAGACATTTTTAATTGGCTTGAAACTGGTCTTTAACAACAGAAACAAGTAATCTAGAGGAATTGTTTTTAAAAAATGTGACTTCCTACCTGATGCTCAGCTGCACCCTCAATACATAGATTGGCTTATGTAAAGTACACTTCTGCGGAAGCTAGTTCCAAGTTCACCATCTTCTTGTGCTGGGAAACTCAAAGTTACGATTGTTTCACTGAGCCAGCAATATGAATGAATGGAATTCTAGAACTTCACAAATGTAATCAAAGGTTCCCTAGAATTGAAACTTTTAGAAGCATATTAAACAAGTTCTTCATGAAAAACATTCTGAGATAAGTTTTCTGTAGGCGTATATTCTCTTTAGTATGACTGATGATAGTATTAGTTAGCCCACTAATGACTTGAGTGCTATAAGTTCCATTAAGTGTTTGCCTGAAAAGCATGTTAGAATTCATAACAGTTTAAATACTTAGAGAGTATACATTCTACAGTAATACATGGTTTGATTTACCTGTCATTCTTAACTGAAAGATTTCTGTTTTATGCAGAGATGATGAAGCAGTGTTCTATTGTCATTTGCACTCTGAAAAACATATATAATTGAATGTTTCTTTTACACTGCTTCTTCTGTAAGTGAAATCTATTGTATGAACCCCGGGGCCAGATGTACGATGCATATTACCAGTTGCAAATGGGCCAGCAGGCCATTTGTAAACGGTGAAATGAATTTTTCTATATGCAAACTCTATTTTGCGAGTCAGTAACCTATTACCGACCCGCAAAATAGGGTGTGCGAGCAGGGGAATGCTGTTGCAAAACAATTGCAGTTTACCACCTACTTCAAGTAGGTGGTAAGCCAGTTGAAAACAGAAAGGGGTCCTATGGAGGCCCCTTACCCACTGCTAATGGTAGTGAACATGTTTTTTAAAAGGAGGCAGTGGTCCCACGGGCCACTGCCTACCCTTAAGAAATGAAACAGACAGTTTTATTTCTGAAATGAATCACATTTTCCTTTGAGGAAAGTTTCTTCATTTACAAGCAAACATAGATATGGTTATCTGCTATCCCCAGCAGCCCCCATCCCTGTGTAATTGGCCATTCCCTTTGGGCCACAAATTGCGATTGACCTCATGCATATTTATGAGGCAGGTTAATTGTGACCCCATCATCAATTGCTAATGTGTCTGGGACACATTAGTACATTTCATATTGCGACTCTGTGATTGCGAGTTGCAATAAATAGCAAATAGAGACTCTCAAAATTAAATGGTTGTTTATCTGGCCCCTGATGTTCAAAACTCAAGTGTGTGAGACTTCTAAAGACAGCTCTTGCAGGAAGCTATGCATACAAGAAACAAAAGGAACATGAAAAGAGGGAATGGTTAATTGAAAAGACTCAAAAGGATATTTATATTATAGGGAAATTGAAATAAATAAGGGATGTATGAGGCTTTTGAAGCGGTGAAATGACTGTGATGATATAACTAACTGTGAGTACAGTAGTATATAAACACTAACAAAGCATTGGTGCTATGACTAATAATGCAAGCAAGGAAAATGGGATGTGTGTGTGTAGTAAAGGACAGAAATAATAGAGGTAAAATGGACTCTTAGATCACTGTGCCCCACACTCTGCACTCGCTGTACCAATGACATCTAAGTTCCTGAATATGACAAATAAATCAATAGTGGAACTGTGAGGAATTGAGATATTAGGGGTGATGGATGGTAGTCCACCACAAGTAACAATGGAACTATTCTTGTTTGGTCCAGTAATGATTTTAGTCATTTAAACCTGAGTCCAATCCCGAGTCCAACCCCTGGTAACTATGTCAGAGGAATGTATGACGGTACTCCGCAAGCCGGAATCACGCTGTGCTTTCACAGCAATGTCATTACAACAAACGCATCTTTAGTTTGCATCCATTGAGTGTGCAAGTCATTATTATAACGACTTGCCTTAGGGCTGCACTGGATTTTGGAATAGATTAATTTGCTATTCTAACTCCAGTCTGATCAACAGTAGGGAATGTGTTGGACTTTAAATCCAACACCATTCGACCAATGTGCCTCCCTAAAGCTAGTGGTTATAACAACTTCCATGCTGAAGAAATGCAAACTAAAGAAGCGTTTGTTCTATTGCCAGCACTGTGAAGGCACAGCGGGATTTAAGCTTTGTTCTAAAGGACGTTTCCCCTCCCACAGAGCAGACATGCTTAACTTAAGAAAATGTGTAAAACATTCGGAAGTACCAAAGAAGTTAAAAATCAAAAACACAATGCAATAGAAAGCCTACTCAAAACACACCAAAACATCAAATATCTAATAAGGGGAGCCAGAAATGTGATTTTTGAAAAGGTTTTAGATACAAATAGCACTAAATGTGCAAAGTTCCGACCGAGGGCAACTAGGAGCGCTAGATTGGAACAAGGGTAAGGTTTAAGGCCGACTGCAATGAGGCGTAAGTTGAATAAAGAGACCAGGTTTGTCCCAATCAGAAGTTTTACCTTCCTTCTTAGTCTCTGGCATGGAAGTAAAACATCTTCAGCAGAGCAAGGCAGTGGTCTGTGGTGGAAAATCATTTCATGAGGCCGGAGAGTCATCAGACCAAGCCTCAGTGAAGTTTTTGATGTTTTGCTGGAAAGCTCCAAGCAGGTGAATATCAATGTACTTCACCTGTCAAATATTTTTGCCACTTTGCCCGGTTAAGATTTTACTCTTTGGACTTGCTGCTGTAGAAAATCTTAGTGCAAAAAGAACAATTATTGGACCGAATGCAGAACAATGTCATACATTCATCCCAGTACAGAGATCTCAGCCTAAATCCATCATTGTTTTGCTCACAATGCCATTCCAGTTTGGACCCAGCCATAAGCAAATCAGTCTTGACCCTGCACCCTAATGGGAACTGTCCAGCGTAAACTGCCAGTTCAGGTCCTCCCTGGACTGGAAGCAAATATCCTAGGACCGGTTTCGGACATTCAGCCCTCATCAGCCTGAATAGCTTTACTCCAGTGACATGGAGAGCACGGGACCCACGTCTGGGCATAACTGTCTCACTCAGGGTGACAAATGCAAAAAGAACAATTGATGTACAGAATGCAAAACAATGTCATACAGTCAGTCCAGTAAAGAGATCTAGGCCTAAATCCATAGTTTTTTTGCTCACCATGCTATTCCAGTTTGGACCCAGCCATATGCAAATCAGTCTGAACCCTGCACCCAATGGGAAAAGTCCACTCCGAACTGCCTGGCCAGGTCCTCTCTGAACTGGAAACAATTATCCTAGGGCTGGTTTCGGGCTTTCAGCCCTCATCAGCCAGGATATCTTGACTCCATTGGCATGGAGAGCACGAGACCCACGTATGGGTATACTCTCCCACTCGGGGTAACAAATGCAAAAAGAACAATTGATACACAGAATGCAGAACAATGTCATACATTCACCCCAGTACAGAGATCTGAGCCTGAATCCATAGTTTTTTTGCTCACCATGCCATCCAGTTTGGCCCCAGCCATATGAAAATCAGTCTTGACCACTACCCAATGGGAACAGTCCAGCCCGAACTACCAGGCAAGGTCCTCCCTGGATTGGAAACAAGCATCCTTGGACTGGTTTCAGGCTTTCAGCCCTCATCAGCCAGGATAGCTTGACTCCAGTGGCATGGGGAGCACGGGACCCACGTCTGGGCATACCTGTCACACTCGGGGTGACAAATGCAAAAAGAACAATTGATGGACAAAATGTCCAGTGGCATGGAGAGCGCAGGACCCAGACATTAGTCCCATACTCACTACAACACTGGATTCAAGCTAGTCTGGCTGATGAAGGGTGATGCCCTGAAACTGGTCCCAGGATGCTTGTTTCTGGTCCAGGGAGGACCTGGCTTGACAGTTCGGGCTGGATTGTTCCCACAAGGAAAAGGGTCAAGACTGATTTGCATATGGCTAGGTCCAAACTGGGGTGGTGTGGTGAGCAAAAGAATGATGGAGTAAACCTAGATCCTTGTGTCTGGGGGTGAATGTTTGCATCGTCCAGCATTCCATTCATCAATTGTTTCTTTTGCATACGTAGAAAAGCTTAGAGCATGAGCAACCTGACTCTTTGGTCCAGTGCACATTTGTAGAATTGATTTGGCAGCTTGGTCTGAGTCTTCTGCTGACTCTCCAGGCAAAAATCCCTCGAAAAGTTTCTTAGTTCAAGCTTTTAGGGTTACAATCTGAAACTTATCTAATGGCCCCAGGATGTTAGGGACACCACTTAGAGGTTCAGGGCTCACTATAGTAGAATTACAAAACTTGACAGTCCAGGAAGGTGAGTGAAAACTTGTAGTTTTTGGGTCCATGTACTAAACCAGGGGACAGCCAATTGACCATTCTAATCCACTTCTTAGTCCTGGGTACAACTGGGAGGAGGTACAGCCATTTGGGGTCTCTTTTCACAGGTCTCAACAGCAGGTGCAGTCCTACCTTGTCTTCCACAGGCCCAGAGGTATCCTAAAAAGCATACTGAGAATACCACATTCATGCCTACTCCCAATCTGTGGGAGCGGGAGCCTCCTGGCCACACCCTAACCAATGGAGTAAAAGGTCACTTTCTTAGTGTTATACTGTAAACTACCCCACAGTGCCCCTCTTTACCTAAAACCAAAATGCCAAAAACTTTTAACTCATGAATGAATATTACAAGTTATATATTAATGTAAATTCATTTTATGTATTAAGGGGCATATTTACTAGACCTTTTAATTTCTTTTGAACCAGAAAACCAGGCAAGAGCGATGCAACTCAAAAAAGAGATTACTGAAGCCACAAAAGGCTACCTTGTGAGGTGCAGAGTGGGTTCATATATCTCGATTTAAGTAATGCAGCTCAAATCTTTGCATTGCCTTACTCTGCACCAGGGAGGCTTTTCGTTGGCTCTCTGTGGGTGTTTTCTCGTAACTCCCATGGGTTTCGACGAATTCCCAACTTTATCATAACTGGCAAACCTGGGTATGCACCAAAAGATCCACCTCCACAAGTGAGGCGTAACAAGTAGAAATATCTTTATTTCTCCATGTTACTTCCTCATTCTATGTGTGCTGCAATCTGGAAACTGTGCATTACCTAATCATCAACCTTCCTAAAGCCACTTCTTTTGTTTGAAATACCTATCAAACCCAAACACAGAAATATACCCACATGCTGCACATCAATTTTAAAATTATACCTTCAGAAAATAAAAAAAAAACATCTTTCAGTGATGCTGCAACACAGAATAAAAAACTGGGGAAACACAATCAATGTTTCCCAATCACTTCTTTCCAGGAATTAATGAAGAAATAATGTAGATGGTTTTTGCCATGTCAATGCACTGCTAAACACTATCTATCTCAGTTTAACTTTGATGTGGAAGACTGCCCACCTCAGGTAATAATAGTACTTTCTGTCAATGTGAGCCCTTGAAGTAACTAAATTAACTGCAGCTCAATACCCTGGTATCTGTAGTACAAAGCATAAAGGCTTAACGTAGGGCAATCTGTAAAGCAGTGTTTCCCAAAGTGTTTAGAACCACAGCCCAATTTTTAGGACAAGAACCTTTTGTGACCCACCTACCTTTAACAGACATGAGGTGGAGACGACTTTTTGATGGAATAGCAGACATGCTTTCAAAATGTTGTGAATTACCAAAATATAATGCTCTTTACAATTTATTTTTTTGTCCCTCTCTGGAACCAATTGTTTGTACATGTCATGACCTTGACCTAGTCCTTCAATATGTCTTCCTTGGACTGAAGCCAAGATATTGATCTGCCCATAAAAGTGGCAGATGGTGAACTGCACTGGAGCTCAAACACTTTTCAGAGTGTGGTGCTGGCCAGCAGAATCTGTTCACTAAAATAACGAGGCTTCTGAAAATCCTGGTCTTGATAATGATTTTACCAAATCTGAAGAAAACCTTCTGCATCAGGTTATTGGATGAGGACCAATAGCAATTTCTGTGCTAAAACAAGGTCCAGTATTGCATTTTGTACTTGAAATGTGTGCATCGTATTTACAATATGGGGCTTCGTGGTGCAAAGTCCCAAGGATGCTTTAGATATTCTGACATATCTTTAGGAAGGATGCAGAAAAACATCCGGCCATAAAGTGGAGCATTGCTGTAGTGGGTCATAAAAGAAACTAAACCACAGCAATGCATAACCAAACAGAGGTGATGCGTCAGTTTTGACAGATGCAAGTAGCCTACTGTATGTGGACCAAAGTAATGGACTGTCAAAAGGTGAAAAACTCACCTTGCACTCTATTGCATTGGGCCTAGATATCACACATACTAGTGGGCACAGTGCACACTTGTGTACCACTATACCTATGTATGTGTGACATAAGTCAATATTGGTGTGTAAGTAACTGTGTTAATTACCTTATGTATGCACTTACCTGTTGATAGGATGTGACTTGATTACAGATTGTACTGTTTGAAGTGACATCAGCTGTTCACATTCCTCTGAAATAACCAATGTGTCATTCGTATGCCTGGGTTTTAGAGGCTTAAGAATTGTGATGCATCTCAAGTTCAGCAGCCAACCTCCACTTCGGGAAAAAGTCATAAATCCTACTGTGTCAGTTTTAGGTGGGATTTTATATGGAAACATACCTTGCATATATTAAAACTAACGTGACACAGCCAATTCCGACCAATAAAAAAACAAAAGCAGTTTGACGAAAAGTGATATATCAGCCTAGATGTATCACCTTGTAAATATGGATCAATGAAAGAGGCGCCACTATGCTACAAAAAATGGTGCAAGCTCCTTGTAAAGATTCCCCATAGTTCAGTACATTGTACCAGTGGTGCTGAACACCATTTCAGATTGGGAGTGCTAGCATCAATGTTACATGACTGAAGACATAGTGTCGAAAATCCTAGCTTCAAACAAAGAGTTTTAGCAGGAAATTGGTAAGCGAGTGGTATTTAGGTGACGGTGAATTTTGGAGCACACTAACCCACATATATCACTAAATTATTGTGTGGTAGCACACTGTTATTTACAGTCATTGACCACTAAATGTGCACATACACAGATTTCTACAGATAAAACTACATAGCACAGAAATGATAAAGTGTGAAAATCAAGTTTCAGTGATTATTTATATATTACACCAAGTAAAAGCACATTTAATTGTTTTGAATTTATTGAATCTTCAGAATTAGAATAAAATGTGATTCATTTTTGCTTTCATAATTGCTCTTATATTCTGAAATACATGTAGAGCTAGTTTAAACGTATTTCATTTTGCTGTCACACAGAAAAGGTAGAGGGTGACAGAGGCTCTTCAAAAGGTTCAACACTGACCTAAAATGTGTTTACTGGACAAAAGCCTCCATATTTGCAAGAAAGCTATATATGGTTTTCTCATGTGTTTTGTTAACAGATGTTTGAATGATCAATTATGTTTATTTTCTGCGTGGGTCTAATTTTTTGAAGTGTTTACTTTACTTGCTGATGTCCAAATATCTTTTGTGTGCTGTGACAAAACATTAATTTTGACAATGTTTATACAAAGTTTACAGTTAAGTTTTATAGAAATTCCAGGGGATCAGTAATCAAAATATATTAAGAGTCAGAGAGGGGACTTATAGCTTACAATAATTTCATACCAATATTCATACTACAAAACACATTCTACAAAACATTACTAAGTGCAGCAATAGATACATTGTATTCTATGGGCAAATCAATGCACAATGCATTAACAGGGGAGAATATAAAAAGGGTATATTTTACAAATACATTCAATCTAGTTGTACATCTTCATTTACACAGGAATACAATAAAACCAGAATAAAATAATCTTTATACAACAGACATGCATAATGCGCATATAAAACCAGTACAAAAAGATGACTAAAAGAGGTTTAAAAATTTAGTATCTGCACATATTTTGTAACACAGCTAATTAATATAATCGCTTTTCTCGTATAGTAGTATATCTAAATGTGCTAATTCCTTTATTTTCCTTACTGCCCTTAATATGAAGAGAACACCACTGCACAGTCTTCATGTTATCCAAGCTACATAGAAAGTTAAAAGCATTTTTATAGTTAAACAGCCTATTTGTTAGGGAGAGAGTTTTTAAAACAGATTTCCGAACATCGCTTTACAAGGTGCAGAACAATATAAATGTAGAGTGGACTGGGTTTTTTTCCATTACATGGGCAATTTAGTAGATTATTTGGTTCCTTTTCCGTCTCACGAAATGCAGTTATGTAGTGTATTGTGCCAAATCTTAACCTTTTTTAACAAAATCTGTGTTGGGTATTTCCTATCATTGTAAGGTATGTCTGTATACCCAGCGCAGAAGGGATTTGACAATAGGAGGTAACACTATGTTTTTGTTTAACCTCATCAGTTCTAACGCAGTCCATGGCCGAGATATATCTTAACTTCAACTCATTTTTAATGATGTCTTGTATAGATGTTGGATCCCCTTTATCAAAGTCTAACATACAGTTTATCAGTAGACTTTGGATATACTCAAGACATGGGATTTTTTTCCAGTGATCAAGGGCCTGGAAATCCTTTATTATGTCTGTAGTGAGTTATGTCTCTTCGTTTGCCCACAACCCTATCCAGAATGTAAGACCCGCTATTCTGATGGTATCACGTATGTATGATACAGCCAATTCTTTGTGTTCAATATAATTGGCTGAAGAATTTGGTACTGCCAGTACTCTTTAAAAACATTTTTTGTAGAGATGTAGTGTTTGCTTTCTCCCATATGGCAGCCCGTAACAAGCACAAGTCAAACACTTGGCTCTCTATAGAGTAAGTATCTCACTCACAGGCTTATTTCCCATTTTGGCTGAAAATCTGAAGATTCCCTCAGCGATTCTTAAGAATTCCAGGTCACATGAATCAATGTGAGGTTTCCAGTTGCCCTTTCTATTAAAAAGCAGGCCCAGGTAAACAAAAGTTGTCACTCTACCTAGGACTACATCTCCCACATTATGTTGTCTATACTTCAGTTTTGTCTTTCCACATGTCATAACAAAGGTTTTGCTAAGATTTAACTTTAAATCCTTTTCTGACAATTACTGGGCAAAATTCTCAATTAGACATTGTAGTCAATTCGCTGTCCTTGATAAAAGGACAGCGTCGTCCGCGTATAGTAATGCCGGGGCTGTGCGTCTGCCTATTTTGGGGCAATCTGCATTTTGCTTTTGCTAAAAGAAATCCACTTTATTAATATATAGTGAGAACAACAGTGGTGCCAATACACATCTTTGGCATACACTTCTTGTAACCATAAAATCCTGTGTACATTCGCCCCTCATTCCAAAACGTACTCTTGAAGTTAAAAAGGGGTATATTTGAGATCAATATATAACAATGTCATTTGGTGCTCCTAACTCTTTTAGGGTTTGCCACAATTTGGCATGATTGACAAAATCAAATGCACTGGTGAGGTCTATGAAGCATAGATGTAGAGCCCCCTCCTTAGCCAGTGTATATTTTCCTATTAGGAGTTCCAAATTTAAGCACTGTTCTACCATTCCGATACCTCATCTGAACCCAAACTGGGCTTCTGGGAGAATATTTTTCTCATTAACCCATTCTTCTAACCTCCCCAGGAGTACTCTTCCCATTAATTTGAGATTGAGTCCAGAAGAGACATGGGACGGTAGCAGTTCGCTTTCCCTCTGTTACCCTTTTTAAAAATGGGTATGATAATACTTTGTGACCACGATGCAGGTAGAACTCCTCCTATTGCTGCATTAAGAACCTTTAATAAATTGAGGTCCAGAAATCCATATCACTTTTAAAAACATCGATGGGTACCCTTTCAGGTCCTGCGGCTTTCCCGCAGGCGCTCTTTCGGTGGCTGGTGATAATTTCCACCCACGTAATGGGCAGTGATTTTATAGGTTCAGCTAATATAAAATTTCTACTTTGTATTATGGTAACCCACTAATCAGGCTGATTGCCAGAATTCGTAGACCTATTTGGTTTCTTTATTTTGTTAGTTTCTATCGTTACACTACATGGTGTATTTTGTCTCTACCTGGCCTTCAGCTTTGTATAGTTGGGATACTATCCCTTAATACAGGCTTGGTAGAATCCTTTCCTTGTTTCATTTCAGAAGTGATTCTACAACTGCCACCCTCCTTTGGCTTGATTAGTGGGTTTTTAGCTACAGTAGATATACTTGAGGTTTTGGAGGCAAAAAGGCTCGACACAAACTCAGTTAAAAAGTTACATCTTTTTGGACCAATTTTATCTAGGACAAAACCCGACGTTCAATACAGTCCAATTTTGAGTGAACCTCAAAATTGTTAGGACATATTGGGCCTGAAAGGTTGTCTATCTGGGCTTTCACTCAACACAGGCATTTCAGGTGCAACCTTGCCAAAGTGTTCTTGACTGTGGGGGCATTGAAATAGTGGCTCCTGGCTCTATAGCTGTTGTCGTGGCTGTAGTTGATACATGAGCCAGGACATGTTCCCCACAAATTTGGTGGTGGTGGGAGATGCACAGGGATCTACAGACTCAACAAATGTGGCTAATGGGGGCATGCCTCTGGTGGTTTCAGGAGTTGTAGGCAATATCTGAGGGAGATTGGGCCTTATGACCTGGTCATATAAACTTGATGGGCCTGGCTGCTGCTCCTTTTGTTCCATGCCAGCAGAATGGCTTCTAACACTGAAGGTTTCTGACCATGTGTTTTCAGTAAGTTGATCCTGATGGATTATTGTTCCTCCGCTCTGGCTCTTTCTCCTACAATAGAGCAGAATATTGTTAGCAAATACAGATAACAAAATCTCCATACATTTTGATTCAATTACACTTTAGAGCCAATGCTATTAACATTAACTGCGCCTTCAACTATTAAGAGTAAAAATGTGTATCTTGGTCTAGGTAGAACATTATTTTATAAATATTTGAAGGCATATCTACTTTTATATGACCGTGATTCAGAAAAGGGGGTGGTGATGAACAGATTGTCTGAATTAAGCAGACCACTCTTTTCAGTCCAAAGATCAGGGCTTGATCCATCACCGTTTTTTAGCTCACTGCACCATCCCAGCTCAGAACTTGGCTATATGCAAATTAGTCTGAACCTGGCCCAGTGCATCATGGGAACAGGGCAGACCAAACTACCAAGCCAATTCTTATACTGGGAAGGAAACAAGCTTCCGGGGACTGGTTTCTGGCATTTTAGCCGTCTTCGGCCCGGCTTGCTTGAATGCTGATGGTGCAATGAGCAAGGGACTCACATCTGAGTATACCCTTCCACGCTTATGGTGGACAAAAATGATTCAGAAAAGGGGGTGGTGATGAACAGAGTGTCTGAATTGAGCAGACCACTCATACCCAGTCCAAAGATCAGGGCTTGATCCATCACCGTTTTTTAGCTCACTGCACCATCCCAGCTCAGAACTTGGCTATATGCAAATTAGTCTGACCCTGGCCCAGTGCATCATGGGAACAGGGCAGACCAAACTGCCAAGCCAATTCTTATACTGGGAAGGAAACACGCTTCCGGGGACCGTTTTCTGGCATTTCAGCCGTCTTCCGCCCGGCTTGCTTGAATCCTGATGGTGCAATGAGCAAGGGACTCACATCTGAGTATACCCTTCCATGCTTATGGTGGACAAAAATGATTCAGAAAAGGGGGTGGTGATGAACAGAGTGTCTGAATTAAGCAGACCACTCTTACCCATTCCAAAGATCAGGGCTTGATCCATCACCGTTTTTTAGCTCACTGCAGCATCCCAGCTCAGAACTTGGCTATATGCAAATTAGTCTGACCCTGGCCCAGTGCATCATGGGAAGTGGGCAGCCCAAACTACCAAGCCAATTCTTATACTGGGAAGGAAACAAGCTTCCGGGGACCGGTTTCTGGCATTTCAGCCGTCTTCGGCCCGGCTTGCTTGAATCCTGATGGTGCAATGAGCAAGGGACTCACATCTGAGTATACCCTTCCACGCTTATGGTGGAGAAAAATGATTCAGAAAAGGGGGTGGTGATGAACAGAGTGTCTGAATTAAGCAGACCACTCTTACCCAGTCCATTGACCAGGGCTTGATCCATCACCGTTTTTTAGCTCACTGCACCATTCCAGCTCAGAACGTGGCTATATGCAAATTAGTCTGACCCTGGCCCAGTGCATCATGGGAACAGGGCAGACCAAACTGCCAAGCCAATTCTTATACTGGGAAGGAAACACGCTTCCGGGGACCGTTTTCTGGCATTTCAGCCGTCTTCCGCCCGGCTTGCTTGAATCCTGATGGTGCAATGAGCAAGGGACTCACATCTGAGTATACCCTTCCATGCTTATGGTGGACAAAAATGATTCAGAAAAGGGGGTGGTGATGAACAGAGTGTCTGAATTAAGCAGACCACTCTTACCCATTCCAAAGATCAGGGCTTGATCCATCACCGTTTTTTAGCTCACTGCAGCATCCCAGCTCAGAACTTGGCTATATGCAAATTAGTCTGACCCTGGCCCAGTGCATCATGGGAACAGGGCAGCCCAAACTACCAAGCCAATTCTTATACTGGGAAGGAAACAAGCTTCCGGGGACCGGTTTCTGGCATTTCAGCCGTCTTCGGCCCGGCTTGCTTGAATCCTGATGGTGCAATGAGCAAGGGACTCACATCTGAGTATACCCTTCCACGCTTATGGTGGAGAAAAATGATTCAGAAAAGGGGGTGGTGATGAACAGAGTGTCTGAATTAAGCAGACCACTCTTACCCAGTCCATTGACCAGGGCTTGATCCATCACCGTTTTTTAGCTCACTGCACCATTCCAGCTCAGAACGTGGCTATATGCAAATTAGTCTGACCCTGGCCCAGTGCATCATGGGAACAGGGCAGACCAAACTACCAAGCCAATTCTTATACTGGGATGGAAACAAGCTTCCAGGGACCGGTTTCTGGCATTTTAGCAGTCTTCGGCCCGGCTTGCTTGAATGCTGATGGTGCAATGAGCAAGGGACTCACATCTGAGTATACCCTTCCACACTTATGGTGGACAAAAATGATTCAGAAAAGGGGGTGGTGATGAACAGAGTGTCTGAATTAAGCAGACCACTCTTACCCAGTCCAAAGATCAGGGCTTGATCCATCACCGTTTTTTAGCTCACTGCACCATCCCAGCTCAGAACTTGGCCAATATGCAAATTAGTCTAACCCTGGCCCAGTGCACCATGGGAACAGGGCAGACCAAACTACCAAGCCAATTCTTATACTGGGAAGGAAACAAGCTTCCGGGGACCGGTTTCTGGCATTTCAACTGTCTTCGGCCCGGCTTGCTTGAATCCTGATGGTGCAATGAGCAAGGGACTCACATCTGAGTATACCCTTCCACGCTTATGGTGGACAAAAATGATTCAGAAAAGGGGGTGGTGATGAACAGAGTGTCTGAATTAAGCAAACAACTCTTACCCAGTCCAAAGATCAGGGCTTGATCCATCACCGTGTAGAAGCAAGTCTAAAATACAAGGGATAATTAATGATAGGAAAGACAGACACAACCACAGAATTTGTCAGCTCAGAATAGGGTATATTTATTAGCCACCACAAATACAATTTAACGTGCAACACGGTGACAGTCAGCATAGAAGCTAGAATGTCCAAAGATTTATTGAGTTTGGTATGCTTTATAGATTTAAACCACAAGACCACCCATATGACACGTAGCAAGAAGTATTATACGTAGTCTACAGTGCACCATGAAACCCACAGCCAATAGACAGGATCTGTAACAAGATATCTCCTTGTAAGGTGTGATAGATTTGATGCATACATACTGTAGCTAACCATGTGATCAGAATGGGCAGTTTGGGGACAGTCAATCAAAATGCGAGCTGCCATGGCCTGATATATTTCCATACAAACTGCGACATAAGCAGGCGATGAGTAATATTGCGAAATCTTGTTATTTGTTAATATAAAGTATTGCGCAAGCCGTGTGTCACGTACCTCGTCTGGGCGTGGAGAATTGCAAGGACAGCATTTCTCAGACGGTGAAAGTGCAAAACACCCCAAGATGGAGGTTTTTAGATGTAGGCTAAGTTAATAGGCCTGAATCTATTCTATTTGGTATCAAAAGGAAAAGATGGCTTCAACATCTCCCAAATCTGATACCAAATCAATATACCCTGCGTGACAACCGATTCATGCCCATGGCTGGCATTTCTGCCACTGCCTGCAGCTCCTGTTGCTCCGGCTCATGGCCGCGCTTATTGCCACAGCGCATAGAGCGTGAGCAGTGGGAGACAAGGGATGCACAGCAGACTGGGCAGACCTGTATCATAATGCAGAGTGTCAACAACACAGCTGCTATTATGATAACAGCCTTTATGATCCATGAGCCCCAACCTGATAGCCACTGCATCAGTTTATCCCAGAACTCACCAGTGTGTATGCCCTCTGCCTCATCCCTAATATCCTTTATGTTATGGATTGCCCTATCTATGTTTTGGCTGTTGTCAGGTATATATGAACAGCACCTCTGGTGGATCACCCGACAAACCCCACCCTCTTTGGCTAGGATGATGTCTAAAGCAACCCTATTTTGAATTACTACCGCTCGCATGGCGGACAGCTCTGCTGTTATGTTTCCCAGTCCTGCTGCAGTGGAGTCAGCCAGATCCTCAATCATTCTAGCTAACTCATGTATCCTCTGGGTGGTGTACACTACTCCAATACCTGGGATCATTACTCCAACAGCGGTCATAAAATGATCAACCCATCCAGCTGTCCTTCTCATCCTTGTAGGCCTCACACCTGGCCTTCTAGCCTGTGTTATGTCTGAGAAGTGGACCATACGTGGTATTATTGATGCAAGGTAGCAACGGCCATACCAACCTGGAGGTAGGTAAAAGTAAGCCCATGGTCCGCAGACAAAAAATAGTCCCTTGTAACCCACCAGTCCAGGTGAGGACCCAGTGTTGCTATCCTTGATACGTGACAGTCTTGTGATGTGTGTGCAGTTGCTTTTGCCCACAAAAATCTGGTTCACCTTCCTAGGTTCCATTATTCTCCTCATCTTGTTTATCCTGTCCTTACATGCCAACAATCCTTGTTGTCCCTGCAGCAGACCCTGTAACACACAAGGGTATGGTATGCATGACTTTTGTGTTGAGCAGTTATGTGCTATAGTTATGTCTGAAGGTAATTTAGGTGCTCTGTCCCGTTGCATCCCTTCATCATATAGGATGCAGGATGGGGCTAGGGACAGCTCATCTTCCCTAAACCTTGGTATATTAACCTCCTTGTTTCCACTCTGGTCATTGCCACTCCCCTCAGCCCTGTTTCTGGATCTCCTGTCAAATGTGCTAAGCATCTCAGTGTCTGACCTTGTAGGGTGCATATTCCTGCATGGTGCCCATTTCTTTTTAGTTTCTCTGGCACCCTGTCTGATACTCTCTATATTGGAAACATTCAGTGTTGGGGCTGCCGCGAGGCCAGTGTTGGGAGGTGCAACTAATACTGACATATTGTGTTCAGTGGAGAGTAACTCATGCATCAGAATACAACCCATATACTTGGAAACTGGTAGTACAATGTAGCTCATGCTGTGCTGTGTATCTGTAGGTAGTTGGGTGCATACATAACAACCTGAAATGTTCATGATCTGTACATATAATTTCAGCATTTCAACATATTTATTGTTATCATATTCTTCCCACAATTCTCTGTCATTCTCTTCTGTAACCTCCTTCTTCCCTAACACAATCTGGTCTGGCACAACTATGTTTCGCTCTCCATGTTGTATAACTGTATTATTTTCATCACCCACTTTGTCATGAAGAAATGGGATGTCAAACTCCTCTGCAAACATTATAAACATTGTTGTCAGAACTATCCCAGGTACTGGTGATAATACAGCTGCCAGAATATATGGCCATTTACGCTCATTTGTACTTGGCCTAGGCATTTTAAAAGCGTTTATGGGACTAATAATAAGCCGTTATTTTCGCCCCAATTGACGTCTGTAACAATATGTAACCCACTGTTTTCTATGGCAATTATAATACTTTGCAAAACTTCAGTACGTGCTGTTGCTAGCTCCTGGGCTGATGGTAGGAAGCCAACTATTGGGAAGGAAAGGTCATTCAGAATAAGGGTCTGCAGCCCGCTCAATATTGGGGGATTTGGCACTGCTACTCTCTGAACAGTTGTTACCTCTACTCCTGGTGATAACGTTGCCACTGCTGACCTTATTGTTATATATAACACCCTTTCTTCCACCACCCGTATCGTAATCCACCTGTGTACTGCAGGTGGTGCAACCTGCATATCTCAATTTTATTAGCAATCAATAAAATGTGGTTACAACATCCATTATTGCCCCCCAGCCAATGTGATGTATGCCAGATATGACACTATCCAAGATGCCAAGGCATGTGTTTGCCAGTTCCTGTGTTGGTGCTTGGCTGCCAAAGGTGGGAAATGTAAGCTGTTGCAATATCAAGTCCGTCAACTTGCTCATCAGTGGTGGTTTTGGTACAATCAGCTGGATTTGTCCCTTCTTTTCCACTCCTGGCCACAATAATCGTATAACTATCACCAATTCCGATTCTTGTACTTCTATTGTCATTTGCATCAGTCTACCACTCCTTGTTGTGATCAAAGGTGGTCCAGATGCGGTGGTAGTCATGTAGGTGAATATAGTCTATTTCCACAGTTCAATGTTCCTCTGGTGCTTCACTATTCCGTGTTGTGCTTATAGTTCTTTATGTCTAACTAACAGGGTCTTGTATCCCTATATTTGATACAGACACTAGCACCATTTGAAATCAAACACGTTGGTGCCTTTGCTGGGTCTGACAGAGGTTACCAGTACATAACAGACGATAGGCACTTGAAGGAGACAGGTGTCTCTATGATGCCATCTGGAGGACGTGTCTGCCAGGCACAGCAGATAGTTGCATTGGTCGGTCTGTTGGAGGGTTGGCCCGCAGCCAGTAGGAGATCTCTTCTTCCTTATCCCCTGTCGTGCTGGTCAGGCTGGTCCTTCCTGGTGGATCGGAGGTTGTACCTATGGTCCGCTTTCAGGTGCTGCTGGTGATGTTGCCGGAGCTTGCCGTCCGTCGTCCTGGTCCGCCGTCCGCTTGGTGTGGGAACTGTGGATCCACGAAGTCAATCCCTCGCACTTCACGGCGGTCGCTGTGGTCAGTAGGACGGTGTAGGGGCCCTTCCACCTAGGCTGGAGGCAGTGCCGTCGGGTGTGGGACTTGATCCAAATCCGGTCGCCAGGCTGCAGGTCATGTGGTGGTGGAGTTGCTGCTTCTGGAAGAGCCTGCAGGACCTGGCGGTGAAGATAACGTAAAGTCTCAGTTAGTTTTTTACAGTAACACGAAAGCAAATCATCTACTATTGGCAGAGGCGCAGTGGACATATGACCTGCAATATTCATCGGGCGGCCGAACAACACTTCATGTGCACTTAGTTTAGTTATCCTGTCAGGTGTACTTCTCATTGCTAGCAGAGCTATTGGCAGTGCATCCACCCATGATAGTTCTGTGGATGCGCAGATTTTCCCTATTTTATTTTTCAAGACCCCATTTTTTCTTTCGACTGCACCTGCCGCTGGTGGGTGGTAAGCACAATGCAACTTCTGGGTGACCCCAAGGCCTTTGCATAGACCCCTTATCACCTGAGAAATGAATGCAGGCCCATTGTCTGAGGCCAGAAGTATTGGGATCCCAAATCTGGGGATCAAGTCTTTCAGGAGACACTTAGCAACTGTTAATGCATCACAGTTCTTTGTGGGGTATGCCTCTGTCCACTTACAAAACATACAGACGATGACCAAAACATGCCTGTACTTCTGGGTGGGGGGCATGTCAATGAAATCCATTTGTAGGCTTTCAAACGGTCCATGAGGTGGAGGGAAGTGACCAGGTGCAGTATGGGTACTCTTACCAGTGTTATACTGCGCACAGATAGTGCACTGTCTGCAAAGTCTCTCAGCTGCTTGACGAAATTTGCTATGATACCAGCATTGTGAAAACAGCCTAATCATTCCATCTCTCCCAACATGTGAGGGGCCATGGAAGAGACGTGCCATTGAAGGAAGCATTGATGAAGGCAGGCATATCTTCCCGTTGGGCCCAGTCCATAATCCTTCCTCTGTTTTCACACACCCTCCTTTTGCCCACCCGGTCATCTCCTCAATGTCAACTTGTTTCTGGATGTGGATTGGGTCAAAATGCAATGAGTCTTGTTTAGCGTCCACCCTTTCATTGCTGCTCTCTATCTGTACCATTGCTAGCTGGCAGCCTGTCAGTGCTATCCTCTTTGCTTCTCCATCAATGAATGCATTGCCCCTTGACACATAGTCTCTAGATGATGTGTGTGCAGCACATTTTATGATGGCTACCTTGGATGGGAGCAGCATCGCCTGGAGGAGGTCGCAGATCAACTGCGCATGCTGTATCTGTTGCCCTGCTGATGTGAGGAACCCCCTCATGGACCACAATTGGCCGAAGTCGTGCACCACACCGAATGCATATTGGCTGTCGGTATATATATTTACCTTTCTACCCTCAGCCAGGATGCATGCCCTTGTCAATGCCACGAGTTCAGCCGCTTGTGCACTTCTGGCAACTGCCAGCCTCCCTCCCTCCAGTAGTTTGTTGGCGGTACCCACCGCGTAAGATGTCTGTAGATCCCCTCTTTCATCTCTTAAACATGACCCATCTACAAACAGGTCCCCCTGAGCATCTGATAATGGGGTGTCCAGTAGGTCTGGGCGTACCTTAGTATGCCTGTCTATAGCCAGGGTGCAGTCATGAAAGGCATCATCCGAGCAAAAGTCCTCCAAAGCATGCTCTGTTGGTAAGAGACATGCAGGGTTCAAGGTGGTGCATCTCTTGATGGCAATGTGTGGTGCCAACAGTACTAGCTCATATCTGGTGAGGCGTGCATTTGTCAGGTGCTGGGTCCTGGTGGAGGTAAGCAGAACATCCACAGCATGGGGAACGTGTAAAACAAGGGTATGGGCCAATACAATGTTTTCTGACTGTTCCACCGCCAGTGCTGCAGCAGCCACCGCTCTGAGACACGGTGGTAACCCAGAAGCTACTGGATCTAGCGTGGCTGAGTAGTAAGCTACAGGACGGTAGTAGGAACCATGTTTTTGGCTTAACACCCCTAATGAACACCCTCCCTTCTCATGGCAGAACAAATGAAATTCCTTGCTGTAATCTGGTAAGCCAAGTGCTGGGGCCCCACCCAATTCACTTTTCAGTGTTGTGAATGCTAATTCACAGTCTGGGGACCATGGCACCTCATCGGGAATCTCTTTGTGTGTCAATGCTTGCAGTGGTTTAGCAATCAGGGAAAAGTTTGGGATCCAGTGCCTACAATACCCCGCCACCCCCAGAAAAGCCCTGACTTCTTTCTGCGTGCGTGGACGGGGAAAACCAGTGATGGTGGAAATTCTATCAGGCAACAGTTTTCTCGCTCCTTCTGACAATTCATGCCCAAGGTACTTCACTGCAGTGAGGCAGAACTGTAGTTTCTTTGGTGATACCTTGTATCCTTTCAGCGCCAGATGGCAGAGGACAGCAATAGTGTCCTCCTCGCAGGCCTCTTGTGATGGGGAGGCCAAAAGCAAATCATCAATATATTGGATGAGAGTGGATCCTCCCTTAAGTACCAGGGAGTCTAAATCTGTTTTTAGTGCATTTGTGAAAATGGAGGGGGACTCTGTATACCCCTGGACCAATCTACACCAAGTGAATTTCCTTGAACGAAATACAAAGCTGAATAGGTACTGACTGTCTTGATGCAGTGGTATTGTAAAGAAGGCGGAGCTAAGATCCATCACGGTAAAGTGTGTGGCTGATACAGGGATATTTGATAATATTGTTGCAGGATTTGGAACCACAGGGAATGAGGGCTCCACTATTTTGTTCAATTCTCTCAGATCCTGAGTAAAACGGTACACAGGGGCCCCATCTGGGCCCTTGGATGCCTTTTTAATGGGGAGTATCGGGGTGTTGCATGGACTGAAGCATATTTCTTTGATTATTCCCTGCTTTAGGAGATCTTTTATGACAGGTGCTATTCCTTCCTCTCCTTCTTTGGAAATTTTATACTGTGGTACTCTTGGGAGACGGGCTCCGGGTTTTAATTTTATTCGTACTGGTGGGTAATCTAAGACTTGTCCTACATCATTAGCACTTGTGGCCCACACCGTGGGTGGCACTGTGTCACGTAACCTAGGGGGTACAGCAGGATTGGGGCATGTCATGTAAGCCTGTAACATCAGACCATTTGGGCGACTCTCCAGAAAAACCCCTGTTGGTGAACAGTGTATGGTGCATTGGAGTTTGCAGAGCAAGTCTCTACCTAGTAAATTAACCGGACAGAATCTGCTGAAGATGAATTGATGGGTAACAGCTATGCTGCCCAGCACTAATTTTAGTGGTTGAGTCAAATACTCATCTATTGGCTGTCCTGTCATTCCGACTACAGTGATTAATGTCCCAGAAAGTGGTGCCATAGACATCTCAGATGCCTTAAGCATTGATCTTTGAGCTCCTGTGTCAATCAAAAATGGTATGATTTGTCCCATTATTGATCCCTCTACATATGGGCCTGATTGGTCCACTGCAATTGCTGGAGCTATTAGGCAGTCTTCCACTTTCAGGCACCCCTAGTATGAACTCCTTGGTCGTGGTGGTGGTGGGAAATCAATGTCTCTCTGCACCCACCCATCTGCCCCTGTCCAGTCTTGGTGACCTTGGGGATCTGATGGCACCGGTCTGTACTGGTCATTGTGCCTATAATCTTGACGCTGGGGGTTTTGCTGAAAACCTTTCTGACTTTGCCCCCTGTTCTGTGAGGCTGTGTCATCCCCGTATTTCTTTTTAAGCAGTGGGCAATCAGACCTCCAATGACTAGGGTCTTTACAGTTGAAACATGATGTGCCTGGTGGGGGTACGGGTTTTGAACTTTTATTAAAGTTACGTCCACCCCCTCTCCCTCTTATTCTATCTCTCCCCCTGCCTTGTTGTCCTGTGTAGAACCTTTCCTGTGCTACCATCAATCTAACCTTCTCCTTTTTCAATTTTTCAGCTTCTATCAACTGTGCATTCGCCTGGTAATCAGAACAATATCTAGCCGCAGACAAAAAATTTTCAATGGGCTCTTGCTGCCAGCAAACAAATGATTGCTGTAAATGAGTTTTTATTGGTGGGCTCAACCCCTGAACAAATGTTGTTACAAACGCCGGCATTGCATCGCCTAGGGGGTTCTTCAACCCACTATTCTGCTGATATACCTGTAACAGGCGGTCAAAGAATGTATTTACACTCTCATCCTTCTCTTGTTTAGTATTGGTAATTTTATTCCAATCTACTTTATTTTCCGGTACCTTCTCTTTTAAATATTTAATTACTTCATCATATTTGTCCTGCACTTCATCACCTGGGGCTCCGCCTTTTTCTCTCTGTGGCTCTGCTTTCGGCCAGTCCACCTTTCCCTTGCACTCTTCCCATAAATCCTTTGGCACTATGATGTTAAATACGGTATCAAAGTCACGCCACAAAAGACCCCCTAATTTAGACATTTTATCTATTTCTGTGTACCACTTTCTAGGCTCCTCCCTTAATTTAGGGAATTCGCGCGTGAAGATCATCAGATCTTGCCTGGACCATGGCACAAATACGTATGCATTATCCCGGCTACCTGGTGGTGGGGGTATCTCCCTTAGAGGCATGATTAATGTTGGCGGTGCCTGTGGGCGTAATGATTTCACCACGTCTAGCACCGCAAACGTGTGCACTAACTGCTTCCACTGTCGTAATTTATCAACTGCATACTGTAGCCTGTCCTTTAGGTCTGTTTCTTGCCATGCTTGCAGATCTGTATCTATAAAGCCAAACTTAGAAACGTCCCATTCATATTGCAGAGGCAGAGATGGGGTTGCTTCCGTGGTATTTAACCCATTTTCTTTCGCCTGTTGTATGTATCTACTATGTGCTTCTGCACCGTCTTCTAGGAGCTTGGCACGTGCTATAGATAATGTTTTTTCCAGATATGCTCTCCCTTTCTCAGTCGCAAACTTCGCTACTGTTAATTTCTCATCAATCATCTGGCGCAGCCCTTCCTCACATTTTTCCGTATCAGTTCTAAGAAGCATTGTTTTTTTCATGGCTGGGGAACTCTGCCGAGACCCAGCAGAGTCAGGGCGGGGCAGAGTAGAGTCTAGAGGCAAGCTCATCCGTCTCTGAACATTTACCTGCTTGTCAGCCTCACTAACTGCCCTTGCCAGAATCGCGATGTCGTGGTTAGTCTTTAATACATATGTGCATATGTTCCATATTAAGATATGCCATTTAGACGTGTTATAACTGTCATCTAGGGATCTATCACAAAAACACTGCATCCAGGGACAGTTAAGCAAATTTGGGGCGGAAATATTCTGCTGTAAGCAACAGGCTAATAATAGATCCTTCCTTTTCGACTGTGTCTCAGCGATTGCAGCTGCTTCCTGCCTCACTTGCTGTAACACAGCCATGTCTTGAACCTCTTCCAAATCTACCCGTTTAGAGGTCTCATCCAGCAAGCGACGCGTTAGATCAACAGCATCCCTCTTCTGTTCTTCGCTAGGCAGCGCAGTGGGTAATGCAGGTGCTGCTGAGATGCCCATTCTACCCATTAAAATGTCTTCTAAAAGTTGGTCTTCCAATCCCGCATTTTGCTCTAACTCTACTGCAAGGCTTGGGTACACTCCCACTACCTCTAATTGTGTCTGCCTCCAATCCTCATTAATTTGTTTTGCGGCTATATCATGCAATACTTTATTTCTAACCTGTATAAGTTCCCTATGCACCTTGGATTTTACATCATTAGTAGCACGTAAATCTCTTACAAACTCCTGCCAAATATAATACGTTTCCCATTCAGCAGGTCGGATTCTCCTACCCTTTAACCTCAACATTTGCATCAAATATGCCAGTTTATTCACATCATATGTACCTCGACATGGAAACTTTAAGTCTGGCTTATTAGCAGTCAAGTCATGCCATTTTCTAATAAACAAAATTGAACTCAGTCCTAGGCGTAAAGCTACCACATGTGCAGGCGAATCTTTCGGTGGGGCTGGCTGGCAGCTATCCAAACTATATTTAGTCAAAGGGTTACCCATGATAAATAATGAGCAGGAAGTGTATATGGAGTGTGTGGTATGTATCGTGGACGCAGCGCAAGGTCTGGCCCGTGAACAATTTTATAACCACAATGAAAACAATGCAATCATACCAGACAGATGACGGAGAAAGGTTGCGCGCTGTACAGTTAACACACACAAATGTCTACAAACAGTTGCACGTCATTTCGGCCACTTTGTCAGCTATACAATTTCACAGAGGAAGCCACAGGAAGCCCTTCGCCATGTACACAGACAAATCAGCCAATGCCAGTCCACCACAACCACACTGAGTATTGAAAGAAAGGAGTATATCAAGTCTTGGGTGCTATGGTATCTGGCGTCCCATTGACTGAAGAGAGAGAAGACAGAGAGAGTGATGAAAAAAAGAATAGCTACTCTCCACCTCCTTGCAATCCTCCTGGATCCCAATAAACTGGGAGGAGGGGGCGGCTAGACAGAGAGTATTTGAGAGCACTCAGAACATATGCAAATTTTCATGCATATGTCAACCAATCAAAGAAGATAGAGCTGGTGGACCCCCTTCCGTCGTTCTAATATCCACAAGGAACAGATAAACAGATAAATAGGAAAACAGATACACAACCTAGGATCCTCCTTCCCCGCAGCGCTGCAAAATGTGCATGTGTGTTGAGTGCGTGGAACACCCTTAGAGCCCTGAAGGTGGATGGGCACCGGATAGTTAATCTTTGTGCCACCTGATAATAACTGGGCAGGCAAGCGGTTAATACATTGCCATGCAATTTATTTTTACACTGAGGCAGTCAGCCAGCACATGTGGTTAAGTCGGAGTGTCAGAAACTAGCCACAGTCATGTCAGTCACTAAACATAGTGCATCAGAACCCTAACTAAAGCACATATCAATACATACAAAAAATGCAATGAATTACAAAGGCATAGAGCAACGATAACCAAGGATATCACGATAATCAAAAATCAATCAAGGACATCCCCCGTATGTGCCGAAGGGACTACCCCAAGGCACAGACTCAACTTCAGCGCACCCGGTCCCAGCCCACAAGGCCGTGGAACAACGCCAGGCCACACCACAAAACCGGGGAGCAAACGGCTACCACCATCAAGGGAGCACTTACAGGAAACCCACGAGAAGAAGGGCCAACCCCCGCTCAACCAAGATCAGAGGACAAAAACCTCAAAGAAACACTCACCTCTAGTACACGAAGTCCGTCAAACCCACTGACCTCTGCTCCAAACAATCAACGGCAGCTGTCCAACCCCAGACTGGACTCTCACCGGTATGACAGGAAACTGCAGTAGTACGCCTTCCCACGGACCGCAAGCCAACACGAGTGGGCACCTGGGAGTCACTGCGTGCATGGAACTCTGTGAGGTACACCGTCACACTGGGGCCGGACAGCGACCGGAGCCAAATACCAGGATGCAAGGAGAAAAACAGCAAATCACAAAGCAGCCCAGAGCCACGAAATCCCTATGTCCAGAACCGGATGAGAAGGGAATCAGAGAAAGAACCACAACTCAAACCAGAGCACCAGGGACACAGTCATCAACAGAATGGTGAAAAAATAAAAAATAAACGATAACAGCCACCAGAAAAAGGCAGATAAAGACACACACCAACATCGTCCCTACCCAAGCCATACCACAGGGAGCAGCCAGACAAACAGGGCAGAGCCAAGAGAAAATACCACATAAACTGAGCTGAGAAAAAATCAGAGGAACAGAGCAGGAACCAGAAATCACGGGAAACAAGGCAGCCCACGAACAGGCCAGCCACCGGTAACCAATGGAGTGAAGTAGAGAGACGGATAGGAAAAATACAAAATCATCGAACCTCAAACTCCAGGCTCCAAAGGAAACCCGCGGCTCAGCCGCCCGAGGCCCGCGATGTCACCACGAAGTCCGGGGCTGCAATTCTCCACCAAAATGTAGAAGCAAGTCTGAAATACAAGGGATAATTAATGATAGGAAAGACAGACACAACCACAGAATTTGTCAGCTCAGAATAGGGTATATTTATTAGCCACCACAAATACAATTTAACGTGCAACACGGTGACAGTCAGCATAGAAGCTAGAATGTCCAAAGATTTATTGAGTTTGGTATGCTTTATAGATTTAAACCACAAGACCACCCATATGACACGTAGCAAGAAGTATTATACGTAGTCTACAGTGCACCATGAAACCCACAGCCAATAGACAGGATCTGTAACAAGATATCTCCTTGTAAGGTGTGATAGATTTGATGCATACATACTGTAGCTAACCATGTGATCAGAATGGGCAGTTTGGGGACAGTCAATCAAAATGCGAGCTGCCATGGCCTGATATATTTCCATACAAACTGCGACATAAGCAGGCGATGAGTAATATTGCGAAATCTTGTTATTTGTTAATATAAAGTATTGCGCAAGCCGTGTGTCACGTACCTCGTCTGGGCGTGGAGAATTGCAAGGACAGCATTTCTCAGACGGTGAAAGTGCAAAACACCCCAAGATGGAGGTTTTTAGATGTAGGCTAAGTTAATAGGCCTGAAGCTATTCTATTTGGTATCAAAAGGAAAAGATGGCTTCAACAACCGTTTTTTAGCTCACTGCACCATCCCAGCTCAGAACTTGACTATATGCAAATTAGTCTGACCCTGGCCCAGTACATCATGGGAACAGGGCAGACCAAACTACCAAGCCAATTCTTATACTGGGAAGGAAACAAGCTTCCGGGGACCGGTTTCTGGCATTTCAGCCGTCTTCGGCCCGGCTTGCTTGAATCCTGATGGTGCAATGAGCAAAGGACTCACATCTGAGTATGCCCTTCCACGCTTATGGTGGACAAACATGATTCAGAAAAGGGGGTGGTGATGAACAGAGTGTCTGAATTAAGCAGACCACTCTTACCCAGTCCAAAGATCAGGGCTTGATCCATCACCGTTTTTTAGCTCACTGCACCATCCCAGCTCAGAACTTGGCTATATGCAAATTAGTCTGACCCTGACCCAGTGCATCATGGGAACCGGGCAGACCAAACTACCAAGCCAATTTTTATACTGGGAAGGAAACAAACTTCCGGGGGCCGGTTTCTGGCATTTCAGCCGTCTTCGCTAAATAACGGTGATGGATCAAGCCCTGATCTTTGGACTGGGTAAGAGTGGTCAGCTTAATTCAGACACTCTGTTCATCACCACCCCCTTTTCTGAAACGTTTTTGGTCACTAAAGGTGTGGCAGGGTATACTCAGACATGAGTCCCTTGCTCACTGCACCATCAGGATTCAAGCAAGCCGGGCCGACGACGGCTGAAATGCCAGAAACTGGTCCCCGGAAGCTTGTCTCCTTTCTGGTGAAGAATTGGCTTGGTAGTTTGGTCTGCCCTGTTCCCATGATGCACTGGGCCAGGGACAGACTAATTTGTATATAGCCAGGTTCTGAGCTGGGATGGTGCAGTGAGCTAAATAACGGTGATGGATCAAGCCCTGATCTTTGGACTGGGTAAGAGTGGTCTGCTTAATTCAGACACTCTGTTCATCACCACCCCCTTTTCTGAATACTTTTATATGACCAACAGATGACACATAGCAAAAAGTATAAAAACATTGGACACGGCACCTTAATATTACATTTCAAAACACTGTATTAATCTACTATGATACTTCTATATTTTCATATTCAAGATGTTCATTTTTTCTAAAACATAGTACATAATTTTTTTCTGAACCATAGATCAGAATTAGAATATTTAAACAGATTTAAAAACAAATATATCTCAATACTAGCACCCCGTCCCGACGTTGTCCGGGTATGAATTGCTGCCAGCCAATAGTATATTGTTTTGTCGGATTACGTTTTGATAGGATTTCTTATCTTTGACAGGCCTGTGAAATGCTCCGATTCACAGTGCACTGCTGATGCACTTAAGAATGCGCGTTCAGTAGTGTGTGAACTCGAGTTTCCCTAATTTATTTTTCCTTGCAATATTATATAGCACGAAATCAAAAACATGGCATGAGCACAATTTACATTAAAGAAGAACACATTCATTTGTGGTAAGACAAAGCGATTTGCCTGGAATCACAGGATGTTGAGCTGATGACGAGTTTCAAACGTAGCTCCCCAGCTCTAAAGTTCGCAATTCTAGAAGTTGTGGCTGGAGGTGTGTCAAAAAGTGTATGTCGGTGCTGGCCCTCAATGAGAGAGACCTGTGCATTTTTCAAATTGGAGGTGAAAAAATATGAGTATGTTGCTGGAGATGTGGGCCGCCGTGCCACCAATGTACTTACCGGGGGAGGGTAAATACCCATTATTCCGCAACATTCAATCCGCATACCATCACACCGCATACTTTCATTACTTCACAATGCCATTATAACGCATGGCATTACATTTTATATGCTTTTACCATGCATACATTTACAACAAAATTTGTTGTAAATGCATGAATGGTAAAAGCATGTTTTTTAATGTTTGGATAAGGTAAGTATGGGTATAGGGGTATATGTTTTGGGGTACTGAGGCATATGTTTTGGGGTGTTTGGGTATTTTAAGGGTTCAAATATAGTTTTTGGTTATGGGGTACAAGGGTAGTTTTAGGGTTTAGGGATAGGTATGGGTTTTGGGGTACAGGGGTATTTTTAGGGTTCAGGGCTAGGTTTGGGTTTTGGGGTATAGGGCTATTTTTAGGGTTCAAGGGTAGGTTTGTGTTTTGGGGTACAGGGGTATTTTAGGGTTCAGGGGTAGGTGTGGGTTTTGGGGTACAGGGTTATTTTTATGGTTCAGGGCTGGGTTTGGGTTTTGAGGTACAGGGGTATTTTTAGGGTTCAGGGGTAGGTTTGCGTTTTGGGGTCTAGGGGTATTTTAAGGGTTCATGGCTTGATTTGGGTTTTGGGGTACAGGGGTATTTTAGGGTTCAGGGGTAGGTTTGGGTTTTGGGGTACAGGGGTATTTTTAAGGTTCAAGGCTAGGTTTGGCTTTTAGGGTACAGGGGTATTTTTAGGGTTCAGGGTTAGGTTTGGGTTTTGAGGTACAGGGGTATTTAAAGTGTTCAGGGCTAGGTTTGGGTTTTGGGGTACAGGGAAATGCTTAGGGTTTAGGGATAGGTTTGGTTTTGGGGTACAGGGTACATTTATTGTGTTAAGATGGGTTAGTGTTTAAGGGTGTTGGGGTATTTTAAGGAGTAAGGGTGGGTTATGATTATGGAGTGCAGTGGTATTTAAAGGGAGTAGGGTGGACACTCAGAGCTGGAATGTACAGAACCTGGGAAGAAAAAACAATGAAATATTGGGCACAACGCTGGCTTTTTTTCCGTAATCCCACGCCCCGCACACGCCCACGCCCGCCCAGCACACTCCCACAGCACACAATATGAGACATTGCATGTAGGGCGGAACGTACCACACGCCACCAGCACACGCCCACAGCACAATTCAGACATGCCCACAAGGGACTACTTTGCTGGCACGGTTCTTTTACCTTTTAAATGTATATGGTGGGCGCCGATATTTTCTCACTACCAAATAAGTTTTAAAACAAATAGCATAACTAGTTAGTGTTTAGCTTTCAAACTATGAATTAGTACTTAAACACATTTTAAAATAAATTACAGATACAGCAGAATTGTCAGTTTTGGGAAAGCAGTTTTGACTGTGACAACCAATTCTTGACACATATGTAAGTACCTAGAAATGTTCGAAAATAATTTACCAATTTTTTTAAATTAGTAGCTTTACGCAAGTAGTTTAAAAGTTGGGACATAAAAAATAAAGATAAAAAGCCACAATAAAGAATATATTTGATGAATAAAAAGAGTTTGTAACAAGTCAAGGAACACAGCGTTACTCATTTAATTTAGAAATATAAATGTATGTAAAAAGCGTGTGATAAGAGCCATTCGAATTTAAAAATGTAATAATTAATCAAATGTCAAATGTATTTTTCATACAGCAAAATATTAGCATTTCCGAAACGGAATAAAAACATTCCAAAAGAGTTTTGAAAAAAGATCCAATCTCCCTTTCAACTATATTTACAAGGTAGTTATTTAAATTATTTGATTATATTCCTAAAGTTATGAAAGACAAAGAAAAGCTTTTAATAAAACTCATTTGTAACCATTTTTACAGACCTCCATAAAGAAAGCAAAAAAACGAGGACTTTCTTGTTTGAATAATCAAAGGACAACATTTTAAAAGGTAAATATTGTTTGAAAAAATTTTGGGAAAACATTTTATAAAGTAACATAAGAAACATGGAGTAGTCGGGTAAGTGAGAGATAGTGTGAAAGAGCAAAATAAATACTCAAACTCATTAAACATTCCAAAGTTGGAAAGGTGAAGATAAAGTAGCTATAAAAAGATTTTTTAATGCTTCATTCAAAGTAATAATCTTGACCAATTTAAATATAAATTTTAAAAATTTAACACATGATTAATTTAATTTCATCATATAAAAATAATACTAGAGTACTATTTTAAAAAATCCCTTTAAAATTTTAAATAACGTCAGTATTTTTACTTTAATACTTACATACAATAAATAAATTTTAAAAAATGTACTCAGACCTAATTTAATTATTACTTGAGTATTAATTTTAAATACATATTTTTAAATTTACTCATTACTCATAATGTAATTATTACTTGAGTATTAATTTCCAATAAATATTTTTAAATTTACTCATTACTCATAATTTAATTATAACTTGAGTATTAGTTTTAAATATATATATTTACATTTACTCATTACTCATAATGCAATTATTGCTTGAGTATTAATTTTAAATAAATATAATTATTAAAAATTAAAAATATTATAATATTAGTATTAATTTCAAATACATATTTTTTAATGTACTCATTACTCATAATTTAATTCTAACTTGAGTATTAATTTTAAATAAATAATATTATTAAAAAATATAAATATTATGATATTAGTATTATTTTCAAATAAAGATTTTTAAATTTACTCATTACTCATAATTTAATTATTACTTGAGTATTAATTTCAAATAAATATTTTAAAGAACTAAATTTAATTAAAAACTTAACATAAAACATACTTACGTTGTAAAACTTGCGTTGTAATGGCATCTGCGTTGTAATGGCATGCGTTGTAAAGTCATGCGTTGTAAAAGAACTTGCGTTGTAAAAGTTGCAGTGTAATGGTAGTGCGTTGTAAAAGTTGCGTTGTAAAGGATGTTTCCCGCTGAAATCATTTTCCGTGTGCCACAAAGACACCTTTGTGCCATATGGAAAGGGTGTCTCCGTAAGTCTAGCATAGGTTTTGTACTAGAAGGATGGCCTTCCTGTACAAAATACCATGCTTAGACTAACTTTAAGCCTTTTTCCTCTTTGTGTGAGTGCTGTAAAGTGCAGCACATTTACAAAGTCGGAAATGGAAGGAGAAATTAAATTGAATTGAATTGACAGAAACTCAAGACTGCAAGTTGCTCTGCCTTTCACGCTGTCATAGTAAAGCACATTGAAGTAGGCATAACATTGTTATTGACATTTTAGCAATGCTGGAAATGTTAATTCTGTTGGTGTTATTTATATTGTGTCCTGTTTCTGTTTTATAATATTGTGTGCAGTTGTTTTACCTGTACTGAGAAACAGATTGTTCCTGTAGTAATACATACTTTTCTCTTCAAATGTCTTGTACAGTGTGTTTCAAACTGTGAACAACAAAATAGGGTTTGTTCTCTTTCTGCAGTGCACCATATCCCCTATGGGATTGTTAGAAACCAAAAGCAATACTTACAGGTCAATCATACATTGAAAAGTGTTTTGTGGGGCTACAATAACTCGCCTTGAACTTTCATGGGTGATGCAGTGAACCAGGTTCACCTGTGTCACTTGTGGGAGGGAAAGCCTTGTAGAGTTATGCCAAAGTAGTAACATACACAGCAAGTTGTGTGTTAATAGATTAATGTTAATTTGACACAAAGACTTTGTACATCCGGGCCTGCATGCATTGTGGATGAATGTAAGATTACCTATAAACAGCGCATCCACATAGGTACTGCAGATGGAGCGTCACACCATGCCTAAGTTGTCTTACCACTACTTCTTTCTTCCAACAAAGCACAAGCATTTCATCAGAATGAGCCATTAACACCCCTCCTCATGGATATGCCAAAGAAACATTTGTCCAGAATAAGAACCTTAACAATGATTTATTGTAATATGTATGCTTTAATTTGTATGCCATTTGCATGCCAAAGCATATTGAAAATCTTTCTTTAAAATAATTGCATCATGATAACCAGAGATTCATGTAGGGAATAGTGAGACAAAGAAAGGAACTTAGAAGGCACAATAGGAGCAAAACCACAGGGTACGCACTGGAAAGGTTCATGAAAATGCTCATTCAAAGACTGTCTTGAAATGTGGGAAATCTAAAATATTTTGCAGTTTTGGGTGTACAGAGCTCAGGGACATTGGAAGCCAAATCATTTTCTCCCAAGTCTTATCTACTTGATGGCTGATGGTCATAAATGCATTTTCTTATTTTAGGGGCAAAACAGGGATTGGTGTCACTACAACGCATGCTTTTACATCGCATGCCTTTACAACGCGGTTTTTACCACGCAGTCCATTACAACGCATAATGCTTTTAGGCGCTGGATAGTGAATTATTTAATTTACTATTCCAACTCCAGTCCCCGTGGATAGCAGGGAAGGTGTTGGATAGTAAATTAAATATATTTCGTATCCTAGAGCGCCCCCCAGCGCAATGTGTTGTAATGGTTTGCGTTGTAATGGTTGCGATGTAATGGTAGTGCGTTGTAAAAAATGCGTTGTAAGTGATGTTCCCCCAAGACAGAGACCAACTTCCATAATAATTTGTTGGAATATGACTTATTGTTCCCATTTTAATAATCTAGCATGCTGTTGAATGAAATGTTCAAAGAGCATGCACGCGAGATTTGAAGCAAACAGAGAACCTAAACATTTGATTTTGAGAGCTGAAAACAAGCTCACTAGATAAACCAAACGGTTTGTCCTTATCACTGTACTAAGTGGAGGCTTTTTTATTTTTTAAGTACAAAGAAAATATATTTTGATGGTATGTAGGATTTCTACTAGATGTAAAAAGACACAATTTAATCCAAATTGAAGATGGTGTCTGAGATTTCCTTTGGTTGGTCCTGAATAGGAATACGATTTACGTATTCCACTTTCTTGACAGGTCTATCTAACAGGATTAGGAGGGCATAGGAATTTCTAATCAGTGGTTGAAGGAAGTTGTGAATTTTGTGTACTTTGAGAGGAGCAGGTATCTTATGATGGCCGTCCACTGTATCATTTTCCCTACAGTATTGGTGGGGTTGCAGATTTTCCTGCTTTGTAAGCACATTCAGGTTATATATTTATATTACATTGTACACTGGAACTGTTTGAGGAATTGTAGAAAATCGTGTTAATAGTTGTACAGTATGTGAGGCCTGAAGAGTATTATGTCCATAATTTCCTCGAGCCAATCAACCAATTGTAGCACTCCTCTCTCCAGATAGCAAAGCAAAACAGTCCAAGGAATAGTAATGTGAGGAGGTGCCGACCAGTAATCCCCATTAGTTGGCGCACAATAATAGTACTCAATAAATGGTTGTCCTGTTGGTGTTTTTTATTTAGTAAAAGAAAATATAAATGTATTACACACACACTAAATACTACATATTAATTTACAAATATATACATAAGGCAGCTTTAAAATATGATACATGACATTGCAAAATCCCATTTGACATCTAAAGGGGCATGACTCCCAAAACCTCAGTGCCACAACACTTATACCAGACAACACATCACAATATAAGGGGGTAAAACTTGAGATTAAACAGGCCCATCTGTTTTATCAAGGGTTCATCATCTATTACAAACTCTACAAACCGCATGTTTAACACACTATTATTTTGTACTTAAATGCAATATTAACAATGGGTAAATACAAATATTAATGTCAATAAAACTTAACAATCTTAATCAGTAATTACTGTTCAGCCTTATTTTCAATGCAGCATTTTATTTTGAACAAAACATGTGTTTGTGTGATTCCTATATACTTTCAAACAAGATAAAAACAATAATAAAAGCAACACCTTGGCAATAGCATTTTCAGACCACATAAAAAGCTGAGAAAATCCCAGCAATGCCCTGGAGTCCTTACCCCTATATACCTAGGGTCAGTTGACAAACATCTGCTGTAACTCTGACAGCCCCCCACAACACTTTCTGAAATGGTTGGTCATGTCCCTGTCCTTCGGTGGCCACCAAAAAGCAAGACAAATTTATGAATGAGAAGGTCCCACAGGGCATTATAGGACACTCAAGTTAGGAGCAGTGACTATCTTAACAGCGAGTCTGATGCTGCTGGGAGCCTCCGTGCCTTTTTCCCTTTTGTTTAATTTTGTTTTGGTGGTGTCTGGCACCAAACATGCCTTCATTTTTTGGAGGTAGCTCAGGGAGTCCACCTCTGGCTGCCCCTGCCAGCTCCTTGATGCCGGCGTAGGTACCAGCAGCTGTGTTTACCCCCACATGCACAGTGTAGGCATGGAGTTTGCTTTGTGGTGGCTGCCGGCTCCCCCCAGACATGGGCATGGGAAGAGGTGGTGAAGCCACCACTATTGGTGGGGGGGGCACAGTAGCCCTTTCCCATTGTTTGTTGGTATACTGGGGCTCAGAGACGGATTGCCTTGATTGCATTGGTACCTTGGGAGATGTGGGCCCCTGCAGACAATCAATTTAAGGATTATGGGGTCCATGCACACCCTCTAACCTCAAATACATTAATGAAGGAGCATGCACTGACTCACAGACCTGGCCCCGGCGCAGGTTTTTTTAGGAAATGTAGCAGAGCCTCACACTCTCCATCACTTGAAAAAGGTTAATGCTTGCCAACTTTAAAAACACCATAACTCAGACAACTTTGTCCCAATTTCAATGCTCCTGGTGGTGAGCTCTAACCATCAGGAGCAGTTTTAGCGTACCTCCTCACCTCCAAGGTGGTCTATTTTGGAGGGGGCTTGTTCTACCGGCACTCTGCACCAGTTCTCCTCCTGGTCTTTGCCTCTGGTCGCAGAGTCCATGGCTCTCCACCACTGGACCTGATGGGGGTGAAAGCGGAACAGCTTCACTTGGAAAGACTCACTGGTTTAGGGGTTACCTTGAGGCAGAACCCTTAGTCATTTTGAGCATCAGGGGGTTTCTCCTTCCAGTTGGCCATGGCTGTCATAGTATAAGTCTCCAGCAGGGAAGCACAAAATGCACCCACCGGTCTTTCTCTCTCATATGCAAGAGTTTTTAAAAGGGGGTGTATAGTTATAGAAGCCAGGCACCCCTGGCCAATCCTAGGGTGCCACATCACCTCTCCACCCCTGTCCAAACCTTTCTACACAGCATTCTGGGAAAGTTCAAGATGGCATCATCCATGAGTCACTAGTCACATCTGCTCTTGAGCTCCTCTCCTCACTGACATCACTGCCAGGGCCTTTCCCACCATAACTTCAAAGGTAAGCTCACGCTTTTGTTAGCTCCAGTTGTCTTTGTTCAGTGGGCCTGGGCGATACCCAGGTCAGGTAGTTAGTGGATGTAGATGTTCATCTTCCCTTTCCTGCTCGGGAGCTGAAGGAAGCACTGTTATTTAAAACATTTATTTTGCGGTGCATATGTTTCACCCCATTTTGATATCTTACTGGTCTTTGTATGCCAAAGGGAAGCAAAACAGCAATCTAAGGAAGTTCCCCAATATGTATAGTAAAGTGTTACTGCAAGCAAAACAGTAAACCACATTGCCTTTCCTATGAGTGTATAGACAAAAGAGACCAGGGATTTTCGTTGAGGGAAATGCTGGGCGCACTGCTCACAGGTGTATCCTGGGTATGGATAGGTGAGGGTGCAAGTAGGTGAGGGGATGAAGGCCCTAAACCCCTCCAAACATGTGTGCCGAGACACACACTAAGTACATAAAGTTAGACCTATTGCACACCAATGGAAAGTACAGGAATGTTGTCTCGATGGACAATAAAAAGTTCAAATGTTCACTTTGGCAGAAAAAAAGAGGACGAATTGTAGTATAGTTCCTCTTTAATGGTTGTGGATAGCCAGCCGACACATGTTTCGTCGCCAAGCAGTTACAAAGCTTGAGCGACTCCTCAGGGCTGTAGTTAAAGAGTATCTGGCCACAGGTCGCTAGGCCGGTGATAATTCCAACCCGGCCCCGCTCGAGACCAGGTGCAGTAAGAGAAGACGTAGGGACGCGTGGTCCTGTCAAAATCGATATTCGGTATCAAAGACAAACTTGAGAGTACGTTCTGTAGTAATACCAGTCTACTTCTGTAGCGAAATGACTGGGTGAGGTGTGAGCATCCACTGTTTAGGTAGGCAGGGTAAGTAGAGGTTCTTCAATTAGATTCTTGACCGGTGCGTCGGAGAGTGAAAGCAGGACGGGTGCTCCTGCCGTGGTTCCAGGTCCGCACCCGGAACCACGGCATAGTTGAAAAGAGTAACCACACACAGGTCAACTCCCAACTGTTACTGATCCCCGCTAGCCTTCCCATTTTATAAGCAGGTTATAAACATTAGTAGTAGATTTTATCTAAGAATGAAGAAAGTGAAAGGGAATAGAGTTTGTCAAAATTCGGTTTCAGAAGTTCTAGAATTCAACATTCTGAAGTTGAAATCTATCAGGCATATAAGATTGAGAAACAGAGTTGGTGCCCAACCATATTAATTCCTCTGATCCTCATAAAAATTGTTTGCCTTTAATTTTGATACTTTTGTTATTTCATGGAGATGATGATGCAGAAGGTTGAATTATATGCTTAAGTGTGCTTCCTAGCTGGTGAAGGGCTCCCAGATGTGCTTTTTATAATACTGTGGGAATTTGATACTTTGATTATAATACTTACTTTCTGACTTTAGTCCTTTATGTCCCAATCCACCACAGGAGTACACTTCTAAATCCAACGGCCCTCAGATGAGTCAATTAGAGATTCAAAGGGTAACAGGTACAGGCCTTTCTTGGTCCAGATGCCACTTGCCAGCTGAGCAGTTGTAGGAATGGCATCATGGGGCCATTATTATCAATGTAACTTGAAAGGGGCTTCATCCTTATGACCCTTGGAATCTACTTCTATGTCCCAAGTACAGGAGAGAAAGCAGGTCCAGTCCTCCAGGACTCTTCTCAGTTTGCAGACAGCAGGTCCGGCGTCTTCTGATCTTCCACAGGTCCAAGAGTGTTCTGTAGTGGAGGACTGGAGATGCCATTTTTAAGCCTGGAATGAGCCAGTTGGTGGAAACGGCCCCTGTAGATGCCTGTACAATAGGGGTAAAGGTTCCTGGGGCATTTTCAAGAAGGACAAACTTTTCAGTCGCAATATATTTAGGCTCTGAGGGCTGGGGTGTGCGTGTGGAATGTACTGTAGAAATCCTAGTGTCCTCCCGCATCTAAAACTAAAACAAGTTTAGAAAGCCCTTATACCCCCAATAAACTGAGAAGCAAAAACAGATAAGACAAAGCTAAGCTTTTAGTGGCCAGACAGTGGTTATACATAGAGGGCCTGAGTTACAAAGGTAGCTTGCACTTCTGAGTAATTTTACACTTTTATGTGCATGTACTACTCTTCAATATCAACAAACTGCACTTTTATAGTAACTCATACTTTTTTGGTAGCTTACACTTTTGTAGTAAATCCAGGACTACAAATGGCCATCCACTGGCACTGCAACAACCTCTAATATAAAATATTGGAGGTTGGGACTTGCTATGCAAGTGTAAGTTACTACAAAGGGCTAATTTGTGAATACAAAAAAGTAGTAAATGCACTCAAGAGTGCATGTTACTACAAAAGTTGTGAATAGCTCTTTGTAGCAAGTTTTGTAGTACTTCTGTAGTACTAAAAAACATACTTCAAAGATCTGTTTGTGAATCAGCCCAAAGTGTTTTAACATTTTGTTTTTCTACTTTGAAGTGTGCTCCACACGTCCAATGAAAAACCCCAGCACAACTGTCTAACACTCCAGCTGGATCTGACACTGTGATTCCAACAAGAGTCCCTCTGTGATGAAGGCCAGTCTGGCTGAGAAGACAAACAAATGGTACAGGCCTGAATGTCACCTGCATCTGCTTGTGGCAGGGTAGGCCTCTTTGAAGTTAATCAAACCCTTTGGCCCAGGCCACAGGCCATCCTGACAAGACCTACCCACACCCGAAGACCTTTTGTACCAGTCCTGGGAGCACGTTCAGACCTCAGTCACACTTATTGAAATGCTAGGTACTGGCTGGCGGAAGTAGGAAACAAAATGCCAATTTAACTTCCAGGGACATCATGTAGGGAAAAGAAATCTTTTTAAACTTCATCTTTTCAAAATATTCATTACAAACCTACTTCACAAGAGGAATGGGCTTGTAAAATACCAGAAATTAAATGTGTATTACTTCCTAGCCATGCATACAATTTATTACATGTTTTATTGTATCCCAATGCTTCCCCTAGAACAGATATGCCTACTACAGTGAAAATAGCTTTTAGGGCTTTTTCACTGTAAGGACATATTTAACATTTATATTTACATGTATTTCTTTCAAATACCATGGAACTTTCCAAATGGGCAATGAGGCCAACTTACGATTGACTTATAAAGATTTAAAATGGTGGTTTAGCCCTGTCAAAAGGCGATCTTTGCAAGGTGGAAGTTGCAGGCAAAACCTGCACAGCCAGGGTGTTGGTGATAGGCCTGCAGTCATGCTTCCATCATGGACAGCACAATGAGTGCTACATTCCACTAGTGACACTTTTTTTAAACACCTCATCAGAGTAAAAGTAAGATCATTCGATACATGAGGTATATTGTTTTTGTTGTTTCCATCATATAAATAATACACATGTTTCTTTGATATAACTCATGGTTACAAATATATTTCATCAGTCGTCCGCCTATACGGCATGAGTGATGGTCACATAAGCAGTCAATAATATGACATTGAGTTCAGCAATATCAAGCGTATTTATGTTTAAACAAATTTTAACTATCTAACAAGTTGGGGTGGGCGTAGTTCACGAAGAAGCGCTACGCGTAGCTATGCGAAGTGCACTTCACACTACGCAAGCTATGCATAGCACTAAAGAAAAAACTGCGTAGTAGCATGTTCGCACTGTGCAAGATGTTGTTTTCAATGATTGCACAGTGCAGACAAGCATCGGCACTGTGCAATAATTAAAAACGGCATCTTGCACAGTGCGAGCTGTACTTTTCTGCTGCTCGAATAGATTTTTAGTCGAGCTGCAGCTTTCTCAACAGGGACTGGTAGTTTCTCATCGCGAGCGGTCGCGAGCATGTACGACCACTCGCAATGAGAAACCTGACCTCCCCGCATTGAGAATCTCGCCGGGAGGTTCATTTTCCATGCTAATGATCGGCAACTTGATGTTGCTGATCGCAAACAAGGAAAAAGCCTTGCGAGGATGTCATTTTGCTTGCTCGCGTCGCCAACTTGACGTTGAGGACCGCGAGCAAGCAAAAAATGACTGCTGCACTACGCTCGGCTACGTAGTGCGCAAACTCCGTAAACTACGCGAGCATAGCGTAGTGCTTTGCCCAGGGTTACTAACAAGTCCCCGCCCACCTCCCGGTCCCCCCCGGTCTGCTGTGTCTGATGCAGATGGTCACCTGATAAGGTTATTCAAGTGATATTGTGTGTCCTATTCCATCTGTGTCCTATGGTATGTGGACTGTGGTCAGTGTGGGTCTGGCTATGTTTCCATAAAGAGTGAACTTAGATTATTGAGTGGGATCGTGTTGTGCAGGGATTAGAACTAAGTTTTTAAAATCCTCTAACATGATGTCCCTTTTCATAGAGAGGGATCATTCCCGTAACCCTCTTGCCTCCTCTCTTCTAAGCGCCACACTCTCAGCCCCACCCCATTGTATCATATTAACCTGCCAACTAAACAGTGATGGGCATTTAGGGAATTTCCATCTCATGGTGAGGGCTCTGATGGCTAGTACAAGAGCAAGAGCTAGAAAATGTCTTTGAACTTGCTGCGCTTTGGTGCTCCTACAGAGCCCCTTAAGACACTCCAGGGCATTGTCTTGAACTGTCATATGTGTTACTTCTCTCAGGGAGTGACAAACTTCAGTCCAATAATCTAATATACACGGGCAGGTTCATAGCATATGGATAAAGTCTGCCTCATCGCCTTTGCGGGGGGCAGCTGTTTTGGGCCTCTGGGAACATCCAATATATTCTCTCTGGGGTGAGTATGATCCTTGTAGGACCATTGTTTGGATACATTTTAGTTTAACATTGTGGGATACCCTACTGGGATGTGCTAGCATGATCGTCCAGGCTTCATCAGTGAGTACTAAGCCGCTGTCCATTTTGTCCTGAGATTCGTGAGTGTAATGCCAGCAAATGCCCTGATACGGGTGTACAGCCATTTGATAAGATGTCTCCCAGCTCCCAGCTCCCATATAATATAGTAAGTGAACTAGGTAATTTTGCGGGGGCTCTCTGCGTTGCGGTGCCCAAGTATTCCTAATATAATGTGATACGATCGCATGTGAAGATACTGACTGTTCGGTGCCCCATATTCTCTACAAATGTGTCATGATCCAATAGGTTACCATCGCCAAAAAAGCACCAACCTCCTCTACCCCTGCTTCTGTCCAGGTGCATATTCCATCCTTTGTGAGCCAACCCCCGGGGGTGGGAATACCCAGTAATGGGACATCAGTAGAATAAGGGGTTATATGTGATGTATACTGTAGAGCTTTTTTCCAGCGTTGTAGCGCAGTTCTCAGCAATTGGGGTCCCTCCAGAGGAAACCTATCTTTGGGTAGGATCAGGGAATGTAACATACCCCGGTCAATATCCCTTGATGTAAACCTGATTTCTTGTAGATTTCTCCCTGCTGTCTAATAGGACAGCCACTGGATTTGACAAGCATAATAGAATCCCCTAAAGTCGGGAACCCCTAAACCTCCCTTGCGAGATTCCAGTTGTAGCTTCTGAAGACTCACTCTTTGGTGACCCGCACCCCATATTAGCTCCACCAGAATAGTACTCAGGGTACCGAAAATGGACTGAGGTACCACTACGGGCAGGTTCACGAAAAAATATAATAACCGAGGAAGTACTACCATCTTAGAGACGTCAATTCGTCCCATCACCGAAAGGGGCAATGATATCCAAAAGGGTACAATTGATTGAAGTGCTGTTGTGGCTTTCAAAAGGTTACCCTCCAGTAGATCCGTCTGTGATCTGTATACGTGGATTTGAACATGGAGTGGGCTACGGGGATGGTATAGGTAACAAACTGAACCTCCTCTGGGCGAGGCCCCTCCTGAAAATAAAAGGCATGTGATTTCCTTGAGTTAATAACGAGGCCTGAGATATTTCCAAAATTGGAAAGAATAGTGGGGAGGGGTGTGGCGTCAGCAGATAAGTCACAAAGATACAGCAGAATATTGTCTGCATATATGGAGGTGAGGTAGGGTGAGCCCCTAATGGGTATTCTTAGCTGTTCTGCTTTGCTTATAATCTTATTTTCGGTTGCCAGTAGGGATAGAGCCTATAATTAGTGATATCTGTGCTATCACAACCTGGCTTGAGTATGGAGGTGACCAAGGCCTGCATAGTGGATTGAGGTAAGTGGCCGGCTTCCAGAGCTGCCTTATAAACTTCTTCTAATTAAAAACGTAGCAGGGGGGGCAGTGTGGCTGCGGCGTGGCAACCTGGGCTCAGTTGTAGACCAAAGGGGCCCTGCCAGTTTGTACAATACAAGCAGTGCTATATCAGTACATGTATTTGACATGGGAACCAGGGCATCTGAATATGTTTGATAAAATTCTATGGGCAGACCCTCTAGGCCAGGTGCCTCATTGCGATGTAATCCTTTAATTGCAATACGTATTTCATGGTGGGTTATAGGCCCTTCTATGTCTTCCCGTATGTTTGCCAAAAGGGAGGAAATCGTTGGGTCTCATAAAAAGATGTCTATAGAGTCGTCAGTGTTGTGTGTTGGGGCTGCATAAAGAGTACTGCGGTAAGTGCAAAAGGCGTCATTTATCTCTTGTTTCTTATGGGCCGATCCACCGGAAGTAGTATGAATATGTGTAATAATGGGAGGTTCAGGTCTGTCCTGTACTATCCGAGCTAATAATGTCCCAGCTCTATCTGCTTCTGAATGTTTCAGTTGCAGAAAGGCCCTGTGGTCCATAACCCACAACGTTTCGAGTGTTTCAGCATGGTTAATACGAGCACTTTGTAACGCATCCCGTTAGTCTGGAACTGTCACTAATTCATGCTCTAAGGCGGTCATTGAATTCCCTATTCTAATCAAAGCCTGGTGTATTTCCTGTCTGGCCCACACCATCCATCCGAAAGCGGATCCTCTCACCACCACCTTAAGCGCATCCCACTCAATTAGGTTGGAGAAAGCTGTGTTCCAGTTTTCAGAGAAAACATTATCAATGGTATGAGATATAATATTATGGAACGGGTGTCCTCCAGTAACTGTGGTCCCAATCTCCAGTTGGGCACTGGGGTCGGTACCCTACCCCAGGCGAGGGTAAGCTCGAGGGGGCTGTGATCGGAGAGTGTTTTAGCTAAATAAGTGGATGGACAGATCCGCATGGCTATGTTAGTGGAGCAGAGGAATCTATCTATTCTAGTGTGAAGCTGGTTAACTGATGAGTAAAAGGAATATGCCTTATGTGTAGGGCGCAGACGGTGCCACACATCTGACAGAACCCAACCCTCTAGCCAAGTTTTCAGTGTCTCTGCTAGCTTGTAGGAACTAGTGCTGTGTAAAGGGGAGAACCTATCCAAATCCACATCTAGCATTGCATTAAAGTCCCCTTCTAGTATCCATGGAATTGTATCCCACCCGGTTAATTCTGTGCTCAGCCATTGAAAAAATTTGTCCTGGTCGAAGTTTGGGGCATTTATACTCCACAGGACCACAGTGATACCATCCAGGGTGTCCTTCAATAGGATGTACCTCCCCTGGTAATCTATGCGACAATCCTATTCCGTGAACGGGACCCCATGTTGGACCCAAATGGTTGCTGCCCTAGCAAATTAAGTATAGTTAGTGGAATAAATATTGTCCCTCCATTTCTTGCGGGTCTTCTGAGCCTCGGTGTCAGTAAGGTGTGATTCTTGGAGGAAGACTATATGGGCTTTGCATCTAAGGAGATATGCGTGGACTCGGTGCCTTTTGTGCACTGCTCCTAGAACCTGCACATTCCAGGTTTGTAGATTGTAGGAACCTACGGTGGTGCAACCACTAGGCATAAGACTCTGTGGTGAATGAAGCTCCCCATGCTGTGGAGCCAGTGAACTATTGCAGACCAGGAGTTCCCCATTGCCCTAAAACTAACAACACTTGGCTCAGCTCCTAAACTGCGCTTGGCTAAACATGTAACTCGAACCTTCAAATACCATGAAACAGTGCGTTTGCTTTGTGGGGGGTCGGTGGCGCCGCCCAAATAATCGATCACTTAGTTACAGAGTTCTGTAGGCTCAACGGAACCCAGGGGGGATTTGTATCTATGACATTATGATATGTCCAAAAGAAATTCGCCTCAGGTGTGGGCATTAAAACGTAGCAGGGGGCAGAGTGGCTGCGGCGCGGCAACCTGGGCTTAGTTGCAGATCAAAGGGGCCCTGCCAGTTTGTACAATACAAGCAGTGCTATATCAGTATATATATTTGACATGCTATGGGGTACATGACATCTTATATAATGAAAAGACATTTGAAAAGGATACTGGTGTGTCAGGCTGGTCAGCGATAAGGCTCAGGTGAAGTATTAGGTAAGCTATAGTCTAGCGGCATGACTATCCATTTAAGTTATCTACCAAATTGTCAACAGTCTGAGGCGTCACCGAAGGGATCAGATTGATACTATGGTCCGAGTCCGAGTTAATAGTGCTGTCCTCTGAGTCAATATTTACATAGCCCTGCTTGCACACGTCGCCCGACAGCACAACCTCAACATAATCTCCTATGCCGACAACACTCAACTGATGCTCTCCCTCACCAAGGACCCCATAACCGCCAAAGCCAACCTCCATGAAGGAATGAAGGCCGTCGCCGACTGGATGAAGATCAGCTGAGCTCTGAAAATACGGAGGTCATCATCCTCGGCTCCAACCCGTCAGCCTGGGACGACTCCTGGTGGCCAACAGCACAGCGGGCAGCCCCGACCCCCATCGGCCACGCACGAAACCTGGGAATCATCCTCGACTCAATGCTCTCAATGACCAACCCACCTTAGAAACCTGTGCTGGCTCCCCGTCAACAAGAGGATATCCTGCAAGCTCCTCATCCACGCACACAAGGCACTCCACAAGACCGGTCCAGCCTACCTCAACAGACGGCTCCCATTCTACACCCCCAACTGCCAGCTATGCTCCGCCGACCTCTCACTCGCCACCGTCCCACGCATCTGAAGAACAACCACCGGCGGGAGATCCTTCTCCCACCTTGTCGTGAAGACATGAAACACCCTCCCACTGAGCCTACGACAGACCCAAGACCAGCTTACCTTCAGTAGGACACTAAAGACCTGGCTGTTCGATCAGTAGCGCCCCCCCCAGCGCCTTGAAACCCTCACAGATATGTAGTGCGTGTTAGACCTGTCAGTCCTTTGGCTGGTCCCTCCTAATATTTGTATCCTCTTTTTGCCTTCTGATTTTTTTTTGTGTGTCCACTACAAATTTTTGGTGTTGACCCTAGGTCTCTGGATGCCCATGGTTACTCATTAACAATGTGGCGTAAGGGCTCCTCTAAAATGGAGGGAGAGTAGGGGAAACACAAAATGGTGGCCTGTCCAAATCACCTCAGGACCTGGGGCCATAGGGAGGCATTGAGGTGTTCCAGAACTTTCTGGTCCACTCTGGAGTCACTGGCCTCAGGCTATAAAAGCTGGAATGTTGGGCGGCCATTTTGTCAGAATGAGGGGAGTGAGACTGGTCAGGAGATAAGGCTGCCTATGGGGAGGATGGTGCACAAAGGGGCGGTCTGTCTGTCTCTAGACTTGCTATCCCTCTGTGCTGATGCTAGCCCCTGCTGGTTGATCAAGCCCTGACAATACCCACTTCCTTGGGGGCCCCTATAGCCCTAGATCTCCCCCTTAGCGAAACTCTGGCTTTTATCCTGTAGAGCGGAGGACAGCTGACCAGGGAGTTGAGGGATGTGAGCTACTGATGATGACAAGGGCTCCTGACCACTGTCCTGGCCCTCCTTAACCTTGCTGCCGCCCAGATTCTGAGTGAGCCAAGACTTTCTAGCTGTCCCGCCAAATTACCACCTGAACCATCTCCTCAGAACGTAGAGCAGGATAAATCCCCGCCACTGCCCTAGGTTCATTGGCCCACTCGTCGCAAACCTCACCTTATTGCTGCTGGCCCGCCGAAATTCCTGCCGCTGGGTTGCTGCCTCAGGCTTGGGGCCGATAGCAACTGCGGGCCCCCACTGAGGAGATCCAGGGGTGAGGGGGGCCCGGTGTTGGCAAGCGGAGTGGTGGCGTTGTAAAGAGGCAAAGGCGGAGTAGAGGCGTCGTCGCGGAAGCCTGTGCGAGCGATGAGGAAGAAAGTGTCCGGAAGATGGGGGTGGGATCGGAGGAGGCCGGGCCCGGGCTAAGTTCCCTCCCTCTCTGAAGAGTGAGAGGGCGAGACGCGGAAGCCATCTAGAACACCCGGGAGTGACGCTGAGAAGCCCCGAATCAGACCAGCTGCTGGGAGGCTGCTTGCGTTACGGGGCAGACGCTGACATCGTGGCAGCATATTCGCGATGGTGGCAGGAAGTGGCTGAATAGTCTGGCTGAGACATAGAACTGACAAAAAACCTGGTAAGATCGCCGGAGTGCGTGTGGGGCCTCAGGTAGTGAAAAAGGGTCCCACTACTACCTCCAACACTTGACTGGGAACTGCTGGAAGTAGCGGGAAGAAGGGGAAGGGGAGTGATTGACCCCTCCACCCACGGCCTCAGATGAGCTCAACAGTGGCCACAGCACTGCAGGATTCCGGCCCAAACTCAGCTCTACGATACCTCAGGTCTTCCTAGGTGAGCCGGTAAGTACAGCCCGCTACCTCAGTGTCATTTTAGGCGATAGAGCAGGATTTTCCCCTCGGTGGGTCCGGAGCTTTACCAGGACAAAACCGCCATATATAAATAATGGAGATCTTATCATGTTCCAGGAAACATGGGGATTAGATAACCATTTTAAAGTTGGGTATAGGTCATTCTATATACCGGCATCAAATATTAATAAAGGTAGACCATCGGGCGGGTTATTAATTTGGGCAAGAATTACAACGGGCATTGTCTTTAAACAAATAGAGGCTAACAGTCTTGACATCCTGGTCATAAAATCCCAAGAAATTAGGACGGGTAGTCTGTATTATCAACGTCTATAACAGACCGCATCCGGCAAATAAAGAATCAGAGACAATAGGCCAGTTAGATGGTATCATTTCTAGTTTAGGCCATAAAATTTGCTTGATTATAGGAGGAGACTTCAATAGGAAGTTTGAACCTGTAATGGGTCTAGAAAATATTTATGGGGAGGAAGATATGCCAATAACATTCCCTCGATTGATGCAGGCCAGAGTATGGCCTGCACAAAAAGTACCCTGTAGTTGCTAAAAATGTCATTGCAATATGGCCTACGTGCCTGTAATAGGCGCTTACCATCAGATTGCCCAAGTAAACCCACCTTTAAAAGAGACCGTTGTACCAGTCACTTAGATTACATATTGGTCTCTGTGCCCTTATGGCCAATGCTCTCTGACCTGAAGGTGGACAATCGCAGTGAAAGCGATCATTTCCCACTCAATTTAACTGTCCATAGTTCATTATTTGCACTTCCTATGGAGGGGGTTCTCTGTGATAGTAACTTATCCGATGATCCCCTAGAATCCAACAACCGCAGGGCCTTAAAATGGCCTGCTGTTATTGCCAATGTGAGCATCATTAAGAACATTTATGATCTATACGTATCAATAATGTCACCGTTAGTTGATACTAACATCGAGGGCCACTTCTCAATAGAGGTACATGGGAATCTGATGCCACAGCTCACTGAGATCTTCTCAAAAGACATCCAAAGAGTGAAATCTGGCGGAAACAGTTGCTCTAACCAAGGATTATGGTACAATAGAGTGTGCTGTCAGGCTAAAGCAGAGCTCATAAAAGCAGTAAAAGGGAACCAAATAAATATTATCAGGGATAAAAGAATGGAGTATAAAAAAATAATTTGGGGATGGGACGAAAAAGTTTGGTCAGAACTAATTGTAGCATGTAAATTGAAATACCAATCTTTGTTTTGGAAACTTGTTGCTGAAGGCACTAAAGATGGAATCCGATCGAGGGATAGGTTCCTCGAGGAAACTGTCTGGGTAAAACACTTCTCAACACTCTATTCGGGTGGCGAGTGTAATGACGGGTGGATACACGAAAATATAGACCTAGGCACTTGTGTTATATCCCTAGAATTTAGTTTGGCTGATACGATATCAGCTATTAAAGCTATTAAAGCAGTTAAACAGGGTTAAGCTCTGGGTCCAGATAGAATACCTGGCGAGCTCTGGAAACACGAGAATTTTTTGTGGGCACCGCATATTCATTTACTTCGCAATGAAATTCTAAAAGGAGCCCCAATCCCGGAGACCTACCGGGGCGCAGAAATCGTGACTATCTTTAAGAAGGGAGATAGATTTAATCCATCACATTATAGACCAATTAGTCTAATTGACGTGCTCCAAAAAATATTTGCGCGCCAGCTTTTAAGTAAGTTGAATACTTGGATCAAGGAAAATTAAATTTTTACTAAATTTCAGGCAGGTTCTAGAGTTAGAATAAGTACTGTAGACCAGGTTTTTAGATTCATATGTTTAATCTGGAAATAAATAAATATAAGGAAGTCACATTTATATGTAGCCTTTGTGGACCTCAGAGCGGCCTTTGATTTGGTCCTGAGGGGAAAACTATGGAAATCACTAAAGGACATGGGTATCCCCGGGGACATTCTTCTTCAACTAATAAGGCTCCATGAGGGGAATTATGCAAGAGTCAGGTGGGGCCCAAACGGGGAGCTAACCGAGAGAATAGACATAAAGAGAGGCGTCAGGCAAGGTTGTGTCATGGCGCCAACACTTTTCTCTCTTTATGTAAATGACATCCCAAAACCTCTCTTGGGCTGCGAGCATGACTCTCCCAAGTTATGTGGTCAAGCTGTTCTGGCATTACTTTTTGCGGATGACACAATTTTAATCTCTCAGACTCCCAAAGGCCTACAGAACTTGCTGAATAAATTTTGGTCCTACTGCTTGGATAAAAGTTTAGAAATAAATTCCTATAAAACCAAGGTTAAGGCGATTAACCCCCACAAAGGTTTTAAGAAAGCTTTTAATGTAAATAGTGACAAGATTGAACATGTTAACAATGTTAAATACCTGGGTATCACCCTAGACACCAAAATGAATTGGAAGTCACAAATAGAAAAATCGAAGTTATTATTACTACAGAACCAGGCCCCTATAATCAGGAAACAGAGGAGTAGCTTTGTAAGAGCAGTTTTGCCTGCAATTGAGCTATTTAAATGTAAAGCTCAATCGGCTACCCTATATGGGGCAGAACTATGGGGCCATGCAGGAGGAGATGCTTTCTCTGTACAAGAAAACAGTTTTGTTTTACAACTTTTATCTGTCCCTGGTTGTACCCCCTTAATTCCTTTATTTCTGGATTTAGACATACGTCGTTCTGACGATTATGCCTCCCTACGCCCATTGTTATACTGGGTCTGCTTGTGGACCACTGACGAGTTAGTGGACTACAGAAATGGACTAAGGGAAATCATGCGAATAAAGAATACTACAAGACTAGCATGGTTAATTCATATCGAAAACTGGCTGGAAAAATTGGGCTTATACAGTTTCTGGACAGACCCGGATTCCCTTACTTGCCTTTCAAAAAAACTGCTGGAAGTAAGGTATTGGGAATATATCAATAGCTGTCTTTTCCAAAACCCTAAAGTTGGGAAATTGACCCTTAGATTCTTTGATGTCAAAATTGACAGTAAATTTGAATGTTTCATGGACGAAATTTTGCCTACACTGGCAAAATCATTATATTTGAAGTATCGCTATGGCATTCTGCAAATTAAATCTAGAACATCCAAGTTGAGTTGCAACAAGGAGCCCATAGAGAATGCCAAACATGAAGAGTGTGAATTGTGTGACATGGGCACTAGGAAAGATGAGGCTCACATCCTGTTCCTTTGCCCTGCATATTTACAGGCTAGGAAAAAAATGGATCAAACCCATTTGTCTTCCTCTAGGATTTAGGAAAATAAATGATGGGGAAAGAATCTTTAAGGGAGAAACATCGCAGACCATAGTTTTCAATTTGAGCCGTTTCCTCTTTGCTGTGGCAATAATCAGAAAAAGACATGGCCTAAAAATGTAAATGTAATTGTATCCCCAGGTCCGCACTATTTTTATATGTACTCTTCTTGAAAAATTAACTCACTGACTCGAAGTATGATGGTTGTGAACCACAATAATTTTACTGTATTTTTTGTCTTAATTGTTTTTTGATAATGCTGATAGATTGCCATGAGATGGTTAGTTATTGACCTGAATATTTTTCTTTTAATAATATCGTTTTTGGTATTTTTAAAATTATTAACTAAATTATTGTATTATTCTATATTATCAGGAACTTCCTCACCCAATCAATTTGTATCTTACTTGTAAAATTCCCTGGTTTTTAGATATACCCTGTGCCCCTAACTGTCAACCCTTCCAGATGATTTATGTATGGTTGTATAAAGTTCTATCTTATTTTATCTGGTCCTTTAACGTATGTTAAAAGTCAAATATTGCACTGTATCTTTTATGGTTTGATTTTAACCGAAATAAAGATTTAATGAAAACCGGCTAGCCACGCCCCCCATTAGTGACACTTAACTTACTGGCCCTGGGTACTTCTTAGTTTTATATGCTAAGGACCTATAAGTAAGTAGGAGTATACACATTTAGTTGTGTAGAAAGAAGGAGCAGAAGAATTGTGCCCCTGGTTAGCATTGATAAAGACCATAGAGTTCCATACCCATCAAAAACAGGTTTCGGAAAATACTAGATTTGATAAATACTCAGGATGACTCTGCAAAAAGGGGACATTTACAATACAAGGTATTTAATTCTTGCTTATTGCCATTTCAGAGCAGTATTATTAAACAACATAGGTGCATTTACAACTTGAGAGGGAGTACTTCTGTCTTGCTTTTGATCAGTGCATAGCCAGAAACCTCGCTGTAAGTTCTAAGGGAATCTAGTATAGCGGGTTGAACTTTTTCTCTATTTTGTGAAAATATTAGGACATCATCGGCATCTCTAATCAGGAACAAAACAAGTTTAATGCAAAAGAGGAATTGTAGGGCAGTAGAGAAGAGTCTTTTCTGGTACCTGGTGTAGGTTGAAAGATTTTGATGTCAATACGTTAATCCTTACTATAGCAGTGAGGTTTGCATAGGGTGCTAGCGCCATTCTAGAGAAGTTTTGCACAAACTCAAATTGGTGCTAACCAATTAGGCAAAGACCCATGAGACCTTATCATAAGATGTTCTGCTTCTAATGCCACAGTGATTATTACTGAGCCCAATAATTTAGTTATCTAAATTATAATATTATAGAGTTGGGTGTGCAATCCAAACGCCCTTATAAGATTCTAGTCCATAAAGAATGAAGCAGCGACTCTAATCGAATCTCTTTTATGCTGAAATATATATAGCTTCTCTGATGAGCGTAAATTTGCTCTGCCTTTTTTCATAATATTTTCTGCTTTAAAACCAATATTAATTAAAAGAAATTCAGGGCTTTCAAAAAAAATGAACATAGTATAATTATTAAGAACTCCTCGATGGGAAAGCACTAGCACCATATAGGCGGTACCATTTGTTGAATATCGCTCTGAGAGCTCTATTACAATTTTCCTATTTTTTCTGATGGACCTTGTAACAAGAGTTATGAGCCCCAGAATAATTTCAAGGTCTTTTGTAAATCTGCAGAGCTGTGTTCATCTGGAGACTTCAGTGGCTAAGAGCACCTGATGGAGCGAGGGTGAAAACTAAATATTTTGTATACCCCTCATGAAATCACCTTCCCATAACTGTAATATGTATTAATCATGTGGTTTTAATATGAACCAACGTAGAATAGAAAGCATGCACGCAAATACACGTGGGATACTAATTTGCTTGTATTGCAAACCGTAATCATTAATTATGTGAAACTGTCTTACTAATGTAGTGCGGAAATGCTATAATCTAATGAAAGGCTATGCATGTATGCTTTCTAAACGTATAATTGTGGCAGAAATGATGAAAGATGGTAAAAAAACACCGGATATATGTGTGGCTTCAAAGCTGGGTAACCACTAACAGGGTGAACATAGAATGGAGGGAGGTAAACAGAAGGGTATTACTTCAAAAGCTAACATTCAATTGTATTTGTTTCTATGATAGTTCCCGTTATGGCCCATGCGGCCTAGTAAAATATGGAGGGTTTGCGAGACTCCAAGCGAATATCTTTCTATGCATGCGCGACTGTGCTTGAGAGATGTGCAAGCAGTCTGTGCCCGTGCGGCTGGTGTTAAGGTCAGCTTGAAGTGAAGAGCAGAATGGTGCCAATTTAAGATGTCTGTGTTGTGAGCCTGGGAAAGTACATAGAAGTGACAAGTTAAAGGACATGGGTGAAAGAATGCAATAACTAACAATCGCAACCTTATTGTGCTTAAAACTTTGACTGGGCGGAAATATGGACAATGAGGAGATGAGGTTATCCGCTTCCACCCCTTGAATGGACCAATGAGAATTGAATGCGGACCCAAAAAGTTTCAAATTTTGGTTGGATAGTTAGGGAAAAGGGGTATAAAAGAGGTCGTTAGGTAGAGAGAAAAAAGCTTGCTTTTGAATTACTTTTCGCACCACAACATGCTGTCGGACTGATGGATTTTTCCTTGGTGCAAAGACTTTTAAATTTTTCCTGACTTTAAATGTTGCCGGGGACAGAGTCCTGAAGCGTGGTGAACATCGAGAAAGAATAGAGAGGCTGTTTTTGGGAACTCTGCTGTTCTCATCCTGATTTCTGGTAATATGTCTTTGACTTATTTTTCTGAACTATTCTGCTAATAAATGTTAACTGTTTAAATTTAATTTTCTCTTTCTTTAGGTGAATTAATAAAAGGTTTAATTGAAGTCAAACTCAAGGTTTAATAAAATAAGGTCATGCTAGGAGAGAGATTTAAACATTTCAAATACAAAGTAAATAAATGGAGAATTAAGCTGGTCTTGTTGTCCATTAGATAACTTTTACTAGCTGATCCATTGACCAAACAGTGGGGTGTCTTAAATGTTTTCTTGAGAATTAAAACCATGGTAAGATCTAATAAAAATGCATAAGTATATAATGTATGGAATTTAGATTAAATAGAAGAAATAGGACATTCCACTATTCCAACTGCTCATCCTCTGGTTTTCACTGATCTTGGGAGCAGGGTTATTTGTGTGAATGAGTCACTCCCAGTGCTATGGGTCCCACTGACGTGTAAAGTGTGATAGCTCCTAGGATATATAGTGATGGCTTGGAGGTTTGTTTTAGAGCAGCGTTGGATTAGTTTTTCTTGGTGGAGTCTTGTTGCTATAGGTTAACTTGGATAGGTGATGTATAGATTTAGCAGGGTGATGTATATAGAGTATTAACCACTTGGCTGCTAAGGTACAATTGCTCCTCTGCTGCAATTTCCATTGAAATCAATGGAAAGTCCATGACGAGTTACCCTTGTCATTAGCGGCGAAGAGGTTAATGTACAGAAATTATGACTAACATTATATGTTGAGTCTGTATTACGTTATGTGTAGTCGAAATTGTGAGGCTTCTGGGAAGTAGGAAGCTAGTTACTCTACCTAGGAAGAGGAAAGTGTGGCAAGTAAGTCACACATTACATAGTCTGTTTAAAAGTGGTTACATTGTTGTGTGTTACAAGTTAGGGACATTTTATGTGTAAAAGTGGTGAATGAATAGCGAAGGACACCTGTAAAATCTTGCCTCTAAGCACAGGAGTCAAATGTACTCTGATTGAAACGTAGCCCTAAGAGAGTAGCAGAGTTGTTACCGAAGCTTGAGGGAAGGGTAAGGTAGAGGGAAGTGCTACTTTATCGGCGAACCTAAAATTCTGTGGTAGAGAAGAGGTAAGGGCTGTCTACTGGAAAATACAGAATTCTTGTAAAATTAATGAAACAATCACTTTGGTTTTAGCAAAACAGACAAATGGAAATTTTTATGTGGTTACAAATTGATTTTAGTGTATAAAGGTGTAAATATAGTGTACCGATACATTTTGTAAAGGAGGGGTCAGCCGAAGCTGCAGAAGCCGGAGTAGGGCTGATGTTAGAAGTGTTGTGCTGGGATTGGTCCACGTGACTAAAACATAGTGAGCGCTGATTGGTGTGTATCGTTGTACACATGGAGGTCAGAGAAGGTTTAAGGGTTTAGAGAGGACTTTATCGGAACTATCATTTTTTCAAACAAAATGATCTGAGTCTTGGCTCCTTTCTTTTCTGGGCTTTTTACGGGTTGTCAGTCTCTCAGGATTAGTTCCTCTTCTCCTTAGCATCAGGGAAGGGTACTTGCAGCGCTCATGATCAGAAAGCCAAAATAAAATGAAGAAAAAAAAGAACGTTTTAGAATTTTGTTCTCTCTTTATGGAGTTCTAATGGGGAGAGGGAGTGAGGGGAGAACACCAGTACTGTCACCCAGTGAGTTCTAATGTTCTAATCACCTTAGAAACTCTCTTTCCATTAACGTTGCTCCTGCCCCTTCCCTACCCCACAGTGGACGTCTTTAGGAGAGATCCATTTTAGAACACAACCCATGTACCCTTGCACGTACCTCCGGGAGCCACGCACCCCCAGGTACGCGGCTGTCGCACTCGTAGTGCCGGAAGGGGTCCAGCTCCCTCTCCGGTCGTGAACACTCCGGTTCTGGCCTCAACACCCGCTCGCATCTGTACCTCCAGTTCCGCTGTATTCCGGGAGGATCCACATCTTCCGTCTTAGGCGCTCCAGCGAAGAGACCCAGACTCGGTATGTTGTAATTTAGCAGCGAGTAAGTTAAGCATTAGCAGAAGACATCTTGTATTTAGAAACTATCTTGTCCGTTGTGTGGAATCCATTTTGTATTTTTGACAGCCATCTAGTTTGCTATGTGCTCACCATGTGCTCAGTCCTAACTTCCTGTCAACTGCTCTTAAAATCTGCCTAGAGATGAGATATATTTAGCCTCTTCTGCTTTGCATATGCTCAGTTGAGCTAACAGCTGTCCCCAACTTGTAACTGTCAGGATGTGTACACCAGAATTAGCTAACTGTCAGCCCCTCCCACTTGTTTCCAGCACACTCTCTGTATGACCTTGTATGTATTTGAAACCAGCGTTCTGTACTTGTACCGCCTTCATTTGAGCCCCTGTGTGGGTATAAAAGAACCAAGCTCCTTCCAGTCAGTGTGCTATTTCATGCATTACTGAAGGGTGCTGTGTGAATGTAGTCTTTTCTATTCCAGTTTCTGTGCCAACTTCTTCCTACTGGTCTGAGGACTCTGTGCAGAGAAGGGTGCATCCTTTGCACTGGTAGGCCTTGCTGAGGCTCACCACCACAAATTGGCGCTTCCAACGCGGGGCTCATCGGCGACTCGGATGCCCGAATGACTGGTCGCGATGAAGGATTGGAATCTCGCTTTGGACGTGATCGCTGCCTGAGGAGACCCGAGTATTGGCACCCACAGTGTTTTTCCTTTCTTTCTGATCTGACCATCCAGGTGGCGCCGGTCCTCGACTGAGATCTCTTCTGTTGATTAGCCATGCAGTGACCATTTGGTCAATGTGAGAACTTGGCAGTTAGAACCTGGACACCATTTGATTGGTAAGAGCCGTTCTGCGGCACTTGCTGTTGGTTTGACGCCTTTGATTGGTAAGGTAGTTTAGTAACACCTACTGCGGCTTTGTTTGTATGATTGGCCAGTTTGTAAGTTAAGCATTAGCAGAAGACATCTTGTATTTAAAAACTATCTTGTCCTTTGTGTGGAATCCATTTTGTATTTCTGGCAGCCATTTTGTTTGGCATGTGCTCACCATGTGCTTTGTCCTACCTTCCTGTCAACTGCTCTTGAAATCTGCCTAGAGACGAGATATACTTAGCCTCTTCTGCTTTGCACATGCTCAGTTGAGCTTACAGCTGTCCCCAACTTGTAACTGTCATGATGTGTCCACCAGAATTAGCTACTGTCAGCCCCTCCCACTTGTTGCCAGCACACTCTCTGTATGACATTGCATGTATTTGAAAGCAGCATTCTGTACTTGTACCGCCTTCATTTGAGTCCCTGTGTGGGTATTAAAGGACCAAGCTCCTTCCAGTCAGTGTGCTACTTCATGCATTACCAAAGGGTGCTGTGTGAATGTAGTTCCACCTCATGAGGTTTAATAAACTCTGTCTTTTCTATTCCAGTCTCTGTGCCAACTTCTTCCTATTGGTCTGAATACTCTGTGCAGAGAAGGGCGAATCCCTTGCACTGGTAGGCCTTGCTGAGGCTCATCACCACAGGTAGGAGGTAGGCGTGTGACTCTTCTCCAACTCCTTCGTCCACTTTATTTCCTGTGAGGCGTCTTCTCCCGCAGGCTGCGTTTTCGCCAGGTTCTGGTCTCAGCTCAAGTATCCACGCACTGGAGGGCTCCTCCCCCTGAAAGGCATGTTATCTCCCCACATGGGTTACGATGTTATCGGGTACACAGTCTGTGTTAAAGGGGCCGTCGACTTCCAGCGGTTGTGACTCTCGTGGGGACTGCATGCAAAGAACAGGGGACACGAAAGGTGGTAATTGTTCATCTTCCTCCTCACTCAAGTGGTTTGACAGCAGCAAATCATGACAGTGTGTTAGCAAAAGCTGTATAAGGTTGAAAACGATTGGAACGTATTCGGTTCTGATTGGTACGCTAGTTTGAACCGCGCTGTGATAGGTTGGTGTAGCAAAGCAGTTTGTAGAAGAGTGCGCAATTATTTGAAAGTCAGGAAGCAATCAAAAAATTGAGTTCTATTATGGAGAAGAAAAGGAAAAACCTACATGGTTTAAGAAATTGAAGAACATGTTTAGGAAGGACAAGGAAATAGTGACAAGAGAGGGAGAATTGTTTCCTCCACTTAAAACGCCTGATGACAAAATATGGCTATCATACCTGTATATGGTTAGAGAATTGGGCTAGATACACTAAGAATGATGGAGTATTGGCCTTTCCAGAAGTTGGTTCTTTTAGTACTGTTGTATTACGAAATTTGAGAGGGAAAATGACTAAGCTTGAACCGAGACCTAGACCAACTCAATTTGAGGCACTGATCGGGTGGGAAGATGAGATGCATGAATTGGAGCGAGAAAGATTTGAAGAGTTCAAGGGACCTAGAGGTAGATTGCGACTCATCAGAGTTGAATGCGGAGATGGAGAAATGCTGATATGTGTATTGGAATGTATCTGTACGGAGAAGAAGAATAATGTGGCATCAGAGAGAAAGAGTTATGGGGATTGTGCAACAGAGGATGAAGTACTGGAGGAGATATTAAATAGAAGACCCCCTCCATATCAACTGAGTCCTGTAGCAGTGACTCCAAATGCACTACCAACGGAGACAAGATTTACTGGTACATAGATTTTTTGAGAGTAAAGACAGTACATAGAGAGGGGAATTGAGATACCATTCTTTTTTTTTTTTTTTTTTTAATTTCAATTATTTTTATTTTGTAATAATATAAACAGAAATATAAATGTATGTTCCAACAAGGTATAACAGATACATATTTATTGTTTAATTATAGCATATTCGAATAATCTATTTTAAATTAAAAAATAATGTAACAATTCATTTTATTGAAAAATATTTAAATTAATTTTAATTTTAATTTTAATTTATAAAAATTAATTATACATCAATTTCAATAAATATTAATGCACAATATGTCTTTTCTTTAGGTGTTAATGTGTTATTTTACTTTAAACTTCAGAAGAATAATTTAAATTCAATTTGACATATTTCCATGAACTACATTTTAATTAAATTTATTTTAACAGTACTGAAGCATTTTTACATTTAAAGTAAATGTATACAATTAATTTACTTTTTTTTAAAATTTTATTAAGCATTTTCAAAAATGTTTCCCACAGTATCCTGCATTTGGTTACAGCACATACTTATTGCACAGGTAATTAAGTACATTATCATACGTTTTATGGCGCAAGAAAATCATCATATGGATGTATGCATGTTAAATGATACCCATATTTATACAACAATCGGAAACAAAACAACAAAAAAAAAAAAAAAAAGGAAAAAGAAGGAGGCAAAAAAAACATAAAAATGCAGAAAAGAAAAAAGAATCTTTCTTTCACTGAACTGGATTTATCCTACTATTTTTCCACACCGTAATAGGTTGCCATATACTATTACCTAATACTTTAGCCCTCCTTCCTTTTCTTTCATAGATTGCTTTTTCGAAGTTGTATATTGACAGAAGACTTGCAATCCATTCCTGGAATGGGGGGGGAGCTTTATTCAGCCAGTTTCTTGCTATGCATAAACGATAAACTGCAAGTGAAACAAAAATAAACTGGCATAGCTTCTGCCGTGCAAGCCACCCCTAGTATAACTAATTTATCAGTGAGTTTAATCCTAAGGCTGAGTGATTTATCAAAAAAATCCTCAATGGCTTTTTTCAGGGTAAACAGTTGTGGGCATTGCGAGAACATATGTATGATATCTGCTTCATTAGAGGGGGCATGTTATACCTGACGTGCCACCCCATTGTGCTATTCTGGCCGGGGTATGGTAGAGTGAAAATACCGTCTTAAAGTGCTGTGATTGGAGAGTCGCGGAGCATAGCACTGTTCTGCCCAAATCCAAAGACATCTGGAAAGTTTCTAGCCCTGACCCCAATTTTTCGCACCATTTTTGTGAATATTTTGCCCTTTCATCTGTTTTATTTTCTTTAAGTTCCGCATAAAGTTGTCTGATTGTACACTTATTGGTTATTTCTAAATATTCCATCATTTTACAATGTCCCATTCCTACCGGGCCACCATGTTTTTGTATTAAAAAGCTTCTAACTTGGAGATATTTATAGAAGCTATTGTGTTCTAGCCCAAATTTCGTTTTTAAGGTCCCAAACTGTAACATGTTCCCCTGGTTGTCCACTAAATTCCCTATTTTCCCTATACCCTTATTATGCCAGTCTCTCATAGTGCCATCCCTAAAAATCTCCTTCGGTAGTGAACAATTTGTATATAGCCGCGTATAGTTATTAAATCTACCCAAACCCAGTTTTTTCGACACTCCTTGCCACACCCTGTAGGCTGCCTTCAAGGTCTTAAACCGTGTATGTTTGAAATAAGTGAAATCTGTTGTATTTAAAAACCCATTCTCCGCCTCCTCACCCAACAATGTGGTATAGACATTATAGACATTATTTGATCCAGTCTCGATTTCTCTTGTGTTCTCTGTACCTCCCCCCGCCTAGTAGCCCCCAGCAGTACTGTATTACAGCTGCCCAGTAGTAGAGCCTGAAGTCCGGCGCCCCCCAGCCACCTTTGTCTCTGCCTACCGTTAAATGTCTATAAGCTCTCCTTGTTTTTCCTTTGGCCCAGATAAATTTATTCAGAATCGCTTCTAATTTATTAAACCGTGTATTTTCAAAGAATAATGGAATAGACCTAAAAAAATACAGTACTTTTGGAAAAGTAACCATTTTAATTACATTAATTCGGCCCATTAAAGTCAGGTGTAAGTTATTCATTCTTTCTGTGTCAGTTTTTATTTTTAACAGTAACGGGCTCATATTTATTTCGACTAGCCTGTCTAAGTCAGTTGTAATCTTGACGCCTAGGTACGTAACTTCATTAGCTACTCTTATATCCTGAAAGATCACCCAGTTATTTTGTATAATCTGCGTTTTCCCTTTATTCAATGAGTATCCTGCAATAGTTCCAAAGCGCGCAGCTTCTTGTTCGATTTCTAAGATAGCCGAGCCGGGTTCTGGGGTAACCACCGCTACATCGTCTGCGTAGGCAAGTGTTTTGTACTCATGTGTGTGTAATTTGATTGGAAGAATGTTGGTATTCTCTTCCAATCTTCGCAGAAGAGGGTCTAGGTATAAGGCAAATAACAATGGCGAGGCCGGACAGCCCTGCCTTGTACCGCGTCTTATACGTATACCCTCAGTATATCCTCTGTTTACTCTTACTTTGGCTGTGGGCTCTAAATATAGCGCCTTTATGGCCTTTATATATCCTGCTCCTAGCCCAAACCATTCCAAGACCTTCGATAAATACCCCCAGGAGACCCTGTCAAAGGCCTTCTCTGCATCCAAGAAGATGCCGAGGCAGGGTCTCCTGTGGCACCTGCAGCGTCCAATATGGTAACCATCTGTCTTGTGTGTTGAGTGGTCCCTTTGCCAGGTATAAATCCGTGCTGTGTTGCGACTACCATCCCCTCAATTACCCTACTTAGCCTTTGGGAGAGAGCCTTGGAATAAATTTTCGCATCCGCATTCATAAGCGTTATTGGCCTATATGAGCCGGGATCTAAGTGTGATTTGTTTTTTTTCAGAATAACAATAATATTTGCTCCGGCCCACGATTTTGGTACATTTTCCCCCCTCTGTGCGTGTCTTAAAATTTCCAGCATATCAGCCCCCAGGGTATCCCAAAAAACTCTGCCGGGATTTGATCGGGTCCCGCAGCCTTCCCTGAAGGGAGTTTGGTTACTGCCATATGGATTTCCCCCAGTGTTAGAGTAGATTCCAGTGTCTCCTTATCCTCCACACTCAGTTCCTTGTGGGGATATCCATTAGGTAGTTCTCTATCTCATCCTCCACATCTCCCAAGTCCTGATCATATAGCTCAGAATAGAACTCCCTAAACACCTCCCTCACATCTTCTACCTTAGTCACCACATTTCCCCTTTTATCCTTAATTTCTTTAATTTCTCCTGCTGCCAAATCTTGTCTAATACGGACTGCTAACATGTGTCCTACCCGTTCATTGAATTCATAACATTTCTCCTTTTTTGCTAAGTAATTACTTGCCGCTTTATTTGCCAATTTTTTGCTAGTCTCTGCTCTCTTCAGCTCTATCTCTAATAGAATCTCTTCCAAAGGCCCTTGATTAATAACCGCCTGGATAAGCTGTTGTTCTAGCTCTGTTAAATCCTGTAGCCTATTTGTTAATTCAAGCTTTTCTTTTTTGCTCCTATGAAGAGTATAGGCCAGTGTTTCCCCTGTTATCCCTGCTTTGAATGTGTCCCAGACCACTCCTACAGAGGCCGTACCTCTATTTATCTCCCAGAATTGTCTGATCCACATCTTCATTCTATTAACATAGTCTTCTTCTTTAAGCAGCCCTCTTTCAAAGGTCCAATTGTATTCTTTATATGCAGTATTGGAATTCTGAGGAATAGTCAGCACCAGTGGATTATGATCTGAGAAAACCCTGGGCAGCTTTTCTATTTTTAGGTTTGATACTAAAGTGCTGGAGGCTAAGAAATAGTCTAATCTAGCAATAGCTTTATGGGGTGCCGAGTAAAAAGTACTACCTGTTCCCATGGGATTGTGTGCTAACCAGACATCAACCAGAGCATTATTGCCCATTAAATTAGTAATAGCTCTTCGAGTTTTCTTCTTGCGGTCTCCCTTCATCCCCCCTCCCCGCCTACTCAGCCCTGATAGCCCATTAATATTAAGGTCCCCGCAAAAAATTACTGGCTCTGCCCATAGTGCCAGCTCGACATCAAGTGATTCAAATAGCTCAGGTTCATCTTCATTAGAGCCATATACAGACACAATTGTATATCGTCCTCCGGCAGTCTCCCCTTCTATCATCACCCATCTCCCTTCCTCATCCTCCTTCTTTTTCTTAATCACCATAATCCCTTTCTTTGCAACAATTGCCACCCCTTTTGTTTTTACATCTTGTTGTGGGTATGCTAGTACTGCATACCCTAGTTGATCGATAACGTATTTATCCTTTCCTCTCACGTGTGTCTCCTGGAAGCATATGACATCCAATTTTAGTAGTCTACACATAGCTGCGACTTTCTGTCTTTTCCCACCATCATTTAAACCGCAGATATTAATGGTTGCAACTCTTAACGCCATCTGGACTTATAAGTTAGTCCCGCAATTGTCATCCTTAATCTATTTATTGTCACCTGTTTATAGCTACATAACTTCTTAGCTTGTGCTGTGCATAACCTAGCTTCTATAACACCCCTTTCCCTCCACCCACCCTCTCCCACCCCCTTCTCCCCCCTCCCCTTGCGGGCCCCCCCCTTGTTACAGGCAAATAGGTCGGTCATGACCTATGTGTGGCTACACGCTGCTGCAGCGTCGCCTCCCTCTCCTGCTCAGCCTGCCCGTGTATTCCCATATTTCAATATGACTTGAAATATAGAGCCTATACTGGTTCAGATTCCCTGCTTCTCTTTCCTTTCTGATTCTCCGTAATTTCTGCGAGATATTTGCCTGCGTTTACTTCTGAAAAAAACATTCTAACACGACCACCAGTGACAACTTTCAGCTTTGAGGGAAACATTAGGTATGCTTCAGAACCCTGACGTTGAAATGGAGTGATTAGCTGCCTAAGTTTCCATCTTCTTTCAACAGTCGTGTGACAAAAGTCCGGCCTCATAAAAAATGTGATCCCATCAAATGATTTTTTTTCTCTGGTCTGGCAGACTCCATAACTTCTTGCCTGGCCAAAAAGTTCCCAAAGAAAACTAACATTGCCCTAGGAAGGGCTTTCTGACTATTCTGACTATTGTCTCTTGTTTTCTTCTGCGTCAGTGGGAATCTATGCGCTCTTTGGATTTCTAGTTCCCATTGCCAGTGCGACTCTGGATATGCACCTTTCAGCAGTTTGATCATAAACCCTCTTGGGTCATTCCCTTCCAGTCCTTCTTCCAGACCCAGGAATCTTAGGTTGTTCCTTTGCTGACGATTCTCGAAATCCTCCAGCTTCCACTGTAGATCCTCTATCACTTTTCCTTGCTCCACTCTAGACGTCTGCCAGTCTGTAACTTCGTCCTCCAGCCTGCCGGTTCTTTCCTCAACCTGTACCACCCTTTCTTCCACCTCTTCGTATTTTTTATTCATTTTCCTGATGCTTGCCTGTATTTTTTTAGTATCCTGCCTAGCTCTCCTACTCTCCAGACGAGCTTCAATATGCATTTGTTTTAGCATGGCAAACATCCCATCCAAAGTCGCTTGGGGTGACGCTTCGGTTGCGTCTTGAGAAATATTTATAGAGTGGTTATCAAGGGTATCGCCTAGCTCGTGTTCCTGGTACATTTTGGAGGTACTGCCATAGTCCCATAGCAATTTCCTGTTCGTACTTGATGCGGATCTGTCTATGTCTCTGTCTCTTCTTATCATAGTGCGCCTTTTTTTTCGCTGTGTATCTTTATTTCTCTGTTCGCTAATGTGGGACCCTTCAGATTCAGATTCAGACTCCGATCCTAGTGAAAGATCTGTAGTGCTATCTTCTTCCTCTGAGTGCAGCGAGGAATCTGAGCCTTCAGTCCCAGTGTAAAAATTTTCTGCCTCTGGGGAGCGTACTCTCCTTCCTTTACCCCCTTTTAGAGCGCGACTTTCTACGCTTTTCATACTTCCCCAGTTGGATTGAACTAGGGTACTGCTGTCTCCAGGCGTGGGTGCAAGATCTATTTCCAACAGAGCTTCAAGCATTTGTTCATTATTGTTAACATTTGTCAGCTCTCCTACCTCCTTCAGCTCTAATGCGTCCGCATCTGTAGCAGCGTCAGCGTCTGAACCTCCAACAGCAGACACAGGAGCCTTCTCACTCAGCGCGGCTCTCTCCTGCAGCGTGCACGCCTGAGACTCCGGTTGCCTGGCAACCGCCGTGCTTGCGTCCTCGCGGTTGATGCGCTCGGCTTCCGTGTCTGCTTCAGCGCCCGGGGCCGCGGTGTCTTCCGTGACTAGAATCGTCGGCTGCATTCTGGCTGCAAAAGCCTCCGTGACTGTGGGCTGGCGACGATCTTTACCCGGGACAGGTACATTGTTCATATGCTTCGCCACTCCGCTGTCCGATTGATGGCGCTTCTGTTGCTGTTGTTGCTCTTTTGACACCGAGGCTCCCGCCTGAAGTGTAGCCTTGGACTCAGCCCTTTCCTTAGCGGCTTTCTCTGTCTTTTCTCCTTTCTCTCCTTTCTTGAGCTGTGCCTTTTGAGTGATGACACTTGCTGCAGCGGTTCTTCTGCTCGACGCTGTTGATTTAGGGATTGCTCCTGTGCGCTGTGCCATTCTTTTCAGTGTGGAAAAGCCTTGATTAAGCGTTTTCGTCAGTTGCACTCCAAAATAACCCCGTAGAACTGTCAGTGCTTTTCTTATCGCCTCAGAACTTTCTTTACTGCTACGAACTACCTGGAAAATCAGCATATCTTTTCATGTCTTTCCAGCCTCATACGTGATGCAGGAGAAGGAGTAGGTGCGACTACCTCCTACAGCAGCTTAGCGGCCATCTTGCCCGGGCTTGGTCAAGAGAAACATTCGTCCGAATTGAGATACGATTCTAATGCCACATTAATAGAAACCAGACTTACTGGTACTCCAAGACAATATTGTGAAATTGGAGGTAGCATGGATAGAGCAGAAAAGAGATTTGAAGGAAACCCAAGTATGTCTGAATATGTGCGATCTACTAATGAATTGACTGAAAAGATACAGAACTCACTAAAATATAGAAGCTGTGACTGTCCCAGAAACAATAGGTCCTGTGAGTCTAATGTTGGAAAATCAGAAAATAAAAGAACCATTGTTAACTATCCCTTTGAACCAGAGTTTACAAAAAGTAAGAGAAAATGTTAATCCAGATGTATCTGAAGTTAGGCATACTAGTCAGATGACACCACCTGATTTGACCTTTAATCAAGTCTCCCATAAATGTTTCCAATGGGTGTGGAGTCAAATTCTGCAACACCCGAAAGAAGTGTAGAGAAAATTGATTTATCACAAACCAACAGAAAAGGAATTAAGTGATTGACTTAACACATTGAAGTTAAAGGATCAAGAACCTAAAGTGTTAGATGTGGTCAGACTAAAAATTAACATGGAAGAATTAATAATTGGAGCAATTGGAACAGATAGGTTAAAAGCTTACCAAGATGATGAATTAATGTTCATGTGTAAAAGCATTACATGGAGAGCTTAAAATATACTTGACCGACTAGATGGATTGGCAAATGAACTTAATAAAGACTTTGCAAAGATTAAATAATTACAAAAGCCTTATAGAGTAGATTTGACTGGAAAAGATATTGACAATATGAATACTGCCGGAAGAATAACTCAGATAAAATAATTGATTGTGTTGTTGAGGAAGTCGGGAGATGTGGAACGGTGAAGAGTAAACAGACAAAGAAAAGGGAAGAAATCAATGATAAAACATTGTTAGCGTTTCCAGTTATAGAAAAAGAGCCTGTAGCTAATGAATTTCCTATGAGAGAAATACCAGGAGGAGGGTATGTGCATGTTCCATATACTAGACAGGATATATTGTCAATTACAAATGATTTCCCTAGGTTACGAGAGAAACCAGTGGAATGGTACCAAAAATTGGATCGATTTGTAAAAGTCTCAAAAGTGTTATGGGAAGATTTAAATGGGTTGTTTGACATAGTAGTACCAGCAGATTTATAGTCCGAGTGCAAGATTACTGTGGATTGGCCAAAAGCTGAGTATCCAAGAGATGTTAGAACAGGTGCTCCAGGACCTGAGGTAATGCGTAAATATGAACAGGTGATATTATTCTTGAACAATAACATTCCTCCAAAAGAAACAGATTGGGTAAAAATTGACAGGACAGTGCAAGAGTCAGTACATTCATTTTTATAAAAGATTGTTGCTAGTTTTTAAGCAGTACTTTGGATATGAGGAGTTCAGCGAAAAATACATGAGTCATTTTGTGTATCGATTTGTCTTTGGATTAAGGCCAAAGATGGGGGATATGATTAGGCATAATTTGATGGGTTGGCAGTCATGATCTGTCGACGAAGTGTTGAGGCATGCAAAACAGTGTAGTGATGAGATTGAAGTTAAGCAAAGAGAACTGGAAGTTAAAGCCATGTGGGCACAAGTGAAAGTGGCTGAACATCAAGTAGCTCAATTAGAGAACAAAGGTTGTGATGGAGGTCAAGTGAAAATGAAATAAAGGAAAAGGAATGGGCAATGTAGAAGAGGTGAAGAAAAAGTTTCAATGTCACAACTGTGGCAGGTTAGGGCATTGGAAGAACGAGTCTAAGTTGCCACCAAGAGTTAATCCTGACAATTCATCATTGAATCCACAGGTGCAGAATGAGGTAAATCAGCATTCATCACTACAGCAACAGGTAGTTATCCAACAGAGTCAGGTGCCACAACCACCACTTCCACACAGTGTAAATCTACAGAAATACAGTGCAGAGACAGGATTCTTTGGAGGAGTACAGGTAACAAGATCACCTAGAGTGAATATGAGTCCAGAGTATTGGCTGAAGGAAGATGGGAATGAGTCAGATGAAAGCTATTGACGGTGCCTAGGAGAGGGAGAAGAGTGCGTACTTGGTGCAAATCTAGAGGTAGATCAATATGGTCCTTTTGTGAATGGAAAGGTGAATGGTGTATATGTGACTTTCCTAGTGAACACAGGTGCTACCCATTCTACTGTTAGATCAGTAGAAATTCAAAATCTTCCTCTGTCAGGAGACTTCATCCAAGTAGAAGGTGTAGAGAATAGGTAGATTAAAACATCCCTGACTGAAGCAGTTGAGGTTGAAATTGGCAATTTCAAAGATATGCATCAATATGTGGTGCGTGACAGTAGTCCTGTTAACCTTCTTGGAAGGGACATACTGTGCAAGATGATTTGTGCCATTTATTGTTCACCAGATGGCAATGGACTCCAAACTCCAGATGAAGATAGATTGAATAAAATGACCATGTCACTGATAGATTCAGAACAAAATAGCATGTTTCCTGTATTTGACAAAGAAAAGATACCTAGTGAATTAAGAGAGACAGTCAAGGAAAAGGTGTGGTATTTCACAGGAGAAGATATTGGATTAATGAAAGGTGTGGATCCTGTGAAAGTTGTAATAGAAGGAGTGAGCTACCCAAATATTCTTCAGTATAAATTGACAGCAGAAATAATTAAAGGATAAATCCGGTGATAAACAAAATGATTGAATAGGGAATCATGTGAGAAATAATAAGCAGTCCATGTAATTCACCTATAATGGGATTGAAAAAGCCTAATGGAATATTTAAGATAGTACAGGATTTACGAAAAGTTAATAAAATTCTTGTCGCATGTTGTCCTGTTGTGCCAAATCCAGCAGTGATCCTGTACAAAATTCCACATGATGCAGAATGGTACACAGTCATTGACCTATGTAATGCGTTCTTTATAGTTCCATTACACCTCAATAGCCAGCCAATATTTGCATTCCGGTTTGGAGACCCCATTTTGGCATGGTGCCTAATTCCTCAGGGGTATAATGAGAGTCCCTCCCTCTTTAATCAGCTGTTAGAGAAGTCATTGGAGAGTTTGAACATGCCTGGAAATTCAGTATTGGTTCAATATATTGATGAGCTGTTGGTAGCATCAAGAACCAAGGATGCATATGTTTCAGATACCATTGCATTACTGAATCATTTGGCAGAAGGAGGACATAAGGTGTCACCATTAAAATTACAATTCTGTCAGAAAGAAGTACAGTATCTAGGTCACAAAATTGCCCAAGGAGTCAGACAAGTTACCATAGAAAGAATCAGAATAATACAGGGAATGAAACTTCCCAAAACTCAGAAACAGGTGAGAATGTTCCTAGGAATTGTAGGTTAGCCGCATGCGCGCTAGCGGAATTCCGCTAGCGCGCTGGGTTTTTCAAAATCGCACTTTGCGTGACGAGCTGGGCTCGTCATCAGTGTGCGAGCGGGCTACACCATGACGAGCCCAGCTCGTCATGAGTGTCGAAGGGGTTACTGTCGACAATGGATCAGTGGATTTTCTCTGATAGCAAAGTCATTGCAGAGACTGACAAGAACAGATGTAAGAAACCCCATAGTGCTAAACAAGGCAGAAATGGAGGCCTTTGACGACTAAAAACCAGTCTGTGTGAAGCACCAGCATTGGGTATGCCTGATTAGGAGAAAGAGTTTGAGCTGTATTGCAGTGAAGGAGAGGGATGTGCATTATCAGTTCAAATTCAGAGACATGGGAAGTTGAGAAAGCCAATTGCCTATTTATCAGCTGTATTAGATCCAGTTGTTAAGGCATTGCCAGGATGTCTGAAAGAAGTAGCTGCTACACGTGTGAGTTTGGAACAGAGTGAAGGCATAGTGATGAGATACACAGTGAAGGTATATGTACCTCATTCAGTGGAAATTCTCTTCACTAGGACCAAAACACAGTTCCTTAAAAATAACAGGATGACGAAGTATGAAAAGGTAATTCTGGGTGCAGATAATGTGACAATAACACAATGTGTAAATGTGAATCATTCTACATGGTTACCTGATGTCATGGATGTGGAAGTGAGAAATGAAGTCAATCATAAGCGTCTGGATGTTCCTCAGTATTGTAACAAACCAAGACCTGACATTGAAGTTGAGCCATTGCCTGAATCTGATTATGTAATGTTTGTAGATGGTTCATGTCTGAGAACAGATGAGGGTGCTTTGAGTGCTGCATATGCCGTATGTACAGTGGCAGATGTCCTAGAAGCATTTTGTCTGAAAGGAATTTGTTCTGCTCAAGAAGCTTTGAATGGAGCATGTGAACTGGGAAAAAAAATCAGTCACCATAGTGACTGACAGTCAGTATGCCTTTGGGGTTGTCCATGACTATGGTCAACTGTGGTCCCAAAGAGGTTATTTTACTTCTACAGGATCCCCCATCAGAAATGATATGTTTGTGAAAATGTTGATTGATGCAAACCAGTTACCTGAGAAAATTGCTGTTGTTAAGTGTGCAGCTCACAAGAAAGGAGATGACTATGTCACCAGAGGCAAGCACTTTGTTGACTCTATTGCTAAGGACTGCAAAAACTCGTGCATCTATAAATCGGGAAAGAAAAGAGGAACATGTTTCAAGTCCTTTAATGCTAACAACAGTGGTTGAGACTTGGCAGGAGGTAAAATAAATGCAGGAAGAAGCAAGTGAGGAATAAAAAGACATTTGGTTAAAAGATTAATGTAGACAATATGAAGAGGATGAAATTTGGGTTTACAAAGATGAAAGTAATGCCCGATAGCATGATCTCTAACATGGCCCGAATGTACCATCGTCAAGCTCATATTGGGAGGGATGCCATGATAGGAATGTTTAGGCAAACCTGGTATATTTCCAAGTTCAGGATGATCACTGAGAGCCTTTGTCAGCGATGTCTTGTATGCCAGCAGATAAAAACCAAGAAGGAAAACAGTTGTGAGTTTGGGAACCATAGGACGGGAGGGAGGTCCATTTACAAGAATGCAGTTGGATTTCATTGAATTACCACCCTGTAATAGGCTTCGATGTGTGCTTGTGATCATTTGTCTATTTTCCCGGTGGGTGGAGGCCTTCCCTACCAGACGAAATGATGGAGCGACTGTTGCAAAACTATTGTTAATAGAGATCATTCCACGTTTTGGATTCCCAATTACGATCGAGAGGGACAGAGGAACTCATTTCCAAAATGAATGATTTGTGAGGCCCTGGACATTCGTCAGAAATTACATTGTGCCTACAGACCAGAGGCTTCTGGGGTAGTTGAGCAGGTAAAAGGAACAATAGAGGACTGAATTGCAAAAATGTGTTTGGCCACTTGACTGAAATGGCCCGATGCTTTTCCACTTGTTGTGATGACCCTAAGTGAGGAGTGTGGCTCACTGATTAGAGCAGCAGACCCTGATGCAGAGGTATGGCCCGGGACCAGGGTTCAATTCCTGACACAGCAGGGTCCTGAGCCCAAAAATGTCCATGGATTCGATAATTCTCGCCTCAGTGCCTACTCTAATCAGGGGGTCCCACGCTGCAACTCTGGGCAATAGCTTGCTTAATCTCCACTACGGCGGCCCACCCACTGCGGGATGCCTGGCTTTCACCTTGGGGATGCCCAGTAGGGGTTATCTCACAGGGAAAAGCCAGGACGGGTTCCCAAGGCAAGCACCTTGATGCCTTCTGGTGATACGTGCGCTATATAAGTTGCAATACATTTACATTTACAAGGAGAATACCTGATAGAAACACAGGATTGGGTCCTCATGAGATTCTGATGGGAAGAGTGATGAGACATGCATGTGTGCTGGTTGATAAACTGTTGACTATTAATGATGATATCATACTGGATTACTGCAAGAACCTTTCTGAAGTGGTAACGTATGTGTTCCATCAGGTGGGAACTGAGGCAAACTCAAAAGAGAAACATCCAGCTAATGTCTAGTCCCTGGAGATTAGGTTCGGATAAAAGTACACAGGAGAAGAAACTGTCTAGTTCCTCATTGGCAGAAACCAAGACAAGTCATTCTAGTTAGCACCACTGCAGTTAAGTGTGCTGGTATAAGAGATGAGTGCACGCCAGCCACACAATCTGTGTGCCTGAGCCTGAGAATCTACAGGACGAAGCAGAAAGCACAACTGACTCAGACAAAAATCCAGATACTGAAGCTTGACCTGTTCGTCGACATCTCAAAATATCAGATACAAGCTCTGACCTGAAGGAAAAAGTGAACTCATTGAAGTACCAAATTCTGAAGATCGACCTGAATGTCGAGATTTGGCAAGGTCTGATATCAGGTCAAACACCGATCAAAGTAAAGACAAAACTGGTAGTCAGACAAGTACTGAAGGGCAGGCTGAAAGCTCTGGAAGCAGGAACACAAATCTTGAAACTGGTGAAAAGGAAACAACTCACGATAAGGATGAGCTTTCAAGTACCAACTATGGAAAGGTTCCTAACAAAGTGAAAAAACTGAATAAAGAAAAAACAGATTCAGAGAAGAAAACAGACATCATAAAGTTCACCATAAAAGAAACTGATGAGAAATCTGAAACTGAGTCTGATGATAGTGAGGATGAAACTCAATTAAGGAAAAGCTCAAGAAAGAGAGCTTGGAGAGTGGAAAGCAGTACTGTTGAACCTGAAAACAAAAGACTACATAAAGGAGATAATTGGCCCAAAGGAAATTATAGACTGAAATTCAAACTGGTTAACAAAGCTAAATTCCCAGAAGATCAAGTAAATGAAATAACCAGTCAGAAGGATTTGTTGGGAGAAAATATAGAGATTGTACAAAGGCCAAAAAGAGTAAGGAGACCAAATCAAAAATACATGTCACCTGAATGGTCATACGTTGCATTTCCTCCAATAAGGGAAGTACATAGCAGTCAAGAAAATTTGAATTATCAACGTGAGGAAAAAGAAAGTGAGTGAACTGAAACTCAAAAGAGAGAAAAGGAGTACCTACACTGTGAACCCAAAGAGAGAAAGGTGAAGGAACAAGATTGTTGATTTTTATTGATGATAAGGACACTTTTTAAGTGCAAAAGAATTTGAAAGAGACAATATATAAGGCCAGAAAAGATTGTGAAAAATGCAGTGTAAAAAAGAAAAAAACAAAATGGCTACTAATGATGTAATAAGATCAAAACGTACTATTTCTAGAAAATTGTGTAGAATGTGGTTAATATGCACAGGGTTATTAATGTTGGTATGGTTGATATTAGCTATTGTGGTTCCTTTTAGGCCTGATTTCGAAAAAGCAAAGGCAAATGAGTGTATAAATGAAAAGGCCTATGAATTAAAAGGTGATATAAAGCACATGTATAAACCAGAAGTACATCAAGATAATTCCATTAGTGATAATTCTAGAAATACATTTTCGAAGTTATTTTCGGAATATGTGAGAACTATGGATGCCAGTGATTGTTACGTCTGTGTGGAAATTACCTGCATCTGTATCAGAGGGTGTGACATATCACCACCTTCCATTGACATATGGAGTTACATGTAGTGTGTTAGCTAGTTTGTTCTATAAAACAGGTAAATTAGAGTACTATTATTCAAATTCTGATGATGCTTTTGCAAAATTGAAAGTCGTAGCTGAATTGAACCAAATCAACCTGCAAAACTTTTTTGGAGAATATTTTTTGGAAACACAAGAACTTACCCATGACTATGCGTTCAAACATAATTTGACTTGTAAAATGAGAAATGAGGAGAAAACATTTTTGGATATGGTAGAGGAAAGGAGAAACCAATATCAAAGAAAAGCAAAAGCTAAGAAGTCTAAATCTACAATGTGGACATTTGAGGATGATAATATAGAGGGACATAATGTGAATGTGGCTATAAGTATGGATGCACCACTATTAGGGAAGCTATGTATTCGAAGAGACAACACTGTGTATGATAATTATTTTGTGGGAGTAAGTCAATGTGAAGATACATATATTATAAAAGAAGGTTGGGGATTTAAAGGAGGTAATGATCCAGTTTTTCCCGGTATCTATTTTCTGTGTGGGAACAAAGCTTACTATAGATTGCCTGATCACTGGTATGGATCCTGCTATATAGGCCTGATCTTTCCTAAAACATTTCCATGTTGATAGAGGAACTAACGGAATTCATGAGATAGAAATGCCTTTAAAACTTACTTATCATGGAGATCATCCCATTGGGATGAACAGATCACCATGCAGTCAAATTCACTATTCCATCCTATCCCCTATCATTTAAGGAACATAATATCCGACCACTTAAAACCTTTAGATCATGGAAACACATTGATCACCTACAACTTCGTGAAATGCTAACTGCCTCCGCAGTCATTCTGCCCCAAGACTCAAATAACGCAGCCAGAGAATACTCGGAATGGCTTACTTTGACCCTAAATAAATTAGCACCCACTAAAACCATTTCAAAAAACCGTAGTACCCCATCGGCACCTTGGTACTCTGAGGCTCTAAGATTACAGAAACATCTTTGCCGCAATAAAGAAAGACATTGGAGAAAAACCCTGTTCCACTGAAGATAAGGAAAACTACAATAGAGAAATTATTCAATATAAATCTCTCATCCAAAACGCTAAAAGCACATTCTACTCTTCCCAAATTGAGCAAGCCAAGAACTCTAATAAAGAACTTTACCAAGTGGTAGCCAAACTGTCCCATTTGCCTCCCCAATCCACCCCTAAACCATGCCAAGCATTCTGTAACAACCTACCCACCTTTTTCTTTGACAAGGTAAACAACATCTATACCAACTTCTCACAAGAAACCCACACAGACACCTGCCTGAATGCTGCTCCCATCAAACACACAATTTTTTCATAATTCCTTAAGACAAACTCTGCCCAAGTTGTTGAAGCCATGAATACTATCAAATCAGGATCAGCTAAAGTTCCTTGTCCTGCATCAATTCTCCTTCCCTTCTCTGACATCATTGCACCCCAACTTGCTAATATCTTTAACATTATGTTTAGCACTGGAATCTACTAAGCAACTTGGAAGGATACTCTTCTCAAACCCCTACTCAAAAAGCCCCACCTTGATGTGGATGACTCTAATAATTATCGACCTATAGCCAGTTTGCCATTTCCAGCAAAAATAGTCAAAATACTGATGAACTCCCAAATTTCTCAATACATAGAACAACATTCTCTATTGGATGACAGTCAATTCGGCTTTCACAAATTGCATAGTACTGAGACCGCACTCATCAAATCCACCGATGAGATAAGGAAAGCACTTGACCAGGGAGGAGCGGCAGTACTCATTCTTCTTGACCTCACAGCGGCATTTGACACGGTCGACCATAACATTCTGATCGACTGTGTCATTGCCATTGGCATTCAAGCCAAAGCAAAAGACCTTTTGAGATGTTTTCTAGCTGGCCGCACCCAGACAGTTCAGCTAGACACCTTCTTATCTGAACAACTGGCCCTACCTTGTGGTGTCCCCCAAGGCTCATCCCTCAGTCCAACCCTATTTAATATCTATGTCACCGATTTGGCAAGGGTAATTAAAGATTGGGGGATGAGCCTAACATCCTATGTGGATGACACCCAGTTGGTTCTAACCATCAAGGAGAATGGAGAAAAAATATCAGCTAATTTTCAGCAGGGCATGCTGGCCATCAGCAACTGGATGTCAGTAAACTGTCTCAAATAAAACTGAGGTCATGACCTTCGGCAAGCTTCCTCCTACTTGGTCAGATGTATGGTGGCCCACGAACCTAGGCCCTCCCCCTCTCCCAGCCACCAAGGTTAAAAACCTAGGAATACTGCTAGATAAAAACTCACTTTTTCATCTCATGTTAAATCTACTGTTTCATCATCGTTTTTTAACCTAAAAGCTATAAAAAATATTCTCCCATTCCTCCCTCCCAATTTCGGCAAAACATTGGTCACCTCATTTGTCATGTCCTAAGTGGACTATTGTAATGGACTTCTGGTTAATGCCCAAAACAAAGTCATCAAAAGACTACAGCCTATACAAAACGCCGCGGCCAGATTACTTTCTAGCACCCCAAAATTCAAACCTATTGGAATCACCATAAAAAAATACCATTGGCTTAAAGTTAAAAACAGGATAAAGTTTAAGGCGCTCTGCATCGCCTATAAAGCCTCGCGCAAACAAGGCCCACGTTTTCTTATCGACCCTTTCACATTTCACGTCCCTAAACGATCACTCCGGTCAATGAACAATTTCACCATGACAGTTCCACGTACTAGAACTGTGGCATGGGGTAATCGTAGTTTCCACGTTTCAATGGCAAAACTCTGGAATTCTCTTGAACCTGATGTCAGGTCCGCTCCCACTCTGACCATTTTCAGAAAGAAAATAAAAAACATGGCTTTTCAATCAGTAATCAATTTCCCTTTTCCTATTCTGTTCTCATCCATAGCGTCAAGACGCCCCTGGGCAATTGTTCGCGCTCAACAAATCGCATAAATAAATAAAATAAATAAATAAATAAGTCGTAGAAAATGGGAGAGTGTGATGGAAATATTAGGTGATGTTTTTGGAGCCTTGATACCAGCAGTGGCTATATCTTTTAATACAAACAGAATTCGGAGGTTTCCAACAATAGTAGATCGCTTATCAACATACACTGCAGGGGGATTTTTAATGATAAACACGGAAATGGTGGCTATGAGAGCTATGGTGATGCAAAATCGATTTGCTCTTGATATAATTTTGGCAAAAGAGGGAGGAGGCTGTGGAATTTTGAAGGTACAGCACTGTTGTACCTATATTCCTGACAAAAGTCAAAACATTGAAAGGTATATTACAAACCTTACAGAATTTCATAAAGAAATCATACCACTGAAGGTTGACGGTGTTTCAGCTGTTAAGAAATGGTTTTATGAAATAGGCAGATCAATAATAGGGAAAGTATTAATTCCAGTAACCATAATAATAGTGGTATTCTTAGTCTTAAGATTAGGTTGTAAACTTACAAAAAGAAGAAACTTTAAAAAGTCTATAAAAAAGAAATTTGAAGAAAGGCAAGGAAGAGAACGTGAAAAGGGGGACATTGAAATGGAAGAGTTTAAAGAGAAACTTTATCAAGACAGAAAGAAAATAGAAGATACTAAAGTGTAACCTATACTAATTGAAAAGAATTTGAAACATGTTCTTGAAAATGTTATGAACATTTTGGCTGTTATTTGGTGATAAATAACGAAAGGGGGGAGTTGATGGAGTGAGGGTGAAAACAAACATTTTTGTATACCCCTCATGAAGTCACCTTCCCATAACTGTAATATGTATTAATCGTGTGGTTTTAAAATGAACCAACGTAGAATAGAAAGCACACACACAAATGCAAGTTGAATACTAATTTGCTTGTGTTGCAAACCATAATCCATTAATTATGTGAAACCGACTTACTAATATAGTGTGGAAATTCTATAATCTAATGAAAGGCTATGCATTTATGCTTCTTAAACATATAATTGTGGCAGATATGACGGAGGATGGTAAGAAAACAACACATATATGTGGCTTCAAAGCTAGGTAACCACTAACAGGGTGAATATAGAATGGGGAGAGTTAAACAGAAGGGTTTTACTCGAAATATAACATTTAATTTTGTTTCTATGATAGTTCCCGTTATGGCCCATGCCGCCTAGTAAAACATGGAGGGATTGCGAGACTCCAAGGGAATATCTTTCTACGCATGCGCGACCGCGCTTGAGAGATGTTCATGCAGTCTGTGCCCGTGCGGCTGGTGTCAAGTTCAGCGTGGCCTGAAGAGCAGAGTGGTGCCAAGTTAACCCCTTCCATGCTGATGACGGCCCCCATCCGTCATGCATTACAGTGCTCGTGTGCTGATGACGGCTGGGGGCCGTCATAAAGCCATTGATTCTTTAAAAGCCTAGCACACGAGGAAAATCGGCCCATCATGGAAGGGGTTAAGATGTCCGTGTTGTGAGCCTGGGAAAGTACCTAGAAGTGACAAGTTAAAGTACAGGGGTGAAAGAATGCAATAACAAACAATCAGAACTTTACTGTGCTTAAAGCTATGACTAGGTGCAAATATGGACAATGAGGATATGAGGTTATCCTCATCCACCCCTTGAATGGACCAATAAGAAATGAATGCGGACCCTAAAAGTTTCCAATCTCAGTTAGATAGTTAGGGGAAAAGGGTATAAAATAGGTAGTTGAGAAGAGAGAAAAAAGCTTGCTTTTGAATTACTTTTCGCACCACAACATGCTGTCGGACTGATCGATTTTTCCTTGGTACAAAGACTTTGACATTTTTCTTGACTTTAACTTTTGACGGGGACGGAGTCCTGATGGGTGGTGAACATCAAGATTGGCAATATGTCTTTGATTTATTTTTCTGAACTATTCTGCTAATTAATGTAAACTGTTTAAATTTAATGTTCTCTTTCTTTAGGTGAATTAATAAAATATTTAATTGAATTCGAACTCAAGGAATAATAAAATAAGGTCATGCTAGAAGATTTAAAAATGTTAAATAAAAATGTAATAAATGGAGAATTAAGCTTGTCTTGTTGTCCATTAGTTAACTTTTACTAGCTGCTCCATTGACCAAACAGTGGGGTGTCTCAAATGTTTGCACGAGAATTAAAACCATGGTAAGATCTAATAAAAATGAATAAGTATATAATGTATAGAATTTAGATTAGGTAGATGAAGTATGACACTCCGCTATTCCAGCAGCTTATCCTCTGGTTTTCACTAATCTTGGGAGCAGGGTGTTTTGTGTGAATGAGTGACTCGCCGTGTTATGGGCCCCACCGACAAGTAAAGTGTGATAGCTGCTAGGATACATAGTGATGGTTTGGAGGTTTGTTTTAGAGGATCGCTGGATCACACCCAAAATCTCTGGTTGAAATTCTGGGGAAAATAAGGAATTAGCAGGAAAATATGGCATTTGATACCTAATTCCAATATTATTATCTAATTCACGATGGTATTGACAGGTTCACTGTTATGATGCTTCTGCAACTCCAGCCAGTTGGAGATTCTGTAACCATTACTACAACTAGTCAAGTTTTCTTTCTTAAATGATCCCTTAAAAAAGAATATATACTATTATCAAAACAATCACAGATAAAACAGACTTTTGAGGACACGCAAAGCCACTTTGCATGGCTTTGAGTGGCTTCAAATATTTACTCTGTCATTGCATGTTCCTACACATCTTTCATAGTTTTGTAATCAGTCTCAGACTTACCGCACCCCAGGCGAGGCATAACAGGGAGAAATGTCTTGATTCCTTATTGTTTGTTTCTTTGTATGTGAGCTGAATTCTGCAGCACACATAGAAAGAGGAAAAAGCCTTTCAAGATTGTTTTTGTGCAGGAATTTGCCCCTTCCTGCACAAAAACAAGCCTGCCTACAACATAGGCATCCTTGGGCCATGGTGCAAGGGTGCCTGTATTGGTGCTAGGCTGCCAAAATGGCACAATCATTAAGGGAAACGAACAGGCATGTCCTTTATTAGATAGATATGATGAATTCCTGCCCTTTCCCAATAACACAGCACAAGGTGACCCGCTGCACAGCCCTGAATCACAAAAGTCATAAATATGCCCCATTGTATCTTAAATTATGCCCTGCTCTTTATACAGATAACCCATTTTTTAAAAACTTTGCAAAAAGCCTCCTAAATATTAAGAAACACATATATATTTAGTCTAAACTACCATGCTGATAGAAAAGATCTTGATAAATCAAACACCAAGAAATCAGTAATATTTGTTTTAAATATACCAAGAGTTATTGTACATTTTCAGACTGCTTAGTTTTGATATCGATCTATCAATCAATCACGGTTCGTTTAAAGCATTCTACTCACCCATGAGGGATCCAAGGCGCTGGGGAGAGAGGTGCAACTCTGGATCAGTCGTAGAGCTAGGTCTTGAGGCTCTTCCTGAAGGTGTGCAGAGTGGCGGAGCATCTGATGTTGACTGGGAGCTTGTTCCAGGCCTCTGCTGTGATGCGGAAGAAAGCTATGGTTGTGCTGATGCGTGGGGTCTCTGCCTGGGTGAGGTTTGCAGAGCAGAGGTTCCTTTTGGGTATGTGGAAGGAGACTCATTCGTTGAGGTATTTTGGTTTGATGTTGTGGAGGTATTTGCAGGAGGGGGTAAGTAGCTTGAAGGTTATTCTTTTCTCGATGGGGAGCCAGTGGAGGTCCCGTAGGTGCTGGGAAATGTACTTATGTCGTGGGGTTCCGAGGACGAGTCTGGCTGATATGGTCTGAATGGTTTGAAGCTTGTGTAGCAGGAACTTGTTAATTCTGGAATAGAGGGTGTTACTGTAATCCAGTCTCCTGGTTATGAGTGTATGGGTGACAGTCCTTCTGCATTTGGGGGGATCCACTTGTAGGTCTTACGGAGGATGTGGATGGAGTTGAAGCAGGTGAAGGCAACGGCATTGATCTGACGGGTCATATGAGGGAGGAGTCTAGAATGATGCTGAGGTTTCGGGCATGGTCAGTTAAAGTGAGTGGGTTTCCGAGGACAGAGGGCTACCAGGTGTTGTCCCAGGTGGTGGAGGAAGGTCCGAGGACGAGGACAGTGAAAGAAAGAAGATCCCTTGGGGTAAATCCTATTCAAGATGACCTCAATGTTCACACATCACACACTCATATATATTTCATATCCACACCTACTTCCATTGGACCATATATAAAAGGGAAAACAACAAAATATATAAAAAATATATATCACATGTATTTATTCTTTGTTTTTATACAAAATATTATAATTAAAAAACATAAATTCATACAATTCATAGCACAAATACCATTTCTTTAAAAAAAAGAGATATAAACACATCAACAATCAATCTCTCTAGGCATGAAAACAACAAGAGTAAAACACTAACAGCTAGACAGAAATATTTGTCTTAACATTCTACACCTTCGTCATAACACAATATTACAAGCCTGGGAATGTGACATCTGCAATTAGCCTTATTTCACCAGTGCTAAAAGACAGGATAGTGTATACAAATGTAGCATCGATGCGTTTCGATGGTTTTTATCTTATTTGTCCATCTTTATTAAGACCTCTATTATTGTGCACTCTTCTTTATGTTGAAGGTTTCCATGCAATCACCTGCATAAATGGGTAATGACTCCCCATTAACACCCTTTTTTTCGTCTGTTCATTGAAGGGGATTGCGGTCAGCCAAAACTTTGTGAGACCAGACTTAGTATGCGGACTTATAATTAAAAATGTAGAAGCCTCGGGGGTGTATCCAATCTTGCTTAAAAGACAGAGGTTTCCGTGGGAAATATCCGATCTGGTATGGACGATGTTTCAGTCCTCTTTAAAAGAGTCTACTTGAAAATGACAGCATGTATTTATCATATATTCATGGCATGTGCTCTGGAAATGTTCATCCTACATTTTGGTTGTTCCTTCCAATGAGGCAATTATTTTCAGATGGCCCTTTTCTGATTAGGGTCCAAAACAACCGTAAATCGGCTTGCTAAGATCGACCATCCCCGTCTTCAAATAAAACGCAGTCTCACGAGGACCTCCATCTTCTCTGAGTTAAGCTTTAGCCAACAGTTGCTCATCCAGGCCGCAACGTCTTTCATTTCTTCCTGGAAGCTAAGTCAGGTGTCTTTCGGCTTTTTCATGAGAGAGAGGGTGAGCTGGATGTCATTGGCGTAGGATACTATGTTGAGCCCATGCTGTCTAACAATGGCGACGAGGGGGGCCATGTAGATGTTGAAGAGCGTGGAGCTGAGCGAGTATCCTTGGGTTCCTGCACAGTTAATCTCTGTGAGTTTGGAGAGTAAGGGTGAGAGTCTAATGCTTTGGGTTCTGCCAGCAAGAAAAAAGCGGAACCAGTCAAGTGTGGTGCCCTTATGCTGGCGTTGTGGTGTCTGGCTGCAAGAGTGTGGTTGGAGACAGTGTCAAAGGCTGCGGAGAGGTATAGTAGGGTGAGGGCTGCTGTGTGTCCCCAGTATTGTAGTATGTGGATGTCATCGTTGGTGGCGAGGAGGGTGGTCTTGTGCTGTGGTTGTGCGGAATCTTGACTGGGAGGAGTCGAGAATGGCATTCTCTTCGATGAAGGTGGTCAGCTGTGCATTGACGAATCTCTTAGTGACTTTGGCAGTGAAGGGAAGGAGAGAGATGGACCAGTGGTTTTTCAGGTCCGTCGGGTCTGCAGAGGGTTTCTTGAGGAGGGTCTTGACCTCTGCCTGCTAACAGTTGTGAGGGAAGATGCCGGATTCAAAGGAGGCGTTAATGGTCCGGCCTAGCTCAGGTGCAATGGTGGCAGCAGCTCTGATCAATCAATCAATCAATCAATCAAAGACATTTATAGAGCGCACTACTTACCCGTAGGGTCTCAAGGCGCTAACGGGGGGGGGGGGGGGTGCCGTTACTGCTCGAACAGCCAGGTCTTCAGCTTCTTCCTGAAGGAGAGGTGGTCTTGGGTCAGGCGCAGGTCGGGAGGGAGGGAGTTCCAGGTCTTGGCGGCCAGGTAGGAGAAGGACCTTCCTCCTGTTGTCGCTCTTCGGATGCGGGGGACGGCGGCGAGGGCGTGGCTGGCTGATCGGAGGTGGCGTCTTGGAGCGTAGAAGTTGATTCGGTTGTTGAGGTAGCTCGGGCCTTGATCGTGTAGGGCTTTGTGTGCGTGGGTGAGGAGACGGAAGGTGATTCTTTTGTTGACGGGGAGCCAGTGCAGGTCTCTCAGATGTCCTGAGATGTGGCTGTTGCGTGGGATGTCGAGGATGAGTCTGGCTGAGGCGTTCTGGATCCGCTGGAGTCTCTTCTGGAGCTTGGCGGTGGTACCGGCGTAGAGGGCGTTGCCGTAGTCCAGTCGGCTGGTGACGAGGGCCTGGGTGACGGTCTTCCTGGTCTTGGTGGGGATCCACCAGAAGATCTTCCGTAGCATGCGCAGGATGTTGAAGCCCGACGAGGAGACAGGGTTGACTTGTCTGGTCATGGAGAGGGAGGAGTCCAGGATGAAGCCCAGGTTGCGTGCGTGGTCTGTCGGTTTGGGTGCGGTGCCCAGGGCGGGGGGCCACCAGGAGTCGTCCCAGGCGGAGGGCGAGGAGCCCAGGATGAGGACCTCCGTCTTGTCTGAGTTCAGTTTCAGGCGGCTGGTCGTCATCCACTCGGCTACATCTTTCATCCCTTCGTGCAGATTGGCTCTGGCGGCGGCGGGGTCGTTGGTCAGGGACAGGATCAGCTGGGTGTCGTCGGCGTAGGAGATTATGTTGAGGTTGTGTTGGCGTGCGATGGCCGCGAGGGGGCTCATGTAGACGTTGAAGAGGGTGGGGCTCAGAGAGGATCCTTGGGGGACGCCGCCGATGACTTTGGTGGCCTCTGACTTGTACGGTGGTAGGCGGACTCTCTGAGTTCTTCCGTCGAGGAAGGAGATGATCCAGTCCAGTGCCTTCTCCTGGATTCCGACGTTGCTGAGGCGATGCACTAGGGTGCGGTGGCAGACCGTGTCGAATGCCGCAGAGAGGTCTAGGAGGATGAGGGCCGCTGTGTCTCCGTTGTCCATCAGGGCTCGGATGTCGTCGGTGGCAGCGATGAGGGCGGTCTCGGTGCTGTGGTTGGCTCGGAAGCCAGACTGTGAGGGGTCGAGGGATCCATTCGTCTCGAGGAAGGCTGCCAGCTGTTTGTTGACGGTCTTCTCCATCACCTTGGCTGGAAACGGGAGGAGCGAGATGGGGCGGTAATTCTTGAGTTCGGTGGGGTCCGCTGTGGGTTTCTTGAGTAGAGCGCTGAGTTCGGCGTGCTTCCAGCTCTCAGGGAAGTTGGCGGTGTCGAAGGAGGTGTTGATAATGTCCCGTAGGTGGGGTGCGATGATAGCGTCGGCTTTGTTGAAGACGTGGTGGGGGGCAGGGGTCGGTTGGAGATCCGGAGTGGACGGAGTTCATCATGCGGACCGTGTCTTCGGTGCTGATCGGGGTCCAGGCGCGGAGGGTGGTGGTGGGTGGCGTTGCTGCGGTCGTGGCGTGCGTCGGTTGGCTGCTGAAGCTGTTGTGTATGTCCGCGATCTTGTTGTGGAAGTAGGAGGCGAGGGAGTTGCAGAGGTCTTGCGATGGGGTGATGTCGTTGTTTCCTGCGCTGGGGTTGGAGAGTTCTTTCACGATGTTAAAGAGTTCCTTGCAGTTGTGTGCGTTGTTGTCCAGCCGGTCCTTGAATGCAGTTTTCTTGGCGGTGCGGATCAGTTGGTGGTGCTTCCGGGTGGCGAGCTTGAGGGTGGTCATGTTGTTCGGTGTAGGTTCCCTTCTCCAGACTTTCTCGAGGGCTCGGCAGTTCTTCTTGGAGCTCTTGAGTGCGTCGGTGAACCATGGTGCTTTCTTGCTGCCGGGTCTGCTGGGCGGGGTCCTCAGAGGGGCGAGTCCGTCCGCGCAGTTGCTGATCCACTTCGTGAGGTTGTCGGCGGCCTGGCTGGGGTTCGCTGAGCTGGCAGGTGGGTGCTGGCTCAGGGAGGCGGCGAGTTGGTCGGCTGTGATCTTGTTCCAGCTTCTACGGGCAACCTGTTGCTGGTGGTGGTGGATCGTCGTTCTTTTGAAGGTGAAGTGGACGCAGCTGTGGTCCGTCCGGTGGAGTCCTGTGGCGTGGCTGAAGGCGATGTCTGTGCTGGATGAGAAGACGGCGTTGAGTGTGTGTCCGGCGAGGTGGGTGGGGGTGGACACCAGCTGCTTGAGTCCAAGGTTGGCGAGGTTGTCGAGCAGGGTGCTGGTGTTGCGGTCGTTGTTGTTCTCCAGGTGGAAGTTGAGGTCCCCCAGGAGGATGTAGTCAGCGGAGCGGAGGGCGTGCGGGCTGATGAAGTCGGCGATGTCCTCGCTGAATTGAGTGCGTGGTCCTGGGGGTCGGTAGATCAGGGTGCCTCTGAGGGTGGTCTTCGGGTCGGTATGGATCTGGAAATGCAGGTGTTCGGCGGTGGATAGGGTGTCGTCGGTGTTAGTCGTGATGCGGACGGTGTTCTTGTGGATGATGGCGATGCCTCCTCCCATCTGGTTGGCGGTGCGGTCCCTCCGGGTGATCTTGTAGCCTTCTGGGATGGCGATGGCGATGTCGGGCGCTGAAGAGGTGTTTATCCAGGTCTCTGTGAGGAAGGCAACGTCCGGGGCTGTGGTGTCTAGGAGGTTCCAGAGTTCGATGGCGTGTCTGTGGACAGAGCGGGTGTGAGCAGGATGCACTTGAGGTGGGTGCTGCTGGTGTTCGGCTTGGCCGGTGCAGGTGCTGGGCAGGTCCGGATGCAGGTGAACTTGCAGGTGTGGCAGCTGAAGGGTCCGTGGGTGCGTCGTGGGGTGGCTCGGCAGCATCCAGGGATTCGGCCGGCGTTGAGAGCGATGAGGGTGGCGGCGGTGTACGTCAGGCGGGTCGGCCGGGGTCCTTGAGGGCCAGGGTTCCTGGCACTGGGCACGGTCCAGGCGTGGACGGGCATAGACGGGCTTACCTTTGGCGCGCCTTCGGCGCACAATCGGCGCGCCCGCTGCGCGTGACCGCTGCGCGTTCGCACGGTCGCCATATATGGCGAAGTGCGTGGGGGGGCGGAGCAGCTGGGAGGCGGGGGCGGGGAGGGTACAAAAGGGAAAAAGGGGCGGGGTTAGCGGCGGTGGCGGGAAGCGGGGAGGGAGTACGAAGGGCGGCCAAACAACAGGGCAAACAGGAAGGAAAACACGTTAATACAATCCAAAACTACAATACAGGCACTAAGGAAAGACAAAACAAAACAAAACAAGGCTAGACCAACAGTCGAGCACGGACCACGCCGCTCGAAGGAGGGGGCGTGGTCACGCGGCGGCAGCTAGGCAGGCAAGGCAAGGGGGCGCACGCAGCAGCTGGTGGCCGTGCGGCACGGGGGTGTCCTACAACTAGGTCACACTCACCTGCGTCGCACGGTCGCCATATATGGCCAAATGCGCGGGGGCGGAGCAGCTGGGAGGCGGGAGCGGGGAGGGTACAGAAGGGAAAAAGGGGCGGGGTTAGCGGCGGTGGCGGGAAGCGGTGAGGGAGTACGAAGGGCGGCCAAACAACAGGGCAAACAGGAAGGAAAACACGTTAATACAATCCAAAACTACAATACAGGCACTAAGGAAAGACAAAACAAAACAAAACAAGGCTAGACCAACAGTCGAGCACGGACCACGCCGCTCGAAGGAGGGGGCGTGGTCACGCGGCGGCAGCGAGGCAGGCAAGGCAAGGGGGCGCACGCAGCAGCTGGTGGCCGTGCGGCGCGGGGGTGTACTACAACTAGGTCACACTCACCTGCGTCGCACGGTCGCCATATATGGCCAAGTGCGCGGGGGGGCGGAGCAGCTGGGAGGCGGGAGCGGGGAGGGTACAGAAGGGGAAAAGGGGCGGGGTTAGCGGCGGTGGCGGGAAGCGGGGAGGGAGTACGAAGGGCGGCCAAACAACAGGGCAAACAGGAAGGAAAACACGTTAATACAATCCAAAACTACAATACAGGCACTAAGGGAAGACAAAACAAAACAAAACAAGGCTAGACCAACAGTCGAGCACGGACCACGCCGCTCGAAGGAGGGGGCGTGGTCACGCGGCGGCAGCGAGGCAAGCAAGGCAAGGGGGCGCACGCAGCAGCTGGTGGCCGTGCGGCGCGGGGGTGTCCTACAACTAGGTCTGAGGTAGATGTGTGGCGGGCAGGGGTCAACGGGAGCTCCTGAGTGGGTTTTCATCATGGTTGTGGCGGTATCCTCTGTGATAGCCAGTTTCCAGGTGGTGATGGTGGGCTGGTTGTCGATGGCATCGAGTAGGGTGGTGTCTGGAGTCTGTTGGCTGAAGTTGTCATAGAGGGCCTTGATTTTCAGGTGGAAGTAGGAGCTGAGTTTGTTGCAGAGGTCCGGGGATGGCGTGACGTCCGTGGCTTTGCTGGAGTTTGGTGAACTGCTGTGTGACTTTGAAGTGTTCCTTTGCGTTGCTGGTGATCATGTGGATTTTGTTGTGGTGGAGGGGGTCATGGCAGAGGGGGGTGCTCCTCTGTGACCTGGCTCCAGTTCCTTTGTGTTGGGCGTGGGGTGGGCTTGGGTGCGGTGGTAGTGTTGAAGGTGAAGTGTACACAGTGGTGGTCTGTCCAGATGGGTTGCGAGGTGTGGCTGTAGTGGATGTTTGACCCTTCTGTGAAAATGGGGTTTGGCCTTTTGTGTGGGGGTGGTGACAAGCTGCTTTAGTCTGAGTTTTGCAAGGTTATCCAGGAGGGTGGTGGAGTCGAGGTCACTGCAGTTGTCAAGATGGAAGTTCAGTTCTCCGATGAGAATGTAGTCCATGGAGGCGATGGCGTGGGGTGCAATGCAGTTGTGATGGTGTGGTGGAAGAGGTGCCGGGCCCAGGGGGTCAGTAGGAGAGGGTCCTGCGCAGCGTGGTTCTGGGGCTGGCTTGGATCTGGAAGTGGAGCTGCTCTCTGTTGGAGAGGTGGTGGCTCGTGCAGGAGGTGGCGAGACGGAGGGAGCTCTTGTGCGCGATGGCAAGTCCTCCTCCCGGGCGGTGGAGGCAGTCCTTTCTCTGGATCTTGTGTCCATCAGGGATGGCAGTGCCAATCTCGGGGGCAGAGGTGGTATTGGTCCATGTTTCTGAGAAGAAGACGATGTCTGGCGAGAGGGTGTCGAGCAGGTCCCAGATCTCTACTGCATATCTGTGTAGGGAGCGCATGTTGAGAAGGATGCTACTAAGGGCTTCTGTGGTACGGGAACCAGGTGTGGGGTCAGGGATCATGGGGGGCTGTCGATGGTGAAGGATTGTCAGCAGTGTCAGCAGGAAAATTGGCCATGGGTGGTGGTCAGCGTTGATCTCTGGCAGAGGAAGACAGAAAACAGGCACGGAAAGACAGAAAAACAGCACAAAGACAGACACAGACAACAGCAGTCAGCAGAAGAGCAAGGCACTCCCGCTGGACTAACAGGGATGAGACACAGGCAAGAGCCTGCAGGAGGAGGAGCACCTCAAACACCTACCTGAGTAAACAGCGCACAGAGTACAGTGCCAGAGCGTTGGCACTTAACAGCGGAGCTGCGGTGGGAGAGCAGGTTCCTGACCCAGAGGATGTGCAAGGATAATTAATTTATTCCTTGATTTTTAAAAGCTGGTCAAAAAAATAAAATTGTGCTTCCATTTCATCATCTGCCAAGCATGCAGGACATGGTTTAGTGGAAAACGTAGGATTGGACATGTACAAAAAAATGCAAATAAGGGAAAAACACCTACACAGAATTTTTAAGCATAATGATTTTGCTAATGGGGGCTCAATTTCACCTAAAGACTCTTGACATTCATTGTAAATGTAAAATCCAAAAGGTTCTAGTATGTCCCCTCTCGGTCTGTCTCTTAGAAATCTCAGCGTGACATAAAACTATTACTTTGGTCATGGAACCAGGCTCTGTCCAATGATTCTCCAAACCATGGGAATATTGCCACATTACATATTCAACACTCTGTTCATTCTTTTGACATTCAATAAAGACTTGCTTCATGTGGATCAAGGGACTAAGTAGACAGTATCTGAATTTGCTACAGTAAGGGTTTCTTGATGGCATGATGGTATATACATCTTACACCCCAGTCTGCATGGACCAGGATTGTATAAGCAGTTGGTGGGAGTTTTAGTAGAGCTTCATAAAAGCGATTATCAGTTGTGACTAGTGTGCCCACATTTTTATTTTCCCAAATGTCTATGCTTGAAAGAGCATCAAAAGAATGGTTATATCACAATTTTAGGTGCTATGGTATGCAGCAGCGGCCCCTGCAGGTAAGTCTGGTAGAGCAGTGTCACGTGTTGGGGGGATTTTGTAAATTGACCACAAGGGAAAATTAAATAAATAATTAGTTTTGCCTCGGCATTGTCAGTTGAAATCCCACCCACTCCGCTCTAACCTGCACAGGCTACTGATGATGGTATGAGATCTGAATCGCTTTGCAAAACTAGTCATCACTGCAGCTCTGTGATTTAATATGAATTGGCTTTATATGACTTGTAAAGACCAAGAAGATTGATTTGCCAATCGGTCATATTTTCCACGTATATAGTGGCATGAAAAGATTTGTACTATTACATTTTATGAACTGAGGGGCTTATTTATAAGACCCCTGCGTTACTTTTGCACCACATAAAGTGGCACATGCGTGAGGCAGGGCTCTGAATCAGATTCACGAAGCCAGGCAAAGCCACCCTGCATATCTTTGAGTGGTCTGAAAATCCTTGAGTAAGGCAACACAGCGCAAATTGCTGCGCATCCTTACACTGTGCCCAGGAGGAATTCCATGTTTGTTGTGGGGATTTTCCCATGCAACACCAACAGATTTTGACACTACCCCTGCTTTACAAAATGATGTACACCTGAGGAAACACCAAATCCCTACACCCTCTGTGGTGAGGTGTAATAAGGAAAAATATCTTTATTTCTCCTTATTTGAGAAAGAACACCTTAAGGTATAAATACAGTGCATTTCTGCCCTTTCACTTTAGCTCATGGCAGTGCAGCAATTTGCACGGCTGCGCTGCACTATGCCAATATCCTGTAAATGTTAGACTGTGTTTTTGACGCAGTGATTTCTAGTCCATGGTGTGCAAAAAAAAAATAGGGCGAACCTGATAATAAGAATCTTTAAGCCCTTTGGTATTTTAGATATTAACAGTTCGTCATTAGCAAATAACAATAATGGTTCTGTCAGTTTGTCGTTTGCATAAGTGAATTTTGTACCACTGATAAATACTTCAAATAAGGAAGCTGCCAGGATGCAGCCCTGGAAAGCCCCCATGTACCTTTTCAAAGGTTTTTGAGTATAGAAGCATCATTATGGAAAGAATATTACCCGGTATGCCCAAGTCATCTTGAAACGTTAACACTGTCCACGGCAGTGTATGAAATTCAGCTCCTAAATCAACAAAAACACATAGGCTTGTCCCCTATTAAGCTCCACTACTTTCTACAAAAGAGGAACGAAGCGAAAAACATGATCAATCGCGTTCACATTTGACTTAAAGCCAGCTTAGTCGTTTATTTAATACTTGTCTACTGAAGCTTTTTGCACATCTATCTACCAGGCTAATCAGCTGATAACTATGGCAGCCTTTTCTTAAGTTTGGAATTTTTTTTGGTGCCCCTACAGGAGTCAAGATTGAAGGCACCACGGGCAACGGCACTGGAAAGTGGATTTATATAAGGAGCCCATATAATGTAGGGGCTGTGAGCAGAATAGGTTAACAGGAATTACATCAAGCCCTGGGCCCTTCCCAGATTACTCTTCCTTAATAGTTTTTATAGTGTCTTGGAGAGAAAAGAAAAAACAACTGGAGGCTCTGGAAAATACAAGGGGGACTGGTGGGCGTCAATCAGGGCTGCTTTAATCACTGGTGATGGAAAGATTATCTCAGGAAATCCTCCTTACTAATTACACTACAAGTACCGTGATCAATAATGTGCCAAATTCTTTGGAATCCATGCCATTGGCACTCTTCCCACTTCGTCCAGATGTCCATGTTGCTACTCGAGGCATATGATGTGGTGCACATAAAATTTCTACTTCAAAATGTATACGATGACTCTAGGCCTACAAGGGCTTGTTTCTTTCTTCATGGTCTGCATTTCGTCGTTTTATATGGCATCGAATGCTGCCCAAACAGAACAACAAATGTCACAGACTTATGCCAGTATTCTCCTCGGTTTAGCATATCTTCGTTAATGCGCATTTCCCTCACTGTGTCACAGGGTTAACTGAGCGCAGCTGCCAAACACATGCACATTTCAATTGAGCCATGGACATAAGCATCACTAGTAAATCACCTGCTGAGCCCAATAAATAAAAACTTGATTTATGTCCTCCGGAGATGTTGCTTGTGGCTGTTTTCGGAAAACAACAGAATTACAGAAGATGGAAAAGCTGGCATCCTTCCTTGTACACTGACTGTCTCCACAGGCTACCAAGTGAGGTAATTTGTTCATTGCCATGTGAACTCGGCTCGCTTTGTGCTCTAGACTATGTCTGAACATCAAAGAGTGAAAACGCATGTTGAGGACAAATGCCTTAACAGTAGTTCTGTTGTGAAGGATAGGAACGAAATTAGGCATAGATGTATTTTGTGTGGTAGTAGGGAATTCCAGTAGACGTGGTTAGGTTACAGATTGTTCTTAGATGTTAAGTAGGTTTTCCAGTAAAGATGTAATATGGTCTGATCAGGAGCAGCCTCCCTGCTGCTCAGCCCAGCATCCAACTGACAACCAACCTCACAGCAATCCACACATTCCAATGACATCACCATCAACATGAACATTCTACCCATACCATTCATACAGGCTGAGAAGCAGAGGCAGAGAAACAGGGGGGATGCATGGTATAAAAACCTTAGATATAACACACCTTGCCCCTTTATAAAACGCACAAAGCAAAAGCAAAAACAGGTGTCAAAGGGAACATATGTAATGAAGCATACGCGATGTCAATGGCAGCAGGAAACACATGCCTTGTCAATGGCAGCTGGAAGTAGACACCTTGACAATGACAGCAGGAAACACACGCTCAGTAATTGGCAGCAGGAAACATATGCCCTGTCAATGGGCAGTCTGGTAAATCCAGACACAGGTGGGGCGTGAGGGCGTCAGAATCCTCGGGTAGGTTCTTTTTTTAGTACGATCTTGAATAAAACTTCCTTATGAAGCTTGAAATAAATCCTCATGCGTAATTTTAATCCATCTCATCAAAAATGTATGTTGTGTTGAAGTAAGGAGTCCCAGTAGACGTGGTTAGGTTACAGATGAATACGTTTATTGTCCTTATATGTTAAGTAGGTTTTCCATTAAAGCTGTAGTAAGGCCCCACTAGGAGCAGCCTCCCTGGTGCTCAGCCCAGGATCCAACTGACAAGTGACAACCAACCTCACAGCAATCCACACATTCCAATGACATCACCATCCACACCTGCATTCTCCCCATACCATTCACACTGGCTGAGCAGCAGAGGCAGACAAACAGGAAAGATGCATGGTATAAAAACCTTAGATATAACAATTTTGCAGAAACTGGTATTGTGTTGGAGTCACATTGTGGGGTGTGAAGGCTCTGGAGGGTGAAGGAATTTATTTTTGTATTTGGGTGTAGATATAGATTCATACTGAAGTTGAAGATTAATACTTACTTGCATCTATACATTTCCTTTGCGTGTTCTCATTTGCATGTTCCCTGTGTTTAAATTACAACTTTCATACATTCAATGATGGAATTATGGTTTTATAGTTTACTCAACTGCATGTAAAACGGATAACACAGTATATGAGTTGTACATGCATGTTTTGTGTGATCTTGGACCACAATAAGATCTGTTAGAGACACATTTTTATCTTTTAATGTTTATTTTTAACTATCATGCTCTATTATGCAATATATATGCCACAATAAGTAAGAAAATGCCCCAAAAAAATACGGTCAGCATAGTAGTCCACAAATCATAAAAAGAGTTATTATATAAGACAGAATAGCCTGACCCCCTTACCCTTCTACAGAAGCAAAATGATCATATATCAGAAGATCTCTGGATATTGGCAGCAGCCCCTGTACCTTAGCATTCATATATTAAAGTTCTACATCTCAGGAGCTGTCAGTATCTCTTCACTGGAAGGATTCCTTTCAAGTGTGCCATTACCTATCTGTGCATACCTATATGACAAAAGTATGTGTTCCCAAATAACAGCTGCATTTGAATGTTTTGTGTAGATGTTAGGTCCTGACCAGAACAGAATTACAAGGCGTATTGTTGTTTGACCATGTCAACGGTGTTCAGACTAACCCCCAGGAAAGAACAGAGGCAAAAAAACCAGCAGGCTCTGTGTAGCACAAAGCAAAATAGGTTTGTATTGGAACATGTGAAAAGCAGAGGGCAGTCTGCAACGTGCTCATGCTAACATAGGGAGAGCAACAATAGACCTGCACAGGAGAAATGACAACCTGTGCTCCCGGTGGCTGATGGGACTACTTCAGTCCCACATACCTCCTCAACAACCGCTGGCCCAAGTCCCACAGCTGGAGACAAATGGGATGGAAAATTGTCTCCTTGGTGCACAAAGACGAATCTGCTGTGTTGGATATGGCACCAGTCTTTAAAGCGCATGCATCTATACTCTTTGCCATATCTGAACAAATGAGATTCCTCGAAAAAAGGATTGACGATCAATAAGGCAGAGCTACAACCAAAAATTTTAAATTCTAGGGCTGTGAAAAAATATTAAAGGGTCTCTATGGATGCCTTCCTTGAGAACTGTTTAGAAGAGGTGGCACCTGCAAGGGCCTGTCCTACTTATATGCCCTTGAATCAGGGCACAAGGCACAGTGTATCAGCCAACTCTCCCGAGCAATGTCCCCCATCACGGCTGGTAGTGGCACACCTCCTGCACTTTTCAATCCGAATTTTTCTGCTATGGCAAGAGCGCACAGCAGAGAATGTAAAGATCTCCATTTTCAACCAACTACACTGCAGCTGTGCAGCAGCATAGGGCGGCTTTCCTTGATGTGAAAAAGAGAATACGAGAACTATCTGTTCTTTAGGCGCTCTTTATTCAGTGGAGTGCAGCTTGATGACAAGTCAATGTTTTTTGATACTCCCACTGAGGCCTGGAACTGGCTTGACACTTGTGAAGCCCATGACAGCAGAGCACCAACAGAGCCTGCCTGCACTAAGGATGAACCAAGAGACTCACTCAAAGAGGCACAGGGGAACTCGCCCCACAAAACGACAGGCCTGGGCTGGTAGAGATCAAGGTTTGGCTGTGGCTCCATTGGTGCATCGCGTCACTGAAAGTAGGGGGATTCGAGCTTCCTCTGCTGATGAATTTTGATCTTGTACTGAGGGTGTCCCAGGCTTTGACTTAAGTGGTTTGCTCCCTGAGATTACCCCTATAACTGCTAATGATATTATTTACCAATTTTGCCTCTCGCCTGGAGCTCATAGAGGGGAACACGTTTTTTGGAAATGTTTGCTTGCACATTTGATATATAGGGTCCAGGCAGCCATCTATCCTCCAAGGTGTTTATTTCCCTTGATGTGAGACTCTCTGAGCTCAATCTGTGCATTACATGTTTTTCCCACCCCTCTGTACGCCTGAGTGTCTGGTCCGCTGTAACCTTATTAAAGGTGTGATTACATTATGAATCAGCATGGTCTGGACAGAGCACCATGGCGCAACTGTCCATGTGGAGTTCTGTTTGGGTCTGTTCTTGTTAACCTACTAAGGTGGAATGCTGTTTATGTATTTCACTGGGCTGTACCTTTCCTACATGTCCGATTTATATTCTTAAGAATGCTGGTAGGGAGTGGCTGGGGTCCAATGGCTTTCTCTTTTTTATCACAGCTGGTGCTGTAACTCCTCTGAGCATATTTATGTGGAATGAACGAGGCCTGAATGCCTTAGCAATAGGAATAGAATCCAGATGTTCATTAAAAGGCATAAGGGCCAGGTCGCTTTTCTTCAAGAAACCCACCTCTCTAAAATGGAAATCCTTGCACCACAGAAGTGCTGGTGAGGGAAACATTATCATACTACTTAATTGGCATTATTTTGGGGTGCTAATGTGAGTGATTCCTGGGCCTTCTTTTTGGTCCCAAATTTAGGTCTTTGACCAGTGGTTGATACATAGGACTACGGGACACATTTCATGTTAAACATATAGCTTTCCTTAATGTTCATGCCCCAAAACTGATCAGCCAAAAGCTCTGGCACCTCGCATCACCACAGTGCTACACTATCCACTACTCATGAGGGGTGACTTTAACTGTATTGAAGGCCTCAGTTTGGATAGACCACACCCCCACCTACTTCCCCAATACACAATGGAGCTTGCTTCCTTTGCAGTTGGATTACAGAGGAGGGTTTCTTTGATCCCTTGAGGGCCTACAACTCTGCGGGCACTACTTACTCCTATTTCTCCAGCATGCATGATTTGTCATTCTGTCTTGATACATTACTATGCTCCACAAAAATACACGAATGTGACTAGAGCTGAATATCTCATGAAAACTCATTCCAACCATAATCCACTAATGTTGACTTTTACTTGGGATATTGTTAAACACTGCCTCCTATCTTGGAAGCTTAACATTGCTGCCCTGGAGGAACCAGTCTTTAAATCAACCCAAGGGGTGCAATCCATAAATATTTCAATGAGGGCACTACTTACTCCCCCCTGGTGGAATGGAAGGCATTCAAATCAGTTATGCATGGTCATTGTATTGCCAAACGGGCAGTGGGCTGTACTCAATTAACATGATGAGCAAACATGATTGAAGGACCTCTTACCAGAGCTAGACCCATCTAGCATTGGGGCCTCAGCCCTTCCAGATCACCTCAGAACAGAAAGGAGAAAGTTTTTGAATTATTACAGCAGCTCAAAATGCAAGACTATCAGGCATATATTATCAAGGCTCATGATGAGCATGACAAAATTGGAAGATTATTGTCTTGGCTGGCTAACCCTGACAAGCGGAGCTCCAAAATCCCCCACGGTCAGGGCGCTAATGACCAAGTATTGTATACGCAAACTGGCATTTATGCATTTTGTTGGCTTTCTACACCCAACTATATGCACAGCAGAGGACCATTGATACTCAGGATGTCCACAACCATGTCATGGCTGGTGGGACGAATAGGCTGACTGCTGAAGAGGCAATCTCCTTCGGAGGGGGGATAATGATTCAAGAAGTGCTGGAAGTCATCAAGGCATTGGCCAGGGGTAAGATAAGTGGTACAAATCATTTACCCATTGGATTCTATTTGAGCTATGTTGATGCCCTTGCCCCTATCTTAATCCAATTGTTCAATGTGGCTGGGGCTTTTGGTTGTTTCACTTCGATGGTACAAGAGGCCTCACTTGTAGCTCTTTTGAAGAAGGATAAGACTGCAGTTCGAGTGACTTTCTGTGGAGCCCTTCATATCCTTAAAGTGGATTACAAGGTACTTAGTAAAATCTCAGTTGATAGAATAATCCCCCTTAAAGTTAAACTAGTTAATGAGGATCAAGTGGGCCTCATACCTAAACGATATATGACAACTGGTGCAAGTAACTCGTAGATTGTCCAAAAGATCTCACCATCTCCATAGATATTGGGAAGGCCTTCAGTTCTTTGAAATTAAACACTTGATATATTACAATGACCAGCAAGGGACTTGATAATAGGTTCCTTGTCTGGAAGCAACTGCTATACATGGCCCTCTGGTTCATCTAAAGAACAGTAATGCCATTTTAAAGTAGAGAACATAATAGGGTTGTCCTCCCTCATTGGTTCTCCTCGCCATGGCTATGGGGCTGCTTGCCCTCATTCTCACACGAGACAGCACTTTCAGGGGCGTCCTCTTGATGATCCCCTTCTCACTATTTCCCTGCATGCGAAGAATCTCCTGCTCTGTGTGTAGGGGGCTTCAAAGGCATTGGAGGACTTTGAATGCAACTTAGGCATCTGTGTGAATTGAAACAAATCTCATGCATTCACACTATACCAACCAATTGTTTGTGAACCTCCCTTTGAAATAGCTTGGGATCTGTGTGGGGAGTGGGTCACATTCTTATATCTTGTCTTGGAATTAATGTGTACCACACTAAAACCAAGTTGAGGGTTAACTCAGTGTGGAGCTTACTTCCTTGTACCAATGTATGTGTTCTTAGCTGACCCTCCCTCTGTTTGTGAAGGGCAGAGTAACACTGTCAAAGAAGATATTTCCTGGACATTTTCTTTACTTTTTTGATTCCCTCCCATTTTTCCTCCCTAAGTTCTTCTTTAGTGAGATGGATAGCTGGTTGGTTCATCTCATTTGGTGGGATAGTAGTAGTATTGTTCTGATTAAGTTATGGCTCCCCTCCAACGAAGGCAGGTTAGCGGTACAGGATATGGAGCCCTACTATTTTCAGCATAGTGGAAGTTGTAAACCTACTGGAAAGATTTGTGCTGGAGTGGGATGACTAATGGAACATAGGGGCATATTATCAACAACTAGCGAGAGAGATAACGTGCTATTAGCAACGATTATCTCCAAAGCGATAAAATATCCGGCGATAGCTGTAAAATGCGTGAATATCGCTGGAAATTCAGCAATATTCAGGCATTATCGCTACGCACACTTTGCATGTCATTAGCGATAAATATCGCTGACATGCAAGGTGGGCCCCAAACCGCTTGATATCGCCTAAAAGCTGTTGCTAACTGATGTTAGGGACAGCTTGCTAATAGGGCAATGAAATTATAATTTCATTTCGCCTGCCTTGGTAATATGCCCCATAGTTTGTTTCTCTCTGCCGCCTGTTTGAGACTGCCGGATCATCACACCCTACTTGAATACCGTCCTGAAACGTATTAATGGCACTGGGTCAGAGCCTGGACATGACCCCGGCAATCTGCCTATTAGGGTTATTCTCTATGCCCTGTGATTATTTGTGATTGACTCTTCAAAAAGTTAGGTCACTTCTGAAACATAAATTGGAAATATACAATTTAATGATAAATTGATTGATTGTTTTTGATGACTGTGGTATGATATAAGGGCTCCTACATCCATCACATTGCCATTACTACACCACCTCTGTATATGCATTTGCCCTTGACTATTTCAGCCATGTGGAAATACTTGGTGGTACTCTAATCTGTTCTACCTTTTTGACCTACATCTATGACCAGCAAATGATGTTGGTATACTTGTAAAATATCTTCTTGTGCTCTTTTAGCACTTTTTGTCAATAATCTTGTAGTTCTATGAGACTGTAATATCTACTGGATATTTTAGAGTTCCTGGCCACTAAAAACCTGGGGGCATATTATCAAGGGGGTTTATCTCCGCTTTTTTTGGCTTTAAAAGCCAAGAAAGCGGTGATAAAATTATCTCCCTATTACCTAGCTGTCACTAACACCAGTTAGCGACAGCTGGTAGGAGATAGAGACCATCTTGGGCCCCACTTTGCATGTCATTGATATTTATCACTAATGACATGCAAAGTGGGCGTGCCAAGATGTTAGGGACTGGAAACAGTCGCTAACAACGCTATCTCCTATTACCAACTTATGGAGATATTCGCGTTAAGCGCGAATATCTCCAAAAGCTAACACCTGCCCTGAGCAGTTCTTAGCCATGCTATCCAATGGGAGGTGGATAACATGGCTAAGAGCATTAGCTCGGTAATGCATGAATATCGCTGACTTTTCAGCGATATTCATGCATTGCAGCCGTTTTTTATCGCATTTGCGATAAACCTTGGTAATACCAAGGTTTATCTGCGATAAAAATTGCCGCAGCGCAGCGGTACATTTTTGTCTCTAACCAAGCAATAGCGATAATTATCGCTATTGCTTGGTAATATGCCCCTTGCTTTCTTCTATATCTACAATCTGTTTCACACTAAAAACTGTCTTCAGCTAACAGTGGAAGTTCTGTGCTGGGCCTGAGTCTCTCATTGTTTTCCCTGTGGCAATTTCCATGCCGCAAATGGTATGGACATAACACACAGCTATTTTGTTTTCATTCTTTGAGACCAACAGACATGACAAACAGACAAAAGGACACACGGTCCTTCTCTGCAGATCATTGGTTAAAAATCAATGACCTCTTGCGATTTCTACATTCTTCCTCATTGATGCCATAGTACTGAAATGAGTTCCTTAGCCTAAACTACTGGATCATCTCATCTAAAGATGCTCCAATCAAGACCTCATTAACGCTGGTGCTCATCCATTTACCCCATGATATGCTGAAGTGCCAACAGTGGATAAACATGTAAAGCATTGGACGCGAAATGGCATTTAGAATACTGTAGGCCAGCTAAAATCATATGTTTAAGTACTCTCAAAGCGGATATGAAGCAAGGGGAGGCAGAATGGTCCAAAATATCTTGCTACTAAAATTGGTTCTGAAAGTCATTCTTCTCAGGTAGTGTTTGATTTCATCAATGGGTTTTAAAACTCCACCATTTGTCTCCCTTCTATGATGTCACTCTGTAAATTAAAATCTGTACCAGATTTTACAGCAAAAATAGATTAATATACGGGCATCTTTTTCATCTTCAGAACTTGTAAGTTTTCCATTTTCTTATGTTTTTGATTTGTTTCTACTTTTACGTACAGCATTACTAAGTTTGCTCCTGTGTCTTTGCATTCCTCTCTGGCTAATGTTTGTGCCACTAATTTAAGATCCCCATATGAACAATGACCAGCTTTGCTTAGGCATCTAGCATGCAAAGTCCCAAGGCCTGCTAGTTGCAAAATTTGCAACAAATGTTTTAAATATTTCTTTGACACATAAATAAGCTTTTTTGTTTCTTTAATTGAAGAAACCTCCCATGAATCCGCAACTTCAAATACAGCTCTTTTTTTAACTTGCGTCTAATACTGAAGAATAGAACATCAATTGCCAGCTGTCATTGCATATCTTTACTATTAATCCACTGGACCATAATGAAGCAAGTGTTTGTTCAGTGGCATTGGTTTATTTCTATCATAGAGCAGAGCTTGACTGCTTTCCAGACTCCATTTAATTTCTTGGTTGCTTTCAAAACCATGGACAATCATGATTATAGGTTGGTAGCATATTCCTCAAAGGATTATGGTGGTTAATTTAATTTCTGAATGAGCATCCTCAAGCGGTCACTCTTCCCAATGGCAGTCATTGTTTGATGCACTTCCAAAGGTTACCTCAAAGTTCATCACTGCTACAAACTCTGTTCAATCTTCGTGCTCCTCTCCTGGCTCATCTATACCTATGGTATTTCATTCATGCTATAAGCAGACGATTCTCAAATAATGTTGAAACTTGATACTAAATCAAAACATACCCTTATCAATTTCTAAAATATCTAAAACCAATAAATTGTTGGATTCAAGATAGGTTGCAACAGATTGAAATTGAACTAAAAAATGATGAAGTCTTAATATTGGGTTATTCTTCTTCCATCCTGAGTGAAAACGGGTGGCCTCATTATCTTGGCAGAATCTCTTTTTCCGGATTTCACAGTTAGAAATTAAGATTTTGTTTTTGATTAAAATTTGTCACTGGTCTTACATATCAATAAGGTATTAAACATATGTTTCTTATATCTGTGAATATAGAGTAAAAGTTAGGCAGTATTACTTTCATTTTGTCATTTTGCAGTTCTGTGAGCAACATGGAGCTCTTTCTTAGATTGCTTCAATCCATGCAATGCTTAGTTTGAGCTGGTGGTTTCTAGTCATCAGCACTGGCAAATAATTGCCAACACCGGTACTGATGACAGTCTGGCAAAAGGTGGCACTGCTTGTCTAAATTAGAGATGAGGGCACAACAGTTCTTTATTGATTAAATAAACATAATGACAGACTAATACCTGTAGCACAATCCATTCTCATATCTGTGTGGGCCTGGAATAGTCTGACTTGCACTCTTGTCGGAGTGCAATGGTTAGTAGTTGCGTTGGTGCTGTCACTGGCAGGGGCAATGGAGGATGCAAGCCTCAGTGGCCTTCTGAGGAGAGCCTGACACTTTACAAATTAAGCATTGAATCAATGTCTCTTCTTTATCTTATCAATCATCTTCAGGACACCCAATTAATCAGGCGTTTGTTAAGCACTACTACTCACCCTCGAGGGTCTCAAGGCACTAGGGGTGGAGGGGATGCAGGTTCCAGTCCATCAAGGAGAGGGTCTATCAAAGAGCCAGGTTTTGAGGTTTCTTGTTAAGAGGGGATGCGTGGGTGAGTATCTTGAAGGTGACTCTAGCCTTGATGGGGAGCCAGTGGAGTACGCGTAGGCGCTGGAAGAAGTGGCAGTGTCTTAGCAGGTTGAGGACCAGTTTCGAGGCAGCGTTCTGGATGCTCTGCAGCTTGCGGGTGAGGTTTGTGTTTATACTGGCATAGAGTTCCTTGCCGTAGTTGAGCCAGCTGATGACCAGGGTGTGAGTGACGGTCTTTCTGTGTTTGAGGGAGATCCATTTGAAGGTCTTGCGTTGGAGGCGGAGGGTGTGGAAGCATGAGGACGAGTTGTAGTTGATCTGGTGGTCCATTTTGATCTCTGAGTCTAGGATGATTCCTAGGTTGCGTGCGTGGTCCTCGGGGGTGGTGGGTTTTCCGATGCCATTGAGCCACCAGGTGTCATTCCAGGCGTCCGGGTTTGGGCCCATGATAAGTACTTCTGTCTTGAGGGACTCCGCAGGTGGTTGGTGTAGGGTCCGAGAGGAAAGGGGAAAGTCTGACCCGCTGCGTTCTACTGGAGAGGGAGGAGCAGATCCAGTCGAGGGCCTTGTCCTGGATCCCTGCGTCATGGAGTCTGCGTATTAGGGTGAGGTGGGAGACTGTGTCCGACGCCCCTGAGAGGTCTAGGAGGATGAGGGCTACTGTTTGTCCAGTAGGGTGCGGATGTTGTCTGCAGCGGCGAGGAGGGCGGTTTCAGTGCTGTGGTTTTTCTGAAGCTGGATTGAGAGGAGTTGAGGATGTTGTGCTCTTCGATGAATGTGGTGAGTTGGCAGTTGATGGCTTTCTCGATGACTTTCGCTGGGAAATTAGAGAGAGAGGGGTCTGTAGTTTTTGAGGTTGTTGGGGTTCGCCAAGGGTTTCTTCAGGAAGGTGTTGACCTTGGCGTGTTTCCAGTCATCAGGGAATGAGGCGGTCGCCAGGGAGCAGTTGATGGTGTGGCGGAGAAAGTGTACAATGGGGTCGACGGCTCTGTTGAAGATGTAATGGGGTGGGGGTCTGTGGGGACCCCAGAGTGGATTGACTTCATCATCATCAGTGTGTCTACGGTGGTGAGGGCTGTCAGGGGTGGTTGGTAGGGGTTTAATATGTTGTTGTCTCCGTCAAAGTTGTCATAGATGCACTTGATCTTGTGCTGAAAGACAGTGCTGAGTGTGTCGCAGAGGTCTTGTGAGGGAGGGATGACAGAAGACTCGCTGGTGAGTTGGGCAAACTCCTTGATGGTGTTGAAGAGTTCTTTGCTGTTGTGTGTGGAGATTCTGTCTTCAAACACTTTTTTCCTCGTTATTCTGATGATTTGGTGGTGGGAGTAGGTGGCCGTTCTGAAGTTGTGTTGTGCTTCTGCAGATTGGTGTTCTTTCAGGCCTTTTCGAGGCAGTAGCAGGTACTTCTGGACTTTCTAAGTTTGGTGGTAAACCATCTGGATTTCTTGTTGTGGCTGTTTTTGTTTTCTTGAGGGGCGCTGTCGGAGATTCATCTGTGCAGGGTTCGGGCTGCGGTGTTGGGGTTGTCATTTTCCACGATGGTTTGGGTGGTTGCTTGTGAGCTGGTTGCCTGTGATTCTGGTCCAGTTTCTTTGTGGGAGCAGGTGCTGGTGTTTGTGGATGGTAGGTGTTCTGAAGGTGAAATGGATGCATTGGGGGTCAGTCCATGGGAGTTCGGTGGTGTGACTGAAGGTGATGGAGTTTCCTGTTGTGAAGAGGGGGTCGAGGGTGTGTTTTGCTAAGTGCGTGGGTTTGGTCACGATTTTGTGGAGTCCAATGTTGTGGAGGTTGTCCAGGAGGTATGTGGTGTTGAGGTACAGTTGGGTTTCGTGGTGGAAGTTGATGTCTCCCAGCAGGGTGTAGTTGGTGGATGCGATGGCATGCGGGGAGATGATTTCCATGATGGAGTCGGTGAACGGTCTGTGGGGTCTGCTGAGTCAATAGATGAGGGTTCCTCAGAGGGTGGTGGTGGGGCTGGTCAGTATCTTGAAGTGTAGGTGTTCCATCTTGTCTGTGGGCTCGTCAGGGTAGTGTGCTCAGGCAGAGGGTAGTTTGTGGATGATGGCGATTCTTTCTCTTGAGCGGGTGTGGTGATCTGTGCTGGAGATCTTGTATCCTTGCTCAATGGCGATGACGATGTCTGGTGTGAGTTGGTGTTGGTCTAGGTTTCGTTGATGAATGCTACATCCGGGGTGGTGATGTCAAGGAGGTCCCAGATTGCGATGGCGTGTTTGTGGAGGGATCGGACGTTGAGGAGGATACATTGCAGGGTCTTCTGTTCAGGTGTGTTCTTGCAGTTGGGTTGTGGTGGGTCCCAGTTCCTGGATGTGGTGTAGGTGTGCTGCAGCGGTGACAGCTGAAGGATCCGTGGGTGTCAGCCAGTGACGCTAGCTTGCAGTTGTTGTTGCTGCCTGAGTTGAGTGCATGGAGTGCTGCTGGGTCGTAGCATTGGCGGTGCGGAGGTCCAGGGTTCCTGGCACTGGTCGCAGTTATTGTTATTGTTATTGCTATTTATGCTTCTAAAGCGTGACATTCATCCGAAAAGGATATCACGGCGCTAAGATTGAGCAGCAAACTATGAGCAATAATCAGAGGCTTATATTTATTCTATTTTAGGGAATAATGCAGTTTTTAATTTTTTTCTGAAGGTGGGGTAATAATCCATACACCGTAGATCAATAGGCAGATCATTCCAACAATTGGCGGCGAGGTGCGAAAAGGCACGTCCACCCATCCTAGATCGTTTTACTCGTGTAGTGACTGCTTTGGCTGTGGCCTGTGAACGTAAGTTCCGAACTGGTGCATAAAATTTGATTCTATTCCTCAGAATGTAAGGACCGGTATTATGCAAAGTTTTGTGGGCAATGCATAGCATTTTAAAAGATGCTCTTTGCCTCATGGGCAGACAGTTGAATCGTGGACTGGTGCAGACGGGCTTGCCTTTGGAGTGCCCGCTGCGTGCGCCCGCAAACCGGTAGGGATTGGGGGGTTGGACAGCTGGGAGGTGGGAGCGGAGAGGGGTGCTGGATTGGGCCGTTCGCGCTGATGGTGCTGTGGGTTCGGGGCACCAGCGGAGGTGAAAGTTAAAGGGAGGAAATAAGGAATAAAGCAAAAGGGAAAATAAGCAGAAATAAAGCAGAAAAGAGCAGAGATGCAGAAAAGTGCAGAAAGGTGAAAAATAAAAGAGGGTAGAAAAACGAGTGAAAAAGCAGAGTGAGAGGAAGGAGACAGAGGTCCATTTAACCACCAGGGATGAGGCGCAGGTAAACCTGCGGGTGGAGGAGGTACTCAATCACCAACACTCGAGAGTGCAGGGGCAGCCCTCCCTTAATGGTGGAGCTGCGAGGGTGGGAGAGCAATTTTACTAACAATGAGTCAGTGGCCTGACCCCAGAGCTCTGTTGCTCACTTGCTTTGTGGTCTTCCTCAGTTCTGGTATGACTTGGGCAGTATTGTCAAGCTCCACTGTACCCCTTTTGTTGAGCATGTCCTCCTGAAGGTCTCCGCATCTGCCATTAGGCCAAACTAAATTCAGGATGACATTTGCTGAAGTAGCTGTTTGTAATTTATGTTCCCTCTAGCAAAGAGATCCTCCACTGATGAGGTTAGGTGTTTCATAAAAGCCATAAATCTTACCTATATGAATCATACAGGGCAGATTTATCAAGGGTTGCAGCATTGGAAAATCACAAAAAGTGACACAATCCATCTGGATAACTTGATAAACTATTTACTTTCCAGTTGTCAGAAGTAATGCAAATAGCACTTTGCACTACTCTGCGCTACTTTTTGTCTATGGGGGTTTTTATTGGAGGTACATAGGTGTTCCTATGCAGCTACCCATCGGTATTGATCCTATGCTGAATCTAATAACAATGGTAACCGGGGCTTTGCATCCAAAAAGAACTCCACATCAGAGCAGGTGTTAAAAAGGATAAAAGTTTTTTTTCAATATTACTGTAAAGTACACATCCAAAGTGGGAAAGTTTTAAAGTTAGTCTAAGTATTGGAGTTTGTACTGGAAGAATATCTTTCCAGCAGTAAACCAAAGCCAGACTTGATACACACACCCTTGCAACATGGTGCATAATTGTGCCTGGTGATGCATGGCAGGCTCAAAGAGCACAAGTGGAGGGAGAGGGAGAAACTAACATATAGTTTTAGGTATGCCACTGTCCTGCTCTCTCAGTTTCAGGCAATACAGCTCAGCAACTTTGGTGGCAATGCTACACTGTGTGACGTATTAGTCAATACTCCCCCATGTTTGTTATCTGGGGGAAAACTTTAGAAAGTTCTCCCTCTTTTCATGAGGGAGTAAACTAATCACTGTGTGTGACAAAATATAAAAAATGCGGATTTGCCCTTTTGACTGCATACCTATTTTACCAGTGGCTGGGAATATTTTAATAATTTCATCCCTCAACTTTTGCATACTTTAGTTTGTTGCCCTAAGTGTAACGGGTATGCCCAGAAGTGGATCCTGTGCACATTCTGTCACTAGAACCAAGTTGTAAATGACTGATGAGCCCATAGCTAGGGTGAAACCGGATGCTAGTCTTCTGGTTCAGGAAGGACCTAGCTTGGCACTTTCGGCTGGACTGTTCCGATTGAGGCAGGGTCAAGACTGATTCACATACATTAGTTGGTCGCCCTAAGTGAGACGAGTATGCCTGGAAGTGGCGTCCCATGCCAATGTGTCACTGGAGCCAAGGTGTACCTGGCTTATTAATCCATAACTAGGGCAAATCCGGTCCTGGGCTGCCTGTGTGCTGATTCAGGGAGGACCTAGCTTGACAGTTCAGGCTCGACTGTTCCGATTGGAGTAGGATCAAGAATGATTTGCTAATAGCTGAATCTAAACTGTGGTGACATCACATGGTGTGCAAAATAACGATCAATTAGGATAAGGCCCAAGTAATTCAGTAGCAGCTCCTGGAGGGAGTGCTGCGGGGCGGGGAGGGGTAGTGGGGGGGGGTAGAAAAGTATGGATGAAGGTCGAACGGAGTTAAGTAACTAAATATATCAATAAAACAAATTATATTGCGCGCTGCATCACCGGTTTGGCGTTGCTGCGCGTGCAATGTAATTCGATTTATTTGTTTATTTAGTTACTGAACTCCGTTCAGTCTTAATCCAAACTTTACTACCCCCCACCCTGTCCCTTCCCCACCCCAACCAACCCGCAGCACTCCCTCCAGGAACCGCAACTGAAGTAATTACTAGTGGCTGGAATTCATTTAAGAAGTGCACTCATCACCTTTTTGTATATGTTAGTTTGTCTCTATTTCATAGCAGCAGGCTAATCCAAATGGTAATCATGCACTTTATAAAACCTTTTTAAAAATGTATCTATGTATATAATAGGTATAAAAAAAGAATGCATTGCAGCGCTTACCACTGCAGAAAAGCCCAGATGAAATCTAAAAAACAATTTTCTCATCTTTAGGAAGTCTCTGAAAAATTATTTTCTACTTTTTTCTAAGTGAATTTTCAAAACAATACAGTCAAAAACAGAAAAGTGTACACGAAAATATCAACATCGTCAGTAAAATATCAAATGAAAATGAGTGTTACTCATATAACCCTATCATTAGCAATCCATAAAATGCCTAAAAGAAGTATAAATCCATATTCACTCTATTTTGTTGTGCTCATTCTAATTTACTTTACTTCAAAAACAGTTCCATTTAGATATGGTTTTCCCTGTTTCTTTTTTGATTTGCATTCACATTTTGTAATTAATATGGATGTTTTTGATTTATATTGAGCTTTTCCAAATTATTTTGGAGTGTGCAGCTGTCTACTCTACAATAATTGCATGTTTGTATGCATAGACTATAATTTTACTTTTCAACTTCTACCATTCAGGGAGATAAATGTCTGCTTAAGTGAAGTGATACCGAATATGATTTCATTTTTTTCTTTAAATCTGAATAAGCTTTTTGTTAAAAGGAAAATGATATGGCAGACATAAAGAAAGATGGGTATGTTAAATGTACAAAATGTACAGAACCATTTACTGAAAATAATTGGAATATATTTTCACATTTAAAATGTATGGACATATAACTAAAAGTTTGTAGCTTATATAAAATATGTTTTTCCATTTGTAAATATCTAGTTTTGAAGGGATATTTTAATACTAAAGTTGACTTGTAATTGTGTTCAAAATTTAGCCCTCTGTGGTCAAAGAATGGTCATGAATTGTTGATATACATACTGAGGTCTGTGCCTAAATAACAATTTGGGAGTCATAGATCTTCAGAGAATAGATTACTTCCAAGGTTTTGTACATTTCTGGGTTTAGGTGATTTTACAAACATCCTACAGATTAAACATGGACATATCAAATTATAGATTTTAAATAATGCTTCTTCCATGCCTTCACACCTTATGATTCATTTTTTCTCCAAAACGATAATCATTGTTTTTGTCCTTAATGCGCTGCTTAGCAGCTAGATGAATTGGTGCCAGAAGAATCACACAATTTACTGTGGGACTTGTGGTGCTCTGTTACCTGATTTTTTTTTGCTTTGCAGAAACCACAGGATTGCCAGGCAGGAAAAAAATTTAAGTGTTCTGTAATTGCTGAGGTTACACTATTAGCATCTTAGTGGCATTAAAGTTTCTTTGTCCCAAACAAATTTAAGTTTGCCCATGAATGATTAAAAAAAATATGCTGGACAGTCTATCATGTTGCCTTGGCAACACATACTGGCCTGTAATTGTCAGTTTTCAAATTATTCTTGCTATGTCTGTGGCAGTAGTTTCAGCAATTCCTGTGGTCAACTCTAGATTTGGCAGACTCTGAGCCGAGGTCAGCAGAGAATGTGCATACAAACGGAAAATGAGGCCTAATCTTGAATGCGGAAATCGGCTGTGCAGTTTATGCCAGGCAGGGTGGGTGTACGTATACATGTGAATTAGCCTAAACTACCACTTCCCTAAGACCATCCCTCTCCATCAGCTAAACTTTAAACTTATTATTGCAGAGATCTGCATTACTGTATGAATTGTTATATAATACAGTTCTAGATGTGTTTTCCACACCAATGGCCAGATGTAGGTAGCTAAATACCGGTCGGTAATACCGAAAATCTGTAGATTTTAACGTTACCGGCCGGTACTTAGCAATCCCCAATGTAGAAAAGGAATTGGTAATAAGGAATCTGTAAATTCCGATTCCTTATTACCGATTCCCAATTTACCGAATTTATGAACACCAAAATACCCAATCGGTAAATAAGAAACGAGAACAACGAGAAAAGAGATGTAGAAAAATTTGGTAATGCCGAATTTTCACAAATTCAGTATTTAAGATGCAGTAATTACAACTGACTCAAAGCAGGTGGTTATCAGGTGCACTGTATTCAAACAGCTCCAAAATGCACTATGGCGGCCCTCTAAGTTATTGCAAGGCGGCTACGGCTACATGCAGCAGGAGTGAGGATCTGGAGACGGGAGGAGCGGGTTTACAGACATCACATCACACTCTTCCAACTGACTGAGTCAGAGATCCATGAAAGGTACAGGCTACACCCCCAAACCATCCTGGACCTGATAAGGGACCTGTACCCACTCCTGGAGCATCCAATACCAAGGGCGCACGCTATACCACCACATGTGCAGGTGCTCTGTAGCCTACACCTACTTGTATCAGGCAGTTACCAGGGGGTGATAGTTGTGGTAGGTGGTGTGTCACAAAGTTTTGTGTCCCGTTTCATTAACAAGTTCCTGGATTCCATGATGCAGAGAATGCATCACTACATAAGCGTCTCAACCACACAGGCAAAACTGCAGAAAACTAAGACAGGCTTTTACCAAAAGGCACAGTTTCCACATGTTATAGGGTGCATTGATGGGACACACATTCCAATCAGCCCAATCTGCAGCCACTGAGTACATCTACCGAAAGAGAAAATCCACCCACTCCATTAATGGCCAGGTAATCTGCGATGCAGCCAACTCAATCACCGACATTGTGACCTAATTTCCAGGGAACACCCACGACTCATACATTTTGCAGAACAGTGGGATCTACACATGCCTGGCTGCGGGAGAATTTGGAGAAGGATACCTGCTAGGTAAAACACTATGACACACCAAGATGTATACTGCAGATGAATGTGTTGGTGACTGTTATTAATGGCACTGTCTTCCCCCCCTAGGTGATTGCGCTTATGCTGAGCGGTCATTCATCCTCACTCCCTACCTCAACCCATCAACACCAAGTGAGAGACGATACAATGTGGCGCAAAAATCAACACGCAACGTTGTGGAGCGCACGTTTGGACTGAAAAGCTGGTTCCGCTGCCTGCAAAAAAGCGGAGGCACACGTCAGTACACACCCTTCATCTGCTCAAGATCATCACAACTTGTGCTATGCTGCATAACCATGCCACTAAGAAAGGTATGTTATGAAAGACAGGGTTAACCCATATATGTCACTGGGACCTGGGTAATTAAACGTTATAGACAGAGTGGTCCCAGACTGGGAGAAAGAGGAAAAAGATTACAGCGAATAATAAGGACAAATTTGTACATACATACAAGAATCAAGACAAATCTGATGTACAATGTTTTAATTCACAATGTACTGAAAACCATGTTAAATGGCTACATATTAAAACAGATTACTTTTTTCAATTTGTTGTAAATAATTGCCCATATGTAAAGAAAAGGGGAGGTAGGAGGGGGGGGGTTCTGTAAGAGTGTATAGTGAGGATATACAAACAATCTTAAATGAAAAAAGAACAATAAATGCATTTATTTTATGTTCCTAGCAAAATTTATGGATGATCCCCTGATCTCAGGGTCACACACGATGTATGAATCAATACAAAAAACGTTTTAAAACACAATTTTTCTCAGACAGCTGTGTACATCATGCTAGCGGTAGAAGCTGGTGGAGTGAGGTAGATGTCTACGTTTCGACCCAAAATGTGATGTAGGGAAGGTTCCCCTTGCGACGAGGGTCTTCGTCAGTACAACAAGGTGGGAAGGGAGAGGGGGGAAAGGGCAATCCTCCTTAACCGATTTCGGATTCATAATCCTCATCAGCCAGGCTATCTTGAATCCAGTGGCCAAGTGAGCAAGGGACTCACGTCTAAGCATACCCTGCCAACTAAGAGCGAACAAAGCGATACAAAAGGGAATGATGGATGGAGCGTTTGAGCAAATCAAATGCTCACCCCCAGTCAACTGACCCGGGTTTAATCCATCACCAACACTCAACGTTGTGGAGCGCACGTTTGGACTGAAAAGCTGGTTCCGCTGCCTCCACAAAAGCGGAGGCGCACGTCAGTACACACCCATCATCTGCTCAAGATCATCGCAACTTGTGCTATGCTGCATAACTTGCCACTAAGAAAGGCACCATTACATGTAATGGGGTGACCCTGTAACCCTCAGAACCTGGGTGCGTAATAAAGTTAATAATAATGGTTCTGTCGGACAGAAATACACAATGATATAATTTTTCAATAATATTATTTGTATACTTCGTCCCTACTCAGGATACAAAGGCCACAATATGTTCATCCACATTAGGGGTGTGAGGGTCACGTATAGTAGAATGTAGCCACCTTCTACATTATAACCCTTGACTAATGGAATACATCACTCCCTTCATTTCAGATCAAGGAAACAACGCCTCATTCCACCTCCTGTATAATTAATTATTAGAGAGGTATGTATTATAGCAAGGAATCTACTTAGTCTCAAAGATATGATTGGCTAAGGGGTTTGAATAATTATCACATCCTTAATTGTAGGTCTAAGGAACTTCAATATATTGTCTGAGTTGGCTGACCAGCAGTACATTTCAGAAAAAAAACAGGACTCCGAGTGAGGCAAGGTGTGCAAAAGGTGAGCAATGACTATGTCCCCACTTCCTATACCGTATACCACTGACCAATCCCTGACACATGTCCATTATATCTAATAGGCTGTCCTACATATGTACAGTCCTGATGAAGACTCGTCTTTGATGCGCCAAATCAACGCATCGCTCCCCAGGGTCAATACGTCGACGCATTCCCTTCTTGCACGAACCAACTATCCAAAATCTTTTAGGACCCAAGAATTCATTGATGTACCTACTGGATTATTGTATATATAGTTGTCGTTGCCAATAAGCATATGAATTGACAATTTTACTTGTTGTTTTAATTGTGTACCAGTCTTGCACAGAATGTATGTGTTTTGTATGTTTTATGTGTGCTTTATGGACAGCATCTTGAATACCTTTGATTCAAATTCAGAGAATATGAAAGTGTATGAGTAAAAATTCATTTTCATTTTTGCTTTGTGGTCAGTGTGGTTGATTGTACTGGTATATATACCACTGTCTTTGTATCCTGAGTAGGGACGAAGTATACAAATAATATTGGAATTCTATATCATTGTGTATTTCTGTCCGACAGAACCTTTATTATTTACTTTACTAAGAAAGGTACAGCAGTTGAATTAACTGACTCTGAGGACGATGATGATGAATTTGCACAGCCAGAACCCAACTGAGCAGAAGTGGTGCCAGCACCAGATGAGAGACAAAGACGGGCTGAGATCACACGCAACTACCTTTGAGTAAGCAAGGAGACACAGTCCGTTGTTGTATTTAAATGACGTAGTTTAATATATTGGCACTACGCCACCACATGACGGGCTCAACATGGCAGTCCTATTTGTAAACACCCTACAAAGCTGCCATGGGTTAAGTCACCCAGTCAGCAAGACTAAGGCCCAGATGTAGGTAAATCTGATTTACCGACTCTAGAATACCGAATTTTACTGATTCGGTATTCTAGATTCGGTAAATCAGATGTACGTAAAAAATCAGTAATTTTTACCGAATCTGTATGGTTCGGTAATTACTGAATCAGTATTTACCGATTCGGTAATTGCCATTGATTCCTATGGGCCTACAGGCCCATAGGAATCAATGTCAATTACCGAATTGGTAAATACCGATTCGGTAAAATTACCGATTTTGCAAGGGTGACAGGGTGTCATGTTGACACCCTGTTGCACCCCTGATTTTGGCTTGTGTGCCATGTGACAAACATACATGCCCTTAGGGCATGTATGTGGGCCACATGGCACAGGTGTACATGCACAGATGTGCATGTACACAGGTATTCGTTATTTACCATGCAATATAATTACATGGTAAATAACGAATCAGTAATGGCCCGTCGCACGTGCCACCTACATCTGGATTTACCGATTCGGTATATTTACCGATTCGGTATTTTACAGAATCGGTAAATTTACTGAATCGGTAAATTTACCGAATTGGTAAATTTACAGATTTTGTATATTTGAAGGCCCCTATATCTCCATTTGCAAATACCGGTCGGTAACGGCCGAAATCGTCCGTTACCGACCGGTATTTGCCGACCTACATCTGGCCCCAAGTGTGGCTTGCAATACCATCTGCGGCCACGTGGAACATTGCTGCATTCCCTTTGCAGACTTTCGTCACTGGCAATTGATCCAGTGCCAGCAGCTTGACGTCTGCTGCTCCTCCTGGACTCAGTTGCAGGGGGCGTTACACTGCTGCAACTTGTTGTCTCCTCACGGTCCCCCACATCACCTGCACCAGTATTGGCAGCCTGATAAATTAGGAGCAGTTCAAGTACAGTGGTCACTTTCTCAAGCCCCCTTGACACATCATGGCTACAGTGTACCATCCCTTCCTGCATGGCCACAGAGCGCCTGCAGAGCAGAGAAGTGGCAGTGGAGAGGGGGTTCACCCCCTTTGTATGATTCTCCATTTTCTGCCTCTCCCTGTGCCGTGCCATCTTGTCCTCATCAAGCTTACTGCACAGCAGCCTCACTGACTGGGACATGTCCCTCATGCCCTCAGAAATGTCCCTCATGCCCTCAGCCAGTGTTGTGTTCATTGAGCAGATGCCCTTCTCTATATTCTGCATGTTTGCTGTCACGGGTCTCATCTGCCGCTGAACTGATTGGATTGCTTTCACACCATGCTACTCACCCTGCAAAGGTGGACTGGGTTCCCTAGCCCTGCAGCGTCTGGCACCTGTGTGTGATCGCTCTGTGGGGGTCTGTGATCCTTCTTTATTGCCATCCACTGGCACCGTTGACTGTTTTCCACCTCTGCAGTCTTCCACTAACAACTCCATCTCTTGGAGTGTGGCAACTGCATGCCTCCTGGGTCTTGATAATGCCGGTGGTGACGCTGCTGGTGATGCAGGTGGTGGTGTTGATGCCAGTGGTGGTGTTGATGCCGGTGGTGGTGTTGTTGCAGGTGGTGGAGGTGATGCCGGTGGTGGTGGTGTGGTGTGACCTGCAGTTGAAATGGCTTCCTCATTTTCTCCCTCCGGGGTGCCTATCCTGTCCTGTGGACACAAATTGTGCATTAGCTCACTTGTCTGGCAGCATTTTGAAAAAATAAATGTTCTTGTCTGCCAATCTATCTGACTGTCCTCTCCTTGCTTTTCACTCATGTGTGTCCCATGCCTTTGTGTTCAGTAGGATGACTGTTATGATAGGTGTTATTTTTTATTTATTTATTTATTATTACATTTATTAAGCGCACAGCTACCCGGAGGTTTCCCGGCGCTACCGGAGGTTTCCCGGCGTTAAACTGACTACATCTCCCATAGTGCATTGCTGGATTTTACTAAAACATGTACTGGAGTGCCTCATTGGGGAATGGGGTCAGGGAGTGGGGGCGCAGCTTGGTGTGCATGCATCTTACCTTGTTTGTAGCCAACTCTGGCTGACCTGTCTGCATCCCCGATCATGCTGACGCTCTCAGGCCCAATGGTAGACTCCACCAGCAGTTCCAATGCAGTCAGTGCAGGTGCTCTATTTCTTCCTCCACCTGTCAGGCTGGCTTATTTTTTCCTTTCAGCCATCTTCTTCTTTGCCAGGCTCCTGACGTCGTACCACCTTTTCTTGAGCACGTCTATTTCACGGTGGGTCACTCCAATGGCATTTACATGTTCCTGTATTCCAGTCCATATTTGTATTTTCTGGGATTCTGGCACTTGCAGTGACTGTTTCCCAAACAGCTTTGTGTGTTCTCTTGCCACCACCTCATTCAGGACCTCCAGCTTCCTTTCACTAAATGTGAGTTTTCTTTTCCTTTCTGCACCTTCATTTTCACTCTCCTTGTTGGCCATTTTGCAGTTTGTGTCAGGAAAAGTTATTTCAGTTGCTCCTGTGTTCTCTTCTGCGCTCCCTGCCTTTTCAGCAGATTCTGATTCAGTGCAGCTGAATGGGTGTGGCCACTTCCTGGTTGGGAGGTGGTGTGGCTGATTCCTCAATTACAGGGATTTTGAATTACCGATTCGGTAATACAGATTCGTTAATACTGATCGTAATAAGGAATCAGTATTTATTGTTATGAATTTTACCGAATCTGTAAAAATTACCGATTTTTACCTACATCGGAAATTCCGATTTCTTAATACTGAATCGGTAAAATTAAGGTATAAAGAAAGCAGTATTTCATATTTACCTACATCTGGCCCCAAATGTAAACTCATAGTTGTTATGAACGAGGCTGAGATTTAGTAATCTAGATAGATATGTCTAAAGCCTTGAAAACCTGGCTTTTTTCCAGTTAACTTCATTGCTCCTTTATGTTCTGCAGTTATGTCTCCTCGCCCTAAAGGACTTCTTCGCCAAAGCGCCGGGACACTCCTACTGGAGTAGCCGTTGCGCTATAGAAGAATCCGATAACATAACATAACATAACATAAAGCTAACAGGAGCACACCCTGAGTGTTCGGATATCCTCACAACTAAGGTAATAAACATTGTATCAAAATATGGAGAAAAAAAACCTATTGTCTCCTTTTTCATCATTTACATGTCCACACCCATGATCTTTTTTCATAAAATGTTGATGCCTCTGATCAGGTTTCATCTTAACAGTACACACATAATGTTCTATATTCAGTCAGAGCTTTAGAAATGGGATAGTGATACTGCGTAAATGGTCTATGTAAGGTGCTGCCTTGCTCATTCTGGTAGGTCTATACTATGTCACAGTCTGATAATAAAAATTAAAGTAAAATAATCACCCTGGTACAACTAGCAACCTCCTGCTTCTGATACATTCTACTGGTTTGATAGAGGATGCTGCATAAGGCAGGCCTTGCAGTAAGTGGTTCGCTTCCTAGGTATTCAATCCACAACATTAAGCGATGTGCAGCTCTAAATTCAGAGCTGCATTCAATCCTCTCCTGCACTTGGTAATCAATGAGAGGTGGTGATCAAATGCATTTCTTGTACCCAGGAACACAAAGGAGTGTCCTGTACCCATTTGTTGGCAGAAGTAATTTCTGAGATGCACCTAGTATTTGTGGCAGGAACTATGGTCAGTTTACTTCTTCAGTAACAAGTAAGTGGTAGAAGTAATTTTGACAGTTAGCATACAGGGTTCTGTTCATGAATTAATAGCAGAAAATGCTGCGTAACATCTAGCAATAAGAACACATGCTCTGGCACAAAAACATCTTCACACTATTACTGACAGTCTCTGCTTTCCTGCTTTCTAATATGTGATTATTTGCAGTAGTGGGAGTGTGGCTCCCTTTATAGGGGTCACCTGTAGAGGAGAAGTCCATTTGAAGAACGTTTTTTGGAGTACTTTATCCTTCAGAATGTCTTTTAATGCGAGAGTAGCACAAATCAAACACACTGAAATAACACTTGGTTAAATGGGAACACAGGAAAACAGTTGGTAAGTTATTCCTGTGCCAAATTTCCCAATATTTTTTGTATGGATGAAAAATATAGAGTTCACCTACATGGACACTCTACACCAACAGCTCTTCATAAAACACATTTTTAGGTAATAGATTTCTGCCAGTTTTAAACTTCAATAAAAACAAAATATGGGGTTTATTTATTTCAGCATAAAGTACACAGACATCGAGTTCATTAGACGATTGAGCATCCCCTTCTGTAATACAGATATCGCTGGTGCACATGTTTCTCCAGCGCTACTTCACCAGGGTGTTTCCTCAATTGCATGGGGATGTGGCCCAATGCAAAAGAGGGAATCCCTTTGCCTCTGCACCTGTGGTGTATTACAGAAGCAGGCACAGAGGCAAAGAAGCTCTCAGGAGGCACACTGACAGTGTGCCACAAAAAGGTGCTGCACTGTAATTGCGCCCCCTGATGGCACCCCTCTGGAGACATCCCATTTAAGGCAAGTGCAATCAGTCACTACAACTGCCTGCTAAGGGATATCTTCCCCTCTTAAAAGTGCAGGCGGGTTGCTGCCTGCACAGTGAAACACTGTCTGCTTTAAAGTTGCTCCAAATTTCACTTGAAAGAAATGCTCTCAGGGCCGCAACAAATAAGGGTGCACTTTGCTGTTTTTGCACCTGTTTGAAGGTGCGCTGTGGCACAAACAGAGAAAATGTGCCATATATGTATTAAGGTCCTAGGTGGTAGTTTTATAGCTGGATGTGACAGAGGCGCAATGAAACTTGAGGGTCCCCCCAGCAAAGAACAAAGAGGCCCCCACTAACCCACCATCAACCAGTTTGGTCCTAAACTCAGTGTAATGTGCTGAGAGGGCTTCCTGGGGCTCAGGAACACCAGCCCACAGGGTCTGAGGCGCGAGTTACACCGCTGGAATTCAATCATGTTCCATGCTCTACATGTATATTTGCATTCTTGAAAAAAATGGATTTAATTGAGGAAAGGTATTCTGTTTCTGATTAGAATCTCACTCATTGATTCTTCTAATTGAGGAAGGCATTTATGGTACCACATTCTCTCCCTCAGATTCTTACACTGAAAGGGTGAATACAAGTGATCTAGAATAATGCATTTAACTTGAAAAGCGGGATGACAATTGACAAGTGATGTAGAGTTGACCTAATAGAAATATGTACGTGTTGGTGGTGACCTACCAACCACTTTGTGCCTTATTCTCACACAAGCATGCTGGTAGCCTGAAAAAAAGTGTTATCCACTCCCTGATTAGCTCACACCTTGATAATCGCCTAGATCAGATGACTGTTTAACTTTTGAAAGCTGTTATAATAATGGTATAGAGTTGTGGCATGAATCCCTTGTCAAATATGGTATTTCTCAGCCCAGAGGGACCTGGTGGATTCTATGACTTCAGGTTATGTGTTGTAACATTACACAGGAGACAAGATGCTTCATATTAAAAAGGTGCGTAGGTTCTGCTCATGTCACCAATTCTTGTTGCTGTACCAAATGTTATTTTGCTTATTTGGCATACAACTAGGTCGTTTCGCAGTAGCTCTGCATTTAGAAGTTTGGAAAGCATTGACTCATATCACCATCAGCATTCATGGTTCTACTATGATTAAGTACTTTTGGTATAAACAGACAGCAATGCACTGCCTGCCTGGTTAGGTATGCACTTCCCAGTTTTTATCAACAGAGTTATGTGTTTGACAGAGCTGTATTCAGTTGAAAGTCATAGTAGATTTGTATATTTATCCAGTGAGAAGAAAAACACTTCAATATGTTGACTGAAGGTAATTTAGTGAAAAGTAGCAAGCCTCAGTCCAGACTGACAGTCATGGAGAAGGTAAGCAATTGCCAAATGCTCACTGTTTTACTTGCATGGTGGTGAATATGAGATTAGTTATGGCCTGATGTTGATCAGAATATTTAGGTGTGCAGGTTTTTTTTTTTAAAAGGACATCAAAAAGTGATGTTACTTATCTCTGGGAATGACTGTAAAGAAGAGGGAACAATGCATTAAGTCTAATGCATATCCAATCCAGTTGGGGCATTTTGAATTTGTCCTGAAGTTAGCTGCAAACTATTCCTTGAAAGACCCAGAATAAATATGTTCTAGTTTCAGAAGTGTTTGTTAGAAGTGTTTCTGAGGTAGAAGGACTGCTTAAAAAAAGTTTAGACTATGAATTCTGTAGCCGAAGATCTGTTTGTAATCTAGAAGAAAACTCTGCAAAGTAGAGATAACATGCTAATTCACCCAGACCAATTTACCTGTTATGTGACATGTCTCTTTACCACCACTGACAACCTATGATGTGAATGATTTCAACCAACTCCACTGGCCAATATGAATTTCTCTCGCCCAAAACCTACCTGACTTTCGACTTGCTACACCTCAGCTCTGCCAGATTCCATATGGCTCTTTGTGCATCAACCAAGTCAATCCAACATGATTCTTTTTATCACTTTGTTTCTAAGGGTGTCCCCCAGATCACACACGAGTACCACTCATGATTTTGGTTTTAAAGCCCTATCTACTATCAGTGGTAGACAGGGGTTTGAACAAAAAATAATGCCTCCTCAAAGGCAGGTGCTAAAAATGAGAAATGTTTTGATATTGAATTGGAAGGTATCCTTCCAGTACAAAACCTATGCTAGCCATCACTCACACATGTTTGCACACTGGTGCAAATATCTGCGTGTGGCACTGGGAAGCCTGAAAGTGCAGTAGCACTGGTGAAGAGAGCAGCAGCACCATATCGTAGTAGGCATGGTGCTTTCCTTTTTTCTCCTTCCAGTGCATTACAGAGCATCAACCTGGCTTGCTACACTACACTGCATGCTATTCATTTGTGAACCCTCTCTTCATTTTCCAGAGTGTGGGAAATGACTATCCTTTGGATGGTGTACCCTCCCAGGTTTTTGCCCAATCTGTTTTTGCTGGCTGTAGTAGTGTCTGCACTTTACCGGTGCTTACCAGTGGTAAAGTGCCTGTGCCCCTCTTTCAAACATGATTGAATTGGCATAACCCTAATTGGAAAACGGAACTTACCTATAAGTTACACATACATGGTACAAAATGTCCTGCGGCCTGTATTTAAATGCCAGTAGTGGATTGCAGCTTCTAATGTGCCATCCTCTACAGGGACTATGCAAACATGGCTTCAGGATTACCATTCTAGCTTGACTGAAGCAGATTCAACAGGTTTAAACTTTTCATTTGAATGCTAAAGGGCCACCCCCCAGTATGCCTTGTAGCCCTTAGGCCATGGTGAATGTGTTTAATGGGAGAACAGGTAATAATTTTATATTAAATATGTCCTACAGACTAGCACCCAATAGCTATTTTCAGTGGAGCAAGGCTGACTGTTTCATAGAGAAACACTGAAATGCACAATTGAATTTAATAATAAAGTGCCCAGCTATGAAACAACTAGATATTCCAAACTTGGCCCTTTATAATATTTATCAAAAGCCATATTCACTGGTGAATACAGATTTTAATACATATTAGGGAAAGGCTACTTTCAGAGAGTAATATTTTTCCTAGCTAAAGTCGGTCATGCCTAATTTGCATTTGCCTGCCTCTACAGCACTCTTGTGTGCTGAAGCTGGAATGGGGTGTAAAAACATCTCCCAGAGTAGAGCAAAGAACTGGGTCTATGGGGTTGTATATGTTCCGCTGTCAGGATGATAATATGAGCAGTGCTCAGGAACTTAATTAAATGTAAAGGGGCTCCCCGTCATGGACAGATGTCAGATGACATCTGTACAAGCCTCTTCTTTGTTCCCCAATGTCAGGCTGGCTCCAATCTCAGTATGGAGAGTACTACCTGCAGAAATAGTTTGAAGTAACCACAGAGTGGTCGCTCATTACCATGGCCACAACTCAGGGGTGGGCACACAGGCTGTGCACACAGGGAGAATGCTTTCACCGTATTTTATTCGGCAGAGAGGGTCACTGTGAGACTGTTAGAAATAGGACTTTGAGAAATGAGGTTGTTGGTTGACTTGGGTGTGAGACTTAGTCAGGCAGAAACTACAATCCTTTTCAGGGTGAGGCATAAGCCAACCATAAATTAACCTGTGCTCAACCCTCTGGTAGCTTGGCACAGAGCAGTAAGGCTTTACTTAGAAGCAATGTGTAAAGTATTTGTGCAAAGTTTTAAACAGTAATAATGTGAAAATACCACACAAAAGGATCCCACACCAAGTTAGAAAAATAGAATGTTCTTTAATACAAAACCAAGACTAACACAAAACAAATCTGACCAGTAGAACCAGAGATATTGAAGGTTAAAAGAATGTCAGTGAAGCACCAAAAAGCACAATGTGCCGACTGTGGCTGTCTGGCCCCACCGGGCTATGATAAAGGTACAAGTTCAGGCTAACCACAATGGAGCGCTGGTTGGTTACAGAGACCATGTTAGGCCTGCTGAACAAAGTACCCTAAATCCTGGTTTGCTAGGTGTTACAAAGATCTGCGATGAAGTTACGTTGAGCAGCCGAAGCACTGCATCGGTTCCGAGATGCAGCAGGGCTGCGATGCAAGGTTCTGCATCAGCATTGAGAATCCCTTTGATGATAGATGTGAGGGCCTATGCTGAAGATTGGTGGCAAAGCAGCAGTTCTGATGATCTGCAATGCTATGCGGGTCTTTTGCGATGGGTTCAATCCACACAGCAGAGATGATGCATCAGTTCTGGATGCATCAGCTCTGCTCTGGTTTGCGTTGTGCAGCAGAGATGATGAGTTGGTTCTGCTGAATCCACAGAGGTTTTCCCAGCCCATTAGGCCCACATCCAGGACTAGGGTGTCACCACCTGGCGGAGAAGAGTCACCGAAGGCAGAGTCCATGTGCAGATGCAAAGTTGTTGGAAGCCTGTTGTGTCCCTGAGGCATCTGATAAGGTGGGCAGCCAATTAGCCCTTGGAATCAATCTGAGTTCAAGACATGCAGGTTCAGTCTTTCTTACCCAGGCAAGAGGGCAGCAGACAGCAGGTCAGCACAGCAGGGCAACAGTTCTTCAAAGGAGCAGTCCAGCCGAGTGGTAGTCCTCCCAGCAGAGGAACAGTACTTCTTCCTGGCAGAGTATCCACAGATCCAGAAGTGTACTAAAAAGATAGTGTCTTAGGTCCAGTATTTATAGCCATTTGTGTCTTTGAAGTAGGGAGAAGCATCTATAGGCAAGCCTTTCGAGTGCACAGGTGCCCTGTCTTCCTGCCCTGGCTCCATACTACCAACAAGGGGTATCCAGCCCTTTGTCTGTAGGTAGGAATCAGCCTATTCAAGTGCAAGTGGGCTGGACCCAGCTCATCCCTCTCATCCTGCCAATGATGGCTCATCCAGGCACACCTAAGCTCCATATTGTATGTGGCTATCTAGGAGGAAAACCCTAAGTCCAACATTCAACTTTACCAAGTCATGTGACCCACAAAAGGCTGCAGGCACCAAATTGTTAAGGTAGGAAGATGACAAATTTCTAAAGGTGGCAGTTTCAAAAGGCTAATTTAAAATCCCACTTCACCATAAGTTAGGATTTGTCATTACCATTCCAAAGATAGCAAACATGAACTGGCACATGTTCCCATTTGGAAATGACAGTCATTAAGTGTAATAATGGAACTCCAAAGTTATCCAATGGGAGAGGTAGGCCTTGCAGTACTGAAAAACAAATTGATGAGATTTGTACTGTTATATTCCATATAGGTACCCTACATAGGCACATGTAACATTGCAATCTTTCATCTATATTCTTCCCTACATTACATTCATAACGGATCTTAGGGACTGACCTTTTACCTAGATACGACACTGCATTCAGAATGCAGGTTTTTCCCTAGTTTGAATCCCAAGCATTATGCATGAGGCTTCTTGGAAGCACAGCAGGACTAACATCTCCTGTATAATGTCTCTGTATATAGTTCCGGCCCGCCGTCGTCCTTTAGACCCACACAGTAACACAGCAAGGAAGGACACCTGGGGAGACCTATGAGTAATATATACATCACATCTTGCTTAGAAGGAGAGAGGAGATCGAGACTTCCCGACTGACACATTGACCAGAGACGCTGAGGTTCCTGCACACAGATGCTCTAGCTCGCTGTGGTCTAACATCCCTCACGGAGTGTCCAACTCGAGACCAGGATGAGGTCCCAAATTCTCTCATTCTTAGGTAATGGGGTTTACTAGATTCTAGAGGGATTCTTGGTATAACACCTACACAGATGTTAGGTACATATAGTTACATCTAGTTAGGGAGGCATCATAGGAGTACACACTTTTAATCATGTGTTTTATATACTTGTATGTTTTCATGATTATTACAAGATGGTAGAACTTTACCATCCCTTTACTTGTATAGTACTTCTAATCATATATCTCTGCTACTGTCTAATGGTTGTTGCAGCTCATCGATTCTACACTAGAATAACAATTGTTCAATAAATTCTCATTGAAAACGCCAGGCATATTTATTTTGAATATCTATGAGACAAACTAAGTGAGCACGAGTGACTGAACTAAAGGTAGTATATTGTTTCCACAATTCTGAGGGATCAGGGTTGTTATGTTCTGAGGTTGCCAGAATCTATTCTCTTCTTGGTAAGAGGGAATTATAGTGGCACTGTGAGCTACCTGATACAGACAGGCTAACATACCCGGTGGGGTGCACAGAATCCATCGGCCACCAGTCCCACAGTTTATGTTATCCAAACACGCAGAACCCATATAGGTGTATAGGAACAACACAACAATACTACTAGGACAGGTAAAATTTTAAACTAAATGTCTCACTTTTTAAATACATTGCACCCTTCCCTTTGGGCTGCCCCAAGTCTACACTAGGGTTGGCTTATACACATTAAAAAGGAAGGTTTGGGCCTAGCAAAAGGGTTCTTTTGCCAGATTGAAATGACAGTTTAAGACAGCACACACAGACTGTAATGGCAGGTCTAAGGCATGTTTAAAGTGCTACTTAAGTGGGTGGCGCAATTATAGCTGCAGGCCTACTGGTAGCATTTTGTTTACAGGAGCCTGGGCACATGTAGTTTCACTTAAATAGGGACTTATAAGTAAATTATATAAGTAAATTAAATATACCAACTGGGTATACGCCAATTTTTCCATGTTTTAGGAAGAGATCGCAAACACTTTAGCAGAGTACTAATAGCCAACAAAAACAGGTCCAGAAAACAGTAGGGCGAGAGCAAAGCAATGGGAGATGACTGTGCAGAAATGGCCAAGTCTAACGAGGGCACATAGGGAATGCTCTCAATTAACTGGTGCCAGGTATAAATATTGCATACCAGAATCTGCCTCAGAACACTACTGGACCTGAGGAAGATCAGAAGAGGACTACACCTGCTGTCTATGACCTTAAAATAGCCTAGAAGGACTGGACCTGCTCCTTTTTCTCCACCCAGGACAAAGAAGTGGACCCCGGGAGTTGTAGAGATGACCTCCTCTACAAGCTACAGGGACCTATCTGACCAATTCCAACTGGGCCCATCCTGCAGTTGGTCTCTGCTGGAATGAGTCTTGAACCCCAATTGCTGTTTCTGAGATCCTCGAACCCTTGACTGTATCTGTATGGACTTCTACCACCCCTGAAAACCTGGAACTTTTTAACTTTTTGAGACTATATGTGAGCTAAGAAATCTTGAGTGGGCAAACACTCAATTTTTGAGACGATGTCTAAATATAAAACTTACAACTCAGTGGAACTGGGTTGCTGTGTCGGACTCATGCTCTATCATAGTCGGCCTTAAATAACATCTAGGTTCCAGTCTATCACAGCCAGTTGACCACATTTGGCATTTATCGAGTTTTGGTGCTATGTTTATTTAAAACTTAAAATATTCATATCTCTGGTTCCTCCTATTGTTAGATTTGTCTTATTTTTGTGTCTGTTTCTTTATTCAAATTTGTTTTATTTTTCTTTATTGGTTTGGGATTTCTCTTGTCCTGTGTTTTGACTTTATAACTCTTTGTGGTAATGTATAAACACATTACATGATGCCTATAGGCCCCACTTGCCTGCTATGTGCAATAACAAAGACCTCCAGAACTGTAGTCTGTTTTATAGTGGATGAAGACCACAACATCTTCACATTTCTCCTTGTAATCTGTGATATCATTAGTGATATAGGTTTGTAAACTTTTTAACAGTTTTGAGATTTTATTGGTGGGATTTGTGGCCATATTAAGATCTTAGAGCATAAAAGATTAATTTGCTTTAAATTTGTATAATTTGTAAATTTCGGCTTTGCTCTTACAATTGATAGGTTTGGTGCATAAGGGATTTGTTTCTATATTTTCTCACTTACTATTGGAGGCATCCGATCTTGATACCATTCTCCTGAGAACCACTGGGAAGAATTGTTGGTATTCAACCTTATTCTTTAAGTGAGGAATGTTTAACTTCTATGTCTTTCATGATTAAATTCTAAGTGTCTATATACACCAGGTTCTATTTTGGCATTCAATATTTTTGTAGAGCTCTTATTTTCCAGCATGAACCTGTTGATGTCTTTGAAGTTTCTAAATTAGGCAATTGTTTTTTTTCTTATTTGACACATAACAAGAGTGAAGGGTGTTAGGACGTTAGCAGGCCACTCTGCTGGAATTTGATTTTCACTATTGATTACGCTTGTTTTGGCAATTAGAAGGGCTAGAGACAAACCTGTCACAGAAGTGAGTCAGGAACAGAGATGTTTGAGGTCAGTGCATGCATGTACAATGAAATTTCCCTGGCAGATATTATTTGACGCTAGAAGTATTCTAAATGCGTTCACCTAATGTTGGTAGATGAAGAGAAAAACAGTAGATTTTATTACGGCATTTTTTCCTCCCGAGATACGTACTGAAAAATTGAGAAACTCAGATATATTCATTGGATGAATGATGAGTCAATACAATGCTTCTTCCTGGCTTCCTTTCATGGTGCAGGTCTTCTATAGCGTATCCCCTTAGCAAAAGGAGATCATGCACTGTTTGTCAGTAAGCCATTTTTCCAGCAGAGATACTGGGCCTCATTCAGAGGAAATGATGAAACACAGCGCCTCAAGCCATCTTGCTGCTCTGAGCTGCACCATTTTAAAAGCACATCCTTATGCCCGCCAGATTGTCTATAGTGCTAGCCTGTGGTTTAAACCCAGTTTGGTTGAGGGCAAGTAGGTTGTTTGTTGTTGCCCAATCTTGTAAATCCACAAGTAGTAATGAGGCAAAATATTTTGCCTCAATATCCTGTAGTGCTATATGTCTGTAACTATCTGGAAGTGAGAAAGACCCTTTTTTAAAAAATAGGATGAAGAATCGAACCTTGCCCGGATTGTAACATTGTGTGCTGAACTATGCATTTCTTGAATACATTTTCAAATATACCTGAGCAGAAGTCGATTTCATGCTTGTATATTCATGCTGGGATACCGTTGGGGCCGGGTCTCCTCTACTTTTTTGAATCAGTGATGCTATCCTGCTGGCATCAAAGTTTACTGCATATTGATGATTTGTGGGAGCAGTTGGCATTGAAGGGAGCTGTGCAACGTTTGGTTTGCTCAACGCTGACACGTCATTGGGCTATGTAGGAGTGGCTTGCATAGCGTGGTAACATGCTTTTTCCATTTTTCTGTAGCAATGGAAGATGAGCCACTGTTCAGCCTGTTTATGATTATCCAGAAACGTCTCACATTTTTGTACTGACATGCCATCAATAATTTGGTTTGAAGCTGTTTCTTATGGTCTCGTTTGGCTTGCCAAATTAGTTTTTTGGACTGGCTGCAGAGGCATTCGACCTCAGGGAGCAAGTTGGAACTTACTTATATTATAAGAGATCAACCTTTCTTATTCAGTGTTCTTTTTAACATCCTCAGTATTTTTGTCTACCTGGGCATTTTTGCCGGTGAGATTTAAGGAAGCAGAGCCTTGCTGGTTGCTGGCCGAAGAGGCGAGTTACTTTTGTGCTAGCCTCTCCCAGTCACTGATAGTATCAATTAGTTGCCCCCTCTGGTAAGCTAGTGATGCTTTCCAATGATCGTACTTTCTAACGGTTCTATGCTCCATTTAATTCGTATCCAGTTATGTTGTGATTCTCTTGCCCAATCACTATCATTGATGAGTTAGTATTGCTTGAGGTTTATAATCCCCACACCTGTGGCATGTGATCGCTTCCACAGCGCAACTGAATGGAGTAAGTTTGAATGGAGCTGAGGAGGGTAACGAGATGAAGGTGTAATCCAGCACTGCTGACCTCCCTGGATCATAATGAGTAGGGTGGGTGGGTTGGTGTTCTGTGAAGCGACTATTCAGTGCTCACATTGACAACGCCTCTAAGGCTGCAAGTGAGGTACACCCCAGAGAGACTACTCTTGGCGGATGTAGAACTTGTGCAGGAATCCGCCACTCGAAGTCCGCTGTATTTCCTACCATGCTTTGGCCAGGAATCTGTAGTAAATTTAATTTAAAGTCTCCAGTTATCAGAAAATGGACCTGTGTGTGTTTATGTTTAATATCCTCAATCAGCTGTTCTAGTTTTATCACACAATGTTGTTTCTCTGCTGCTGCTGGGTGTATATAAGGTATTTATTAGGAATAAAGGAATACATTGCAAATTATGTGCTTATGTTGCCACATTTTGATTTTCACACATTGTAGATATTTATGGCCTATGACGTGCTCCCTGATTTTAAAATTCCCATACACGTGGGAAAAAATTGAAAGCCCCCACCCCCCCTCCCATTGAATAATCCTATGTATGTGCTTCGGCTGCTGGGGAATGCAACTTACATTATCCTTCAATTATTGTCTACTTCTCTCGCCACGATTCCTGGATGCAAATAATGTCATGCGAGGTTAAAAAAGGTCATTGTCTTTGGGTCGGTTACGTTTTCTAGTCCTGCGACATTCCAAGTGATTACAGATATTGTTGAGCTCTTTCTTTTGTTTCCTACGTTTGCTTTATTTTGAGTGCACAGTGAATGCCACTGATTTTTTTAGCTGGCCAGTGTACACGTCCGCCAGTCCCAGTTCTCCCGAGGTATTTCTGCTGGTGGAATGTCTAACGTGTATTGTCTTCTCTGCTTGGAGATGTGTAATGATTGTTGATGCATTAGTGAAATTGATCGTAGTGAGCCTGTTGTGTTTCTTAGAACTGATGTCTATTTCTGGGTAATTTCTCTATCTTGCCATTGGTGGATATTTTCGTGTTTGCCTGACATCGTGCAGAAATCGGCGCTATGTTCTTTGCTTGAAAAGACTGCTGGATAGCAAACGTTTTTGGGACCTGACATCCAAATTCCCCATTCTTGGAGTATCTTTTGTTTTTCGCAGATGGTATGTGGTGCTGCACAGGAGGACCGTGTGACTGCTGTTGCTTCTTTATTAACTAAGATGTCGGAGGGGACGAATTTGTTCGATGCAATATCTTTGGTCTCAGATGGCAGAGCTTTGAATGTGCAGCCAATAGTTTTGTTATATTGCCACGATTCAAAATATTTCCCTTTCCTTGTGAAATATAGTAGTCCGGGCCTAAGCTTCTTGTTCAAACGTGTATTGAGATGTCCCAGAGGTTATTTTGTCGTTAAGAGTTGTTATGGTTATGCTTGAAGCAGTCTCCTTTTGATCTAGTTCAGGCATTGCGGCCTGGGGCTCTCTGTTGTTAATTTTTCTTTCCGGAGTACTAATACATTTGATATTTTACTGCTACTTTGCTGCCTGCAACCCAGAGGAAGGCATGGGGCTTGCTGCAGGGAGCTGTCCCCATGCTCCCCACCACCACCCTCCGCGCCTGGACCTCGGTCAGCACCGAAGACACCATCCACACGATGAACACCATCCACTCCGGATCACCAACCGACCCATTCCCCTACCACGTCTTCGACAAGGCCGACTCCGTCATCGCACCCCAACTCCGGAACATCATCAACTGCTCCATTCAACACCGCCACCTTTCCGGAGAGCTGAAAGCATACCGAACTCAGCGCCCTCCTGAAGAAACAGCAGACCCCACCGACCTCAAGAACTACCGCCCCATCTCGCTCCTCCCTTTTCCTGCCAAAGTCATCGAGAAGACCGTCAACAGACAGCTTGCCGCCTTCCTCGAGACAAACGAATCCATCGACCACTCGCAGTCCGGTTTCCGAGCCAACCACAGCACCGAGACTGCCCTCATCGCAGCCACTGACGACATCCGAGCCCTGCTCGACAACGGGGAAACAGCGGCCCTCATATTCCTAGACCTCTCCATGGCGTTCAATACTGTCTGCCACCGCACCCTAGTGCAGCGCCTCAGCCACATCGGAATCCAAGAGAAGGCACTAGAGTGGATCATCTTTTTCCTCACCGGAAGAACCCAGAGAGACCGCCTCTCCCCGTTCAGATCCGAGGCCACCAAAGTCACCTGCGGCGTACCACAAGGATCATCGCTCAGCCCCACCCTCTTCAACGTCTACATGAGCCCCCTCGCAGCCATCGCATGCCAACACAACCTCAACATCATCTCCTACGCCGACGACACCCAGCTGATCCTCTCCCTCACCAACGACCCAGCCACCGCCAGAACCAACCTACACGAAGGAATGAAAGACGTAGCCGAGCGGATGAGGAACAGCCCCCTGAAACTGAACTCAGACAAGACGGAAGTCCTCATCCTTGGATCATCACCCTCTGCCTGGGACGACTCCTGGTGGCCCCCTTCCCTGGGCAGCGCACCCAAACCAACAGACCACGCACGTAACCTGGGCTTCATCCTGGACTCCTCCCTTTCGATGATCAGACAAGTCAACGCCGTCTCATCATCATGTTTCAACATCCTACGCATGCTCCGAAAGATCTTCAGATGGATCCCCACCGAAACCAGGAAGACGGTCACCCAGGCACTTGTCACCAGCCGACTGGACTACGGAAACACCCTCTACACCGGAACCACAGCAAAACTACAAAAAAGGCTCCACCGCATCCAGAATGCCTCCGCACGACTCATTCTGGACATCCCCCGACACAGCCACATCTCCGGACACCAGAGAGACCTGCACTGGCTCCCCGTCACCAAGAGAATCACGTTTCGACTCCTCACCCACGCACACAAGGCCCTCCACGAACTGGGCCCCAGGTACCTCAACAACCGCCTGACCTTCTACACTCCCACCCGCCAGCTTTGATCAACCAGCCACGCCCTCACCGCTGTTCCGCGCATCCGATGAGCCACCATGGGAGGAAGATCCTTCTCCTACCTTGCAGCCAAGACTTGGAACTCCCTCCCCATCCACCTCCATCTGACCCAAGACCACCTCTCCTTCAGGAAGCAACTCAAGACCTGGCTGTTCGAACAGTAGCGGACCCCCCCCCCAAGCGCCTTGAGACCCTCCGGGTGAGTAGCGCGCTATACAAATATCTTGATTGATTGACAATTTATTTGGGGCGTCAGAGCGCCTGTGTTCGGGCTGACTCATGTTGTTAGTTCTGTTTTCACAGTTATCAACCTTTCCTTGGCCGGTTTATTGGGTGATGTATTTGTTAAACTCCTAAAGACTGGGTAGTGACACTGAGCTCTATGGGCGCCACAGGTAGGTCTTCATTAAAGTTTTGTATGTAGGGGTTTTCTGCTTGTTTGTGCAAAAGTAAGTGTCTATTGTTGTTGCCTGTCTTGTATCTCGCAGTAATTTAACCAGATTTTTTTTCTGTTTCTTGAGCCACTTCTTGTTTCGCTTAGATAGTTGGACTTTTGGGTGTGGACACAAGATGTCCAGGATGGCAGGGGATTTAAGTACTGTTTTCAGATCCAAGATGTTCTTTTCTTCTAGTCTCGTGTGATCGTTGCTGTTTGTATTTGTACGTTCCATGTTCCCAGGTGCCGGATGGACCTGTGTGTTTACTACCGCAGTATTATTTCAAAAGGTTACATTGGTGCAGGTGGTGTGATTTTTTGGATAATAATGACTTTTTGTCCCTGACGGTGTTTGAGTGTCCATGGTATGCAACGTCCTTAGTTGTTTTGATTTGGTGATTTTTTTAATTCTGGGCTTGAGCCTTCCTGGTCATTTTGACTTCCTGTAGTAGATCACCTACTATTAAGGGAAGTGTGGTCAGTTTGCCATCAGGATGGAGCACATACAGTCTTTGTTATTTTCATTAGAAGAGGAGGAGGGGCAGCCTGTATGCGTCTGTGACTTTTGAGCTTCTTTGGAGCAGGGTTCTTATGCTGAGTCTTTCAAAATGCAAATCTATAGTTGTGATGTACTGAGCTAAGGTTTTAAGCATGGATATTTGAATGTCGAATTTGTTTGATTTACATTGCTGTGCTTTAGAAGTGGAATCTAATGTATTAAACAGTTGCCACCATGTCCCCCTGTGTAGCTGGGGGTAGGAGATCGGATCTTGAGGGGACTGCTGGGGTTCAAGATCATCAGTTGATGCCAACACATTTATGTCTGGGGACTTAGGGATCATTATAGGCGACAGGCTAGGTGGTGTGTCCTGTTCTTGGTATACCAGGTGCCCTTTTCCGACAACTTTATAATTTCCCAATTGAGATGTAAAATATCCTTCTTCAAGCGAATTGTGCTGTTGTGTTGTTGAAGGATAATCCTGCGGTGTGCCATTGATAGAGTTGTGGAAATCCAGTATAGTGAGAACCCAATAGCTCCCTCTCCAAAAGCACTGTTGCTTGGCTTAAACCATTAGCCACACTTCTTTATCAGTTACATCATTTTATTCAAGATTGTCCAATATTTTCAAAATTTCATCCATTTCATCACATGAAATCCTTTCAATGTATAACAGTCTGATGCTGCAGGTATGCCCATCCAGGCCTTTTCCGACAGCAGGACTAATACATGTTTCATCCTCAGTAGTATAATTAATTCCCAATGCATTTCGAGCGTCATCTTCGCTCTTCGTCAGGGGTAAATTACAAAATAAACAATGACTTTAATCTTAATGTTTCAACTTTTTCAACAATATTTTAACAAACAACAATCAACATGTTACTAATTACGACCTGCTCACTCAATCAGAATCTTAAAACATGTTTCCCTCAGCGCTTTCCCGCTAGATGTCCAACATATTAGGAGCACATTAAAACTCTGCTGTCCCAACCATTGCTCCCTTGGACTACGCAAACCGTTACTTATAACTGTATAACCCCGCTATTTGGATTCGCAACTAGCCTTACATTGAAACACAACCGGTGGGACCCCCTCACATACCTGTGGTGCGTGACCAGTTAATAATCCTAATTTCTCCAAAAAAGCCATCTTTGGGCTTGCTCTCACCTGTTGCATTTATACTTGCTCACTCACCCCTCCCATCTTTCCTCGTACCTCTCGTACTACAAACCCCATGATGCTCTATTGTAGTGAACCCAAGACCTTTTTCCCAATGTAACCGTTGCCGCTCTTTACATAGCAATGATCGCGCGTGTTTGCTCCGCCCTCCCTTACGATGTTACGTCCTGCGCCCGAGTTCAGATGTATACTAAAAACGTGTTGCTGACATCATATAACTTGTGATGAAATGGATGCAATTTTGTAAATATTGGACAATCTTGAATAAAATGATGTAACTGATTAAGAAGTGTGGCAAATGGTTTGTGCCAAGCAACAGTGCTTCTGGAGAGGAAGCTATTGGGTTCTCACTATACTGGATTTTCACAATTACACGGCCGTAGGGCGGATCGTAGTTCCAGGATGCACGCATTTTGAAGCGAGTAAGCAAACTAAGAATGAGAAACATGGTGTGCACTTCATACCCATGACTTTGGATTGATAGAGTTGTGCCTACAGAAGTTTGTTAACAATGTGAACCAGTCAGTCAACTGGGGCTCCTCTGCTCATGTTGCAGAATCAATTTGTTTGTAGTTTGTAAATTGTGTCTGTGGCTGCCTTTCTATTTGCTATTTAAATGACAGAATTGCAGGAATGATGCTGAAATTTAAGCAGGGAAATAGTACAGGTGAGGTGCTTTGCATGCTAAGGGCCTTTTCGCACTGGCCTGTGCAGTGTCTCTTGTGGCTGGCAGGACTGGGTGTTAAGGAGGGTTGCAGCCCCTTATACCGTCTCCCTTGCAGGGTACAGCGCAACACCTTAATCTTTCATGAAAGTAAATTTAAAAGGAATTTCCAGAATCCTGGGCCATGTTGCAAATATATTTTTCTGAAATGGAGTTAGCGCGGGGATTAATGCACCCTCTGTGGGGGCTGGGGACTTCTGTCTAGGCCTCTTCTTTGCTTATAATTGAGCTTTAAGTGACGGTTGAGATTCACCTTCGGCGTTGACATTGGCTGTCCTATGGCCCTTTCTATTTGGCTGCACCAGCGATGATTCATGTCTACTTCGGCTTGAGCGCATTCTGAGGTCTTCTCTATATATTTTCTACCTTCTCCTTCCATCCTTTTTCCTCCCTACTGTTCTCCTATACTTTGCACTGAGGTCCCGCTTTGGAGGCCGGGTGCATGTAGAAAAGTGGTGAGTTGTTTTCTCAAGTTTTGCCTCGAACCACAAATGCAAATGCTTAAAATTTATATAATTTTAAAAAGAGTTGAAAATTTAGTATTGCGTTCATCAGCATTTCATATTACAGCAGAGAAGAAATTCTGAGAACCCCTAAGAGCAAAGAACTGTAATTCAATCATTTAAAGTAAATGAAGCTTATGCAACGATGCATAATCAGTTGTAAAGCAATTTAAAAGCTAATAAGTACCCTTATGGTTTTGAGATTTAATATGTCAACATTAGATATGAAATGAAAAGAGAATTTTTACAATTTCTTGAAATCTTCAGAAGGAATAGCGAGAAAACACATTTTATTAATAACACTTTGTTTCCATATATTTAAATATCAAACACAAATTAAAGTATATCACTGATAACTATATACCACCACATGATTAGAATTTTCTTTTTATTGGTAAGCCAATAACATTCCATTATAAGTTTCTGAAATGCCTTTTCTTGGTCAATCCCTTTGTGTGATAAGCATATCAAAACTTAAGGTACAACCAACTAACATGCTAAGGAAGGAGGATGTGTTTTTCTCTTTCTCTTTGTTGAATAAATATGCAGTCAAACAGAGTTAAATGTACTGCTTTTATCAACCTAGATGATAAAAAAATAGGAGCAAGAAACATAATTGCCAAAGTCATAGGGCAATCAGTTATTGAGCACTTAATACATCAGTTATTAAAATGCACCTCTTGTGTCTGGTGCCTTTGAACCATAGATCCTCAAGTTGATTATTAAGTATTTCTATATGGCTGAGATACCCGCCACCCCCTCTCAACACAATCCCCAAGGAATGGGAAACCGGAAACGGTTCTGAACTTTTGGAAGACGGGAGGGAGTGACCCTCCCGGCCGTATTTATTAAAATATGAAACAAAATTAAAACATTAAAATAACAGTTTCATATTATGTACAATTTCATTTCCACGTTGCGATGTTTGGCTAACCTTAACATATTCTCTAATACAAAGGTTCACCTAGCCGAACTAACATCCTACAAAAACATTTAACTTGAAATTGTACATCCTAACGTTTAAGGGCCAACGGCAAGGTCGTAACCGGTGTCAGATCCCTAAACCAGAAATATCCCCCTCACTTGTGAGGGGCGACCGCACAGAGGTGTACCTCACGTGCATCTACCAATTTCCCTTGACTTGACGGGGGCCCCAATAAACTCGACGCCATTTAAAGGTCGTCCGAGGACTCGTGTGAGGTGTCTAGAATGTAGCGTAAACCCCCTCCCAAACCCCACACAACTTACCACATCTGCCGTCGCAGATGTCCTGGCCCCGGGAAATTCCCCAGGAGGGGGCTGTAGCCCCTCCTACCCAGGAAGGGGCCTTGACCGCCTTTCCTTTCCTTTCGGCGGCCCATCCTTAGAAGGGACCGCCTCCCCGTTGAGGGGCCAATGGCCACCTCCCTCGAGCGCTCCCATCCGTAATGGGTGACGCCCACCCATAGGGATCTTCCAATTACTGCTCACCGATCATGACCTTACCGCCCGACCAAAATAAATACGACAATTCTAACTAAATTACGAAATGACTAAATTACTAAATGACAGTAATAATTACAACTTATTAAAAGCATGATTACTGATCAACACTAGTGCAGAATTACTTTATTTGCAACACATACTACAAATTGACCATTCTTTATTGCATATTCAAAGTTATCACGATAATCATCACAACCTGTAAGAAAATAGAGTCACCACATCAAACTTTATTCAAAACCACTTGCTGTCCTCAGGGGCTGGTGGGTGGGTCAAAATTGGCTCTTCGTTCCGTCTCGAGCTCACGTGCAGCGAGGAGGTGCAGCTTCAGAGCACAGGAACAAGAGGATGCTTTCTTGGCTTGTTGCTCCTTTTATCCGTCTTCAGGGCGGGCGTAAACCCGCCCCTGCCTGCCCCAAGGGCGTGGCCGGCCGCGTCAGTGTCTAGGCCAGCCCACTCCAGGGCGGGAAAAAGGCGCGCCCCGGCTACGCCGCTACGGGCATACCAGCCGAGACTCGCCTCCCGCCCAAGATGGCTTCCCGGGGGGATCGTGGTACTCCGCCATACGTTCGGGGGGACCGAATGGTCACCCCTTTCCATATGGCTGAGATACCCGCCACCCCCTCTCAACACAATCCCCAAGGAATGGGAAACCGGAAACGGTTCTGAACTTTTGGAAGACGGGAGGGAGTGACCCTCCCGGCCGTATTTATTAAAATATGAAACAAAATTAAAACATTAAAATAACAGTTTCATATTATGTACAATTTCATTTCCACATTGCGATGTTTGGCTAACCTTAACATATTCTCTAATACAAAGGTTCACCTAGCCGAACTAACATCCTACAAAAACATTTAACTTGAAATTGTACATCCTAACGTTTAAGGGCCAACGGCAAGGTCGTAACCGGTGTCAGATCCCTAAACCAGAAATATCCCCCTCACTTGTGAGGGGCGACCGCACAGAGGTGTACCTCACGTGCATCTACCAATTTCCCTTGACTTGACGGGGGCCCCAATAAACTCGACGCCATTTAAAGGTCGTCCGAGGACTCGTGTGAGGTGTCTAGAAGGTAGCGTAAACCCCCTCCCAAACCCCACACAACTTACCACATCTGCCGTCGCAGATGTCCTTGCCCCGGGAAATTCCCCAGGAGGGGGCTGTAGCCCCTCCTACCCAGGAAGGGGCCTTGACCGCCTTTCCTTTCCTTTCGGCGGCCCATCCTTAGAAGGGACCGCCTCCCCGTTGAGGGGCCAATGGCCACCTCCCTCGAGCGCTCCCATCCGTAATGGGTGACGCCCACCCATAGGGATCTTCCAATTACTGCTCACCGATCATGACCTTACCGCCACAGGCCGGATAGTTGACCGGCTATCCGGACCCCCCACAACACTCCTGCCTAAAGGTCATGCTATAAACTCTTTAACCAAGCTATGAGGTCTCCTATGAGTAACTCGTTCCCCACCCGGGACAAATGAACACCATCCCCCAAATACATACTGTCCCCTTTAATACAACCATGCGAAACAGAATGCAGTGTACTTGAACGAAACAATCTACTCACTTTGTTAATAATTTTTCTTACTGAATGATTCAGAGCAGAAACCGAAATAGACCCCCGCCACACTTTTCGTGGGATCATATGGGACCATGCAATTGTGCACCCTGGAACTCTTCTTGCCAACCAACTTACTGTGGAAAGCATTGCCTCAAGAAGAAGTCGTCTACCAGTGGCCACCAAATCGTTGCCCCCAAGATGGACTATGATTATAGACGGCGGTGACCTTGTCCGCCCTAACAAACCCTCAAAAAATGATTGAAATTGGTCAATACAGAGCCCGCCCTTTCCATAGAAGGACACCCTGTACCCGTATTCCCCAGCCACGTGAATCATGTCACCTGCTTTGAATACGTCCGCGGCACGCCTCACGTATGAGTGGCCCACGACCCACACCTCCTTTTTCACAGCCGGTGATGTCTGACCGCTGGTCCCCAGGTGTCGGGTCGACTGCACAGTCCGCCCCGCCTCGTAGGCTTGCGCAACTGAAAACCAAACAAAAACAAGAAGCGTGAGTACATCATTACAGCTTCACAACATGTGCAACCGCACATACCTTTTATAACAGTTCGAGGACCAACGCCCCACACGTTTTATTTCTTCTACACTCAGACCCCTGGCTGTAGCCTCTGTAGCAGCCCCTATCCGAAAGGAATGGGTCCCAAACTCGCCGGGGTTCAAGCCCGCGGCCGAAATCGACATCGCAAGCACCCGCTGGAACTGAAACCTCGTCAGTGGGGTGGCGTCAGCGTGTCTCAACAAGGTCCCCCCCCATGATGCCACCCTTTGCGCTAAATATTCCTCTACGCAAACCACAGGGCACATGGAAGACCCGGGAATCCTCTGTATGATTATGCAGTCCCCAATCGCACCCTGATCGGTTTTGGACCTGACAAACGAGACAGTCATCGTCTCCCCCTTGACCTGAATGTGCTCTCGGCACAGTCCCCCCATCGTATCCTGCTTGTTCTTCGCCACTAGTTCGCTTACCCGCATAGCCCCATGGAATGCCAGTGCAAAAGCGGCTCGGAATAACACTGTTTCATACTGGGATGAACACGTAGCAGGGAGTACGGATAATAACAGGGCCAACCTATCCAGACCTATCGGGTGCCTCTCATCTACTCTGCGACCCTCAAGGCGTTGCCACCCACGTAGCGCTTTTTGCACAACGAAAGACGCTGTTGGGTCCTGGATCCCGTGAGCCCTTGCCATAAAGGAAATGGCGGCCCGATGCCTCTGGGCCGTAGCTACTGATTTGCCTGCCCGATGTAAAGACAGCAGAAATTTTACTACAAACTCTTCCTGGCCCCAAAGCTCCCCCCTAGCAGTCCCCAAAAAGGCCCAATAGGAACGGAACGCCCCTTCATATGCCTTCCTCGTCCTGGGTGCTAAACTCTCTCCCACGAGGTTTTGTAGTTCGGGGCACCGAGAGACCAGAGAGCTTCGGGAAAGGGTGCCGCCACCGGGTCCGCTGTGGGCAGAAAACCCCATAAGGCCTGCATACGGAAACGAGAAAGCGCATCAGCCGCTTGGTTCATTACCCCCGGCACATGTCTTGCCTTAAATAGCACATTCAATTGCATACACAATAACACAATTTCTTTGAGCAGTCTCAGAATCCATTTGCATCGTGCTGCCTGACTATTGATACACTCAACCACGGTCATGTTATCAGACCAGAACACCACAGAGTAATCTCTGAACCCCTCGGGCCAAGTCTTCAGGGCCACCAGAATAGGGAAAAGTTCAAGAAAAGCAATGTTACTTGTCAGCCCGCACTCGTGCCACCATGTCGGCCATTTTTGAGCCGACCATTGAGTGCCGAATATGGCACCAAAACCAATGCTTCCTGCCGAATCTGTCCACAGCCCCAGCTCCTCGGAGGACACCGCCGGTTTGTTCCAGACAATTCGACCATTGAAATCCGCCAGAAATGCCAACCAAATGCGCATGTCCTTGCGAACCTCTGCCGACAGCCTCGTGCGATGATGACCCTCCTTCAGGCCGACCATGGCTTGAGCGATCGAGCGGGAAAAGGGGCGGGCCATCGGCATTACTCTCAGGGCAAAATTCAACTGGCCCACCAATTGTTGTAATTGAAGCAGTTTGACCTTAGACTCATTAATACACGTCTCCAGGGATGCCCTGAATCTTAACACTTTTTCTCTCGGTAATCGAAAACAACCTTCCTCTGAGTCGAGCTCGATCCCCAGAAACTCGAGGCAAGTCGAGGGACCCACAGTCTTACCTGGTGCCAATGGCACACCAAAATGTTTCATTAAGACACGAAATTCATTCAAAGCCTGCCCACATTCTGGATCCCCGGCTGCCCCCAGAAACAAAAAGTCATCGAGATAATGCATAACATTTTTAAAACCCGTCCTCTTTGTGAAGACCCATTGCAGAAAACAACTGAATTTCTCAAAATATGCACAAGATATAGAGCATCCCATTGGCATACATCTATCCATGTAATAGTGACCCTGAAACATGAAACCAAGGAGACGCTGATCGTCTGGGTGTACCGGGAGCAACCGGAACGCTGACTCAATATCTGACTTTGCCATCAGCGCACCGGGCCCTAGGCGATTCAACATGGCAACGGCCTCATCGAAAGATGCGTACCGCACCGAACACACTTCCGGGTCTATCGCATCATTCACGGAAAGACCACGTGGGGCTGATAAATTATGTATCAGTCGAAACTCACCCGGGTCCTTCTTGGGGACCACCCCTAAAGGCGAACAAACAAAGTTAGCCATCGGTGGCACATCAAAGGGACCGGCGACTCGACCTCGAGTAACCTCCTTCCCAATTTTTTCCTGTACCACGGTCGTATGTTGCAAGACCGACAGTTGGTTCTTACATTTTGCTACACCCTGAAAATCCCCCACTGGGATGCGGAAACCATATGAAAACCCGTTCCGCAACACCCCAGCGGAAGCATGATCCGGGTATTCATTGAGCCAAGGAATCATCGCCATGGTATCAATCGGAGTAGGTAAAGGCGCCCCTCGGACTATTTCAGACCTGTTTGGCGCTTCCCCTACCACCGTTATCACCCGTTTTGGCTCTGCACATGGACTCAGGATGGGATGGCTGCCCACACCCCCCACATTCGTGTCTAAACTTGCACGACCCCTGGGGCCTCGTACATTTACCCCTGTTAAAATTCCAACAAATCCCCCTTTTACCTGCGTTGCCATTCGGCTTAGAGTGGTAGTCGTTACCTGCACCCGATCGAAAGGGTGTCCCAGCGTATTGGCGGGAGGACTCGCCCCCGCTACTTCCTACCAATGGTACTTTCAACATTCCTGTACTCTCCATTTTTGACCATGAAACGGAGTTGTAACAATCCCAAGTCAAGTTTTTGTCGTGTTCTTTCGCTTTTCTAAAAATATTATCATAGCAGAACCACTGATTGCCCCCATATGATACGTAATACTCCATGATCCGTGACTGATAAATAGGCAATTCGGTCAACAACTCGGGCCTACGTTCGCCCATGATGGAGGTAAAGATTCCCCATGCCCTGCCCCAAGTGCCAATGTTTTCGTCGACCTTAAAGGCGGCCATTTTTGCGCGCCAAACACTCGGATGCATGAGCTCCTTTTGGCTCTTAACATGCTCCATCTCATAATGGTCGGTAAGCAACGAAAAAATGTTTACATATTCATCCGCCCAAATCTTTTCCTTAATTGCCAGAGGAACATGCTGAGCCACCTTCTCCCTTCGTGAAGGTGCAGACCCCTCCCTCGCAATCAGCAATGGCCGCTTACCTGAACCAGAAGCTGCATCTGCCGCCGGACCTGGGCCTGTTGCTTTTTCTACCGCCGGAGACAGCGGGGTAACTGACGATGGTGCCTTCACCGCCTCCCTAGTTTCACGCAGTTGTCTCATTAACACCCGGGCGTCGTCAGCCGTGGCGCCCTCGCTATCTTTCCCCAACCACGCTGCCAATTGTGCTGCTAACTCGGGAGGCATATCCTCCCCGGACATGGGAGTGACCACCACGGGAATCGGATTCCCCTCCTTCGGTACTGGAGTTGGCTCTTCAAGCGGGATCTCGGGAACCGGGGTTTCCCCCCCAGATGCCCCCCTTCTGGACCTCTTGCCTCTCCCTCCAGGGGCTGCTCCCGACAAAGGTCGTTTCGGTCCCCCTTCCCCGTCCTTAGCTGCCATCTGCTTCTTCAGATCGGTTACTTCTTTCATGAGCATGCGGAGCATCTGATCGGTACTGACTCGCTTCCCGACTTTCTTGGGCATTCTCAGACCGCGTATCTGTAAGACAAAAAGAAAGATTACCACGCTCAAAATTGGCTCTTCGTTCCGTCTCGAGCTCACGTGCAGCGAGGAGGTGCAGCTTCAGAGCACAGGAACAAGAGGATGCTTTCTTGGCTTGTTGCTCCTTTTATCCGTCTTCAGGGCGGGCGTAAACCCGCCCCTGCCTGCCCCAAGGGCGTGGCCGGCCGCGTCAGTGTCTAGGCCAGCCCACTCCAGGGCGGGAAAAAGGCGCGCCCCGGCTACGCCGCTACGGGCATACCAGCCGAGACTCGCCTCCCGCCCAAGATGGCTTCCCAGGGGGATCGTGGTACTCCGCCATACGTTCGGGGGGACCGAATGGTCGCCCCTTTCCAATAGCATTGGAGTAGTGCAGCGCTAGCTCTGGGAGGTTTGAGGGTGCTTGAATCCTAAAGCTCAGCAATACACAATAGTACACCATAATAAATCAGCAAGTGGTTTTACTTTCGAAAGGAAAAGTGTTTTAATGTGCACATAACCAGACAGTATAAGCAAAATTATAAGTGAAATTATGTACATCTCCACAACTACATTGTGTAAAACAATTTGGAACCCCTTCCAATTGGACTCACATGAATTACCAAGGTGCTAATAAGCAATTCTAAAACTTGCCAGATAGGCTGAATAAACCTGTTACAGTTGGGTTTTTATCAGCCTTACATGTGACAATTTGCTCACCACATTTAAACAACTATTTTCTCCTAAAGGCCTATTACTTTTAGCACATTCTATTATCAAAAGACAGAAAGCTACTGTGAGTGGCTGGCTCAGTATATAATATACACTTATATAAGTTGACACCTTGCACTCATCCAAACAACCTTTATGGTGATTTTGGTGGTTTTAGACAGCCTTAGAAAGCTCTCTAAGTGATAACTGTGGAGAGAAGCCTTCACGCTTAGTCAAGAAGGAGTGTAAAGCAGCTTGTTTTACCAGAACATAATCTTATTGATAAAGATTATGTGAAAAAGAACCACAAAGTGTGAGACACTAACCAATACATTTAGATATATCCTAGCTGAAGGTATAAACAAAACACACACTACTTTGCAAAAGAAACAGATAAGTAAGACAGAATACACAGGGAAGACCAAACCATTTACTAAAATAGTGGTAGGCGATACACGACTCAAGTCAAGACAATACTCAGAAGATGTAGAAGTTTCAGGGACCAAAGGAACCACCCAAGGTGAGTATCTAGGAGCCCCACGGAGGTTGTGTACACTGTAGGAACACAGCCGCGTTCTCTGTACAAATCAATGTGTACGTCGCAGTTGCAATTTTAAAGAAAGATGACCCTTTCCAGTTGACCCTGAAGAAACCTAGGGGAGGACAACAGGTTGGAGAGCCACCTCACCTGTGGATAACCTAGGAACAGGGTTACCTGTACCCGGGATGGAGGACTTCAGAAAGATGCCGCTGCTGGAGAAGGTGAAAGTGTCCGGTGGAGGGCAAAGGTGGATTCAAGATGTGAAGAACATGCAAGTAGAGGGACAGAGTCTATGCCACTCATAAGTGTCCAGGAGGCATGAAAAACAAATGCCTACCAATGTCGGGTGTTGCAGGAGAGGTGACGGTGACCTTGAAACTGCAGCTGTGTGTACCAGGCAATGATGTGGAAGACCAGATGCCATTCATGAGCTGTCCTACGTCGAATGTCGAGAGTAGAGGGGTCGGTGTATGGAAGGAGAACCAACAAGAGTCGGAAACTGCAAGCAACGTAGAAGTTGAACAAGGAGCAATGCCGGAACCATCAAGGTCCAGGAGACTCACCACAAACAGGGGAGTCAGAGCAGGCCCTGAGCAATCAGGGGAGCCCAACAGATTCAAAAGTCACCCTCAATAGTGTTATTATTATTATTATTTGCACTTATGATGCGCGGCAGCTACCCAAAAAGGGTCTCCCTGTGCAGTTTGCAGACTTGCAGAGAGAGGGACAAGTAGATGTAAATGTTTAGATGTTAACGAACCAAGTTTTTAAGGCTTTGTGAAATTTTATGTAATCTATCTCGTTTCTTAATAAAAGAGGCAGTGAATTCCACAGGGAGCAGCCTAGATAGGAGAAAGATCTTCCTCCCATCCGCGAAAGCTTGATTTTAGGAATGACAAACTTCTCTAATTTGGAGGAGCAGAGAATGCGAGAAGGAGAGTAGGGGCAAACAAGGGATTGTAGATATTTCAGGGCACAACCTGCTTTCATTTTGTGCATGAAGCAGAGTGTTATGTTTTGTATTTTACCCCAATATAGACCTGGGCATTCGCCTAACTGTTAACCTACTTTTTCCCTGCCATTGTACTACATAACAGTTTTTGGTATTGACCTCTTACCTAGTAAAGGTGCTGCATTATTGTTGTTTTGTTTTTCAAGAAAACTAGCCTAATTTATTACGCATGAGGATTCTCAGAATCACAGCCGGATTATTATCTTCTGCATAAAAACTGATTATAAGGGTCATCCCTTCCGCAATCCTCAGCTGACATGACACAGCCAGGTTGAACCCCTGATTTTACTGTTCAGGTATATATACACCATATCTTTGCTGGGGCAGGTGGAGAAGACAGACTTCCATGCTGACACATTGACGTGAGCCGCTGAGGTTCCTACATGCAGACACTCCAGCACGTAGTGGTCTGACATACCTCGTGGGGTGTTAATCTGGAGAACAAGACATGGGGTCGGCAGAGCTCGCAGAGCTGCACTACGCGTAATTCAGCGGAGTCGCATAAAATACTTTGTTTATTTCCGCGTAGTTCTGATGAGCTGGCGGAGCGCACACTAACACTGTTAAATTAAGTCAACACACAAAAAATTATGTGTTGTCAATCACACCAAATTGAGAGCATGTGTTCCTGGCAGATTTGATGGGTGCGGTGCTGTGCAGTCGTTAGATGCACACACCCCTGCATTAATGCACCAACTCATGAAAATTGTGCCTGCACATGGGGGTGTGCAAGTAGCTGGCTGGAGGGTGTCCCCCTGCATTACCCACACCCACAACACCCTCCCATCCCATCCATGAATGAAGATGAACCCTACTTACCGGTGATCCAACTGGTTGTGGCCCCCCATGCAGTGACTAGTGAGGCCGCCATTTGCTCATGCAGGCCATTTGCTCATGCAGGTCCCACTGCTGCAGGTCACTGGGTGGAAGACAAGAGACAATCCAGGAGAGAAGAGAAATCATTCAACTACTACCTCAAAACAGTACTATTCATGTCTAGGAATTTTGTAGCAATCCTATACCTTTTCTTCTATTATCTAACTACATTGATGTTTTTTCCTATGCCACGTGATGTTAAGCTCTCTGATACCCAAGGGTCTAGTTCGCGCTATAGAAAACTGTTTATAAATAAATAAATAAACAAATAAATAGGTCCACAATGTGCAATGCTCATGCCCTGTTCTGCAAGAGCAGGATTCAGCCAGAGGAGCTTAGGTCACAGTAAGGTCTCAGACGGAGCAAGCAGCGGCGGAGGCTAAGCACTTCCTGTGGCAGCAGCAGTATTGGGCAATGCTTCCGCCTCCAAGACAGGAAGGGCCAACCTGCTGCACAGAACACACACCCCTCCCCACCAGCAGCTGCAGAGAGGGCGGCAGATTGCAGGCAAGCAAATGTAACCCCTCATACAACAGAGAAATGTATCTCATTCCAGTGCAACAGCTCCCCTTTAATAAATTCTACCACTGGTGATTAGAAGAAATCCTACTATTCCACTTTACACTTCTGTTATTTGTTTAGTGTACAAATGCTTTGCAGCACTAGAAAGTACTGCTATATATACATTTTGCCAGACACCTTTGCGCTGCAGGCCCATCCTTCAAGCCATCTTGTAGGCAGGTGCTGGTCCCTCACATGCGCTGGCTCAGACGTTCATTATTAAGGTGCAGAGGACCACTCCAAGCATCAGGCCTCAAATAAACATCTCTGCTGATGAGCAGTAATCCTGCTCTTTTATTTGAGACCCCCCGCTATAAAGATGCACACAGAGGATCCACGTCACTGACACCTTGGTTAGATTCAGTACCGAACCAGAAGAGGCCTCACCCCACCTCCCTGCGCCCTTCTATCTTTGTCCAGGGCTTGCCACAGCTTCTCCCGCTGCTTCAGCTTCAAGCCTCTCAAGCTGTGCAGGATGAGGAGGGCCACAAAGTGCGCATGCGGTGGCCAGCAGCTCCACCATGTCGCAGGGCAGAGTGGCCTCCTCCAACTCGTACTGGCGGCACACGTGCAGGGGTGAGTGGCAACTGGTGAGTCACTGACTTGGCGAGCGAGCCAGTGAAATCCGCTCCACCGGAGGGTAGCAGAGCTTTGAAGAACTACATGCAACAAGCAGAGTGTAGAGTTTGCAAAACTTCGTCACCCACCCTTAATCAAGATAGGGGTCCTTCATTCTCACACACCAGGTAGTGGGGTTGGCTCTATCCTAGGGGAAGTCCTGGCTCTACACCTATATAAATGCTAGCTACATTTAGGTGCATCTAGCTAGAGTTGCATCATAGGATTACTTATTATTATTGTCATGTATTTATATTCATTGTTTTAGCACTATGGTAGATATCTATCATCCATTTACTCTGTTGTTGCTTATAGTTATTTATATCTGTTTGTGTCTTATGGTTGTTTCAGCACACCTATTTTACGCTAGAATGATGCTGGCTCAATAAATGCTTATTGAAAATGTCCCCACCGTTTATTCTGTTGATCTCTTTGAGACAAAGTGAGCAAGAGTCACTGCCAAAAAAGTACTGAACTGTTTCCACAATCCCTGATTGGACAGTGTTGTCATGTTTGATAGTTGCCAGGAACTATTCTCTCCTTGTAAAAGGAGTTTACAGTGGCATTGTGAGCTCGCGAGGTATACAGGCAAACATACCAGGCAGGGGTGTCTGGAATCAGTCTGGCCACCAATCGCACAGTTTATGTTGTCTAAAAGCGCAGATCCTATATGGATCACAGGGCATTGCACCACCAATGTTGGTTTGGTTCCATTTACCGGTTAAATCTGAGTAGTTCACTCATGGTTTTCGCAGGGACCCCTGGTCAAATTTACCCAGAGATGTCTAGAGTGGGAAAAGGAAAATACGCCACAGCTGAGTAGGCATATCCTATGTATTGGCTGTAGCTTTATTCAAGCTTGAAGGACAAATAGTTCCTATTGTACATAAAACCTTATTTCTGTTTCCTTGAAACTTTTTCAACAATGACTGAAGAAGAGAACACTGTGGCGCTACACGTGAATAGAGATGGGGAAGGAGAACAAGAAGGTAATATAAACATTTTAGAAAATGTCAAAACTGCCCTTACTTTGCAAATTCCCACCAGCAGATGCACGCACAAATACATTTCATTCTTACATTGAAGATTAAATACCAGAGGAATATTGTCCATACAAGGACATTGAAGTTCCGCTAACCTACCAGAAGCACATGACTGGTTTAAAGGCGCCCTCCCACACATAATAGATAAAGTGACATTCAGTCCGCTCGGAAGAGATGGAGCCACTTGGCCGGTCCTAGCGGCTTACATACCGCATATAGACATTGACACAATGACCGTAGCAGACTTGCATCCATTACAGAAAGAAAAAATAAAACTTTACAGAAATTTGAAACAGTTTGTTATGAGAACACTCACACTTCAGCCAACAAGGGCTACACCATAAGGACAAATATAGGGGTCTGCAACTATAATAACTCCACAAACACTAAATGCAGTTATGGGTAAAATGCCAACTAAAGACGAGCAAATGCCATTCTGGATAGCTCAGAAAATAACAGAGTGAGAGGCAGTGTGTAGACACACAAGCTCTCAAGAAAACATAAAATGCTAACAATATGCTTGCCAATGGGATAGCTCCCTAGATAGAGGATTGTACCTCTTGGGGTATGGTTTTTGCGGCCAACTATACCAGAACTCATGGTATCCCTTCAATAGCAGTAATAACAGATGTTTTGAGACAGATACAGAATCAATCAATCAATCAATCAATCAATCAATCAAAGGTTTGTTAAGTGAAACTACTCACCTGGGAGGATTTCAAGGCACTGGGGTGGTGCTTGCTGCTCCTACGTGCTTACAGAGTACTGTTGAGAGGCCAGGTAGGTCCTGAGGTCTTCCCGGGCCTGCCATGTCTTCCAGGGCCCACCAAGGTTTGGGCAATTGCTGGACGCTCATGGTGATCTGGCGAAGAGCCAGGTCTTGAGGTCTTTCAGGAACTTGGAGAGAGTTGATGTTGGGTGGAGGTGGAGAAGGTGGGTGTTCCATGCCCTGGCCGCGAGGAGGGAGAAGGAGCGGCCTCCTGTTCTGGCCTTCTTGAAGCATGGCACTGTCGCGAGAGAAAGCTGCTCTGACTGGAGGGGTCTTTGGGTGCGTGGAATGAGAGGTACTGGTTCATGTAGGCGGGCCCGGTGTTGCAGAGGGCATTGTGGGCGTGGGTGAGAAGCTTGAAAGTGATCCTCTTCTAGACGGGGAGCAAATGATGGGCCCGCAGGTGTTGGGTGAAGTTGCAGTAGCGCAGTAGGTTAAGGACTAGTCTGACAGCGGCATTCTGGATGCTCTTGAGTTTGCAGTTGACGTTTTTGTTGATCCCAGCGTAGAGTTCATTGCAATATTCCAGTCTGCTGCTGATGAGGGCGTGGTTGACGGTTTCGTGTGTTCAAGGGGAATCCAGTTTTAAGTTTTTATTAGGAGTCGAAGGGCGTGAAAACAGGAAGAGGTGACTGCATTGATCTGGTGGTCCATTTTGTGTTCAGAGCCCAGGATGATTCTGTTGCGTGCGTGGTCCCTGGGTGGGGATGGGTTCGTCAGGGCGGGGTGCCACCAGGTATTATTCCAGGCTTTGGGATGTGGGCCTATGATGAGTACTTTAGTTTAGTCTGTGTTCAGTTTTAGGCAGATGTTCTTCATCCACCCGGCGACAGCTTCCATTCCATCTTGATAGTTGTGTTTCGAGGTGTCTGGTCCGTTGGTCAGGGAAAGGATGAGCTGAGTGTCATCTGCGTATGATACGATGTTGAGTCTGTGTGATCTGACGATGGTTTCGAGTGGGGCCCTGTAGACGTTGAACAGAGTGGGGCTGATGGAGGCTCCTTGGGGGACTCCGTAGGTGGTCGCAGTGGGTTCCGAGTAGAAAGGAGGGAGTCTGACACGCTGCGTTTTGCCAGAGAGGAATGAGAGGTTCCAGTCAGGGGCTTTGTTCCGGATTCCTTCATCATGGAGTCTGCAGGCTAGGGTGCAGTGTGAGACTGTTTCGAAGGCCTCTGAGAGGTCCAGAAAGGAGTAGATGCCATCTGTTGCAGGGATGAGGGTGGTTTTGTTGCTGTGGTTCTTCCTGAAGCCTGATTGGGAGGAGTAGAGAATGTTGTGCTCTTCGATGAAGGAGGCGAGTTGGCTGTTGACAGCTTTTTGGATGACTTTCACCGGGTAGGGGATTAAGGAGATTGGTCTGAAGTTATTGAGGTCAATGGGTTGTGCAGAGGGTTTTTTCAGGAGAGGGTTGGTCTCGGCGTGTTTCCAGTCCTCGGGGAAGGAGGTGGTCTCGAAGGAGCAGTTGATGATTCTTTTTAGCTCAAGGGCTATGATGCCTGTGTTCTGTCATAGTTGTGGTGGGGCAGGGGTTCGTGGGGGCCACAGAGTGGGTGTTCTTCATAATCTTTAGGGTATCTGCGATGCTGAGGGTGGTCCAGCTGTCCATTTGCGGCTGTGTGTTGTCAGAAGTGCTGGGTGTGGTTTCACCGTGGAGGTAGTTGTCGTCGAAGTTGTCATAGATGGTCCTGATTTTGTGATGGTCCAGGGAGGGTAGGATATTGGTGGTCTCATTGTTGGGTTGGGCAAACAATTGAGTAGAACCTGCTCTGAACTTAGGGATAAAATGTTGCCCAGGTATCCACAATTATGTTATCAAACATAAAAGTGGTGGCAGCAAACCGTGCATAAGCCACTGCCTGAGGGTTTTCACTCCTATAAAACAGGAGATTGAATTACAAAAATGTATCGAAGACACATATGCCGAATTAGGTAGAGATAATTTGGGAGCTAGAGCAACAAAATTTTAACTCATGGGTGGTCCTGAAAAGTATAACACCAAGCAAGCACCTGATTCTTCTAAGAAGAAATGGGACAGTAATAAACAAAAGAGAATATATTATAATCAAGGGGTGGGTCTCAACAGGAGCCCTCCGAAAGGAGGTGCAACCCTAGAAATCGTGATCAAATAAAAGAACCTGACATGTATCAGAATACTGATACGCTTTCCTCTCGTTCCTTTCAGGGTTCATCAAAAAACTCTGAGAGGGAAGGTCAGTCAGAACACAGACAAGAAGAAAGAACACAGTCCAGAGTTACACAATGTACTTTGGACTATAATATCAAGAAAGACGATAAGCAAAAATCAGAACCTCAATTTAAAAAGAAGAAGGTAGATGGCCTCAAAGTAAGAAATGCCAAGGATACCGAGGACTCAACTTCTGAACAGAATATGGGCTCTAGCGATGCTAGACAGCACAGCAGAAGTAACAATAGCTCATCAGAACCTGATGGAATTTCTGGTGACACCTGCCTTGCATGAACATATTACGGTAGAGACACCTGATACTAGGCTAAGTGTCCCACACCCTTTATATGAAGGAGGACAAACCCAGGAAAATTAAAGATATCTTTTGGGAGAACCTGACTTATGGCTATGACATGCTTTTAGCTGGCAACGAATGACCGCCTGAGATTGTTATGGAGTGCCAGAAGGCAGAAACAGAAATCTAACTGACTTTTTCTGACATTGTTCTAGTGCCCCTAAAACATTAATATGTGCATGGAGTGGGCCTTAGCACTTGCTCCAGCATTATATCGCAACCATGTAGGGAGGGACACTGAGTCACTTGCCCATGTAACCCCAGGAAAAACAACTCCAACTCCAAAGAGACAGTACCCAATAAAACAAGAAGCTAAAATATAAGTCACGGAGAACTTAGATCAACTTGAATACCAATGAATAATCCTTTATTTCCTGTGATGAAGCCTGCAATTCATAGTCTAGTTTCAGACTAGAGACATCTGAACACATGCATGAAGACAATTGCAGTACAGAATGCACACAGTGCCACAAAAATGAACAACATTGTGTGGAAAAATAAAAAACAATTCTAGATGTCTCAAATTGATTTTGTCTGCCAAAATATAGCACCTAAAAGTAGATATTTGACAGCATTCTCAGCCTTAGGCTTTCAGAATGAATTCTGTTGACTGCCCCAATGGTATAAGAATAGCCCGAGTTGTTCTCAGCTAGGGTCACAGAGTTACTTCAAAATTTTGATGAGGAGGCATTGTCCTATGTGGACGATATTTATCTGAAGGATGATGATTTGGCCAGGGTAAGCAACATAATTTGGGTGATTGCCTCTCAGGGCTACAAATTCTACTTTAAGAAATCGTAAATAGTCCACCTCAATGTCCTATTTTGGGATACAAATTATCAAGTGAAGAGAAAAACCTAGCAGCTACATTTTTGGGAAACATTCACACTGCTACAACCTCTAAAAACTCTGAAAAATGTACAATCCATACTGGGATTCCGAAATTCTGGCAGAACATATATTTTGGATTACGCAGAAAAAGTAAAACCTTTCTATGATCTAATCAGACCTGATTTTTCAGTGAGATATTCGACACAAGAACACATGGATATCCTACGTTCTATACAAGCTGACATGATAGTTTTCAAACACCTACACATATTCGTAAATTCCACAAATCTGATGATCCGTGTAATCACAGGTCAATCTGGGTACATGTACTAGACCATCAATGAAGGAGAACCAGTACCCATAGCATAGAAATCCTATTTATACGCAAAGGCAGAGGTGCACTTCACATCCACTGAAAAGATTCTAACAGCAGTACAGACTGATGTAGTGAGAGAAAGAGCACTGGCACAGGGGAAACAAATAATTGTTGTAACTCCAATAACGGACTTAAAGGCTGTTACAAAGGCAAGGATTCTGAATTCTAAAGCTGTACATCACTATGGTACAATGGACTAAATCTCTTACTACGGCAGATTTGAACTACAAATATAATTCTACATTAAAAACTCAAGGATTTCAACAGTACGAACAAGAACATCCTCTCCCAAATTAAATAATGCTTGTAGATCAGTATGAATACATTATTTACACTAATGGTCCTGCTCAGCCTTCCATAGGTATTAAACAACAATACAGCGTAGCTTGTTTATTTGTAAAAATACGTATGCAGGAAAGCAAGTTCAATCCTAGCATTACGAAGATGCAGTCTCTGATAGACCTTATGGCACAGCTGGCAGAACTAAAAGCACTATTACTAGCACTAATACAAACAGATCAGGAATTCCACATACTTATATTGTACAATTCATTTTACTGTTGTTAGGTTTGAAATTCCTATCCCTGCAATGCACTCTTTTCATGCTATATTAGGTTATCAGTGTGTGGTTGAATGGATGCTATTTGTAACGACGTTATCCAACCTACTGAGTTATCCCCGTAATGTGCAAGCTTCAGTTAGTGAGTGTGACTCCATTTTGCATTTTGTAATCCCTAATAGGTTGTTTGGACTTTGTCTGAACTAGGTCCTATTACTCGTATTGTTCGCCTCAGCAGAATACTATATTTCGTTATTATTTTCTCCTCTGTTCAAGGCTGTTTCTCGACTTACTAATGAGTAGGCCTTTCTGTCTCGCATACCTATCCGAATGTGTCTTTTCTGCTCCCACGTTAGGTGAAGCTGAGACCCAGCACCATGGCCTTGGAACCCTGATAACATGTACCCATCTGGCAGGTGTTAGCTCATCCTACTTTGCCTCTTTGTTCATGTTCAGCCCAGGCCAGTAGTTTTCTATTGTGGGTGTGGTTGGAGGCTTCTTGGGGGATTGATTATCCACTGTAGACTGTTGGAGGGCAGTCCCTCTGCAGACATCTTAGGGTGCAGGTCATGATGGACTCCTCTGCAGAGTATTGCTAATAAATATGTAGGTTTGTATTCTCTACTGTCTGACAAACTCTTCATTCTTGGGAAGTCATAGCAGGTGGTTGTAAGTAACCCGGGTGGCCCTTAAGGGCCACTCTCTGCAGTTGGCGTCCAAACAGGGACCCCGCAAGGTGATTTGCAGGGTCGGGGTGCATTTGGTCAGTCAGGCTGATCGGGTTACCCCACACGATCGAGCTTGGTTCTCACAGATGCCCCAACCATATTATTGGGCGACTCTTTGTCTGGTGGTCACCAGCTGGGGTCCTGACAAGGCAAAACCTTGGAGTTGACCGTTCAGTCCGAAGAGTCAAAAGTGGAGAATAGTTTGACTCGACATAAGTGCACTAGGTGAGTGATTTAATTCTTGGAAAATGGCACCATTCTTGAACGGAATGAGCCTGCGGGCTCTGTCCTGATACAGTCTCTTGACTTCCTCGGTTCAGTTCTTAGAGTGCCTTGCTTGAAACACACAAGCTGACGGGCAGTGTTTTGGTATGGTCTTGTGGGCTGGTTTGGTTCGAACTTTGTGGGTTTGCGGACCCTTTTAAAAGATACAGAGTGTATGTGAACAATCTGCCAGACCAAATGGTAATTTGTTTTTTCCTCGCAAAAGGTCTGGAGCTAGAGCCTTTCTTCTTGAACTTGGTACAGTCTACCAACTGCAGTGGGCGGTTTGCGGACCATTTCGTTTTGGTTCTTGGACAATTGTTCTCTTGTTTATTTTCCTTTTATTATTTTTGTTGATGTTGTATTTGTTTATTGGGGACTGTGTATGTGTCTTATATTAAGATGCCTTGTTTAAGTAAGTTTGGATGTTTTGGATGTCAATGGTGTTCTACTAATGTTCAATTGGAAGAGAGCCAGCCTGCACCTCTGGAGGATTCACCGTTGTGGCATAAATACACGAGGGACAATGCTGTGCTGCAATGTCCACTTACAGGTTCGCTCTATAAACAAAAAGTGAATTTCTTGCAGGATAAACTGTTTTCTAAAAAGAGCAGGCAGTCAATGTTTGATTCTCTAAGAGTGTGGCAGAAAGAAGCAAATCAACGGCGTGTGAGAGCAGAGAAAGAGGCTAGGAAAAGACAGTCGCAAACTATAAAAAAGAAGGCAGTGGCCTATGAGAGGGAAAAGATAGAGAAAGGCATAGAATGTGCAGACAGACTGATAAATAATATGTTACTAGAGAAGAAGGGGACAATTTTGCTGAAGAACTATTAGATTCTCGCCCCCACCTCCTTATGCCCCTGAATGGATAGACCCAACAGTTCTGACATCCCAGTCTTCGGCCCCTAGTGCTGCACTCTCCAGTGTTTCTGTTTCTAGCGCTTCTGCCTCAGCCCCGGACCCACTCCCTTCTCCTCTACCCATGCCAGTCACAGGGGTGGGTGCTGTTAACTTTTCTGCTCTGTATGTCGGTTCTGTATTGACTGCTACTCCCCCTTTCACTCCCTACAACCCTGTCCCCCTACATGATGATACCTGTCTCTGCATCTGCTCTTTCCCCTGTGAGTGTGGTTCCCCAAGGACTGTTGAATGTTGAAATGCCTGCGCGTGGGGTACATGAGGCGAATTGGGCAGCAGCACGAGACTGCATGGAGAGAGTGTTGGTACGTTCTGCGGTGAGTGATGAGGAAAAGCAACTGGAGGTGAATCAAGCAGCTCAGTGGGCTCGAAATTCGATCTATACTGTGGAGGATGTGTGGAGTGTGATGAAAAAGTATGAGCCATTCATACAGCAGTATGCTCTTAAGCACATATTGTCACGCTAATAGGACTGTGGGAACAGTGTTTCCAGGGTGTTGCCCCAGAGATCATCTATTACATACGGGGCAGGGTATATGCTATGGGTGTGGCTCCCAATGAGGGTTTTAGCAATGTAATGACACTGGTGGGTTACCGAGGCAGATTGTTTCAAAAGGTTCCCAGGATAGGGACACAGCACCCCTTGAGTTCCATCCCATTTATCATCCTGAAATACCAGAACTCCATGACTCCATGGACACTGTAATTAGACCACGTGTCAATGCTCGGTTCCAGGAACAATGGATCTATACTCCTTTAACAAGGAGTGAGTTCCTATCCCTAAAGATTCAACCGCCAGAGCCTGGGAAAAACCCAACGGCATATTATAAAGAATTGACGGAGGCGGCCTCCTCCACAGTGATGACGTTAGCTGGCATTGAGTTGTTATTTGGTCTGCTGGAACCAGCAGACATATGGAGGTAGGTACATACGCCGGATCATGCATTAGAGATAGGTGGCACATGGGATGAGATCACGGCATGGGATAAGGAGCATAAGCCCGGCAATAAGCTGAAAGTGGAGCTCCTAGCTTTACTGGGGCATATTATCACTTACATGCACTCCCTTATCCCGCTGAAGAGGGTGGATTGGGATAATTTGACTGCATTTCGTCAGAAGAAGGATGCACATGTGACAGATTTCTTTACTAGATTTGAAGGGGTGTTTTTAGATTTTAGTGGTCAGGACCTGTCACAGGAGGGTGGTGTTTGGTTGTTTGTTAACAGATTTATCACTAATTTGCTTTCCGAGATTTCAACCAGGTTGCATGCTTAGGAAATTACTTGGACGACCTCTTTCCCATTGAGTATGGCAGAGTACTACAAGCATAGAGAGAATGAGGACAAAGAGAAGATGGAGAAAAAGTTAAAGGATCTGAAGACAAGGGTGTTAATGCAGCAGGTTGCGAGGGGGAGAGGCAGAGATTCGGATTCGCCTCAGCTGTTACCCAGGTCTAACAGGGTTGTGCTTCAAGTGCGCCCCTGGGGCTTAACCAATGTGCAAATTGTAAGCAGGAGGGACATTGGTGGAATGAAGTTGTTTCAGAAAGGAGAGGCCCGAGAGGGCTAGGGTTTAGAGAACATGGAAGAGGAGAAGGAAGCTGAGGAGGGACGCAGTCAGAGGATGCATCGTATAATAGGCAGAGCGGAAACTATTTTGATGACCCCAGTACTATCACGAGGACTATGACATGGATGTGGTGACGGCGTTGCATGACAGCTAGAAAAGCCAGGGACAGGGCAAGGGACCAGTTCCAGTGCCTATAGATCAGCGTGGATCCTACATCACTGCTGATTTACAGGGCACCACAGAAACATTTCTAGTTGATGCCGGGGCTATTAATAGCTCTGTTTGCCATTCACTGGTCCCGGGGGCAGCTTTGTCTGGCCAAATTAATGTTTCGGTGCCTTTCTCAGGTGTGCCAGTTGTTAGACAATGATTCTTCCATCAGCAAAATTATTTCTGTAATGGACTTAAACAATGCTTTCTTCAGCATACCAATCCATACAGATAGCAGATATCTGTTTGGATTTGCAATAGCTGGACAGAGCTTTAGATTCTGTAGTGCTCTGCAAGGCTATACAGGAAGTCCTAGTATTTATAGCCAAGCCTTGAAAGCCCAATTGAATTCTTTGGAACTTCCCTCTGGCAATGTGCTGATGCAGTATGTTGATTACCTCCTTGTGGCTTTGGACACTGAGGATGGTTGCAAAGATGCCACAGTTAAATTATTGTTGCATTTGGCACATCATGGACACAACGTGTCACTCTAGAAATGTCAATATTGTCGACAGGAGGTCACCTATTTAGGTCACCTACTGTCGAAGGAGGGTCCCAGACTAATACCTGAACGCATAGCAGCTACTACTGATAAGCCTTTTCCTAAGAACCAATGTGTGTTCATTGGGATAACTGTATTGTCAGCACTGGATCCCTGACTATTCCCTACTAACAAAACTCCTTCTTCACCTGACCACCAAAGATGTGCATGAACCCCTGCCTTGGACACCTGCATACCAGCAAGCTTTTGAGCAATAAAAGGTTGCGCTTTGCTCTGCTCCTGTGCTCGGTACTCCTGATTACCAGAAGCCTTTTTTGCTCTACGCAGCATGAGGCGGACTGTTGCACGCTTACTGTTCTAACACACAGTTTTGATGGTAAGCAGAGACCTTGCGCTTACTGTCTGCTATGCTCGACAACATCACAAAAGCTCTGCTGAGCTGTCTGAAAGCTGCTGCAGCAATGGCCGTTTCTATCGGGCAATCAGCAGGGTTCATCCTTGATACTGATCTCACGGTAATGGTACCTCATGCTGTGGATACGCTCTTGAATAAGACAAAGACACAGCACCTTACTAGTACATGTCTGACTGGATATGAGCTGACCTTGTTTGCTCCCACATTACCATCAAAAGATGTGCCACTGTGAACCCAGCCTCGTTCCTTCCCCTCCCTTCGGAAGAAAAGGACAATTATGTCCATGATTGTTTATTTCAAAATGAGGAAGAAACAAAAGAATGGGTAAACCTGACTAAAGTTCCCTTATCTGACCCCCAAGCGGAACTATACGTGGATGTTTCTTGTTTCAAACTACCAGATGGCACCACCACTGCAGCCTATGCAATCACAATGTTACACCCTGTAGTTGAGTCATCCCATATTCCACACCAATCGGCCCAAACGGCGGAGTTGGTTGCCCTCTTCAGGGCTTGAGAGTTGAGTGAATGACTGGCAGTTAATATCTACACTGACAACCAGTACACCTTTGGGGTTGCCCTTAATTTTGGGCACCTCTGGCCAGAGAGAGGGTTCGTAACTTTGCAAGGACTGTGAATACAGAATGACCCATTGATACATAGATTGTTGTGCACATTGACACTTCCCGATAAGTTAGCAATAGTGAAATGTAGCACTCATAAAGCCATTATATATTATGCTGGGAGGGGAAATGCGTTCGCAGACCAGTCAGCAAAGGAGACAGCTTGATCAAAGATGAGAAAGATGTATGGGGCGGGTCCCACCAGGTGGGTTCCAGACAATGGAATGTTCAAGGACACATTGAAGAATGTCAGGAAAATTCAGGGTGAGGCAATTCTAGAGGAATTGGCAATGTGGGAGTAGAGAACAGGTTTTTTGGATGAGAATGGGTGTTGGACTGACTTGTCTGGGAAACAGCAATAGTTTCTGCTTAATTCATATGTGTTCCCTGTTGTTACCATGTCCCATGGCCCCACGCATATTAGTGCCAAAGGAATATGTAAGCTACTGGTCCCAGTATGGCAGAATGATAATATCGCTAAGGTAGCCGCACACCTAGTGAGGCACTGTATCATTTGTTTGAAGCATAACCTTGGGAAAGGTACTCCTACACCTGCTGGTAACTTTGCACCACCTTCCTTCCCTTTCAAAGTTCTCCAGATGGATTTCATCGAAATGGAATGAGTAAATAACTTGAAGTATGTGCTTCAGTAGTAATTTGTGCATTCATTAAATGGATTGAGGCTTGCCCGACTAAAGAGAATACATCTATGGCAACGTCAAAGGCACTTTTAAAAGAGTTGTTCCCGAACTATGGATTGCCACTTGTGATTTGGAGTGACAACGGAAGTCACTTCAATTCAAAAGTCATTGGATTTTTGTGTAACAGCTTGTATATTAAGCAGACGTTACATGCAGTGAATCACCCCAGTCAGCAGGCCTGGTTGGGAAGTACAATGGTACTATCAAGCTGAAGCTAGCAAAGATTCGAGAAAGGACAGGATTGCGATGACCAGATGCGTTACCATTAACCTTGTTATCTACCAGAGTCACAGCACATTCTAGAACAACGTTGTCCCCATACAAAGTGTTCTTCGGGTGACCCCCTAATGTCTGGGGCATTCCAAGACCCAAGTGCTTTTCAAAGATAGAGTACCCCTTGTTTGCAGACTATCTGTACGAGTTGTCTAAAGATCTTCATTCTCTTCACCAACAGATGCACACCATGTTGTAGCCAGTACCAGACGGGCCCGGGCACCACATACAGCCTGGTGATTTTATGCATATCAGAACTTTCAGCAGAGAAATTGTTAGGAGCCAAGATAGAAGGGACCCCTACTCGTTCTTCTTGCCACCCGCACAGCTGTGAAAGTGGACAGCAGAAAGCACTGGATCCAGGTTTTACATGTTAAACGAATACCTCTGCTACTCCCGTATCACCGCTGGGTCAACGAAGGCATCACTGATCAGGAAGGAGAGAGGTTGCCATGCTTCGTTCCCTTCTATGATACCAGATTGAGGTGGGCGCAGACGCACAACGAAAGTGACGCAGCCCTATTTGAGGCAAAAACCCACCAAAGGTAAGGGCTGCCCGGATAACACTGTTACTAATACACCAGAATCTGAGTCTTGAAGCCCACCTGACCCCGAGTTTCTGCCTCTTTTTCTTAATGAAAAAGTGCTTTGAGTAACAAAGTATAACCTGCTGCCCAGAAAGAAGGGCGGTGCACCAGATGAACAGTCTAGGAGTTAGGGAAGGACTTGAGCTTAGGGCGCAGGTGCTGTGTCTCAGGTCTCTGTATTAGACTAGAATGAACTACACTGATGCACTGCCCTGGAGACTTGACGGGATAGTTGAGGGTAGTTGCCCAGGAGGGAGGATGCCCTATCCTGAAAGAGGAGGGTTTGTTTTTCAACAAGGGTTGCAATCGCGCAGCTCCCCCGTGAGAGTGCTTCAAAGCACCATCGTTGATGAACAATCGGAGTCTACCACCGATGCTATGAAGGACATTGGATGACATTTGCCCCCCTGGTACTGTTGTTGCAATAGTGGCTCTAGCCTGTGAAATGTTTTTCCCTTGTGACACACATAAGTTGCCCTTGAAATATTCCAAATGTATCCCTTTGGTCGTCCTATCCCTGATGAGGAGCAGCCCTTTGTGGCTCTGTGACCCACTTCAGATGGGCCTGTTTGGTCCTCTTGGTCCACTAAAGAGTAAGATACCATCTTCTGTATAATAACTATGTATAAGAGTCATCCCTTCTGCCATCCTCGGCCAAAATGACACAGCAAGGTACAACCCCTGAAGGTACGTTTTAGGTATATATACACTATATGTTTGCTGGGGCAGGCAGAGGAGAAAGACTTCCATGCTGACACATTGACTTGATACACTGAGATTCCTGCAAGCAGACACTCCAGCACGCAGTGGTCTGACTTCCCTTGCGGGTTGTCCATCTCGAGAACAAGACAGGGCCTTCATTATCAAACACCAGGTAATGGGGTTGGCTCTATCCTAAAGGAATTCTTGGACCTACACCTACATACATGCTAGGTACACTTAGGTACATCTAGTTAGAGTTGCATTGTAGAAGTACTCTTTATTATTGTCATGTATTTATATACCTGCGTATTCTCACTGATTTAGCACTATGGTAGAAATCTACCATACATTTACTCTGTTGGTGATTATAATCATTTATATCTGTTTCTGCCTTATAGCTGTATCAGCACACCTATTTTACTCTAGAATGACTCTGGTAAAAAAAAATGCTTATTGAAAACATCCCATCCTTTTATTCTGTGTATTTTTCCGAGACAAAGTGAGCACCAGTGACTGAGCAAAAAGTAAGTACTGTACTCTTGCCACGATCCCTGGTGGGACAGGGTTTTCATGTTTGATTGTTGCCAGGAACTTTATTCTCCTTGGTGAGAGGAGTTTACAGTGGCACTGTGAGGTAGCGAGGTATATAGGCAAACATACCCGGTAGGGATGTCTGGAATCAGTCTGGACACCAATATCACAGTTCTGGGGCACCTATGCACTGGGTACCTTAGGGTCATATACTGGGGACTGATAAGGGTATCCCATTATTCACTCTGAGATGTACTTAAGTACTTACCATAAGAATTTAGGGAAGAAAGCAGAGAGACTGGGTTCCTGATTAGAAGGATCCCAGTTAGACTAGTCAGAAACAACATTGAATCAAGCATATTGATGTACTTAGCAATGAAAAAGGTAAGCTTAGTACTTTTAACAAAGCTTTTCATAACCATAAAATATAGGTCTACTGCTTTAATATTTAATTAGAACATTGGAATGTTGGGTCTGGGTCAAGGGCAGGGCTGCGAGTTTTCTCAACAGGCGGACCATGGCACCGAAGGTACCCTCCCGGGCCGCAAATCAGGAGAAGGGGAGCGAGAAAGGCAAAAAAGCGCCAGATCCCCAGCAGTGAAAACAGGAGCGGCTGCTAATTCAAAAGTGGAACCCCCCCTGGGAAGAGCACCAGGGCGATAAGGAAAACACTCCCCCCCCTCCGTTGGAGAAAGGAAAGAGAGGAGAGACGCGGGGGAAACCAATCACGGCTGTAAAAAATATCAATGGGCAATCAGCGGAGGATCCCAGCTCAATCAGGGGTAACCCGGGGAAAGGGGATGGCAACAACTAGAATCGAGACTGAGGTATGAGGCAACCTACCCTGGTAGAGGTCCTTGCAGCAAAAATCCCTGAGCAGCCCGATCCTCTACAGGAAACAAACGTCTCAGCAGCTCCGACTCCAGGAAACGTCCTTGAGGACGCAACAGACGCTGGAAACACAGAGAGCCTGGTTGCTAAGCAACGGCCAGCTCCAGCGCGGAACCAGGATCAGAGCACCATCACAGAGGCACAAGCAGCAGGTGAAGCATACGAGAGAGGTGAGCCACTGAACGGGACTAAAGATGGAAGCAGAGGGGGACTCGGGAGGCCTCCAACCATAGGCACAGGCACGGGGGATGTGACCTCTGACATGCTGGGGGCCTTACTGTTAGTCGAGGAAGACATGAATGCCTCAAGGCAGTTGGACGGCATCTGGGGCAGTAGGGTCAGCCTAGCAGATAAGGATAATCCGGAAGCAGGCATGAGCAGGCACACTTTGGGTGGAGGAGATTGTGCTTCTGTAGAAGCGGAGTTTTATTCGGTAAATGAGGACTCTGAACCAGCACTATCTTCTGATATCAGCTCAGAGGAGGACGGAGAGGGAGTAACTGGGTCAGGCTCCAGTACCTCAGGAAAAGAATCAACGACAAAGAAAAGACGCAGGAAATCAAGGAGACAGACATCCCGATCTCCCGCGCATACTGAGAAGCGATTACTATGGGACTACTCTGCGACCTCGCAGATATATCAGGAGGATGATAACGCTAGTGCTACTGCTGGGGTTGCTGGGAGCGCCTCAGGTGGAGCTCCGCCTTCAGAACGGGACCCCTTTGACACTTTATTTACTAATCTCAAACAGATGCAAGGGGAAGCAAGGGCGGAAAGTCGCAGAGCAAGACAGGCCTCAAAGAAAATCCAGAACACTTTGAGGAAAGTTAATAAGCTGTATGAGGAAATTGCGGACCGGGTAACAGAGGTGGAGGAGCATACTGGAAGGCTGGAGGACGACGTCGGGAGCTGGCAAACATTTAAATCACAGCAGGAGAAGCTGGCGGAGGATATGCGTTGGAAAATGGAGGATTTTGAAAACAGACAGAGGAGAAATAATGTCAGGCTGCTGGGTGTGGCAGAAGGGTCAGAAAGGCAGGACGCCAGGCAGTTTGTGCTTAATCTGTTGAAGGGGGCCTTCCCAGAGTCTCATTGGCAGTGGGAAAAGGAGATACAGAGAGCACATAGGTTCCCCTTCATACTGAAGAAAGCCCGTGGCACAGGGCGTACAGGGAGTGATGGCCAGGGGAATCACTCAAGGGCGATATTAGTGAATGTAGGGAAATTTCTGCTTAGAGAAGAGATCATCAGCAAAGCAAGGCCAGATAATAGGAGGTCATTTGAAGGCATTACCTTCTTCGCCAGGCCTGACTTCTGTTACGTCACCATAGAGAGGAGATGGAAGTTAAGGCAGATGATTGCTCCTTTCCAGGCCCTGGGCATGGCGGCATATCTTCTATTCCCTACTAGGCTCAAGGTAGTCGTGAGCGGGAATCCCTGGATGTTTTTCTTCCGAAATCAAAGCTCAGTTATTCTTGGGAGAAATGAAGAAGCAGAAGGATGGCTAACTGAGAGTGGCATGGGTGCTTACACAAAACGCTATCTGTAGAATCCAGGCATAAGGTTAAAGGGTAATGGGCAGCACAACACATTTAATGTAGAAGCGGGAGAGGGATGCGACTAGCGCAACCTAACGCGGACACACATAGGTCTTCTGACCTATTTGCCTGTAAGAGGGAGGGGGGAGGGGGGGAGGGAGAGGGTAGATCTGGGGAAGGGGGGAGGGGCTCAGGGGAGGTGGGAGGGGAAAAATAGCACTAATGTTTTCTTTGTCACTATATGTTTTAACACATTGGTATTCATCTAGAACATATGGTATGGTTATAAACTGGTTGATGACTTTAAAAAGTATTTGTCTAATTGGCCACACTCACCAACGATGCTGCTATGGCGTGCAGGATAGCATCAATTAATGTATGTGGTCTCAAAGATATAAATAAGAGGATGAAAGTGGCGACATATCTAAAAACCCTGCGCTTAGATTTAATATGTCTCCAAGAGACCCATATAGAAGGGAGTAGGATGTATCTCCTGGAGCAACTAGGGTTCACTGTTTTAGTAAGTACTAAACAGGGGACCAGAACTAGAGGGGTAGCAGTTCTGGGTAAGCGTAGGGATGTGACTATAGAGAGGAAGAAGGAAGATAAATGGGGCAGGTGGGTGATATTGGAACTTAACTTTAGGGGTCAGAAATTAACTCTCACTACAATCTATGGATCCACAGAAGATGACCCAGACGTGTTCCAATTCCTCGATATTGAGTTAGCTCAGTGGCCCGAGCCCATAGTGTGTTGTAGGGATTTTAATTTACATGACCCAGAGAATTCATTTACACAGCCAGGTGGGATATATCAGGGAAGGAAGAAGAAGGTGTACAAGGAATTAGCTGCTATGGTCTCTCATAATACCTTGGTTGATCCATGGGTAAAGATACACCTGCATCTGGATGGGAGTACTTTTTTCTCCGCCCGAAGCAAAGTAATGGTCAGACTTGATTATTTTTTAACCTCTAGCTCCTTGATTCCTGGGTCACATATGGAGAAACGCCCTCGGGTTATTTCGATCCATAGCCCGCTGATTCTTAGGTTTAAAATTACTCAAGCACAAAGAACACCCTCGCAATGGTTTTTCGAGAGAGGTTTGCTAAAAGATTTTGCATATAGGGAGCATATGACATCATGGATCCAATATTTCTGGGATATCAATAGAGGGACAGCATCTCCAGGGGTGGTCTGGGACACCTTTAAGGCCGGAGTAAGGGGAGAAACAATGGGCCTTATTTTTGAAGGCCTTGCGCCACCGGTGCATCACTTTTAACATGGGAAAAAGTGACGCAACGGTGGCGCAAGGCCTTCATAAATAAGGCCCAATCAGTTTTGTCTTAGCAAGGCAGAAGAGGGAAAGGGATAAGAGAGAGCAGATAGCACAAAAATTATTAAGAGAGGAAGATAATTTGAGTAGGGCAATTGCACAAAATCTACCCCTAGAAGAATATTTATTTAAAATTATAGCATTGAAAGCCGAAGCCGTTGAAAGTCTGGCTAGGAAAGCAGCAGATAATTATTTAACGAAAAAGGAAAGAACGTATGAATTTAGCGAGAGAGTAGGGCAAGTACTGGCAATTAGAAATAGGCAGAGAACAGCTGCAATAAAAGAAATAAGAGATGGACAGGGAAATTTGGTTGTGGATCCTAATTTAATAAGGGAAGTCTTTAGGAGGTTTTATTCAGACTTCTACACCCCAGAGGATGAAGGGAGCCTAGTAGACATTGAAAACTACCTTAGGAATATTTCACCGCCGACACAGCCTGAAGAAGATAGGGAGATATTGGAGGGACCTTTTCAGCTGGATGAACTAAAGGGTGCCCTTGGAAGCGTATCAGCAGGGAAAGCAGCAGGGCCGGATCAAATCCAGCTCAAATTCTAACAAGTATTTAGGGATGTGCTTCTGGCAGATATGTTCTTCATAATGCTGCAAGCGCAATCAGGGGAATCCACTCCGGACTCCTGGGGCGGGGCCGACATTATCATAATTTAAAAAAAAGGGAAAACACCAGAAGCACCAGGATCCTATAGACCAATTACACTGATGAACTCAGATGTCAAAATTTACTCTAAAATCCTGGCAAAAAGATTGTCAGGGATTATTGAGCAACTGGTAACCCCTACACAGCACGGGTTTATACCCAGTAAAGGGACAACACAACACGTTAGGACTGTAGTCACCATCTTCGACTCTGCAGGTGTCCTAGGGGACCCTGTCGCAGCACTTTTCCTAGATGCTGAGAAAGCGTTTGACAGGGTCTCCTGGGGCTATCTCTGGTACGGTATGAGGTGGTGTGGGATAGGGGAGACGTTTACAAAAGCTATACAGGCCTTTATAGCACCCCAACCGCCAGAATTAAAGTTAATGGAGGGCTGTCAGCTGCAGTAAAAATCGGTAGGGGGACTAGGAGGGGTGTCCCTCCTCGCCCCTTCTTTTTGCACTATATCTTGAACCGCTATTGCGGCGATTTGAAACTAACCCTAAGATACCACCAATGAGGGTAAATAACTATATCGTGAAGACTCTAGCTTACGCAGACGATGTAGCGATACTAATCTCGAACCCTACTTTAGCTATAAAAGAGGTAGAAGCAGAGGCCCTGTTGTTTGAACAGATATCCGGCTATAGTTTGAATAGATCCAAAACACAGATCATAAAGAATCAATCAATCAATCAATGACATTTATAGAGCGCGCTACATACCCGTAGGGTCTCAAGGCGCTGGGGGTGGGGGGGGTGCCGCTACTGCTCGAACAGCCAGGTCTTCAGCTTCTTCCTGAAGGAGAGGTGGTCTTGGGTCAGGCGCAGGTCGGGAGGGAGGGTCTTGGCGGCCAGGTAGGAGAAGGACCTTCCTCCTGTAGTCGCTCTTCGGATGCGGGGGACGGCCGCGAGGGCGTGGTTGGCTGATCGGAGGTGGCGTTTGGGAGCGTAGAAGTTGACTCGGCTGTTGAGGTAGCTCGGGCCTTGGTCGTGTAGGGCTTTGTGTGCTTGGGTGAGGAGGCGGAAGGTGATTCTTTTGTTGACGGGGAGCCAGTGAAGGTCTCTCAGATGTCCGGAGATGTGGCTGGTTCGTGGGATGTCGAGGATGAGTCTGGCTGAGGCGTTCTGGATCCGCTGGAGTCTCTTCTGGAGCTTGGCGGTGGTACCGGCGTAGAGGGCGTTGCCGTAGTCCAGTCGGCTGGTGACGAGGGCCTGGGTGACGGTCTTCCTGGTCTCGGTGGGGATCCACCAGAAGATCTTCCGTAGCATGCGTAGGATGTTGAAGCACGCCGAGGAGACGTTTTTGACTTGCATGGTCATGGAGAGGGAGGAGTCCAGGATGAAGCCCAGGTTGCGTGCATGGTCTGTCGGTTTGGGTGCGGTGCCCAGGGCGGGAGGCCACCAGGAGTCGTCCCAGGCGGAGGGTGAGGAGCCCAGGATGAGGACCTCCGTCTTGTCCGAGTTCAGTTTCAGGCGGCTGGTCGTCATCCACTCGGCTACCTCTTTCATCCCTTTGTGCAGGTTGGCTCTGGCGGCGGCAGGGTCGTTGGTCAGGGAGAGGATCAGCTGGGTGCCGTCGGCGTAGGAGATTATGTTGAGGTTGTGCTGGCGTGCGATGGCCGCGAGGGGGCTCATGTAGACGTTGAAGAGGGTGGGGCTCAGAGATGATCCTTGAGGGACGCCGCAGATGACTTCGGAGGCCTCTAACTTGTACGGTGGTAGGCGGACTCTCTGTGTTCTTCCGTCGAGGAAGGAGATGATCCATTCCAGTGCCCTCTCCTGGATTCCGACGTTGCTGAGGCGCTGTACTAGGGTGCGTTGGCAGACAGTGTCAAATGCCGCGGAGAGGTCTAGGAGGATGAGGGCCGCTGTTTCTCCGTTGTCCATCAGGGCTCGGATGTCATCGGTGGCGGCGATGAGGGCGGTCTCGGTGCTGTGATTGGCTCGGAAGCCGGACTGTGAGGGGTCGAGGGATCCATTCGTCTCGAGGAAGGCGGCCATCTGCTTGTTGACGGTCTTCTCGATGACTTTGGCTGGAAACGGGAGGAGCGAGATGGGGCGGTAATTCTTGAGTTCGGTGGGGTCCGCTGTGGGTTTCTTGAGTAGAGCGCTGAGTTCGGCGTGCTTCCAGCTCTCAGGGAAGGTGGCGGTGTTGAAGGATGTGTTAATGATGTCTCTCAGGTGGGGTGTGATGACAGCGTCAGCCTTGTTGAAGACGTGGTGAGGGCAGGGGTCGGTCGGTGTTCCGGAGTGGATGGAGTTCATCGTGCGGATGGTGTCTTCGGTGCTGATCGGGGACCAGGCGTGGAGGGTGGTGGTGGGGGGTGGTTGTTCGGTCTTGGTGTGCGTTGGTTGGTTGTTGAAGCTGTTGTGTATGTCCGCGATCTTGTTGTGGAAGTATGAAGTGAGGGAGTTGCAGAGGTCTTGCGATGGGGTGATGTCGTTGTTTCCTGCGCTGGGGTTGGATAGCTCTTTCACGATGTTGAAGAGTTCCTTGCAGTTGTGTGCGTTGTTGTCCAGCCGGTCCTTGAATGCAGTTTTCTTGGCGGCGCGGATCAGCTGGTGGTGCTTCCGGGTGGCAAGCTTGAAGGAGGTCCTGTTGTCCGGTGTAGGTTCCCTTCTCCAGACTTTCTCGAGGGCTCGGCAGTTCTTCTTGGAGCTCTTGAGTTCGTCGGTGAACCATGGGGCTTTCTTGCTGCTGGGTCTGCTGGGCGGGGTCCTCAGCGGGGCGAGCTCGTCCGCACAGTTGCTGATCCACTTCGTGAGGTTGTCGGCGGCCTGGCTGGGGTTCGCTGAGCTGGCAGGAGGGTGCTGGCTCAGGGAGGTGGCGAGCTGGTCTGCTGTGATCTTGCTCCAGCTTCTGTTGCTGGTGGTGGTGGGTCGTCGTTCTCTTGAAGGTGAAGTGGATGCAGCTGTGGTCCGTCCATTGAAGCTCTGTGGCGTGGCTGAAGTCGATGTCTGTGCTGGAAGAGAAGACTGCGTCGAGTGTGTGTCCAGCGAGGTGGGTGGGGGTGGACACCAGCTGCTTGAGTCCAAGATTGGCGAGGTTGTCGAGCAGGGTGCTGGTGTTGCGGTCGTTGTTGTTCTCCAGGTGGAAGTTGAGGTCCCCCAGGAGGATGTAGTCAGCGGAGGGGAGGGCTGAGGGTGGTCTTCGGGTCGGTGTGGATCTGGAAATGCAGGTGTTCGGCGGTGGTCAGGGTGTTGTCGGTGCTGGTCGTGAGATGGATGGTGTTCCTGTGGATGATGGCGATGCCTCCTCCCATCTGGTTGGCGTTGCGGTCCCTCTGGACGATCTTGTAGCCCTCTGGGATAGCGATGGCGATGTCGGGAGCTGAAGAGGCGTTCATCCAGGTCTCTGTGAGGAAGGCAACGTCAGGGGCAGTGGTGTCTAGGAGGTTCCAGAGTTCGATGGCGTGTCTGTGGACGGAGCGGGTGTTGAGCAGGATGCACTTTAGGTGGGTGCTGCTGGTGTTCGACTTGGCGGGTGTTGGTGCGAGGCAGGTCCGGATGCAGGTGAATTTGCAGGCGTGGCAGCTGAAGGGTCCGTGGGTGCGTCGTGGTGTGGCTTGGTGGCACTCTGGGCGTCGGCCGGTGTTGAGTGCGCTGAGGGTGGCGGCTGAGTACGTCCGGCGGGTCGGTCGGGGTCTTCGAGGGCCAGGGGTCCTGGCCCTGGGCGCGGTCCAGGCGCGGACGGGCGTAGACGGGCTTACCTTTGGCACGCCTTCGGCGCACAATCGGCGCGCCCGCTGCGCGTGACCGCTGCGCGTTCGCACGGTCGCCATATAAGGCGAAGTGCGCGGGGCAGCTGGGAGGCGGGAGCGGGGAGGGACCAGAAGGGAAAAAGGGGCGGGTCAGCGGTGGTGGCGGGAAGCGGGGAGCGGGGAGGGAAGGCGGAGGGCGGCGAGGTAGGCGGGCAGACAGGAAGGAGAACGCTAAGACGGGCAGAAACTGACCAAAAATAACAGGCACAAATGGAAAACAAAAACGCTAACACGGGAGAAAAAAAATCTGGTTAAACAAGCACAAATGATTTACCAAACAAAACAAAAACAAAACAGACGATAGCGGCGTCAGCCGGCAGCGAGGCAGGCAGCGAGGCAGAGGGCAAGGCAATGGGGCACGCGCAGCAGCTGGTGGCCGTGCGGCGCGGGGGTGTCCCACAAGTGGGTCACCCCATATAGGCTAGGTGTGATGACAACAGGGTGGTTAGTTCTGCAGTATATTTAGGGGTCTCACTATCGGCGGATTTGGATGTGGTGGTTAAGAGTTATCTGACTCCATTAATCTCTAAGGTAAAGAGTGATTTGGAGAGGATGAACAATCTCCATCTCTCTCTGATGGGCTGCACTAATGTGATAAAAATTTTGATTCTGCCCAAATTTCTTTATTTTTTTAGATCTATCCCCTTGGTTTTTGAAGTTAAATGGTTTAATTTGTTGGAGAATGTACTGAATAGGTTTATTTGGGCACACGGGAAGACCCGGCTGGCTTACCGATATATGTCTCTTCCGAGAGAGAGAGAGGGGGCTGGGGGGCCCCTGATTTTAGGTTCTATCAAATGGCTGCAGCATTACAGTATATGCAGGGATTAATTGGGGCTGGGGGACTCGAGCAAAGAGTTACGACCATGTCCACGGAAGTCTATTCTGCAGTATTGGGGGCGGAGGCAGAAAATAATTATTTAAATAGAGTAGAGTTTGGGTACTACAAAAGGACAAGATTCAAGACTGTAGTGGCAGCAGTTAAGATATGGAATGCTCTTTTGAAAAAGGCGAACTTAGGAAGATACAATAGGTATGTCCGGCTATATAAGAATAAATCCTTCCCTGCGGAAGTCTTTGCTGATTCAACAATGGATGGTTGGGCACAAAAAGGGATAATACAGATTGGGGATCTAATGGATGATGAGGGGATTGTTTAGTTTGCAGATCTTACCCTTAAGTATGGTATCGAAACAAGGGATATTTTTAAATTCTTGCAGGTAAGGAGCTTTCTTAGTAACAAGCGTGGTGGGGCCGCGGGTTTTGACCGTAATGAAATATTGGAGAAGATAAAATTAGGAGGGGATTGTACGATCAGATCCTTCTATGCAAATCTTGCAAAAGGCAAGATCGATGATATGAATAAAGTTAGTAACAAGTGGGCTGAAAAGTTGGGGGGGAGCCTGGAAGCTACCAGGAATCTCTGGACTTGGGTCTTACCATCTTACGCTCGGGTCCCCTGCAATCTCAGCATTATAAGACTTTGTTCTCATTGTACCACACTCCAGCCGGAATAGCTAAGTGGGTAGGCTCCCCTAGCCCCGGTTCGGCATGGCTGAGTGCCGCTTGATCCGGAGTGCTGACGGGGTTGCAGCCGCCATCTTTGGAGGGGCAGAGCATTCCCTAGGGTAGCGCTCTTGTCACCGTGCACCTAGGCTACAAAAACCACCCCCCATGCGCACGCGCAGTGGACATGTTAGAACCTGGCGGCAGCTGGTTCGCGGCTGCTGCGGTGCTTGTGGGCTCGCTCTGTAATTTTATTTTGTTGCTAATTTTAACCTTCACTCTTGCTGGTCTCCTACCTGGTCGCTGCTGCTCCCTCGCTCCAACTACCGCTCCCCTAGCCCCGGTCCGGCATGGCTGAGTGCCGCTTGATCCGGAGGGCTGACGGGGTTTCAGCCACCATCTTTGGAGGGGCAGAGCATTCCCTAGGGTAGCGCTCTAGTCACCGCGCACCTAGGCTACAAAAGCCACCCCAAGGGCGCGCCAAAGGCAAGATTGTCTGCGCCCGTCCGCGGCAAGGGGCACCTCACTATGCCCAAGTTTGAACTTACTCCCCAGAGGTACTCTACTGTTATCAAAACCATGGAACCCTTAGCCCCACTTCAGCGTCCATTATTTCCAACTTCGGCCTTGCCCTGCCCCTTCCTGTTCTCCCCTCTGTACGCACCTTGCCTTCCCGTTCACCCCTGCCCTCCCCTTCATTAGAACCTTGTCTGCTCTCGAGGCCAGTGTCTACCATCTCAGCTTTTCTCCTGAATACCAGATCAGCAGTGAAACACCACCTTGAACTTTTGTGTTTCTGGACTCCCACAAACCTGATCTTTTATTCTTGACAGAAACTTGGTTCTGTCCAAACTCCCTCCCCAATATCCTCGCATCACTACCCTCTTCTTACTATGTCCTGCGGGCTGATCGACCGTTGGGCAAGGCAGGAGGAGGCGTCGCTCTGATTGTCCGGTCGGACCTCCACTTTCAAACTATCTCCTCTCCGATCATCCAGGGAGCTGAGTGTTTAGTGATGCGATCTGCTTCTTTTCAAACCCCTATCAACTGTGTCCTTGTCTACCGCCCACCTCACCATACCCCCTCCTTTGTGACCGAGTTCCAGGAACTACTTGCCACACTAGCAGTTAACCACTCTTCTGTGCTAGTTCTGGGTGATTTTAATTTCTGCACTTGACCCCGCAGAAGACACTGCATCTAGAGACTTCACAGACCTTTTACATAGTCTAAATTTCACCTCACATGTGTCTGTCCCTACTCACATTAAGGGTCACATCTTAGACCAAATTTGGTCTCTGAACATCCTGATCACTCCTACTACCATCACCCCCTGCCTCTGGTCGGATCACTTTTTGATTTCGTTCTCTTTAGATTTCCATTGGTCCAAGTGCCCCACCCTTCCTATCAATGTCTGGGCCCGCAACTGGAATAAGGTTGACATCCCTGCCCTCTGCCTTTCCCTCCAAGACTCCTACCCGGCTTTAGAAGCACTCCCTTCCTCCTCCCAGGTAGCCACTATCAACGCCTGGCTATGTAGGTCATGCAGTCAAGTGGCCCCCTTGAAACTTGTCGCAGTGAAACGTGTTCGTAATGCCAACAAATGGTTCAATGACGAGCTCAAGGGAAAGAAGTTAGCAGCCCGTCTGGCAGAAAGTGCACGGAGGCGCACCTACTGCCCAATATTGAAAACTCATTATTCATCCATGCTTAATGAACATAAAAGCTCAATCCTTTTAGCCAAGACTAACTATTACTCTGACAAAATACTCTCAGCTGAAAATCAGCCTAGAGAAATTTTCTCTACTGTCCACGAGCTGGCCTTGTCAGATAGAACCTCCCTTAAACCTTCCCCTTCCCAAGCCCTCTGTGACTCCTTAAATACTTTCTTCATTGAGAAAATTGCAGCTATTTTGGCCAACATACCCCCTCCTCCCCCTTTCCCTCCGGCTCCCGAACCCCCCCTAACAGGTTTCATTTAGGTTATATACCTCTGCTGACCAGAGAAACGCTACCTTCTCTGGCGGTCCGTGTCAAATCAGGCTCCCCCTCTGATGTCTGCCCAGCTCCCGTTCTGAGAGAAATCTTTCAAGCCTGCCCCACCCCTCCCTTGGTATTCCTTAATGACTCCCTCAGGGACGGTGCGGTCCCTGATCTCCATAAAACAGCTATAATCATTCCCGTACTGAAAAAACCTGGTGCAGAGCCTTCCTTCCTCACTAATTATCGCCCAATCTCCCTTATCCCTTACCTAGGTAAAATCTTGGAATGCCATATCTGCTCTGTCCTCAGCTCTTTTGTGGAGGACAGCGGCTATCTGGCCCCTGCCAGGCTGGATTCCCCCCTCGTCATTCTACTGAGAAGGTCGTGGTTTCAGTCTTAGACAGCCTCAGGGAGGGGATGGACAAGGACCGCCCCCAGGCTTTGGTCCTTCTAGATATGTCCGCTGCCTTTGACACAGTCGATCACTCCATCCTTCTCGGCCGTGTCAGGGCAGCCGGCATCGGCAGGCCTCCGATGGCTTGGCTGACTTCCTTCCTGAGGGACCGTACCCAGGCTTTTCACCTAGAAGGGTTTTCTGCTCCTCCATGTAAGGTACAGTGTGGTGTCCCTCAAGATTCCTCCCTTTCCCCCCTTTTATTCAACCTGTACATTCTCCCCCTCATTTTTGCTTTACAGCAACTGGAGGTCACTGTCTTCAACTATGCAGATGACCTCCAGTTAATCTTTAACCTTTCCCACTCTCCTGAATCCATCCACAACTTCCAATCTATTATGATTTTTATCAGGGACTGGATGAACTTTAACCACCTTAAACTTAACCTAGATAAAAAAAAGTTGATTTTGACGGGTGGAACATCCAGTCCCTGGACCCCCACGTTTTGGCCCCCTTCACTCGGTCCCCCTCCCTCACCTTCCCACTCAGATAAAACACTTGGGATCACGTTAAATCAAAATCTTACCCTGCACTCCCAGATCAGTATGGTGGTAACCTCTTATTTTTTCACTCTCCGCACCATCCAGAAAATTTCCAGATTCTTCTCTCCCTCTGCTCTCAAACTCATCATGATGGCAATGGTATTATCACGGCTGGATTATGGTAATATCTTGTATAATGGCGCCCCGGCTTATGCCCTCCGACATCTACATCTGGTTCAGAACCAAGTGGCCCGCCTTATTCAAGGTCTCCCTAAATTACATCACGTCACCCCTGTATTGAAGAACTTACACTGGTTGCCCATTAGGGAGCGGACCCTCTTTAAACTTGGCTGTACCGCGTTTCAGGCCCAAGCTGGAACCGCCCCAGCGTTCATAAATTCGGCAATCTCAAGCTACACTCCGGTAAGAGAGCTGCGCTCATCCACCCAGTCCCTCCTCTCAGTCCCCCGTTTTAGAAAGAAGAGGATGGGGGGGGGTAAAATTTGCTGTCCACTGTCCAATTTTTTGGAATTCTCTCCCCTTTGCCCTCAGATCCATTCTGTCCTAACCCGATTTCCGTAAGGCCCTAAAAACCCATCTTTTTCTGCAAGCCTTCTCAGTTTAAACTTTTCCCACAGTCTCCATCCAGGCCCCAACGTTCCTCAGTGCCAAGAAACCGCCAGGTGTATGTGCGCTTAGTAAATGTTTTTAAATTCAAATTCCACCGGTACCACCTGCCCCCGATGCAATGCAGCAGATCCAGATATCGTTCATATGTTTGCTGCCTGCCCCAGCTACACACTTTGATTAAAAATGTAGAAGATTTTCTGCACTTTAAGATTACGAGCACAGCTGACACTTATGTTAATCTTGTTGGGGAGGGACACGGGGGAGATCTTGTTTTTAAGGAATTTATGTTTATTGCCACCGCAGTATTGAGGCTGACAATAGCAAGAGCGTGGTTGGATAAGACCCCCCCGGTAATGCAAACTTGGCTGTCAAATTTATTAGCCATGTATAATCTTGAGAAGGCAATTTATGCACATAAGGGAAAAAGGGGAAGAAGGTTAGGTTTAAAAATATGGGAGCCAATAGCGAAATGGAAGGAGATTATGGCACTGTAGGGCAATTTATGTTTATGTGAAATGTAATAGGAATTATAGGTACTAGTAACCATAAGTTTATGTATATGCTGCGGAAATGTACTTCATATTTTTTTATTTAGTACTTTACTCTTTTGTTTTGTGGGAGCCATGTAAAGTGTGAGCAGTGTCATCAAACCAGATACGGTAAATCATAAATCTAAAGTTATTTGGTAAATGTATAATATATGTAATACAATGTGTGTACTGGGGAAAAAATAAAAAATATATAAAAAAAAAAAGAACAATGGAATGTTGGGAGCTCCATTGAAAAAAATGAGTCCTCCTGGATTCTAATGGCAGATCGAAGCCCGGAGCTCCAACATTCTAAAGTTGTAGTTCACAGCGGTTGCTGTGAACAAAGGTCTTACGGACCCCAAGGGCACTTCAATCCCCTCAGGCTCCGTGAGGCCTTTGTTTTATTTGTTAGAAAATTCTGCCCTCAAGTGGCAGAATGTTTTAATAGCCTTATAGCCCTTTGTAGTTGGGTTATTCCGACCATTAAAGATCTGCTCCCTTGTAAAAGGCCCTGGCCTCCGGCCTTTAATGCTGGAGCCCGCACTTAATGGCCGGTAAAGTCCTCTATGGCGGGCAATAAGGCTATAATAAGTCACTTGCTAGACATTTCTTTTTTAAATAATTTTTATTAAGTTTTGACATAATGATAACATAAACATCTGCATGACAACGTCATCTTTCAATGACACTATATCGACAGAAAGTATATTAGAACAGGAAGGAGGCCCACTTGCTAGATAGTTAACTAATTCTCAGAGTAACTGTAATTATGCCTGAGTAATAGGAGTACCTTCGATAATGAGTTTCTCTTTAATGCGGAATTACCAATAATAATGCGATTGTGTAATCAAGAGTACATTGTTATCAAACATGAGGCCCAGTATTATATAAGCATAAATGATGGTTCTGCCTGCACTACTCCTGCCTAACATGTTAACAGATCCGATATGGTGAATCTTTCAAAAATGTAATTGCATTACCTCCCTGAGATTTTCTTCCCACAAACAGACTGAGTGATAGTGTCCTGCACGCCTGATAACGCATAGTCGCGTTTTCAGGCATGCAGGACGCTATCACTCAGAATTACGGTTGTTGGTGTTCATATACTGACCTAACTTCCTTACCACAAGTAGCAAGCGATTCGTAATCCATGTCCTCAGACGGGCAGGACGCTATCGCACGGGACTACAGATGCCAGTGCCCTGGTCCCCACTACACCTTCATTTCCACAATTAGCAGAGACATCCCTTGAGGACAAAAGTCGGCCATTTCAAAGTGAGCCAATCCCTCAAACAACATCTAAGAACTTTGCTCCAGCATCATATTTCAAACTGGGTCTTGTCTGACATAAACATTTTCCTGGTTGCTACTATATACACATCCTGCAGTGACTGACAAATCTTTTGAGGTTATCATACCACATTATCAAGCGGCTTGTTCGAGCTACACAATTATTGCCTTGAGAGACACCTGTTGGCTGGCTGCTTTTGACGTTTTGAATTTAAATATACGAATAAAAATAAAATCCCATGCACAAAGCCTTAGATTTGATCATCTTGTCCTAAGAAGATTGTTTTGATATATTACGTATGTAATTTGACTGTACTGTTTAAGGAATTTTGAGACCAATACTTCATTCCTATTATTATGTTCTGGATAGTGCTGTATTGACCCTTTTCAAATTTTTATATTGGATCATAATTCTAAACCCAGAAAATGTGTACAAGACAGGGACTTTGACCCTTATACCATGTGCATATCAAACATTATTTTAATACAGTTTTAAACATAAAGTGTACAATAGTGACAGGATTACAAATCATACATTTTATCCAAAAGGAAAGGAGAGAATCTAAATGAATTATAGGACATTAGCATCATCATTGGTAATGCCATAAATAATCTAGGCTGGGTGTCCTCTGACAAAAAGCTTTCTGTGTGTAGATGAGATGATAAGTTTGACAACAATCTTTGTGGCTCAGCCTACACTTGTACATGTGTCTTTACTCATGGCAAAAGCAGCATGCTTTGAGCCCCTTGCCCCGGAAATCCACAGGTAGCTAACTTTATTTAAAAATATCGGCACTGGAGTTTTAAGATCATAACTCATTTACTCTGATCGCTGCAGAGAAAAGTCTATCCCAAACAAATCAAAAAAATCAATGCTATAAAGAAACTATCATTGAGGAAATATATTACAAAGAACAATTAATTCTATTAAAAAGATATTTTCAGATTTGTTCAAAATAGGCACTCAAATAAAGGAGTCCAACGGCTTTCAAAGGTATAGCTTGAGGGTAAATATACAATAATTTTTTATCGTATAATCTTTAATTTTAGTGATCAGTGTTAATATTAGGGTTATAGTTAGAATTTGGGTAACAGTAAAGATATAGGACAAGATTCACCTTCTCTGATCATTATCAGTACAAATGTTTATTTAGAGTTATTGATAGAATAGGGTTAGGTTTATGGTAAGTTTTTTTGGATATGTTATCTATTTGTTTTGAACACAATTATTGCACCAGTTTAATTTGGGATTCCCAATTTTCATTAAATACATTTTTGTTGAAGACTCTTTGTAGGATTGTCTCTATGAATCTATTTTCTTGCAAGAATAGATTTCCGTAGTGATCTCTGTCATTAAGATTCTGGTTTTAAAGATAGTCTTTGTAATGACATACATCTATTTTAGTTAGGTTGTATATGGCTATGCATAGCCAAAATGACTTTCTGTATGCAGAGATTTTTGTTTTACCATTTGTGGTGTAAGATTGCTGAATAAACACAACTCAACCTATAGTGAATTTTCCAGGTAGTCTACTTACTAGCAATACACTATGTAGGTATGATTAACTAGATTGTATGTTCCACAAGTCCAGAAGGTGAGGCCAAACATTTCTTGTGTGCCTATATCTGAAAAGGAGAAAGTATCATATGTTCAACCACCCTTCTGGGGTTTCTATCTCATCAGAAGGGTGCTGAATATCAGATGGCATGGGTGAGTAGCTGTTGACTTACTGTGGTTTTAGTGAGATATTGTTAGTATATTTTAAAAGTACAAAAAGAATTGTACACACATATTTGACTGCATACTGTTGGACATTATAAGTAAGAACAATGTGTGTATCCAACGATAGGGTTTCTTGCCTAACGCACATGGATGTGTATTAAAAAATGCAGTTTGTAGTTTGTTTTGGGTGCAAGGCCATCTCCGGTAGAAGAGAGCAGAATAAAGCATGTAGGAAATGTCTGGTACAAATGTTCTTGACAGGACCTCAGCTGACATATTTCCCAATCATGTGATCATGATAGTGATGTAGGAGAAGATAGCACAGGCTGTAGGTTGCTATTATCAATGTTGTGGGTTTCAATAGGCATTCAAATAAAAACTTTAGTAAATACTAAAACAATGAATGGATGTTACATAACGGTGGAATTTGCAGAATGTGTTTCATGGAAGTGTGGAGAAATTAATTTTCTCATGTTATATGACTGTCCAGGCAATAAACTCAAAAGTCATCCCATCTGAAATGTGCATTATTTTCAGAAGCTGAAAAATGCTGAATGTTGTGAAGGATATTTCCTTCTTCTACAGAAACTAAACATTAGACAGCACTGTTTTAATGTGTTCGTTTTTGTACAACTAACAACATGCCATTCAAAACTGAATAGATAAGTATATTTCCTGGTTTGATCTCAAGGAAGTCCTGATGTTTTAGAGGCAAGGACAGCCTGGAATAACAGCAACCTACCATGCCTCCCTACACAGGCTGTGGGGTCGTGAAGACCGGTCACCATGGGGGATAAGGGGTACACCCACCTTATCTCCCTCAAGGGGAGTTGTACATGAACTTGTGGTGGGTACACTATGTGGAAGCGAGTCCCTTTGGAAAAGGGTGCATTACAATCTTGTAAATACTTTTCTTGTAATAAAGGCTTTTTCAAGTAGTTTGCAGATTTGTCAGTTTTCCTAATAAGCAGCTTTTGGAGGAAAATACTCTTTAAACTTCCTCCTAATAAACCAAATGTATCTATTGTGTGTTTTTATATGGGGGTGGTAGAGCATTCTCTACCTCAGTGTCTTGCTTGGTCTGATCAACTAACTAGAGTATACTCACTGTGCCATTTTATGCTGTGCACCCAGAAGTTTGAGCGAATATCAAAGGACAGCTTTGCTAACATTAGCAGTAGCTAGGGCTTTAAGTCAAAAGCTATGGATGGTAGCATGGGAACACCCATGTATCACCCATGGAGGTTTTATTGACGCAAAGCAGCACATTACACACTAATTGGTATTACTTTTTGGCAACTTCCCTGTGCAAATGAAGTTTTGTCTTGAAGCAAATTCAGATCAACACTTTGGTCTGGCTTGTATCACCTTTTGTGACTTTGGCCAGCACTAAGGGGGTTATTAGGATTGCGGATTTTCCGCATCCTCTGGGCCGGCGGAAGCCACCGCCGGCCCAGAGGATGCGGAAAATCCGCAGCGGGCCCACCAAAGACCCACCGCCACGTTAGGATGGCTGGTGGGTCCTGGTTTCCGTCCGCAGCTTTTCTGCCGCGGTTGGCTTACAACCGCGGCGGAAAAGCTCTAATCTGGTGACGGTGTCTCTCAGACACCGTCAGCCATATTAGGATGGGATTTGAAACATGCTTTTCCGCGGCGGCTTTTCCGCCGTGGAAAAGCATGTGTAACTTCACTGCGGGGGCCCGTTGCGGGCCCCCTAGGTGAAGGGGGGGTGGGGGGTGCACATGGGGGGTACCTGCCTCTTTCTGCATCCAAATGCAACACCTGCATTTTTAACATTGCCACGGGTGCAGCTTGAAGCTGCACCCGCCGCAATGTAAAAAATAGAGGATGTGACCGCCAGGGTGGCGGTCACATCCTAATTGCACAGGAGGGAACTCCGCATGCCATGCGAAGGTTCCCTCCTGTTCTGGGGTTGCGGACGGACACAAGTCCATCCGCGATCCTAATGAGGCCCTAAGTGTGTAGATTTCATAATGCATTTGCTTTGCTAGCAAACAGAGAGGAGGTGGAGAAGAGCATCTTCAAGTGAAAACTCCACAATACAAATAGATAAACACACAAGTTAGCCAAAGTCAAACATTTGTGCTTGGCTCAAATATTCCAGTAAGCTCCAATTTAAAGTAGAGCAAGTCATAACCAGTGAGCAGGGATTGCCTCTCTTGGTTTCCGATTTGTTCTGTCTAACATTCATGCACTAACTTGGAGAAATTCCGAACTACATGTTTGTACTATAGACTCCTCACCCACATCAACCCGAGGGGGGAGTTCGTAACATGGTCCCAGTCTAGTAATGCGATAGAACGTCTAACATGGTCTGCTGTATCCCGGCCCAGAATGAATCCATACTGATACCGAGAAACCAGAGGGGTAATCACCTGCACAAGTCGGCCTGCCATTATTTTTGAGTAGATTTTAGAATCACTGTTAATTAGAGAAATCGGCCTGAATGATGATGGTAACAACTCAGGTTTACCCTTTTTTTAAACAAAACTATGGTTGTATTTTGCCATGATTCCGGCACTATACCCCTCTGGGCAACTCTTAATATCTCAAGAAAGATCTGGCTGATTTCAGGTAAAAACCCCTTATAAAATTCCAATGGGACTGCATCAGGACCACTGGCCTTGCCATTAGCCAAAGATTTTACTGCAGTCACGCCAATAATCAGAGGGGCCCCCTGCAACTAATACGGGCAGACGTCAGGGGAAGAGAACACAAATGCAGTCACGACCTCCTCCCATTGAATGGGGGTGGCCAGGAGTTCAGCCTGTTCAGGGGAGATAGTAGCAGTCTCAAGAACTGCTAAGAAATCTTCTGCTGCGCTTTCTACATTAAGGTATGACGTATCTTCTCGATATAGGCGGGAATAAAATTCCAGGAAAACTTCATTGACCTTTTCCTGCATATCATATATTATTCCACGTTCATCTTGAATTTTTAACACCTGACTCTGAACACTTCGCTGACGGAGTCTCTTGGCGAGGACCCTACCCGAATTCTCCCCGAACTCAAACATTTCTGTGCGATATTGTAAATACTTTAACGCATGATCCTGTCCAATAAACTCCAAAAGCCCAGCCTTAAGAATCGCCACCTTTTGTAGACAAGAGTCTATATCATTCCCTTCCTTGATATTTAAAGTCAATGCAATTTCAGCCTCCCGAAGCTCTTTAACCCTATTGCGCATCCGCTCCTGTTCTAAATTCCACCTGTAAGAAGAGAAACTTTTAGTATCGCCCCGTAATACAGCTTTAAACGAGTCCCAGGCCACTTGATCTGTGGCAGAGCCCCTATTAATATTCAAAAATATAACCACCCATTTTTTTATGTATGAGCAGTACCCCTCATCGGATAATAACTTCCTCTCAAACGTCCAGTCTCTGGGTGGTTTCCTAATTCGTGGCCAAGGACATTCAGCGATTTATGGATTATGGTCGGAAAGGGGCCGTGGTAAACAAAAAATAGTTCTAACAGCTGCCACCTGTTTGGACAAGAAAAAGAAATCCAGCCTAACATTTTTCTTATGAGGTATAGAATAGAACGTAAAACCATCCTCTGTATTCTTATGGAGATACCATAAATCTGCAAGACCATGCTCCTGAAGAAGAGCCTGAAGGACTCTAAACACTTTTGGTTTTCTCCCCACATAATTATAAGCACTGGCAAGATCAAAGTCGCTTGATATATTAATGTTTATATCTCCACAGAGGAGAAGTGGACTAGGCCATGTTGCCAATTCAACATCTAAGTGTTTAAACACATCAGGATCGTCTAAATTCGATCCATATACATTACAGATTGTTAACAATTTACCACCTATACGTATTTCCGCTATGGCCCACCTACCTTATTTGTTCTGTCTAACATTCATGCACTGACTCGGAGAAATTCCGAGCTACCTGTTTGTACTATAGACTCCTCACCCACATTAGGCCCATCCTGATATGGCCTCTACATTTGTACTGGTTGCCAATAGGTAGGTATATATCATTACCAGCCTTGTGTGAGGAGTTATAAAACATGTAATGAACAATTCCAGATGTTGGTCTCTTGCAGCGTGGGGGCCCTGCCCGGCTGAAGTCCTGGCCACGAGCGGCCCGTCCAAGCATGTCACAACTCGGAGGAGGCTGGGCTGGGTCTACCCTCTTGGTCCCTCCGTTTACTGCTACCTACTCAACCGACTGGACTGCTTGGGTTTCGTAGGGACCACCAGCATCTAAAGCAAAGGAAGGGGACTAAAACTAAGACCAGTATAACTCTGAAGGCGAAGGTAGGGAAGGGCGGTGTGGTGTCCCTTTGTGTTATTTCAGTTTTTAGCCACCTTGGCGAGCCCCGTGATTTGGTGTGCCTGACCCTGACTTTAATTGTTCTGACCAGCTGATCTGGTACTGTTGTAAAATTCTCACACATTTCTCAACGGGCCCTGCAGCAATAATAGCCCCCATTTGGGGCTTCAGCAGCCACTAGTCGGAGCGCAGAACGGGCTGTGCTCCCTTTATGGTTTATTATGGGTAAAAGCAAGGTGGTGCCGGACAAAACGCCTTACTCTGTCCCCTATTAGCGGCCTTCTCCCTGATCTGCCAATGGCTCAGGCGACCCCTGAACCTGCCTTAGTATCACCTAATGTATGTTCGACGCAGGAATACAGGGGCCTGGGTAGCCATGTGCATGGTCATCCTATACCCCTCTCCCCCACCATAACGGTTTCCATTGGGAGGGGGGCTACCCTATGCCCTACCCAGGAGCCAGCCACTTGCAGACAGGATAAGCAGTTAGGAGTTAATACGACAACTGCCCAACAAAGCACGTGGAGTAACAATGCCCAGGCCAGGTTCAGGGATGAAAAAAAGTCCCAACTGAGGACTCTATCTTAGCTGATCAACATCCAAATCATAGGGAGCAGTTACTGCTAGCCCCAAAGTCTATAATAGGGGTTAATTTTCCCTACCCCAGAGTCTACTGTCATTTCCGTTGCCCCCCGCACTGATCCAGATGGGGACATAAATATATTCTGCAAGCAGGTTTCCTACCCTTGACTACTTGCACCCTGAAAATTTGAGCCTGGGAGTTACAACAATTGGAGACAGGAGTAGTCCAAATCAGCAACTAGTAAATCTTTATCTCCCTCCAGAATCCACGCCATATCTTGTGGTTTTGGGGAATGTGCCAAATCTCCCACCAGGCATCAAGGAAGATTTCTTCCAAATGAAGAATAAAGTCATGCACTGGTTGTCCCGTAATACCACTTTGTGCTTAAGGGCGGGAAAATATATAAATCAATACAAAAAAGTCCCTGTACCCTGGACACAGGTTAGCATTCATCTACTAGGCAACCGGACATTATTAGCTGGAAAAAATATACTATTTAGATCCAGACTAAACCCCTTCTCTACATGGGAAAATATATAAACCTGGTGCACAGGGTGAATTGGGTAGGGGGATCCAAAAAGTCCTATACAGGTGACTGTGTTATTATTAATTGTAACACATTGCACATAGCAATCAAAATTATCCTGGTGTCATTTTCCTCTTATGCCAACACCTCCCTTGGTCCTCTGTCATCTATTAAGGCCCTTCCCCTTGGCTTTTTTTATAAACCCGATCTGCTAGGGTAGAATACCACGTTTTGTAACAGAGGGGTTGGAAGGCAGATGCAGTCCCCATTTCCACCAAGGCATTCTAATGTGACAGCGCCATGTAAGAATCTGCCTACCGGGTTTTACTCAGAGGGTACATGATTGCCCCATCAACCTTGTTTTCAATTTGCTTCGAACCTTTGGGTACATTGGACGCCTCTGACTAACTGCGTGAGAAAGCTTTGTGGGAACAAAGATTATTAAACTGTCAACAGGACCACCTGGGTGAAATCCAAAGCAAAGGGGGTAAATCAGGCTGTAATATCATCTCATGGAATATCGCTGGCCTGGCCTACAAGTTTCTTGATCCATCATGGCTCCTTTTTATATGAAAGTTTAACTTGATTTTTCTACTAGAAACCTTGGCAATCGAAAAATTATTTTCACCTGGACAGATATACGTTATTTTCTGTTCCAGCTGTCTCCACCCACTCAGAAAGTTCAAAGGGTTGCCCTTTAACCTATGATTCTCTAGCATGAGATTGTAACATATCCGGGTAGCCAATAGATAATGCCTGCATACAATTGTTGCTACTACACAAAGGGTCAAGGAAATTGGGTCTCTTGAATCTTTATAACTCAGTTCTTGCCCCTCATAAGCTTGTTATATATCATCATTGGGCTCCTACCTAAGATACTGGCTAAAGGTAGCATGTGGTAATTTTATGATAGCCAGAGATTTTAACATCCACCCTTGTGGGGATCTAAGGAATACAAACCACTTTGACTTAGGTTGCCCACGTGTGAAGGGAATCCACTTTGAGCATTCCCCACAAGGCGATTCCCTAAATTATCTATTATGAAAAATTGATTTATCCTCGTCTTTGTGGGCACTGGACCCTATTAGAAAGGTCTCCAATCCAACTTTTGTAGGCAGCGGCGGGGGTTCATTCGTTGATTTTATTCTGCTACCATCGCCCCTCCTTGATTTGATTTCAGGTTTTGCAATTTAGGCAAGTATTTACAGTGACCATAACCCCCTATGTAGGTATATTAGCTTGCATTTTCTGGTGCCTACCCGAGAGTCAGGAAGAGGAGAGGTTTTGAAAGAAATGTTTGGAGGAAGAAGGCTAAAATGGGCCCAGAGAACCCCGGAGTCATTTTATGACTTTAACCGCCTGTTGTGATACTGAACTAGCCATGTGTACTGCCCGTCAATAGATTTGGGAGAAATTATAGAAGCTTTTAAAGTTATTTCCTCTACCATGGTTTTAGTAAAGACCCACAGAATAGAGAATAAAGTAGTATTAGACAGACGTAAGGCAGCATTAAAGGAGGAATTATGGAGGGACTTAATTACCTTGAAGAACAGAGCCAAGTTTTGCAGCTTCACTATTAGCCCTTTTTTAAATAAAACTGGAAGAAATGTTGTGGAGGCCCATATATCGGAGGAGGAATGGGTGTACCATTTCTAAGATATGTTTCAATGCCCTCCAGACAAGAATAGACTACCAGGAGTAGCAAAATTCAACACATCCCTGGTCACATCAGTTTAGGAGGTCAGGAAAGGTGTCATTGGGTTGTCCAACAATAAAGCACTGGGTCCCGAGGGTACCCCTCCAGACTTATACAGAACCAATGTGAATTTTTGGGCACCTGTTCTTGTGTCCGTTATCAAGGCAGCAGTCATAACTGGTCCACCTGGTTCATGGGCTACCTCCACGATTGTTCCCATTTTTAAAAAGGGTAAGAAGGACAGCACACACTTTTACAGACCCATCTCCCTGTTGGAATCTGTGGTTAAGATGGGGGGCCATGTTGTTTTAAGCAGGCTGGCCAATTGGTTAAAAGAAAATAACATCTTAACCGACATCCTGTACGGTTTTCGTGCTGGACAGTCAACCGTGGCCCAATGCCTTAACCTGTATCTGATCATTAATAATAATACGGTTGCCCGCTCTGGCATCATCTACCTGGCCTTCATGGATCTGTTGTCCGTGTTTGATTTCGTGAATACATTCAAGCTTTGGCAGGCCATGTTGTCCATGGGGGTGGAAAGTGATATTGTGCATTTTCTTGCACATCTCCATAATGACACTAAAGCTGAGGTTTGTTATTCACAGACCTCAAGGTATCTGGCCATTTCCCCATCAAACGAGGAGTACACCAAGGGTGTATCTTAGCTTCCTTTTTATTTAATTTGTATATAAATAAATTAGAGCAGATTTTATGGGAGACTAAGGTAGACTACCCCCAGGTGGAATGGTGTGGACTGTCGATCTTGCTGTATGCGGACAACACAGTCCTATGGCCCGGTCTGCTAGAGGATTACAATCTCTGCTTCATTCTTTTTCATTCTTCATGGAAGGTTTGGATTTGTCCATGAACAACTCCACATCCTATGTGATGCAGGTGCGAGCCCATACAAAAAACAATACCAGTTCGGGGTAGGTGAAGCATTAGTTCCACGTACTGAGATTTTTTTATTTGGGTGTCTTGTTAGATGACAAAATAAAATGGGGGCCTTTAACTTACGGAGTAAGTGGGGAGACCTAGTGCATGCCCATACTGCTATTTTTAACTTTGCCACAAATCTTGGCAGGAGACCAATTGCGGCACTCTTGCAGATTTATCAGGCAAATTGTATTGCTAAAGCCTCCTACGGCAGCAACATTTGGGTCACATCACCATGGAGGGACTTCAAGTGGTGGAAAATAACTTTTTGAAACATCTTTTATGTATACCCAAGGGCACATCAAACGTTATGGCCTATGATGGGGTGAAGGTCCCCTACCTCTCGGATCTGCTGGCCCCTCGTCCCATCATATTGTGGTTGAAGCTTTGGTTATATCAGGGTCCCACCCTAAGTAAATCAATTCTAAAGGAGTGTATGGGCCTTGATCATGTTCATCACATCCAGTGGCTTAACTACATAAGGACATGTTTATGGAGGTTGGGAAGAGCAGAACTCTTTACCAAACCAGAACTTGCGCAAAAGAAAGATCTGGTCCGGATAAATGAGTCCATCTTTAAACTGAGGACTACTGAAAGGGAGGGGTGCGAGTTGAGAAAACCCAGTGTTCATAGTTTTGTTATTTTGAGAGCCGTACAATACACTGAGCCATATCTTTTTGGGCCTTTACTGCTCATGAGCATTTTTTATTAACCAGGTTTTGATTTGATCTTTTCCATCTTTTACTGGCACAGCCTCGTGGGTGTAGTAGAGGTCAGAGCTTAGAGTCCTGTGGCTGCGACGGGAAGTCTCCACAGGACATGCTTAATTTTATAATGTTTTGTCATTTTTATAGGATTCCCCGAAGAAATGTTATTATCCCAATCCTAAAACCAATGGACTTTAGGCAGGTGTGCCCAGCTTTCATATTTTTACAACTGCTATCCTGCAACACTGTTTAACTGTCCTTAATTGTTTTAAATTAGCAGTGAGGTTTAGGGCCTGTTGTGATTAATTTGTTTGTGACCCTAAGTGGCTCCTATATGTTCCAGCATGTTTGATTGGGGATATTTTGTATTGCTAGGCACCTCTTGCCTCTTAAAGATGTATTGTATATTGTAGCCTATTTCTGTTTTGAATGACATACTGTTTTAGAATACTTTATGGTTTTTTGCATAAACCAAATAAAGTGAATTTGATTCGATTTGATTTGTGTAGAGAGTAATCTGTTCTCAAAGGTAATTATAAAAAGATAGACATAGATGGTGTTACGGACATATAGAATGTTGGAAGTTTTGAATGGTTCTAAGCCGAAAGATACAGACAAAATGGTTATGTAGATGTCTGGAGTCTCACAAGTCATAGATTGGCAATTCAATAGAAAGTCAGAGATATAGTCCCATGGACGTTGATTCGCCAATATACCATGTTTACCGGAAGGAACATCACACACAATTGAACTTAATAACATCATAGGAAGTGACATCATATACCTCTGGCCCGCAATATTCTTATCAAGTGATGTCACGAGAATTTAACCTTGATGATACCATATTAATTGACATTGTGGAAGTTCCATAATAAATACATGATTAATATGATGACACAACGTAGGAAAATGTCTGTTTTAGATAACACTTCTGTTAGGGTGCTGATGCGATATGCAAAGGGATCATTACTTGTTTCTCTTAGTATTACTTGAACAATTATGGCTACAGTACCACAAAACACTCAACTACACTTGGAACCTAACTTTTTTTATATCACAAACTGTCACTTTTAAATAGTTTCCCTACAGTATTCTGCAATAAGATATGTGTTGTTAGATCATAGGGAGAGGAAAAAGAAATCTGAATCAAAGAAATAAATCAGTTATGTCCACATGTATCATTTGACATAGACTATATATTGAATATGAGCTATAGAGTTGGCTTAAATTATTCCCTACTGATGGAAAATTTTGATTTAAGATTGTTTCAAAGGCTATATCACATGTGTAAAGCACAGATGTGAAGGGCGTTTACATATCCTTCATTCACGTATTCACAATAATGAAACATGGCAGCAATCTGTTAAAAATGTTTGTTTCTATCTGAATTTGTTATTCAATCTGAGGAATGCACAGTGCACTGTTGATTTTTTTAATTTTACAAAACCTAGCTTGTAATGTCCCTGTCTAAGTACATGTGGCAGACACAGGAAGTAAACAGCGTTCATCATGGTACTGTTTACCTTCTGTTCTTGGAGTGAGGGGTGGTTATTTTTGAAAGAGGTGGGGTGTAATACTGGCCATGAATTGAAGTGAGCTTGACACCATCTAGGGAGAGTTCTGGGAGATCTACCCCCACATAAAGTTTGAGAAAATGGATTGAGATTTAAATTTGCAAAAAAAACATTCAGTAATTATTCTGGTATTTCTTGGTGTGACAGGTCAATTTGACCTTACCTTTCCCAAGAGTCAATGTGGTTGGCACACTGTGTGGGGGTATTGAAAATCCCATTACCTGGGCGTAGCCAATCTTGCAACATGTCAGGAGGAAATTACACAGTGTATGGTATACTTTTAAACACTTCAAGCTGAGAAAACATCAAGCAGCGGGTACTAATCTGCCTGCTGACAGAGGTGTGTGTATAAAAATTAACAAGGACTGTCTGGTTCCGCACCAGTCTTCAACAGTAAGCGGTTAGGGGGACTTATCCCGACCCCTGTCCTGTGTGAGTTCCATCACCCCACTAATTGCTCTATTATTCCAATTTGGGACCTGAGCATTCAGTCTTGTAGCCTGTCCACCCAGAAACTCTGCCCAAGGGAGACGTGTCTGTGCCAGAGAGAGAGGAGATGCAGTGTCAATGGCTGCCTCCTGCAAACTGTCCAGGAAAGTCTAAAGTTCACATGGGTCTGTGAAGTGTTTGGATTTGCCACAGAGTGTGATTCACATCTATGCGGCTTCGAAGACTCCGTATTTGATGTCCTATTTCCACAACATCAGACAGTGTTCTCGGATGGCTTTCTGTATTTCCCTTGCTTCTTGTAAAAAGTTCACCATGATATGTATCCCATGTCCCTCATAATTATATGGGTAATGTTTGCATAGGAAGCGAGTACCTGGTAATCTTTTGAAATGCTGATGAAGCATGACTGCAGGTAAAGGTGAGTATATGGTGAGCTTGTTCATGGCAGGAGAAGCATGTAATGATTGGTCTGGCTTACCTGCCAGATCCAGGCCTCTATGGGAACATTTGGTGTGCCCTTTGTAGTTCCAGCGGCGGAGAAAATTTAAGGTCCAGAAGACAAAGGAGCAAATTGCAGAGGAATCCCCAGACGTCCTATTGTTCAATCTTTTCCAGGATGACAAAGAAGTGAACATTGCCCATGTTACTTTGATTTTCCAGATCAGCAACTTTGGGCCAAAGGTGGCAGAGCTCAGCATACCACAAGGTGGAGTGTCCTGGTATCTTTAAGGGTTTGTCCAGTTCTAGTCTCTGCCTCACTGCTGTAATTTATTTGAGGATGAGGTCCATCATTGTAGACTCATGATGTCCTGATGATAAGGGCATAGTAGACTTGCAGTGCACTATGACAGCTGTCAAGAGGAGCTATTGCAATTACTTCCCATTGTCCATCGTCTTGCGGCTGGAAACAGCATCCGCTGGGGAAGCTTTTCTGTGTGCTGTACCCTGGCAGTGGTGAGGTTAGTGTATTGAAAGGGCCAGCTCATCAGACTTACTAGTTGAGGTCTGTAGAGAGGTGCTCAGGTATTCCGCTGTTTTTGTCACCCATCGCCATACCCGTACTTTCAGCCACTGCTATCAGCACTATTGCAGCCCTTGCTGCTCCATTTGTGGGAGCTTGTTAGTTCTGAATATGTAGGAAGGGCCCTTTACCGGGGGCATCCGTAAAGAGAAAAGCAACTCAAAGAACTATTTGAGCTTGGCTCATGCCTCCTAAGTACTGTGATATTCAGTTTGCTGTTAGGCATAGTGAGTCCCTCCAGCACTAGACATCAAGCTTAACCCCTAGTGCATTGGTAATCATGGAATGGGGCTCCAGGGTGGGTGTGTCATGGAAACGGTCCACCGCCACCATGGTTCATGCTCACAGCAGAGCATGAAGGTCGGGGTTTCAGTAAGAGTGGGGTCCCAAGGACAGTATGGCCATGATGCATAACACTTCAGGTGCTGCTGGGTCCATGGAAGGGCCCTGTTACTGTCATGATGGAATAGTGGCCAGTGTTGGTAGATCCTAAGGTGAGGGTTGCTGAGCTCCTTGCCCTCGCATGATCAGGCCCTCTGCCTGGCAGCAGAGATGCTTCTGGGGAGGCCCTTGCCTCCACATGCTTACACTTTGCCCTGCCCCCTAGGCTATCATGGGTGGATGACCAGTGTCACGGAGGTGCGCTCAAGTGGGTGGGTCCCTGTGCCACCCTCATACTGGATATGGTGGACACAGTCATTTTCAGGGTGTGTGCTGTAACCCCAGTCATATGAGCTCAGTGCTTGTCAGTTGGGCACCCCATAAAGTTGTGGGAGAGGGTCCCAACGCTGGACCCAATGTTTGCTGTTCCGCAAGCCACCCGAAAAAATGAGCTGGCTTCCCCAGAGCCTCATGGAACATTTGAGCTTCAAAATCAGAAGGCCAACTTCAGCAATAGCAGGCCTCCACCCTTCTCTCCTTGTTTTTGATTTGTTGCATGTGTGCTGAATTGTAAAGCATATACGCCAGGAATACATTGCCATAAAGCATAGTTTTTGTGCAAGAAGTGACTCCTTTTTCCACAAAAACTATGCTGCTCACAATGCAGACACCATTGCACTATGACACAAAGCTGCTTGAATTGGTGCAGGGCTGATTACATTTTGCCAGTGCAGCACTTTGAAACTTCTTTGTGGATATGGCACAGTTCATGCACAGTTCTGCACTCACTCATTCAGGAAATGCAGCGCAACAACTTTCCTTGCTGCCCACGTTTTACCAACTCGTTGTAATCTGTCCCATGATCTCGTTAGTTATAAATGGTATCTTGTCACTGGCATTTTCTAACGTAGGTTCTGTACCATTGAGCAGCTTGATCAATTCTTCTTGAGCTGGCTTCTGTCAGACAGTAAATTAATCATACGGTTTATCTGTTCAAAATCCCTGTCTATCAACTGGCTTCATTCTTCTTAATCTTCTAAATTTTAATATTAACTAAAAATGATATGTTTTATAAGGTTGGTGATATACTTCTTTTATTTAAATTTGTAATCATTTATTAGCAACTATAGCATTTAAAACCGAAAAGAGGTTCATAAGAACATTGAAGGTACATCGGATAAAAACTGTTGTACTGGTTGAAATATATATAAATGTGTGAGATTGTGTGAGGTTGGGGTGTGGACATTTGACAAAATTATTTGAGATGGTGAATAGTGAAGACAGACAAGCAACTTGCATTTATGTCAATTTTAAATCTCATGCCCCATCAATGAATTCAAAGATGTGCCCTTTAAGCCGTTTAGAAGGAATTCACGACTTGTAAGGTGTGTTTTGAGCATGATCCCGTGGACGGGTAGGATGAAAATAGCCCAGAGGAGCAGAGTGCTAAAATGAAAAGTGTCAAATAACTAGAATAACTGAAATGGAGTAGGGCGTGTAGAGCTGAGCGTACTGTGACCTTCTAGCCAACCATATTTCAGTGGTGAGTGGGTGGAGGAAATTCGTTAATGACAGGAGTATAAATCATGGATGCTCAAAGTAAGGCCCATGAGGTCCCCCTAACCTTTATATGTGACCCCTGGTCAAGAGGAGCACTGGGCTGCTGTTTACTCAACTCAGCACTAACAATAACAAGCATTGGCATAGCCAAAAGGTCTCGCTTTTGGGACCTTCTAAGTATTTAAATATTCAGCACAATATCCTTGGTGCTACATATCAACTGTTGCGTGGCTAAACACTCATAAGGTCCCAAAGGTGAGAACTATTGGCTATGCCAATGCTTGGTGTGGTTGTGTGTGTGTGTGGATGTGTGTGGGTGTGGGTGCGGTTGTGGGTGCGGGTGTGGTTGTGGGTGTGTGTGGATGTGTGTGGTTGTGTGTGTGATTGTGGTAGTGTGTGTGTGGATGTGTGTGTGGTTGTGTAAGTGGTTGTGTGGGTGTGGTTGTTTATGTGTGTGTGTGGTTGTGTGTTTGTGGTTGTGTGTGTGTGTGGTTGTGTGTATGGTTGTGTGTGTGGTTGTCTGTGTGGTTGTATGTGTGGTGTGTGTGTGGTTGTGTGTGTGGTTGTGTGTGTGGTTGTGTGTGTGGTTGTGTGTGTGTGGTTGTGGTTGTGTGTGTGTGGTTGTGGTTGTGTGTGTGGTAGTGTGTGTGGTTGTGTGTGTGGTTGTGTGCATGGTTGTGTGTGTGGTAGTGTGACTGTGTGTGTGTTGGGGTGTGTGGTTGTGTGTGTGTGGTTGTGTGTATAGGTGTGTTTAGGTGTGGTTGTGTGTGTGAGGTTGAGTGTGTGTGTGTGTTGTGTGTGTTTTGTTTGTGTGTGTGTTTGGTTGCATGCATGGATGTGTGTGTGGTTGTGTGTGTATGAGGCTGTGTGTGTTGTGTGTGGTTGAGTGTGAAGTTTTGGTTTTGTGTGTGTGTGTGTGTGTGTGTGGCTGTGTGTGTGGTGTATGTGTGGTTGTGTGTGTGGATGTGTGTGTGTGGTTGTGTGTGTGGGTATGTGTGGTTGTGAGTGTGTGGTTAGTGTGTGTGGTTGTGTGTGTGGTTGTGTGTGTGGTTGTGTGTGTGGTTGTGTGTGTGGTTGTGGTTGTTTGTGTGTGTTTTGTTTGTGGTTGTGGTTGTGTTTGTGGTGCTGTGGTTGTGTGTGTGGCTCTGTGTGTGCTGGTGGTTGTGTGTGAGTGGTTGGGTGTGGTTGTGTGTATGTGGTTGTGTGTGTGGTTGTGGTTGTGTTGGTTGTGTGTGTGGTTGTGTGTTTGTGTGTGTGGTTGTGTGTGTGATTGTGTGGTTGTTTTATGTTTAAGTGTGTGTGGTTCTGTGTGGTTGTGTGTGTGGTTGTGGTTGGGTGTTTCGATGTGTGTGTGGTTGTGTGGTTGGGTGTGGTTATGCTTGTGTGTGTTGTTGTGGGTGCAGTTGTGTGTGTGTGGTTGTGTGTGTGGTTGTTTGTGGTTGTGTGTGTGTGTGGTTGTGTGTGTTTATGTATGTGTGGTTGTGTGTGTGTGGTTGTGGTTGTGTGTGTGGTTGTGTGTGTGGTTGTGTGTGTGGTTGTGTGTGTGTGGCTGTGTCTGTGTTTGTTGTTGTGTGTGATTGTGTATATGTGTGTGGATGTGTATGTGTGTGGTTGTGTGTGTTTATGTGTGTGTGATTGTGGTTGTGTGTGTGGTTTTGTGGTTTGGTGGTTGTGTGTGGTTGTATGTGTGTGTTTGGTTGTGAGTGTGGTTGTGTGTGTGGTTGTCTGTGATGTTTTGGTTGTGTGTGTGTTTGTGTTTGTGGTTGTGTGGTTGTTGTTGTGTGTGTGTGTGTGTGGCTGTGGCTATGTGGCTGTGGCTGTGTGGCTTTGGCTGTGCGTGTGTGGTTGTGTGTGTAGGGTTCTTTGAATGTGTGTGGTTGTGTGTGTGTGGTTGTATGTGTGGTTGGTTGTTTTTGTGTGCGTGTGGTTGTGTGTGTGGTTGTGGTTGTGTGTGTTTATGTGTGTGTGGTTGTGCGTGTGATTGTGTTTGTTTGTGTGGTTGTGTGTTGTTGTGTGTGTGTGGCTGTGTCTGTGTTTGTTGTTGTGTGTGATTGTGTATGTGTGTGTGGTTGTGTGTGTTTATGTGTGTGTGTGATTGTGGTTGTGTGTGTGGTTGTGTGTGTGGCTGTGTGTGTGTGGTTGTGTGAGTGGTTTTGTGGTTGTGTGGTTGGGTGTGGTTTTGTGTGTGTGTGTTTGGTTGTGTGTGTGGTTGTCTGTGTGGTTGTGGTTGTGTGTGTGGTTGTGTGTGTGGTTGTGTGGTTGTTGTTGTGTGTGTCTGTGTGGTTGTGGCTCTGTGGATGTGGTTGTGTGGTTGTGGCTGTGCGTGTGTGTGGGTGTGTGTGTATGGTTGTTTGTATGTGTGTCGTTGTGTGTGTGTGGTTGTATGTGTGGTTGGTTGTGGTTATGTGCATGTGGATGTGTTTGTGGTTGTGGTTGTGTGTGTTTATGTGTGTGTGGTTGTGTGTGTGTGGTTGTGTGCGGTTGTGTGTGTGGCTGTGTCTGTGCTTGTTGTTGTGTGTGATTGTGTATGTGTGTGTGGTTGTGTGTGTTTATGTGTGTGTGGGTTTGTGTGGGATTGTGGTTGTGTGTGTGGTTGTGTGTGTGTGGTTTTGTGGTTGGGTGTGGTTGTGTGTGTGTTTGGTTGTGTGTGTGGTTGTCTGTGTGGTTGTGGTTGTGTGTGTGGTTGTGTGTGTGGTTGTGTGGTTGTTGTTGTGTGTGTCTGTGTGGTTGTTGCTATGTGGCTGAGGCTGTGTGGCTGTGGTGGTGTGTGTGTGGTTGTGTGTGTATGGTTTTTTGTATGTGTGTGGTTGTGTGTGTGGGGTTCTATGTGTGATTCGTTGTAGTTGTGTGTGTGTGATTGTGTTTGTGTTGTGTGGTTGTATGTGTGGTTGTGCGTGTGGTTGTGGTTGTGTGTGTGGTTGTGTTTGTGGTTGAGGTTGTGTGTGACAGTAATAATCAAAGCATCTCAAAATAAAGGAACACAAACATCAAGTTTGTGGAAAGAGAAAGCACATTGTAAGTCAAACAGGCCCAGCAAAGCTTTAACACAATAACATGCTCTTTGATGTTTGATGTTCTTTGAATGAGAACATCAAAGGGGCGATGCTAAAGTGATCGTGGGCGAAAGTGAAATTAATCACGGGCGCTTAATGAGCATGAAGAGGTTTGCCAATTAGCACCTCTGCTCCTAAGCGTGCGCCCGCACACATACACTGTAGCTCTAGGCTGGCCATGGTAGCATTTTTTGAGCCCTCACTAAATGTCTCGCCAGACCAGCGCATGCGCTGGGTCAGGCGAGACCTAAAAATATATTTAATATACAGTCAATCAATAATTAAAGAAAGGAAGTAACCAGGTAGTCTAGAATCACATTGTTTGGAAAAGTGGGAAAACCAGTATTATTCGCAAGCTTTCTGGTTTCACATTGTTCAGTTTAGCCAGTAGATGCATACAGGGCCGGACTGGGAACAGAAACTGGCCATGGCAAACTGCTTGGCAAGCCCCCCTGGTCCGGCCAAGCTGTTTGCTAGGGATGGTTTTGGCTGATTTTGTAACAGAGGGTCGATATTACCGACCCTCGTAACAAAAATGGCCCTCCAGAGGTGGAAAACCGGCCCCCACTCTGGCGGCCCACCTGGGAAATGCCCAATGCCCGCTATTGCTAGTCTGGCCTGGATGCAAAACCTTTGTTTTGCCTACACCTACCTTACTGCAATCCCCCCTCGCCGCCCAAGCATCAACCAACGGCATCAGTGCGGCCATCAGTCACATCATAGATCAAACTTTTGTGCCCCAGGGAAAACGTTTGCAAGGACCCATGTTGTAAATACTACAGAGGTGAAATCTCTGTCAGTGGGAGAGAGTATGCTTAAGAGGGTCCATCTAAAAGTAAGTCAGTGGTGCATTAAGATGATTGAGTTTAAAAAACTGAATGAGACCAATCTAAACATAATGCCTGACATTACAGAACAGTAATTTTTGGTTGATGTAAATACTGCAGCTGTTTCAAAACATAGCATGACAAATTGTTCGAGTATGACCCTAATGCTGGGAGATCAATATCGACTACTTATAATGCACTTATCAAATAGTCTTCTTTGCCCAGAATAAATATTCTAAGTGCATGTGGTGGGGTGACATTGATCAGAAACTCGATCCGTTGTCAAAGTTGTAAGTTTGGTTAACTTTTTATTTCAGAAATAAGAATCAGTTCAAGGAATTGCCCAATTTACCTTCATGCCACAGGTACCAGTAATGCACATGCTATCACATTCCCCAATCTCTGTCACTTAATGATCCTACTTGTCAGGCTAGTCGCCAAATATTCCTATAACAAATCCCTGCTATCACCTTGAATGAAATGCCAAATGAACTGCACGGTGAAGTGCAAACCAAAACCATACTCCATTTAATGCAATCTAGAAGTACCACAGAGTGTTTTTTTCAATTTTTCAAAGCACCAATCAGGCCCAGGGATATGAGGGGCATATTATCAAGAAACTGATTTAACATTATCGTTGTTTTAGCAGCAGAAAACCGCTGCTAAACTGGCGATAATGGGCTTGATAATATGCCCTTGAGAATTGCAATAGAAGCCCATGTTCTGGAGTCAACATGGGCTTCTATTGGAATTCTCAAGGGCTTATTAGCAAGCCCACTACGCTCCTCGAGAACTTTGCCACTTTTGTGACATACTGTGGTGCAGGAACCTCCTCCGTATTTACGAGGCAGCACTTAGCCACTTTTTTGGGCTTAATGCTGCCTTGTAAATATTGTAACCTTCAACTCAGTTTTCTGTGTTAAAGGGATGGGCAATGGGTGTTGCTGGCGCATTCTCAGCAACTCTTATACAACAATTGCCTGCCCCTGGTGGGCTCTATGGCTACTAAGAATTTAGTCTTGTGGCAGAGGAATTGTATACCTTCTGTCAACACAATCATGCACACCGTTGCAACTTTGAGTCTGGCAATATTTCCTATATGTGTGTGTCTACTGGCTCCACCGCCCTGCTACATATGTCCCCTGTCTTCCACGCGTGAAAAAAGGGGGAGGGAAGGTTGACAGTGCCTCACGGAAGCAACACCAAGGGGAGGATTGTATCAGACTGGTACTCGCCTGATTCCTCACTTCTCATCATCGGCTACTGTCAACCCCAAAAGAAATGGGAGAGAAACAAAAATAAAGAAAGTGCAAATAGATCAGACAGCCATCAAGTGTTGTGTGTGCTGGAACCCGTTGTGATATATCCTTGCCCAAAATAGTGAAAAACAAATATACCACTTTAAAAAGAGTAAGGCTAACTGGCAACTCCTGACTTTATTCTGTGCTGTTAGCTCACTCTATTGAAAGTCAACCGACATGTTTCATCACTTTGCCTTACATTTCAGTGATTTCTTCAGGGTTTTTGTGGGTCAGCGTATAGCATGCACCTTTCTGAGTCTTCCCTTATTGTACCTGTAGCGGTTGGTAAAACACAAAACACACACATTACATTTGTACATTAAAATATCTCAGCGAGTGGCACCGAGTCCGGTGCTAACTGGCAAATGACCGTATCCTGAGATATAGATTGTATTACCAGGTGGCCTTCTGTGGCAAGCCTACCCGGCCCCCGTGGAAGACTGCTTGACGTGTACCGTCCCCTGTCTCAGTAGTGGGACGCTGTGAACCGCCAGTAGGTCGGTATCTATGGCAAAAACGAGAAGCGGGATGAGCGTTTTTGGAATACATCGCACTTCACATATGCCTGTCAGTTTAAGGGCAAGTATGACATTGCAGGTTCCCCTCCTTCCATTAATCACCTGCCCCGCTCGTGATTTCCATAAAGGTTCCCCTCTATTTGTTAACAAACTGGCTTAAAAACTCCTTACCGCTTACGCGTCCAGGTGTGGTCTTGGCTCACCCCTCGTGTGTCGTAGCGGTGCCGACAGGCTGTTTACAAAGCCCGTTTCCTGATCACGTGGACGAACGTGTCAACGTGACGTGACGCGTCGCGTAAATTGCGGGCGCCATCTTGGAACGGGGAAATACCTCAAAAGTGTATCATTATCGCCAATGTCAATTACAGTTGGGCAAATGATCCTAATGGGGTAAGATGCGGGAATAAACACCAGGGGCTAGTAGGCATTAGTAACTCTTACCCTCAGGTAGATGTTTAGGAAAAATGGTATATTCCTATTACCACCGTGCACGTGTCAACGGGACATGACGCGTCGCGTAGATTGCGGGCGCCATCTTGGAACGGGAAAATACCTCTAAGGTGTATCATTATCGCCAATGTCAATTACAGTTGGGCAAGGGATCCTAATGGGGTAAATTGCGGGAATAAACGTCAGGAGTTGCCAGTTAGCCTTACTCTTTTTAAAGTGGTATATTTGTTTTTCACTATTTTGGGCACGAATATATCACAACGGGTTCCAGCACACACAACACTTGATGGCTGTCTGATCTATATGCACTTTCTTTATTTTTGTTTCTCTCCCATTTCTTTTGGGGTTGACAGTAGCCGATGATGAGAAGTGAGGAATCAGGCGAGTACCAGTCTGATACAATCCTCCCCTTGGTGTTGCTTCCGTGAGGCACTGTCAACCTTCCCTCCCCCTTTTTTCACACGTGGAAGACAGGGGACATATGTAGCAGGGCGGTGGAGCCAGTAGACACACACATATAGGCAATATTGCCAGACTCAAAGTTGCAACGGTGTGCATGATTGAGTTGACAGAAGGTATACAATTCCTCTGCCACAAGACTAAATTCTTAGTAGCCATAGAGCCCACCAGGGGCAGGCCATTGTTGTATAAGAGTAATTTGAGTGGGGGGCGGCCTGCTTCTTATCCCCCTAAGGCTCCTGTTAATTGAGAGTGTTGAGTACGGCAGCCTAGCCGTGAGAGCCTTGAACACAAATCATTATTCACAGAAGGAACACATTGTCTAGAGGTTGAAGTTCCCGTGACTTTGTTGTTTTTTACACTGACTGTCTCAGCGAACACTGGCAAACGGGTACCTTGAGTATCATGGCTAATTTTTGCCTGGCCTTCACGGAAGACCACATAGCTAACATTCTAGCAGGACCATCCCTATTACCAGACACTCCATTGGGAAGCACCAACACCACTAGGGATGAGTGGGAAAAACTGTCAACACTTAGGAAACGCCAAATTAGAATAGCCCTTCACGGAGCATTAATGACTGAATATCTCCGAGCAGGGGCGGCATCAGCCAGCCCATTGGTAAGGTTGGAACCAAAGATTTTCCTGGAGGATAAGCAGTTCCGGGTGGACTGGAGCTATATAGCCAACAAGTGCACCCGGGACTGGCTTATTTTAATCATCAATACTGCCAAACGCCTAAGTGAGGAGTTGCTCACCGAAATACTGGACATGGAAACCACCATAAAAAATGACACCACCATACTTGATGCAAAAGAACAACTAGCCAAGATCCAGACTGACTTGGGAGAATACCAAGCATACATGGTGAACCAGAAAATAAAAGGCCTAAAACGCAACCTGGATAAGTTTAGCCATGAATGGGCTTTCCCATATACTGAGGACGAATGTTATCAGCACACCAAAGCCCAAAATTCGGCACCTCGCCGTGGAAGGGGTGGTAGGCAACAGGCCAGGAGAACTCCCAACAACTGGGTGTTTGAAAATACAAGCAGCGAAGAGGATGATTTGGACATGCAACCCCCACAAGGCAATGGCCGAGTGAGATTCCAACCCCAGGGCACTTCTGACCAGGACCTAGGAGCCCTATTCAGGGCTTTTTTAGGGCAGCATCAATCCAACCAGAGGGGGGCCAACACGAGAGGCAGAGGCAGAGGACGGGCCAGACATATTACCAACACAAACCAACAAGCCAACTCTCCAAGGATCACCCGCAGCAAGGGTCGAACGCCAATATAACCCCGTTGGAGAATATAGTGGTAAATCTATCAGATTATCCACTCATACCAAATGAAAATGCTGTGCTGAACAAAGGTCTTGGCTTCGTTTCAACCTCTAAACATGACAGATTTCAACTAAGAGGTGAACTCAGTGGAGTAATGAGAAAAATCAAACTACGCAAGTTCTTTGAGGGCAAAGAAAACACTTCCACCAATACGGGTTTTTCTACAGACCTAAGGCGACCTTCAAACTTTACACCCTTGAATCAGCAAGTGGGCCCTGAGGTGATAGTTTTTGAGCAAAAAGTCCTACAGGACATCGCGGACTTGGAAAAACAACAACACTTCAACAAACCTAGTAATATGTCAAAAACTGACTGGACGGCAGTCAAATCTTTGCAAGATAATGATCTTATCACCATCAAACCGGCCGATAAGGGCGGGGCGGTGGTGGTAATGAATACCTCTGACTACGAGGCAGAAGTCAACAGACTTCTAGGGGTCAGGGAACATTACCAACCTCTGGCTAGAGACCCCACACCTGAACTGCAAACCACTATACAGACCATGGTGGCTACTGCCCGAGAAAAGAAGTGGATCACGGCAAAAGAGGCGGATTTCTTGATCAATCCATCCCCCAGAATACCAGCGTTCTATATTGTGCCCAAAATCCACAAGCCACAATGTCCACCCGCCGGGAAGGCCAATAGTTTCTGGTATAAACTCCATACTTGAGCCTCTTTCCCAGTTTGCGGATTTTTTCTTGCGTGAATGTGTGATCACACAACCTTCATACGTGCAAGATACGACAGACATTCTGAGACACCTCCAAACGGTCCCATACAATCCTGAAGAGAATCTACTGGTGACGATTGACATCGAGTCACTCTACACTAGCATACCCCAGGAGGCGACACTGGTGGCAGCAGCCCGCTCCCTGGGGGAGCTAGAATGGTTCTATGACACAGCACAGACCCTAGTACTGCATTGCATTGAATTAGCCTTGACCTGCAACTTCTTTGCACATAAACAACAACTATTTTTGCAGACCTCTGGGACTTCGATGGGGGCAACTTTTGCCCCCAGCTTGGCATGTATCTATGTCGGCCAATTCGAAGCCAACTACATCTATCATGCATCTAATCTCTTCCAGGGGAACATTGTCCTCTGGAAGAGATATATAGATGACATTCTGTGCATCTGGAGGGGAACCCCTGAGACATTGGACTGTTTTCTGTCGTGGCTTAACACCCTTGATAGATGTCTCAGGTTTACTTGGAATGTGGACCGACACAAAGCCACCTACTTGGACTTGGACATCAGTGCCACAGCTAATAAACTGGTAACATCAGTACACCAAAAACCCACAGACAAGAACTCGCTGCTACATTATAAATCATTTCACCCAAGGGCTCTGCGAGACAACCTCCCGGTGGGACAATTTATGAGGTACCGGAGAAACTGTACCACCACTAGCAGCTTCATGGAACAGTCTGAAGAACTGGCTGACAAACTCATTGCTAGAGCATACCCTCGAAAAACGGTAAAGCAGGCTAAGAAACGAGCACTAAATACTCCAAGAGAGGCTTTACTGGAGCGACAACCGAAGGAATCTGAAGACTGTATCCCAGTGATTACTACCTTTGGACCACATTCCACAAAAATCCGTCAAATAGTGAGGAAACACTGGCACATTTTGAGCACCAACTCCATGCGAATGCCACCTCCTAGGTTCGCCTTCAAGCGATCTTCTAGTCTGAAGGACCGACTGGTCCACACATGACCACGAGTCAAGCTGCCCCACTCTAACCTCCCACCTGGCCACCATCCATGTGGAGAATGTACCATCTGTCCATTGACCGTGAAAACCAATTCCATCATTAGGACCAATGGAAGTACCTGGCACCTAAACAGTTTTAGTAACTGTAACACGTGCAACGTGATATACAGACTATCCTGTCCATGTGGATTGCACTACATAGGGCTAACCACCAGAAAAATCAAGGTGAGAATTCAGGAACATCTCAATACATTGAAAACAGCAAAACTCTCGACCAAATTGGTGCAACATTTCAACAGCCTAAAACACAAACTCAGGGATCTCCGCTGGGTCATGATAGAGAGAGTTCAAGGAGATCTACACAATATGAGCAACAGACTACTCAAGAAAGAGGCACGATGGATCTACGAAGAGTTAACAGCTGACCAAGGCCTCAATGACATTATTGAGTGGAATAAGGTCTCAATGATCTAGAGTGCAACCCTTATGAAACACTACAGGGATCGTGCAGCTAATTGCTGAGAAAAGCTGTATACCACGATCTATCAACATAGTAATGTGTATTAATTGCAGGGGACTTATGCCAGGGCACTATGTTATCTGTCTTCCAAATGTATCCAATCGTTTTTGCAAACAGTAACATTTTTGGACGGTGGTAATAGGAATATACCATTTTTCCTAAACATCTATCTGAGGGTCCGAGTTACTAATGCCTATTAGCCCCTGGTGTTTATTCCCGCAATTTACCCCATTAGGATAACTTGCCCAACTGTAATTGACATTGGCGATAATGATACACCTCTGAGGTATTTTCCCGTTCCAAGATGGCGCCCGCAATCTACGCGACGCGTCATGTCACGTTGACACGTGCACGGTGGTAATAGGAATATACCATTTTTCCTAAACATCTACCTGAGGGTCCGAGTTACTAATGCCTACTAGCCCCTGGTGTTTATTCCCGCATCTTACCCCATTAGGATCATTTGCCCAACTGTAATTGACATTGGCGATAATGATACCCTTTTGAGGTATTTCCCCGTACCAAGATGGCGCCCGCAATTTACGCGACGCGTCACGTCACGTTGACACGTTCGTCCACGTGATCAGGAAACGGGCTTTGTAAACAGCCTGTCGACACTGCTACGACACACGAGGGGTGAGACAAGACCACACCTGGACGCGTAAGCGGCAAGGAGTTTTTAAGCCAGTTTGTTAACAAATAGAGGGGAACCTTTCTGGAAATCACGAGTGGGGCAGGTGATTAAAGGAAGGAGGGGAACCTGCAATATCATACTTGCCCTTAAACTGACAGGCATATGTGAAGTGCGATGTATTCCAAAAACGCTCATCCCGCTTCTCGTTTTTGCCATAGATACCGACCTACTGGCGGTTCACAGCGTCCCACTACTGAGACAGGGGGCGGTACACGTCAAGCAGTCTTCCACGGGGGCCGGGTAGGCTTGCCACAGAAGGCCACCTGGTAATACAATCTATAACTCAGGATACGGTCATTTGCCAGTTAGCACCGGGCTCGGTGCCACTCGCTGAGATATTTTAATGTACAAATGTAATGTGTGTGTTTTGTGTTTTACCAACCGCTACAGGTACAATAAGGGAAGACTCAGAAAGGTGCATGCTATACGCTGACCCACAAAAACCCTGAAGAAATCACTGAAACGTAAGGCAAAGTGATGATGAAACATGTCGTTGACTTTTAATAGAGTGAGCTAACAACACAGAATAAAGTCAGGAGTTGCCAGTTAGCCTTACTCTTTTTAAAGTGGTATATTTGTTTTTCACTATTTTGGGCACGGATATATCACAACGGGTTCCAGCACACACAACACTCAATGGCTGTCTGATCTATATGCACTTTCTTTATTTTTGTTTCTCTCCCATTTCTTTTGGGGTTGACAGTAGCCGATGATGAGAAGTGAGGAATCAGGCGAGTACCAGTCTGATACAATCCTCCCCTTGGTGTTGCTTCCGTGAGGCACTGTCAACCTTCCCTCCCCCTTTTTTCACGCGTGGAAGACAGGGGACATATGTAGCAGGGCGGTGGAGCCAGTAGACACACACATATAGGCAATATTGCCAGACTCAAAGTTGCAACGGTGTGCATGATTGTGTTGACAGAAGGTATACAATTCCTCTGCCACAAGACTAAATTCTTAGTAGCCATAGAGCCCACCAGGGGCAGGCCATTGTTGTATAAGAGTAATTTGAGTGGGGGGTGGCCTGCTTCTTATCCCCCTAAGGCTCCTGTTAATTGAGAGCATTCTCAGCAACATCAATTATTTTTGACTCTGCTCCAGAGTTATGAGAAATCCTAGATCTGAGGCAGCGCCGAAAACATACCTTTATTTCTCCACGTGTTTCCACACACACACTTTTCCTTTTTCTAGGTGTACTGCAGAAGAAAAAGCCTCTTGCGATAATTGTTGTGCTGGAAGGTTTCCCTTTCTGCACAAAAATAATCATCCCAAACAATGCAGGCACCCATGCACCATGGTGCAAAGGTGCCTGCATTGACGCACAGCAGCCATTTGTGTGCAGGCGCAGGGGGAAAGGACAGGAATGTGGTGTATCTAATAGATGCAACGCATTCCTGCCCTTTCTTTTGCATAGGCCAGCAGAGCAGTAAGGCCTGCAGTGCTGCCCTACAGCAAGACCTCATAAATGAGGGCCTAAAAGTTTTTGCACCAGAGCAGGCTCCTAGTGATATCTACACAGTATCCACACATTGTAGGAAAGATCTGCTCGAGATTGGTTGCTTTGGATTTTCAACCTGTAGGATGTCTGGCACCACTTGGCAGTGGGCTTCTGATACTCAACCACACATTGTGAAAGTTCTACGTTAATACAGCCCTATATTGAAACTACTGTACTATTTCCTGAATGGGGAGCCACACTAGACCATTCTCCGCCACTTCTGAGATGCAGAGCTGCACCGTATTTACAACTACGGAGGCACCATAGTGCAAGGGTGTTTGCCTTGCAGGGGAATGATTATTTATGTGCAGGGGGTGTCCCTACCTGCATATAACCTATCAGTAATAAAGCATTTCTCTTGGTTCCCCTGTTTAAGGCCAGGTTTTCCCTGGTCTTAACTTTGGAGCTGCCTCCTATTTACCCTTGTACATAGGGGCAGAATCAAAATCAATGGGTGTTGTGGTAGAATTTCCACTGCAACACCCATTGCCCTCCCCTTTCATGCTAAGTGTAGAGTGAAAGTGTGCCTTATTTACAAGGCAGAGTTAAGCCCCATAAAGTGGCTTAACGCTGCCTTGTAAATTAGGTGATGCCTCTATCGCCACCACAACATCGTAAAAAGTGGCGTTGTGGTGGCGTTAGGGGCTTGTAAATATGCCCCCTAATGTCTTGCTGAAGTGTTGCTTGCAAGGGGTTTGTGAGGATTTTATTATGCAAAGGTTGGTTTGTTGGCCTATCTCTAGTTTGCTGCCTTTTCCACTTTTCCCACATCTACCCACATGCTTAGTTTTTCTCATCAGTGTTACTTCGCCTAAGCATTTTGAATACAAATGTTAACTTTTGTTACATTTTACTCATAAGACCTCTGAACCAGTGTCACCCTGGAAACTTAGGATCATATTGTCTACGTAAGTGTGTATGTTGTGTTGCTTTCCCCCCCCACAAGTGACTCAACACAAAGTATTTTCACAAGTAAAATACTTGAAAAAGTCCAGATGTGTCTCATGAAAGTCCAACTAGGATGAAATATCTACATTTGCTTGCAGTTTTTGTTATAAATGTTTGTGGACACAGCTTTGCAAATTTTCACTCCCTTGAAGAGATCAGCCAGCCTGTGGAGCTAAGTGTCATAGACAAAGATTGCTGAGAGACTCTTTCTAAAGCTTAGTAGACACTAATGGAGTGCTGCTTTAAAACATTTAGGGGCATATTTACAAGAACCTATCGCCACCACAATGCCACTTTCCATGATGTTGTGGTGGTGATAGTGGCCTCGCCTTATCTACAAGGCAGTGTTAATGGCTCAATGCTACCTTGTAAATAATAATGAGTAACTGTGCCTACAAGGGATTTTGTTTGAAATACTAAATTGCACTATTTAAACAAATTACTTAATTGTTAAGCCCCAGTTGGTGGCTAACAAAAAATCTAAGCAACAATTCACTTTACATCAAGATAAATATATAATGAGCAATTTTAGACATGGGTGTGAATTTCTCAATTATGGCTCATTTAATGTGGATAAACAGAAGAGAGGTACAAAAAGTGATAATGTAACACAATGACAGAGGCAGATAAATCATATACAGAAATGATAACCTTCAAGTCATTAGTGTAGGCATCTATTCCAGACTAATATCAAAACAGAAAATGAATCAGAGAAAACTGAAAACAATTCCTGATTAAATAAATCACTGGAGAAATAGATGAACTTGTCGATGTTTTGGTGGAATATATGTCAGTTAGACCATCAGAAGGACGATGAAAGGAGAGTCATAATTGACCCTTATAACCGGTCCAGTACTTAGACCAGGCGAATCACTAGAGTAGTTAAAAAGCTTCCAGCTGCAGAGAACTTAGGGGCCGATTGCAATCTCGGTCGGAAGGGCACCGAATCGGGTTCGGCAATAGAGGATCCGATTCGGAGGCTGAATTTCCGTCCGAGTCGTACACGGGTCCGGATGTCGAAGTACGATGCGAACAAGCGCAAAATCTCTGTCTGAATCGTTTCCGGGTCCGAACCGCTCCTTACGACTCGGTCACAAGTAAACTGTGGCGCCAAATGGAGACGTTTCATGACTGAGTTAGTACGATGCTCGATTCGAACAGCCAGATCGAGTTGGAGTGTCTGGCTCACAATAGATCCCGAGGTTGGACTTTGGGTGTCCGCGTCAGACCCCCTGTTACCCGCAGCCTTACGACTCAGACACAGGGTGAGACCCATGGGTCTCCCCAACACAGGCATGTACGGTACATATGGCACTGATGTGTATTTTTATTTATTTATGCGATTTATATAGCGTGCAAATACCCTGGGGTGTCTCAGGGCTGAAGGTAACTCAAAAGACGCTAGGTGGGGCTACTGATTGAAGACCCAGGTCTTTACTTGTTTCGGGAATAACAGCAGGGATGAGCTGTTTTTAATGTGGAGGGGGATGGTATTCCACAGTCTGGAAATGGCCACTATGAATCATCTGTCTCCCCTGGCCACTTTTTTCGTACGTGGGATTGTGAGCAGGTAGGCCGAGGATGAGCGCAGAGATCTTTTAGGGGTGTAAGTGCGAAGTGATTTTTTTAGGAACTTAGTGCGGCTTCTGACTGGCGGGGAATGTAGTTGACTAATGATGGGAGATATTGAGGTAAACTTTGGGGTGCATGGGCGCACTTGTCCGCGACGTACCCATTCAGTCAATGAGAGCCCATGTACGCGTCATACGACCGGCTCCCATTGACTTCTATGGGAGTCCGACCGAACTGAGTCCGACAGCATACGGATGCATCGTACTCACTCGGTCAGACTGCAGGAGTCCGGATCGGTCGGAAAACACCCCGGATCCGGCTCGGTCAGAGTGCTTTCCGACCCAGATCGGAATCAGCCCCAGAATGGTTAATTATTCAAGTGCTTGGTAAATGTCCAAGCCAGCTGAAAACTCTTGCAAGACCAATCCAGTAGGATTTGCCTAGGGCCACACTCGCTTCAGTCAAGGGGCATGTAGGGACAATTCTCCTTGAGGATGCCGCTGTCTCAACTAGCGGCATGTCGCTAGACTGAAGTGAGTGTCACTATATCCTACAGATTTTGGGGTAGATACATGTTTGTATATAGGAGAAGCTTCAGGTTAGAATCAGGAGAAATATTATATAAAGGAGTCAAAGGATAGATGGAGTAACATTGGGAGGAACATTTTTGGTTATTTGAAATGATTGAAGAACCTGTGATAATTAGGAGTATTGGGCTAAGCAACTGGAGGGTATGTCATAGCCGTCTTGTAGTGTTTTGAAAGGTATAACAGAATTATGCAAGATAAGTTGGTGGATATATATATTGTTCTTCTCCTCCTAATGTTTGAAGTAGAAAGATTTATGACAAAACTTATTACATTTATTATACAGAATAGAGGAGGCAAGAAAAGCTTGGTGAAAATTAGAGCCATCCGTGAAAAGTGAGTGTTTCAAGTGTTGGAAATATTTTAAAATAGGGTGCTTGTGCAATAGGACGTAAAAGAAGTTTCATAGAAAGAGAAATCATGTAATAAAGAATCAATCCAACTAGGTACTGATTCATCAAGGTATTGTTTTTACACTGTGTAAATCAGCCTAATTAAAAAAGCAGTGTGATATAATTTAAAATTAGGAAATCATACAACCCCTTTGTTTTTTAGTTTGATTAATTTAGATAAGCAAAACTAACAGGTTTGTTGTTCCAGGGAAATTTAGTACAAAGGGAGTTGATTTGCTTGGTAACCCCAAAATATAGAACAAAAAGTATTGAGAGGACATAATATCGCATCAAAAATATGGAAAGGACAGGATATGGAATGGACATAATTTTGGGGCCGATTCTGATGTGGGACAGACTCAGGTCCATCTGACATCGGTCAAGAGCCGTAACCGACCGATCTGCTGTCATTGTTTACGGCCCTGCAAGTACGATGCAACCGAACCCTGTTCGGTCGCATTCGTATGCTTCACAATGGAAATATGCATTCCGAGCAGATGCTTGCCTGCATTGTGTAAAGCAGGGGTGCAGTTCATCCCTGTACCCTGTAGCCGGCAACCCAAGGTGCCTGCCACCGGGTGCAGGGATCAACAGAGGGGCACAATAGGTGCCCCCAGACCGCCATTTGGCGGCCTTGCACCCATGGGGGCCATGCTGAGGGCCCTCAGAGACAGTTTCTGACTGCCTTTTTGTGCCGGAAACACCGGCACGAAAAGGCAGTGAAAAACTGTCATCGTACTCCCCTGGTCGTAAAGAGGCAACCGGGGGAATACTGAAGCCCGTCGTAGGCCATCCAGAAATCCAAGTCAGATTCCATTCCGACCGAGGCCATCAGAATGGCTCGGTCGGAAAGGAATCCGCCCAGCACATTCCGATGTGGTCGGAAGGGCTCCGAACATGGTTTAGAGCACTTCTGATCGGAATTAGAATCGGCCCCATAGTTGGGAATATCATCAACATATAGGTAAGTAATACCAAATGTCATTATATCGAATGTCATTATATAGTCTGTTATAATATTGAATGTCATAATATAGAATGTTAATATATTTATTTTTTTAATTATATTTATGTTAGTATATGTATTCAAAGTATATAATATTTTTTTAAAGTATGTTACAATTTTTTCAAGATAATGATTTTTATGTTAAATCATTTTCGCGTATATTAGTTCCTTAGTAGAATGTGGGTGTATAGGGGAATAGGGTGGAAAGTAATTTAATTTCAATAAAAAATAATAATGATGTGATAATTATTAATGTATTGTTTAAAAATTAATATTGGTGATTAATTTTTGTGTATATTAGTTCTGTAACTGGTTGTGGGTTTATAGGGCAATAGGGTGGGAAGTAATTTATTTAACATTTTAAAAAATAATAATGTATTAACTAATCATTTAATGGTTAATAATTAATATTCCTAATTAAGGTAATAATGTATTATTAAATATTTAAAACAATATTAATACACGTTTTTATTTGATAAATATGTAAATTGTGTAAATTAATATCAATTTGTAATTAATTAAATATTAATTAATAATACGTAATGTACTAATGTGTTAATTATGTTAATTTTTTGAGGAAGGTTTTGAGTGTTTATAGGGGAGTATGGTGTTTATTAAAATATTCTCAAATTATTTTGTATTAATATGTATATAATATTTAATCAAAGTTATTTTATATTGTTAATTGTGTAAATTAATTCATATATCATTGTTTTTAATTGTGATTAACTAATTATTTAAATGTTAATTAATGATGCTAATTTATTAATATTTTAGATAATTGGAGGTGACATTCATAGTGGAAAATAAAGGGAGGTAAATTAAATTTAAATATTTAAATTGTTTTTAACTAAATTGTAGGACTAGGAATACTAAATTGTTACCCTCTCGCTATCCAATGCTTTCCCTACTGTTCTACTCGCTGGAGTGGGAATAGTAATTTTTACCTACTCGCTATCCAACACTTTCCCTACTGTTGCACTCAATGGAGTGGAAATAGTAATTTTTACCCACCCTCTATCCAACACTTTCCCTACTGTTGCACTCAGTGGAGTGGGAATAGTAATTTTTACCCTCTCACTAGCCAACATTTTCCCTACTGTTCCACTCACTGGAGTGGGAATAGTAATTTGTACCCACCCCCTATAAAACAAATTCTCTACTTTTGCACTTGTTGGAGCGTGAATACTAATTTTATCGCCTTCGCTCTGTAATGTTTTTAATGTTGTTATATTTAATGTAGTGTAAATTAATAATTAACATAAAACGTATTACTTTAATTATTTAAATTAGTATATATTATTTATTTTTATATTTATTTAATAGGTTTATATATAAGTAAATATATTTTTATTAATATTTTACAAATGTTATAATTAAGATGTAATATTATTTTATAATAATATTAAGTAAATATATATTTGTTTAAAAAAATATGTTTTTTTAACATTACGTTTATTTTTTTCCATTTTAAGCTTTTTTACATTATTGTAACTGTTTTATTTACTTGTGTTTATTATTTAATTACTTTTATATTATTTTTAATACATTTGAAAAATTCAATATTTTAGTTAACTATATTTTAAATATCGATATTCTGGACAGTCGATATTTAGTCAAGGATTCGATTTGAATAAAATGGTAATTGAGGATTTTAAAGGGCAGCATAGAGAATATAATGAGTGGTACAAGCATTATTTTGATGGTATCCAGTTTATCCCACCAGGATAAATAAAATGGGGACCAGGGAGAAAATACGTTTTGAATCTTGATTTTTAAAGATTTAAAATTGTGGGAGAGAGTGTGAGAGATGGTAGAGGGTAAAATCTCAGTCTTAGAAGAATTCAATTTATAGCCAGTTACTTTAGAATATAAACCAATCTCCTGTAGAAAAGAAGACAAGGAGGTTAAGGGTTTTGAAAGGTAAATCAAAGTATTGTCAGCATAAGCATGAGAGTTACGTCGGAGGTCAGTTATCAGCGGATTATAGCGAATGCTTTCAAGAAAAGGTTTGAGGCATAAAAGGAATACATTGGGAGAAAGAGTATATCCTTACATAGTACCCCTTTGTAAATTAAACTAATGGAACAAAAAGCTGTTAACAGAAACACATGCACGGGGTACTGGATACAGTAGTTTGATGAGTGAGATCAATTTGAGGCCGAAACCTAACTAGTGAAGAGTTTTGAACATAAACTTCGAATATATACGATCAAAAGCTTTTTCATCTCCAGGGGATAAAGCAGTTGAAGGATCAGGATATCACTTTGCCAAAGTAAGGATATTAGAGAACATTCTAGCATTGTCCGGGATAAGCCCAACATTAACAAAGCCAGATTGATCTTCTTTCATCATCAAGGGTATAGCATTTTCTAATCTAGAGGCAAGAATTTCAGCACAAATGTTGCAGTTATAATTGATTAATAAGATTGGATGAACGGTTTGACATAGGGAGTGATCTTTATCAGGTATGGGGATAATTACAATGAGAGCATCAAGAAAAGAACCTTCAGGTTTGGAGTGTAATAGAAAAGAGATGAATAGTACATGTAAGTGTGTAGCAAAAATAGATAAAAAGGAAGAGATCATTTAAAAAGAAAAACCATCAGGCCCAGGGGGCTTAGCACTCCTCTCTTAGAAGATTTAATTGCATCTCTTTTCAAGAAGGCCATAACCTCAGGTATAGAACGAGGGGGAGGGAGACCATTAAAGAACATTTGAGAATTGTCTTCGGGGGGGATGGGTGTCATTCGTGTATAGTGAGTGATAGTAGGTTTGAAATGCATTGACAATATCTAGGTCAAAATATAGTAAAATATTTGGGCGGTCATTAAGAATAGGTCCAATGGTTTTCCTTTTTGATTTGTCTTTGAAATAATTGGCCAAGATGCTACCTGCTTTGTTCTGACCCCCATTGTATTTAGATTTTATTTTTAGCAGAATATTGCACGCATCAGATGTAGCTAATTTATTTAAGCCAGATTTAGCTTTGATGAGGTCCCAAAGGTGATCAGGGGATTTAGAGGTATAAAAAGCATTTTCAAGAGTTTTGATATGTTTTACATTGGAAAGGCATTGAGAATGTATTTAATTTTTTTATGGCAGTATAGGCAATGGTAAAGGCTCTAAAAGTTTGATCAGATAGTAAAAAATTATTGAATCTCCATCCAGCCTGTTTGGAAAGGGATAAATCAAAAAAAATCGAAACAGAGGCATGATCAGAAATGAAAATAGAACCAATCTTAGAAGATTGGACTATAGGATGTAAAGGTTTTGAGATCAAAATGTAATCTATGGGTAACATTGTGTAATGAACAGTTGAAAAGTATGTAAACCCCTCTGTATCAGGATTACTGATTTTACAGGCATCATAGAGTGGATGAGAGGTAATAGCAACTTGAAATGCTTTGTGTGATTTATCTGGTTTGAATTTATAATCTGAATTTCTATCGGAAAAGTAGTCCATCCAATTATTGAAGTCTCCGGCAACAATATTATTAGGGTTAGAGATTCAGGATAATCTTAAATTAATAGAATGGCAAAAGTCCCTGGTCAAACTTAACTGGTCCATAAATATTGAAGAAGGTGACCTGTTTATTATAAACCATAGCATTAAGGATTACCCATTGTCCACTTGCATCATTTTCAATAGATACAATTCGTAAATTCAAAGATTCATGACAGAGGATGGCTACACCACCCTTACGGTTGACAGTTGAAGAAAAGACAACATGACTCACCCATTGACGTTTGAGTTTGAGAGATTCGACATCATTACAGTGGGTTTCTTGCCCAAAAATGCAATCAGCAATTAAGTTTTGATAAGTGAGAAAGTACCTTTTGAAGCTTGACAGGATGACCAAGACCACAAACGTTCCACGATATAACATTAAACAGGTTGATGTTTAAGGGACAGAAGTACAGGCATGACGATGATAAACTGCAGTGATAACAAAAGGAGCAAAAAGACAACAATCATTAAAAGAAGGGTAACATGATGACATTAATAAGCACATATGGAGGTTACTTAAATATGCACTCATGTGAATATAAGGACAGGAGACAGGAGGTAGGAAAGAAAGAGAGAGTACTGGGATAAAGCAAATGAAACGAGAATAGAAAAGAAATAAAGAGAAATAGGGACAGATCAAGGACATAAAGCCAGATCTGAGATAAGAAGAGAGGAAGATATGAATCGGACATGCTCCCACACAGAAACAAGAACAACACCGGATAAAGAGTGAACTAAAAGAGGTAAGAAGATATAAATAATAAGATATTAAGGCTGCATAACCTATATTTAAAATAAAAGAAGTAAAAAACCACAACAGGAAATGAGGAGTCTAGAAGTATCAACAATTTAACTATTCTAAACATTATGCAGTTGTGTCCATAGGTGCTCTAGTGATGGATTGCAGAAACTGTTTCAGGTTTAGATGGACCTTCGAAGAGTAAGAGACACCTTCATGTTTAACTTTATAAACACAAGGATGTAATATGCCCTAACGGATGTTCATAGACCTTAACTGAGGAGGAGGAGCTAGGAATTCCTAGCGTCTGGCATTGGTTGCATTGGAGAGATCCTGTGAGATGAAGATATTATGACTAGACCATACAAGATGATGTTATTCTCTGGTAACCTTTAATACATTGATCAGGTTGATGAAGTTTAAAAAGATTGAGGTTGAAGTCGACCAGGATGATGTGCCCACTGGATGTTAAAAAGAAGTAGAGGATTGAAGGTTAAGTAGACTTGACAGAAATTTATTTAATTTTTCAGGTAAGCCATATCGACGAATATTTATCATTCTGTTGCAATTCTCGAGATCCTTGGTATGAAGTTTAAGCTTGTAAATCTCCTGTTCCAACAAGGGTACTTTCATAGCTATATCTTGAAGGTGCCTTATACGCTGTTCTATTTCGGACATCTTACCTTCCATGTTAATCCATCTGTCCTCAATCAGCTGTAATTTTTCATTGGTGGTGTGCATGAACAGTTTTAGAGCATGTAATTTATCTAAAATTGAGTTCAGGACCAGACTTGAGGATGACTGGACCGGAGATGGAGGTTCCTTTTTGACTCTTTTTGTTTCAGTGCCAGATGAAGATGTTTTCATGAGAAACAGAGAGTCACTAGCCATCGTGACGATATGCACTTGATGTTGAGGAAGTTTTTTGATGATGGAGATCCTGCCCTTAAAACAGATGATCAATGATATAGGTTTCAATAAAGATATGAAATGTTCAATCACTGTATTTAAGGAATGTAATGACCAGTTCCTAGGTGACAGGATTATAACAATATGGTAGACTATATAGTAATGAATAATAGAAGCACCCACAAACTTGTAAATGAGTAGGAAGTAGGATGCAAAGTGTCAACTGAGGTAACACCTCACAACATATGCACACTTATTCACATCCCCTCAGATTCAAGTTAATGTGATAATAAGGGTAGGGCCATTTCAGTATTGACAACATAACACATATATCATGTCAATTATAGGGTCTCTGAGAGCATAGTTGAGATCAGAATGGCAGGTAAAAGGCCCCAAATGAACAACAATTACTGCAATCAGCAGCATCATCAGTGGTTATAGGATCGTAACATTAGTGTACTGTCTGGTGCACTGAAGTAGCTGGGAGATTCTCCAGGCATGTATGAGGGTTTTCCTACTGATGTGCCCTCATACTTGCTCAAAGTGGACAATCAATAGAATGAATGAGCTGGCACTAATAAGGAAACATTTTGTTTGAAGGGATTCCCAGTCTCTCAAGCTCTCTCATATTTTCCGTATTCCCTTTTTCTTTTACCAAAAACCTTGAGCCAAAAATAGTCATGGCTTTGATTTATTTAGTACTCCATATCATTTATATTATTAAAACACCTCTAGTGCATTGATTGGTAGTGTGGAGACCCAGTCAACATTAAAGGAAAGGAAGCATGTAAAGTCAAAGCCTGGATTCTGTGTGGAAATCAGGAACGAAATACTCAAAATGAGTGACAAAATAGGCTGACTGATGGTCACAGATAATGAGGAGCTGTGGTAACTGAGAGGGGCATTTTCAGCAAAAAGGTCTGACCGCCGGTGGCATCCTCACATTTGACAAGATAAAACAAGATGGTGCCTGCTCTCATCAGGAAGACGACATTGCAGCAAACTCGTTCAAACAACAAGCCAAAACCTCACTCAACGTCAGAGCAGTGAGTCGCCGTATAAAGATGAACACATCCGGACAGAACGATGACTTTAAGCAGTCGAAAGTTCCCTCCTGAGCCCTGTGTGGAGATGGGGCTCAGCACACCGCCACCATCTCGTCCAAGCGTATAAGCCACACACCCCTTTTTTAATTGATTTAATCTCAACAGTTATTGACGGAATGCTATTCCCTTGGGCATCAGTATGAACACACACATATGTTAACTGCTGTGATCTATTTTAAGTGTATTAGGGTGAGAGTGTTCAGTTAATGCTTCAAACTATGATGTTAATAGAGGCATACGAACATGAATTTTGTTCAAGGTTGGTGTTACACAGCTTTTGTCTTAAATATGGTTCCAAACTGTTTATCCAGTTTAATGTTAATTTGCTACTTTTTTGCTGTAAGTCAAAAGCTCTTGAAGGGCAAACTCATAAAGTAAAGACACTCACGCTGCACATGCAGGATTGGCACAACTAACTACTGTACATAGAAATAAAGAAAACATTACATGTTGCATTTTTAGGCGACCATAGAATATTTAGTTTGTTGCTGTTTCCAAGAAGTTGTACATCTTTCGGTTCACCATTCATAGCTCTTAGTATGCCAGTCTCTATTTCTTGTGTCCCTGTGGCCCAGCTGTGGTGTGGCTGCCAGACAAAGCGCACTGCAAAGGATGCACAATAACATATTTTGGGCACAACAAAAAAATTGTGTTAGACGGATGAGGCCTCAAAGTGTTGTGCCACAAAAATGCATCATGACAAATAAAATAATTGGCTTCAGAATAAATGAAATGCAAGCTGTCTTGCTTGCAAGGAGAAAAAACATACTTGCTTCTTTGTCGTTCATCAAGAATGAAAATGAGGCGATCAGGAAAACTGACATGTTGCTCTGCAAGCAGATCAAATATCTGCTTCCTTCATGAATTTGCTAAACATGAGCTGATGGGATGGCTCGTGGGATATTTTAAGCCATTGACAAATGAGAGGCAGACAAAATTGGTACCAGAACATAGTTGTCTCATGAATTTCGAACAAAAAACATCATCGTTGGTGTGTAGTTTCTTCTACACTTTTATAATGTGATTTAATTTTTAATGACAGTGCTCAAGACTTTATTTCCCCAGATATTACACATTTCATAGGGGAAAACTCAGAATAAAAAATGAATTCTACATCACAAAGCTGTGAGTGCAAATTACTGCATCATGGTCCAATAATAGTACACATGGGTACAATTTTAGAGCCCCTTAATGTAAAAAGCACCTATTAGTTAAATGCAGCTTGTAAACTGAGGCTTTGCCCTTTAAGTAACACCTAGTCAAGAGATGGTAGTATCAATGAATTGAAATAAAGTACAATCACAGGTTGAAACATCTTTTGATTCTGTTATTTCCTGTTGGTAGCATAAAATGTGACAATGGGTAATAATAAAACCTATCATTTCGCTAATGGTATTTTCACTTAGGAACATCTTTAGACAGGTGCAACAACGGATGGTGAATTAGTCGCTTTGTGTTACTTAGTGTATAGTAGAACGGTTGGACTCTTCTGAAACTTTGCATTAAGTGTATGACAAAATAATCTCCCAGGCTCAAAGTTGTAAAAAATGAAAGCACCCTCCATTTGCTTGTGTTGTTTTGGGTTGTTCAAAGTGCATACTGTTTTAGATCTCGTCCACAAGCAGTTTTAGCTGTCTGATTTTGAATACTTTGTGGTTTACAATAAAACATATCAACCCTGATTATTGATTATTAAGGGTAAACAATTGTATATGTATATTTTGGGGAAGTTACCATGAAAACTGCAAGTTATGTATCATTTTGATGGCAATAGTCACTGTTTGCTTTTTACCACATTCAATGCAGTACAATACATATCGCAAGTCCATAATCGGGGCCGTGGAGTGTTAGTTTGATCATTATTGCATGGCTTTCTTGTCTACCTCAGTTCTTTGCTCCTTATTCGATGCACTGAATCCTTACGGCTGTGTTAGTCCTTTTCCTGGAACAGTTCCTATTTACTGATTGTATGAGGTTTATTGTTCTAATACTGAAGTCAAGTAGCTACTTTTTCAGTTAGGTGTCAGTACTCCATAGGAGTGCCTGTCTTTCCAGTCTCTTCGCCATACTCTGACTCCCATCCCTGCTTCCACAGTCTTACTAGAGGCTAATTAAAAAACCGCACTCTTCCTTCTTCATTTGTGGCTCACCTGCCACTACACATAAAGTGTACTTTTCTAGTTATCTGTTCAAGTAATTAATGTTATATCTTTTCAGTCTTCCCACAAACTCACATCCTGTTCCACTCATCTTTGCACCTGCTTCACTAACTTATGGTGCGCTTTTTTGGTATTTATTTATTCTTGTATTTATTTATACATGCATTTGTGTATCTATCATCAAGGGCCTGGCAGCTGTACACTGCTACTATGCCATATACCATATGTACGACCCAGTTTGCGCTGCTCTTGCACCATGCAACATGGTGCAAGAATGATACAAATCTTGAGTCAGATTTTTTAAGCCACGCAAAGCCACTGCTCCCACAGTCTCACTAGAGGCTACATAACATTCTCCAGTCCTCCATCATCTGTGGCTCATCTGTCACTCCACTGACAGCATACTTTTCTAATTATTTGTCCAATCGATTCATTTTATATTTTTTCAGACTTTTCGCAAAACTCTCATCCTGTTCCACTCATCTTTTAACCACTTCACTTCTCCTTATGGTCCGCCTTTTGGTATTTATTTATTCATGCATTTATGTATCTATTTCCAAGGGCCTGGCAGCTGTACACTGCTACTATGAGTATCAGGCCATATGTATGACTAAGTTAAAGGTGTGGTGCATTGGCCAGGGCAGCTGACTTTGGAGGACAGGGTTCACGGTTCGATCTCCAGCGGCAGCTCAGCTCAGCACCATGTGACTCTGGGCAATAGGTCACTTAATTCCATGATGGCCCCCAGCGCCTTGAGACCTGTGAGGGTGAGTTGTTTGAGCTTCACCAATATGGATTTTACAACTTTGCATGGCTTTGAGTTGCTCCAAAAATCTTCAGCGCAAATTACTGCATTGCATTACTCTGCCCTGGATAGATGTTCCATAGACATTGCATGGTTGTCCGCAATCAACTTCAATGGTTTGTGATGCATTCACAGATTTTCAAAACCTTGCAAACCTGGGGATGTAACAAAATCGTACACCTTCCATGAGAAGCGTAACAAGAAAAAATATCTTTATGTCTCATTGTTAATTCCTCTTTCTATGTGTCTTGCATTCAGCAACACACATAGAGGAATATGCCTCTCAGGATTGTTTTTGTGCAAGAAGGTTTCCCTTCCTGCATAAAAACAATCCTGCATGCAACGCATGCTTTACATCCTCTGCAGAGAAAGGACAATGCCCTCTTTCAGTTAAATCATCAGTCATGCGGGTCATAGGTAATACTACATTATTTCCCTGAATGAGTGAGTTCACTTCCATGTACTAGCTGCATTTGTGAATAGTGCAGCAAATGAAGATGTCTGCATTTCTGTGATTAACGCGTCATTTGAGTACAGCGTACTCAGGATGAAATCAGTTTAATTGTGTCTTCTAAGAAAAGAATGTTCTTGAAAATTAAGATGATAGGCATTGGAGTTATCAGGACTGTGAAGTATCTTTGAATATGTTCAGAACTCCAGCTTGCAAGTTGATTAAATGGTATTTTTGTATTCTTCTGGGAAAATGGAATAGAACAATTATAATCAAGGAATAATGATTTATTATAATTTTGATTAAAACCGAGTCTTTAATTAAAAGCACAATGGTATACGAATTCAAAGTGAAAGTATGACTGCCATTATTTCACACAACAAAGCTCACATACTCATGCATCAAAACTCACATACAGGAAAATATAGTATCATGCTCATAATCCGAGGTCGTTCGAGTTTAGGGTTCTATAATTATTTTTCCTCATAAGGCATCCACACCAAGTATGCGTCCTTTTTTTCCATCATTCTGGGGACTCTAAATGTAGGAATGCAACAAGATGATGGACAACGTGCTAAAACTTTTGAAACACTCACCACCAGTTCAGAGATCTGGGTTAAATCCATGGTTCTTTTTCTCACCCTGCCATGCCAGTTTGGACCCAACCATATGCAAATCAGTCTCGAACCTGCTACCCATGGTAAACAGTCCAGTTTGAACTGCCGTGCCAGGTCTTCCCTATAGATATTCATCCTGGGACCAGTTTCAGGGTATCACCTCTTATCAGCTAGGCCAACTTGAATTCAGTGGCGGAGCAAGCAAGTGTCCCCCGTCTGAACATACACTTGGCCACTTAGGGAGCACATAGCAACACAACAAGATGATAGACGAAGTGCTGAAACTTTTCAAACTTTCTCCCCGTCTAGACATTTGGGTGAAATCAATAGCTCTTTTGATGACCATGCTACGCCAGTTTGGGCAGAACCATGTGCAAATCAGTTTAAACCCTACTCTCTATGGAATTAGTCCAGCCCCATCCACCAAGCCACATCCCCACTACACTGGAAAAAAGTGCCCTTCGAACAGTTTTGGGGTAGCAGCCCTCAACAGCCTGGCTAACTTCAATCCAGTGGCACAGTAAGCAAGGAACCAATGTCTGTGCATACCCTTGACAATTTAGGACAAACATAGTGAAACAAGATGATGGATGGAGTGCTGAAACCTTTTAAGCATTCACTTCCAGTCAAGTGATCTTGGTTAAATCAGTCACTATTCTTCACCATGCCACCCTAGTTTGAACCAAGCCATTACCAAAGCAGTGTTGTCTGTGCTCCCCATTGGATTAGTCCAGCCTAAACCACTAGACCAGATCCTCTCTGGACCAGAAACAAGCATTCTGGGGCCAGCCCTTATCAACCAAGCTAGTTTGAATCCAGAGGCAAAATGAGCAAGGGACCCACGTCTGGACATTCCCATGGCAACCTAGGGTGAATATAGCACCACAACAAGATGATGGACGCAGTGCTGAAACACTCACCCTCAGTCAAGAGATCTGGGTTAAATCCCTTATTCTTTTACTCACTATGCCACCCTAGTTTGGACTGAGCCATATGCAAATCAGTCTTGACCCAACTTCTCATGGGAACAATCCAGCCCAAACTGCAAAACTGGGTCCTCAATGGACCAGAAACAATTATCCTGGGAGCGGTGTTGAGATTTCACCCCTCTCAGCAAGACTAGTTTGAATCCAGTGGCACAGTGAACAAGGGACCAACGTCTGGGCATACCCATCCTACTTTGGGCAAAAAGTGCTACAGCTAAAATATGATGCACCAAATGCTGAGTAAATCAAGCATTCACCCTCAGTCAAAAGATCTTCGTAAAATCCATCATTCGTTTGCTCACTATACAACCTCAGTTGAGACCCAGCCATATGAAAATCAGTATTGACCCTGTTCCCCATGGGACCAGTCAAGCCCGAAATGCCAAGACTTCACTCGACAGGAAACATGTCTTCCCTGGACAGGAAACAAGCCTCCTGTGACAGGTTTCAGGGGTTCAACCCTCATCACCCAGGTTACCTTGAATCCAGTGGCAAAGTGAGCAGGGGAACCAGGTCTGGGCATACCCTGCCAACTTAGGGCAAACAAAGCAAACACAAGGAGATAATGGATGGAGCACTGCAACTTTTCAGACAATCACCCCCAGTCACAGATATAAGTTCAGTCCATCATCATTCTTTATCTCACTTTGTCACCCCAGTTCAGACCCAGCCATATGCAAATAAGTCTTGACCCTGTTCCTCATGGGAACAGTCCAGCCTGAACTGCCAAGCGGGTCTTTCCTGGACCAGAAGCAAGCATTGAGGGACAGGGTTTGGGGTGTCACCCCTCATCAGCCAGGCTGTCTTGAATCCAGTGGCCCAGGGGGAGAATGTTTGACAATGTTCAGCATTTTCTCCATCATCTTTTGTGTTTCTGGTTCCTAAAAATATTCAGGGTTTGTGGATTGCTCTGGAAGGGATTGAGCAAATAGGCAAAATATAGCTATATTTTTAGTTTGGGGGAACACTATTAAAAAAGTGTTCTGTATAATATTATCTTTTTTTACTTTCTCCGAAAAATGGGGTAAATGAATGGTTTGCTGTGATAATTCTGCAGCTTCTGAACAATGAGGAACATGCAGAGCTGAAAAGAAATTCTATTTTTTACCACAGTATTGATATTTTTCAAAGAAGAAGCACGTTATTTGCTATTGCTATATTTGTGCTTTCAGCCTACTTCCAGTTTGTGATGGAAACTATTGTGAAACCAAGGGGTGATGCAGGAAAGATATAGATTTCTGAAAAGTAGCAAAAATTTAGACTTCAGCAATCAGTTATATATGTAGATCCCTGAAGGTTCTTATAAGGTTCTTATGAATTTAGTAGAACTGTGTATTGAGTTGACAACACTTCATAATCTAGAGTACTAATCAGTAAATATTGGTTTGCTTGGCTAACTCACAGTACCACATCTAAATTCCTAACCTTACAAAGTTATAGATATTGTCGGTAACCTTGAACATGACCACACTGATTCCCAAGGAATTTGTGGAAACAGATCTAACCCTTCCATTGTTCATATTTGCATGCTCAAGGAGTTACAAAGAAAAGATAAGATATGCATTTTCAAAAGTTTATTGAAAAGCTCTATTCCTTGTAAATAAAATTTGAACTATAATTACTGTACAGATGAAACACATCATTGTTATAAGCATTATAAGAATGGTGCAATAAAACATAAATAATTCAACCATTTTAATTGTTCATAATGTTACTAAGATTACTACTATCGATCATTAGTATCTCTGCAAAAATCGAGATCATAGCGGAAGTACCCTTCTGCCAGACCTGTTGGAATGATCTAACCCCATATCTTAGCACTGTGTGTCTGGAAACAGACATCAGTACATTAATGAATGCACCTGCCTAAGGGCCACTTATGAGTCTGGAGGTCCGAGGACCACCAGACTTGTGATGGCACAATAGTGGTGGTCGAGACACCACTGCAGCAGCGGTCTGACCTCCCTAATACAAGTTGGGTGGTCAGACCACCGTGGGTCCACCGCTGACACAAGTAAACCACTGTTCCCTGGAGGTGGCGTGGTTGTCAGAGGCTGCAATATGCTTGATGGGTCTGTTGTGGTCCAGCCAAGGCTATTACGAGTTTCCTCTCCTCCAGGGTTTACATAGCAGTTCCTACTCCATATAGACCTTAGAGGGGAGGAACTAAGGGGGCTCTCCATGTCTCCCTATGGCTCCTCCGCCTGTGTATGCACATAGAAAGGCATAATATATGCCCCTGTGTGTGTATGCAAGAAAATGTCCTGCACGGCATGGACTTCTAAGTCTATCCTGTGCAGGGACCTGGTGAGGCGTTCCCATTGCAGTGCCTTTTTCAAAGGCATTGCAGTCTTTAAAAGAGGCACCGCTCTATGAATGCCACCCCACCAGACTGCCAGACTACATATAACTTGTAGTCCGGCGAGCAGGCATAGGCGAGTCTCGGTGGTGCAGGGCGCAGCTGGGAAGTACTGCCCACCCCATACTGCTGAAACTCTTAATAGAGCCCTTAGTGTGCTGTCCAACGCACTTCTTTCACACAGCTATCTTTCTTCTCAGAATGAAGGGTGGGGACATGTCAGTCACAGCTCACAGCCACTTCCTCTGTGAAGTGTAGCACCTCTCCGAACCTTAGCATGGACACTGGATAAATAATAAAACAGCAAGCTTATTGTAGTGTGCCAGAGGGGCAGAACAACATATTTAAATATTACTAAAACTTAATAAAGCAAGTTGTGCAAGAAACAATAAAACCAATGAAAGATTCTAGGAGGCACCTATATTAGAGGACAGCATATATAAAATGTCCACTACATTCATGTTTAAAGCGTCACTAAATAAGGAACTTACACCTGCAGTCACCACATCAACAGCGGCCTGAAGAGGAAGATTTGGGGAATGAATGTGGTCATTACCAGACCATTCAGCTGAAGGCAACAGTACCAGAATTGCAGCCTGTATCACTTCCTTGGGTCTGTATCATTCACAACACAAAAGGACATGTAGCATTTTCCATCACCACTAGGTCTTGTGGTGCATCCAAAAACGCTTGAAAACAACTAATGTAAAAACACACTGCATAACTCCAAGCACAGTCTGAATTAGAAACAAATCCAGAAACAATCACTTTAACCCCTTCGATGCTTGTGACGGAACCATTCCGTCATCAGTCACGGTTGGGCTGTGCTGATGACGGAATGGTCCAGTCACAACCACACCCATTTCAATGAGGGGCAGCACAGGAGGGGAATTCCATTAGCAGCGATGATGTTAAACAAGTTTGCCACTTCAGCGGAGTTAGAAGCATTGAAAATACAGTGGACAAGCTCACCAAAATGCTGTAACATTTGATTTCATAACAGACAGTGTACCTCAGACAAGTAATGTGCCACTACAGTGACATATCTCACTATATCCTTATTACAGAGAGAGATATGTTAAATTACAAAAGCAGATACTCAGCAGATGTAAGAGCTTAATGAAAAGATTGATTTGAGTTCCTTTCTGTAATTATAACTTTAATCATTTGAGTTCAATGTTTTAATAACATCTTTTTAATATACTCTACTAAGTTCTTGTGTACCTATCAGTCCTATCACACAATGAGCATGTGACTGTTTCAGATATTAACATTTTTGTGCATGCTGCAATATGTACTAACCTCAACAGACAGTTAGTGACAGACTGTGTTGTATTGTGGTGCTTTCACTTATTAGTATTAGGAATCAAAATGATTGCACTGTTTTACAGGATATCATAGAGATTAGGTTACCCACTCAAAGGCTCTTGTTAGTATTATGGTTCAGTAAATCTGGGAACTCTTTGACCACTGTGTTTTTATGTAGATTCGAACCATAAACAGCTGTCAGATGTGAGCAGTTAACATTTACTCGCTTATGGGTCACTGATTGCACAGGAGGGAAATTGGAACACAGTATCGTTTGAGGACATTATATTTCCCCACCGTTTTGAGTCAATGCTTATTTGCCTCTCCAACATGGCGGTCAGAAACAGGGTCTTTACAGCAGGCCTGCAAAATAGTCCATCATTGATTTCAACGCATTAGGATCGGTTTAAATAAGTGACTGTTTGGCATGTAGAGTGAACAGCTATAGCATCTGGTTCTTGTTTGGATCACCGTAACTCAGAGCTTGAGGTAAGCGTACATTAGGGCAAAATATTGGAGTGGCAATTTATTAAATGGAAGCAAGGAATTGGATATTGGGGTATTGTGAGAGTGACGAGATGCATTTTGTGTTACAGATAAAATTTCGGTAACAGCAGTGAGAAACACAGAGTTGAAAGTATTCTGAAGCCTGCAGGTCAGTTGGCCGGTTAACCATCATATGTCTTGGTAGAGTCATTGAGAGTTGTGGAGATTATCTAAGGATGACGCTTTTTGCTCTACGTAATTGTTTATTTCAAATCACGCACTGGAGTTGCAGTATTGTCTCCGATGATGACGATGAATTACTTATCAGCATGAATGGGGTGAGGTGATACCTATCTCACATATTATGAATTGCATGTATTCTTAAACATGACACGTGTATTTTATAAGAATAAACGCCTATACTAAGGGACATTTTTCTTTAAATAAGACTACTTGACTTTGCTATCATCACTATTAGGTAAAACATCTAACTTCTGCAAATCACTTTAACAGAGAGGTTCTGTCAAAAGGTCTATGAATGGTTCACCCTGCATGATGTCATTTTTCATTTTTGTTATTACAGATTTTGCCCCTGCTGAAGGGACACATGTCCTGAAATGCATTGGGCATGGAAAACAAGACTTTTCGCATTTGTAAGTTTAAATGTATAATTTTGTGATGTGATTATAAGAGGCAGAATATTTGATGTATGTGTTGGAGTGTAACAATTCAGTATTTGTATATATTTGTGGTAAGTTGAGGTACGAACACCTCATTAAAATGCAGAATACTTTGTGAAAAGGAAAAATTGTAAGCATTGGTTTTTGCAAAAGTGCACATTGGTACAAGTACTAGTACTTGAATGTATGATTTTCTACTTGGAGATCAACAATTTCTCGGGAAGATTTTAGTTCTACATCCATTTTACAATCATAAAGCTTTCAGTCTGCTTATTCTATAAAAGTTGATTTCTGAAACAGGGACCTTCAGCCACCAAGTAACGGCCCCAGCAGAATGTGTGGGAAGATATAAGACATTCATACAAGCCAAAACCTTGGAAACAGTGACTACATAAGGACTCCTGGTTTAGATCCCACAACAACTTTGATCATATAAAATGAAGTAGCTTCCTTTAAAAGCAACAACAATTCAGACTTTATCAATGTTAGAGGAACACCCTTCAAATAACACACAAGGTTAGACATGGATGCATTACAAACACTACAGATGAAGGAGTGCCCAAGGAAGTTTTACACGCATGTAAACTAAGAACAATCTCTTTGTTCCCATGCATACATCTGTATTTAAAAGGGATAAACCAAGTCTTGTGTAAAACATGTCTATCTATCTCTTCATATTTGCCTTCTTATAAATTTAGGACATGAAAAGTTGAAATAGGGAGAGAAATGAAAGCAGGATGAAGCAGATGGAGTTTCAGCTACAGTGAAAGGCAACTTCTTTAAACACTCAATATCAAGCATAGTGTTGGTTGCATCTTTTTAGCCATGATTTTCTAGATGTGTGTTAAATTATAAGGCAACAACAATTGCCTTCAAAAATGTTATGACACTCTATTTGATTTTAAAACCTGCAATATACAACTTAATTGCAAAATTGACTGTGGCCATGTTGAAGCATAGACATGTAATTTTGTATGATATCTAGTCAAGGTGCAATATTAATAATCAAGGAATGAATGCATGTGGACAGTGTAGCTATGCTTTTATCTATGACAGCCAAAGCTTTTTCCACGATTTCCTTATCAGTTTGTCTCAAACGTTCAGCAGCTTCTTGTTGAGAAATGTTCCTAATTTCATTGTAATCAGCACATAGAAAACATTTAGAACAAGGAGAACTGGGATCCGATAAAATCCTGTCAATCAATATTATCTGAGAGGAGATAAAATTGGAATTCAATCTCCGATTATGTGGAATGCTCCAACCATTACTGGTATAATTTTCTAAAACTATAGGTAGCTGCTAAACCCAAGTCATGTCACTGAGTATATTGGGGATCTAGCCTGCTTGCCTCAAACCCCATTGAGGAGTAAACAAGCATTATACCCATTTAATCTACTGGCCATAATAACCACCCATTTAAACGAGAGAGGAATAACTATATGTGCCATTCAGCACCATTTCAATTAAGCTGTATGCCAGTTAGATTAACAAACTACTGCCAGTTATCAAATCGTGCATCAAACGGAATGATATGATTATTTAAATATTTAGCATTACCCAAGCCAAGACATGTAGGGCCATATGAAGGTAAATTTATTGTACAGATTCCTAAATACCGAATTTTACCGAATCGGTATTCAGGAATCGGTAAATGAGATGTAGGAAAAATCATTTACCAAATCGGAAAAAATTGGTAAATACTGAATCAGAGATTCAAAAAACAAACAATTGAGGATTCAACCAATCCTGTCCATCCACCCCACCCCATAACCAGGAAGTGGCCACACCCATGCAGGTGCAGACAATCAGAACCTTCTGGAGAGCTGGGAGCAACTGAGGCACTGGCTGAACATCGCTGAGGAGAACTGCAGGATGGCACACAATGAATCAGAGAGGGAAGGAGCAGAAAGAAAAAGGAAAATTAAGTTCAGTGCAAGTGAGCTTCAGGTCCTTGTGGAGGAGGTGGTGAAACACCACACAGCTTTTTGGCAAGCAGTCCCTGCAGGTAGCTTAGGCTGTGAAAAAGAAGATCTGGCTGGCAATCCAGGCAAAGGTGAATGCCATTGGGGTGAGCCCATGTGACATAGATGACCTCAAAAAAAGGTGGTATGATCTTCGGATCATTACCAAGAAGAAGCTGGCTGCACAGAGGAAAGAGGCCAGTGTCACAGGGGGAGGAAGGAGCAGGGCACCTGCCCTCACTGACCTGGAGCAGCTTGCTGGGTCCACCCTGGAGCCCGAGAGTCTGTCTGGAATCGGGGATGCAGACAGCTCCGCCAGAGCTGCCACAAAACAGGTAAGAAGCATGCACAGCAATCCTCCCCCCTTCCCTTTCCCCATTCTCCAAAGTGGCTGTGACTCACACTCCAGTACAGGTTTTAGTATACACCAGGAATGTATCATGGGAGATGTAGTCAGTGAAACACCCATCATGACAGTCATCACATTAAACAGCAAGGCATGCCACACACATCAGTCAGAAGCAGAAGAGGACATTGAGATAGTGTGGCAGGATTGTAATTTAATATTGAAATGCAGGGCTGCAGGACCACTGAGCTAATGTCCATATCTGTCCACAGGAGAGTCATCGCACAGGACTGCGCAGGAGAAGGAGGGAAGGGACCCCGTAAGGGAAGAACTGAGTATTCCAGCACAAGTGCAGGTCACAGCACTCAACCACCACCGGCACCAACATCACAGGCATCTGCACCACCAGAGCCAGCCACAACAGCAGAGCCAGCATCAACACTGCTGATTGACTCACCACCACAGCAGGCCTCACAAGATCTGTCCGCCTCACCAGCAGCAACATCACCTGTAGTGGTAAGCCCAGAAGGCATGCTGTTGCCACCCTCCATGTCATGGAGTTTTCCACTGAGGACACAAGGGGGGGTGACACACCAACGCGCCCACTGGAGGAAACAAATCCTGGGCTGCAGTCCACCTCTGAGGGTGCGCACACAAGTGCGAGACGCCGCAGGGCCCAGGAACACAGCACAAGTCAGCAGGGTGATGGGGTCTTGGGAGGGATGGAGGCCAGTATGGTCAAGGTGCAGCGCCTGCAGGGGAAGGAGATACAGTCTGTTCAAAGACAAATGCGGCACCTAAACCAGAACATGGTTAATATTGACAGGGGCATCAGCTTTTTGGCGGAGGGCATCAAGGAGATGGCAGAGGGCATGCGGGACATGTCCCAGTCTTTGATGGTACTTTGTGACAAACTGGATGAGGACAGGGCAAGAAGGCGCAGTGAGAGGCAGTACATGGAGCAGCACACCAAGGCCTGGCAACTGACACTTCCCTGCTCTGCAGGCGCTCAATGGCAATGCAGGAGGGGCATGTGCACTGCTGCACTGATGTCACCAGGGGGATGGGGAAGGTGACAACTGCACTGGAAGTCCTGCTGACCACCCTGTCAGCCAACTCTGGTGCACTAGGCGTGGGGGAGAGTGATGAGACCACCAGCAGGAGCAGCATTACCCCCCCTGTTCCAGACACCCAGAGGAGCAGCAGGTGGCATGCTGTGGGCCCTGGCTCAGCAGACAGAGAGGAAGGCCAGCTGCAGGCATCCAGCACTGTTGTGTGTGGGTGCAGACGTTAATGCTGCCCACACATTTTTTTACATACTTAGGGTGGAGTAACCCAGACTACCTATTAAGGTTGTCACCATTGTTCTTCGTCGTAGTGCCCAGTTATTGAACTATGTCATGTACATGCAACGCCCGGCTGTGTCTCCTTACTTACTTAGAAATAGTTGTGTGTGATCTCTGCCCGTCTCTGTCTCCCATCTGTTGCTGGCGCCATTCCTGCTGTGTTGGGCTCAGGCTGAGCATTTTCAGCATCATTATCCTCAATATCTGTTAATTCTACTATTCTTCCTTTCCTAGTGGCAAGGTTGTGCAGCATTGCGCAAGTTGCAATTATTTTACAGCAGATGAGGGGCGAGTACTGACGTGCGCCTCCGCTTTTGCGGAGGCAGAGGAACCTGCTTTTTAACAGCCCAAAGTTGCGCCCCACGACGTTGCGTATAGATTTGTGTGCCACGTTGTAACGTCTCTTACTCGGTGTTGAAGGGTTCAGGTAGGTAGTGAGGATGAATGAGCGGACGGCATATGCACTGTTGCCTATGTGGAAAAGAGAGAGGCATTACTCACATGCACAACAACACCTACATCTGCAATATCTATCTGGGTGAGTCACAGTGTTTTACCTAGCAGGTATCCTTCTCTGAATTCCCCCGCTGTCAGGTGTGTGTAGATCCCACTGTTGATGAAGGAGTCGTGGGTGCTTCCTTGGAATTTGGATACAATGTCTCTCATTATGTTGGCATCATCACAGATTACCTGCAAATTTATTGAGTGTGTGGACTTTCTGTTCCTGTAGATGTACTCCGTGGCTGCAGATGGGCAGATTGAGATGTGTGTGCCATCAATGCAGCCGATCACATGTGGGAACTGTGCCATTTATTAAAAGTCAATCTTGGCCTTCAGCAGTTCCTCTTGTGTGACAGGGAAGCTGATGTAATGATGCATTCTCTGCATCATGGCCTCCAGGAACTTCCTGAAGAAACGGGACAGGCAGCTCTGGGACCACCCACCTATTGCAGCTATCACCCCCTGGTAACTCCCAGTTGCAAGCATGTGTAGGCTACAGAGTACCTGTACATGTGGTGATATGGTGTGCGCCCTTGGTGTTGGGTGCTTCAGGAGTGGGTGCAGGTCCCTTATCTAGTCCAAGATGGTGTGGGGGTGTGGCCTGTACCTTTCATGCATCTCTGCCTCAGTAAGTTGGAAGAGTGTGATCCGCTGTCTGTAGACTTGCTCCTCCCATCTCCAGTGCCTTTCTCCTGCTGCCTGTAGCTGTAGCCGCCTTGGTATCACATAGAAAGCCGCCATTCTGATCACACTGTTGCATTTTGGGGCCTGTTTTATGGCCTGCACCTGGTTACCACCTGCTTTCAATCCATGGTAATTACCGACTCATAAATACCGAATTTCATGAAATTCGATATTTTCAAAGTTACCTACATCTCTATTCTAAGTTTTTACTGTTTCTTATTTACCGATTCGGTAAATAAGGATTCGGCAAATACCGATTCGGTAATTTTGAATTCGGAAATGATGAATCAGTATTTGCTGATTCATATTTACCGAATCCTTAAATTTGGCCTCCTACATCTCAAATGCCTAAATACCAGTCGGTAAAGGCATATTTACCGTATTTCGGCCGTTATCGACTGATATTTGGCTACCTACTTTTGTCCCATAGTTTGTTGCGCTGTTTTGTTTAAAAACATAGTTTGGTGATGGATCAGACAAGCCCTAAATAAAGTATTAGTGCTCTGGACCTGCCAGAGTCATGTACCCCAAAGAGATGTAAGTGGAAAATTGACCTTTCAATACTCAGAATCCTTTAGGGCCAGTTGTCAAAATAACACGGTTGAATAAATCATTTTCTTTTGTGTGAGCATATGTTTCTTTATTAATATGAAACTGTATCTGTTGGGAGGTGTCAGAAATATGTTTTAGATGTACCCACGGGTGGAGTTCGGCAATTTTCCCACTATGTATGATTAAAAATAGCAGATGGAGTCCTACCTCTGTGTAAAAAATGATGTGAACAATAATGGTAGCACAACATTTCACCATAATTGGTAGAATTCAAAAAGAAATTGTCATTTTGAAATACTGTGTATGATTCTAATTCAGATCGCATATTAGAAGCAGTCTTAACATCCCAGTCCTCAGATATAGAACCTGAGGTAATACCAGAATCCATAGCAATTTTAAAAACTTGTGGAATTTGCCATGTCTCCGTTGGACGAAACATGTCATAGGGGGCTTTATCACATCATGGACAGGAAATACATTATTGTTCATACAGAACAAGCCTCTTTAGGCCTTATAAGAAGAAGAATGAGGTGTAAGCACCTCAGCTACCAGTTCTAGAGAAGAGCGATCTGGGAGTTAGTGTTTTTTCTATAGTAAAAATAAAACACATCCAATCCAGAGGAAGAGAAAAAATATTGAAAGAAAAATCCAAAAGTAGGACCATGGAGGAATCAGGTAAGTCTGTTTCAGCCAAAAGAACTATGCAAGGAAGTATGCGAAGAGTCTGAAAAAAATCATCAATGTTGACAAAATAACCAGAGCCAGTCTGAGTAAAAACAGAAGCCTTGGGAGCCAAAGGAGAGCAGGTAAGCACCTCAAAAGGTTTTTGAAAGTACATAACTTTATTGCAAGGAATCGCAGTAAAGAATGGCAAATTCACTTTAGAAACACATCCTGTGTTATCCTTATTAACTGGTACAATGGAAAGTTCAGCATCTGAGGACCCCCGCCTGGGTGTAGAAAAATCAGGACTTTCCAAAGCCTGTGAAGGGATTCCTTGAATGGCAGAGAGAGGTGACAAGGAACTACCCAGAACCTCCCAGCAAAATGGTTTAACTTGATCAAATCAATGGAAGCTTTTTCTGTTTACAACCATCAAGCAGTGGCAAAGAACAGGCATCAGTGCATACCAGAACAGGCCAAAGCCTTCTTTATCTGCAATCTTTTCTCAGACAATATTACCAACTTCAGAAATCCAGCCAGAAGCCACTGGTTTTTCCTTCATTTTGTCAGTGGCAGAAAGTTAAGAATTTTAGTTTGAATGTGCTGATCTCAAAAGTCTTGTAATTTCTGTAAAACAGTGAAAGGTTCATTGATGTCAAAGGGTATATCTGCCACCATTGTGCCTGAGATATCACAAATAATACTTTATAGGGAGTCCAAGCACCCAATGACCGTCTTGGCAAAGTATTTGACACTCTATGGACTCCATAGAGGTGATGGATCCAACTACAACCTGAACCTAATTCTCTAGCTGTTAAGGACTGCTCAGGATGATAGGGGACAGAATAAAGTACAGCAACACCTAGGGAGCCCATAGTACCACAGGATTACTTGGAGGCAAAGACCAATGCCTAGTCGAGTGGAATGCTGCCACTGCATATATGCCGATAAAGACTTGTAAAACTTTATTATTAGTTTGAGCATTAGTTGATCACTGTGGCCGCACTCATAGAAATAGAGAACAAGAATCAAAAAGCCACTAAGGTACATTTAAAGGGACTATTTAAATGGAGTTGTCTGCAATGATCTAAATGGAGAGGATGTAGACTTGAGGCTAGAGCAGTCGCCCTCGAAGCTGGAGAACCGTGTCCGAGTCTCAGCAACGACGCTCAACATCCTGTGATTTTGGATAAATCACTTAATCTCCCTGTGTATAACAAACATAAAAAAATAATGTGCCTTTTGTAACAAAACTGGTGCTCATGTAAAGCTCTGTGATACTCAATGTCTCGGGTCTAGTTCACGCTATATAGAACTCTAAAAAAAAATATATATATATATATATATATATATATATATATATATATATATATATATGAACATTGAAATGGCTTATTTGAAACTGAAAGAGGTGTCTGCAGTGGGCAGGCAATGGTGGAACTTTTAATTGGTTGACAAACATCACAGCAAAGGAGAAAACATGGAGGTTGTTTATGAAAAACCTGCCACCAGTAGCGTTTCAATAATAAATAAAATGCAGCCACCACATCAGCACAGACAGGAGCCAATCCTCATGGGCAGCTATTATTACCTTTCACCTTTTGATCCTGGTTGGGTACCACTTGATCACCCACCCTGTAAATGTGGGATAACTAAATATTTTGAGAAGCTAATAGATAGGAGTATTTTGCTGAATAGACTTTAGGTAGGGTCTTACTATTGCCGAAGCAGTAACTACAGCCATTAGCTCATAATCTATCTTCATATGTTTATGGGTGATTACAGTTATGAATATAGTCTGAAAAGCCACCTTGACAGCTTTCCCATCCTAAAAATTCCATGCAATGATGTACACCAACATTTTGATGTGTGTGTATTACGTGAGCCAGTGGCAAAGTGTCTTTCAGTGCGGTCACCTTACCCCAGAGAAGCTTATGCTTGATAGCGTTACCTTTAGAATCTCTGAATCCATTCAAGCGCCAATACAGTCAATTATCATTAAGCATGGGCAAATTTTGCGAATTGGCAATTCGCGAATTTGCGGTTTTGCGAATTGGCAATCCGCAAAATTCGCAAATTCGCTCAAATTTGCAGATTTTTTTATATTTGCGTGTTCGCGGGTGTTCGCGAGGCGCTTTGCGTGTTCGCAGGTGTTTGCGAGGCGCTTTGCAATTTCGCGTTTTTTTTTGCCTGCTTAATCACTGCCACCCTCTTGTTTTTTATGCCCATCTGCCCTCTGTACCACTTGTTTCTGTGCCCTTCTGCCCTCTGCCCCACTAATTTTTTGTCCCCTTCTGCCCTCTGCCCCACTTTTGTGCCCTTCTGCCCTCAGCCCCACTTAGAATGGCGCCGGCAAGCTGCCAGCGCCATTCTAAAATAGCTAGAAATAGCTTCAACAGGAAGCACTAATAGATCAAGTAAAGCAGGTGCTCCAGTTGAAGGTCAAATTAAGTTACACAATCATTAATCACCCCAAGTTTGGGGGTGATTAATGATTGTGTAACTGAATTTGAGCAGCACCTGCTTTACTTTATCTATTAGAGCTTCCTGTTGAAGCTGACTTTTGTAACTATTTTAGATTGGCTCTGGCAGCTTGCTGATGCCATTCTAAAAGAGTTACAAAAGTCAGCTTGAACTTTTGACTCAATCCCCGTTCGCGGATTTCCGTTCGCGGATTTTGCGGGAAATTCCCGAATCTCGTGGATTGCGAATTTACCGAAAATCCGTGAAATCCGCGAGCGGAGCGGATTTTCTGCCCATGCTTACTTATCATTAAAGGATGGGATTCAGATATAGGAATCAGATGCTTAAAGTGTGGAGAGTTCCGAATCAGTATTCTGCAGCACCAGAACCAAAGCTTTTAATTCAGCAAGCTTTGCAGTCACTTACTTAACATTTCTATATATGTTTTTTGTGCCTGAAATACACCATTTTTCATGACACCCTTTGCTGTATCACATGCAGCTGAGTACTTGTACTTAGTACCAACCATCGACTGGGCTGTACAATCAACTTAGAATATGAGAGCATACTACGATAGACGTAAACTTTCACTAGAAATGGGGTATTCTTGTTCACACTGGAGGTATTGCAAGTAGGGTCAAAAATGTAATCCACATCAGTAGCTGTTAAGGAAGTGGACCACTGGATCCATCTTGGATGTAAGGCTTTTATGCTGGGCTTCCCACTGAGCCAATTTATTGCCCTTTAAGACCATGACAGCTACAGTCAAAACATGTTCTATTGATGTAAAAAGCATTTCCGCATAGGCAACTGACCCTGTTTCTCCTTCATTGGTAAAAACATATGTGTCACCACTGTAACCCACAATTATGTGGATAACTGAATTAGTAGTGTAAACACGAGTATGCAATTGTATAACCTCAAGCATGTCTTTTTGTAAGTTTCTGAGAATACCAGTATGTTGAGAAGTAAAATGCTCTTTAGAAAAATCTAGACTAAATAAACTATGCAACAGTTTAATGGTTTAACCCATTGTGCATATTCTGTTATGTATGTTCTGCCAAGGTTAAGAACTCCTAAAAGTGATTGAAGCTTTTTAAAGTATGTGGTGCTTGTAAGAGAGCACAAAACTCCAAGAAATGTGTTTACTAGGCTTTTGCCTTCGTTAGATAATTTGTATCGCAAAAACAGGACACTGAGAAATCCAATTTTAGATTTTAGAAAATTATATTTACAGATATGGTCAACGAATCCCAAAATAATATGATCCACTCTGAGCAAGTGTGTGTATAAATCATCATCTGTGAGGTAAATGTCATCAGCATACGACAAAGCTTCTGAGTCAATTTCTTGTGAAATTGATGTTACTCAGGCAGCAAGCAGACCTGGACGTTCTCTTCTAAACTTGAGGGAGCCAACAGAATCTGTGTTGGTCTTCTAGCACTAAGAACGTGGTCAAATTGCATTTGTCAGGCACTATGTTTTGACAGAAAAAGGCATTGGAAATGTTCAATAGGGTTTTGTATCTTTTCAAACAATGTTTAGTAAGCCAATGTTGTCCACAACATGACCAATTTATTTGTTGATAGTCTAAGATTATACAATAGGAATGATCAGGGTTAAGCACAGGAAATTGTGGATTATTCATAAGGGAGACACAAGGCTCAATTACACCTTGATATTCTAATAGTGATACAATCTCCCTAATATTTAACTTCATGTGTAATAAGGTATTGTGCTTACACTGGCTAACTGGACCTTATTGGTAAAACATGATGTGGTAAGTCTTGAATGAATTTAAATCTTTATTTGATTATTAATCAATAATCATAAAATTAAAGAGTACATGATAAAATCACCGGACATAGCAAAATAAAACACAATATAAAAACTGTTTAAAACATCTAAAAGATAAAAAGAGCATCTGAAGTTTTCCAATCAGGACAGCACACAGCAATAAAATTCAATTAAAAAAAACACAATTTAGTCCAGGGCAGCATTCAAATGTAGAGCATTTCTCAGAAAGGAGCCAACAGCAGTTACAACAGCCGGTTCAGCAAGCAGCTGCAAGTAAAAAAAAAAAGGTTTATCTGCACTAGTAGAAGCACCTAGATTTAAATATTTACAGCACATATCTCTGCCTAGGGAAATCATATACATTAAAGAACAAGATTAAATGCTCAAGAGTCTGTGGCAAGTTCCCATCACAGGGGCATGACAATATTGTACTGGGGTCAATGTGTAATGGTGGAAAACAACGCCTATGCTGCATGGCGCCCAGTCAGAACCTGGTGAGCAGTGACCTCTCCCATGGACTTGTAACTTGGGAGAGGTAAGGCTCAGGGCCAACATTGATTTGAATGCCCATACACGCTCTCATGTTCGGCTTCTCTAGGGCAGCATTCTATCTCTTCTCAGCTGCTTGGCTAAGGAACATCTCCTTAACCTTGGGACTGTCATTCTTACTAATCAAGTGGGGGGCGTGGTATATTTCTATACATCCCTGTGATGCAGCATGGGATTCTATGGTTATACTCCCACCACGGACAATCTGAAAGGTGAGTCTCTATTCTAATTCACCATATTGTGACATAATTCTGGGGCTTATGAAAGTAACCATTCTGTAGCATATGCAGCTTTAACTTCCTAGGGAACAAGAATGGAAAAGGAAGGCATTATCACATCATTCCCTTGTGGGACTTTTCTAACAAACTCCGGTGGCCAACCAGTCTCAGCCAAGAGAATGTTACATTCATTAGTTAAATTCTCCCAGAATATTATTTTAACAGTATGCGGTATGTCAACCTTAAATTTGTATTTCAAAATCAGAAAGTGTATCAGGAAGGCTCAGCCACTGATCTGGAGTTTCAACCTGTATATAGTCATTAGTCAGTCTCGCTGCCATATACTCTTGAGGAGTCTGATGACATAGTGTGACCTGTGCTGCGGTGCCAAGAAGAGTTCCCACTCAAGTCTTGTCCAAAAGAAGAATTATCAGTATTTGTAGCATATTGAGAGGAAATTCCTGCCACTCACTTTTTTTAAACTGTCTTTATTGTGAATGATTCTCTTCCTTTTTATGATGAGCTCAGAAGAGTGCTGTGAGTCTGTTTTTGGTTTTACATACTCCTTCGGTCCACAGTCACCTCGTACCCCTTTCTCTAACCATTTGCCTGTAGACTCCTGAAAGGAATGAGGAGGATGTGAATCAGAATTTTAATACCTGTCAGGCTATTTAATTGTATAACTTTTACGTAGACTTTAAAAAATATTGGAAGGCTCTGGTAGAGGAGGTCTAGTCTACGTTTTAGTTTTTGCTCTCTATTTTTTCAGAGTGCTTTTTAGAAGATTCACATGTCTGCTTGGGAGAATCAGCAGCAGGATTGCATTTAACGTGTGGCCTAGTTCCCAAACTATCATGTCCTATAGATGTTCATGTTTCAGAAATGAATTTAGGTAGCTCACATTCCTGATCTGCAATGTAAACTACATCGAGCAGTTGGTGTTTCACCTAATGAGCTGCCTCTCCTTTATCATTACATACAATAATTCAGGATACTGTGGCAAAGTTGCCAACAAGTTTCATCCCCCATCATAGGGCAGGTGCTGCTCCATATTCAGCCTGAATCTGTTTAGGGACTTCAGGTGATACTGCAATTGAACGAGTATCATGAGTGATGGTAGACATGAAAGCAGCTACATTACCCCATGTATTACACTCCTCAACTTGGGGACCCATACCAAGTGGAAGACACATAGTATGAATTCTAAATGTACCTTGCCGTCCTGTATGGGGAAGCACTACTACAAGCTGGTTTGTTTTTTGTGCAATCCAAAATGCAATTTAATCACGTTTGATAGGGATTTTACCTATAATGGCATTAATGGTAACTGGAGTAATTACAGGCACAGCTAACTGAAGCCTGAAGAGCCCTTGCTGGGGCAGTAGTTATTGTATGCATAATGTATAGGGGTGGGCGGAACTTATGTGATTACGCTACACAAAGTCCTGCGAAACTGTAAAAAATCTCTGCGAGTTACGCAGAATTCCACAAACATGCAGAATTGCTTGTGCTGCCCGTTTGCGATGCGTTTTTCATTGTTCAGGGACGCTGTATGCGTGCTCGGGGGGAAATATCTTGTGAACCATCCCCATGCGGTTGCCAATTGGTGCGGCCATCTTGTTTCACTTGTCCCGCCCGCTTGTGATTCGTGTTTTACTGTTCGCGGCTGCAGATGTCCGATGGCGCGTCCAAATGACGTGTTCGCAATCGCACACTCTCGTGGGATCACGTGGCCAGCTACCAAAATCTTGTAACTCACTCGAACGGATAAGAAAACTCTTTGGCGATTGCAGGAATCCTGGTAAGTCCCTACGGCACGCAAAGACGCATTTTGAAAGCACAGACAAGGAAACAATTCAGCTACACCGCAGATCGCGAAATTCAGCAATTCCACATTTTCCACGGAAAGCGGAATTGCCAAAATTCCGCATAATTCACGAGCCGAGCAGAATTTACCGCCAAGCCTAAAAATGTACTGCATCACACATCAAAACAGACTAACTAAATTGATTAATAAAGCAAGTGCGTCAGAAAAGGTTTCATGCATTTGCATATGAATAAGGCATAAAGTCTGCTAAGACTAGCTGGGTTGCACCTTCATTCCTGAGAAGGTCAAGTTTTACATTTTGAAGTGTCTGTGGGAGGGCGCCTTGGAATCCGTTATAATGTTCCTTTCAGAAGGTCTCTATATGCAGTGGGAATTGCGGCCTCAGTGTATTTGTGAAATATGCGTGAATTGGCATTGAATGCAGAAAAATCAATGCAGTAATAAAACACATTGCATTTAAAAGCTACATGTGCCTCACCCATGAATGTAAGTTCTCCACCACCGCTGGCTACAGACATAAGTAGGTGCTTCCAATCAAGCTTAGGAGGATCAATCCTTACCACCAAGGATATCTCCATATTAGGCCAGGACGGTAAAATCTCTGCTCATTTTGCAGAGATTGCAGAGTTTTATGCACTCCGCGCTCCATGGATCATGCAGAATTCTGAAAAACTCTGTTCCATTGAGTGGAGTTTTTCCTCGCTCATGTTCTTCAACGTCAAGTTGACAAGCACCAGTGAGGAAAAGCCACCTCCCAGCAAAACGCATGAACAAACGCACTCCGCCGCTTGCAGAACTCTGTGTAGCACGGTGGAGTTTTTGGTCACTTCGCACAGTTCTGATTACCAGAACCAATCAAACTCCGCCCTTTCCAACTGCATATAAAGTTGACAAGGGAGCCTTGATCACACACGAGAAAACCCATTACATAGGTACCAGACCTAGGACATTGGTGGCTCCATGTTATACAGTTCCTACGGATAGAGTAGGAATATGATTAGGTCAACAAAACGTCATAATATAGAGACGGGGGCATATTTATGAGTCACTTGAACTGCTGGAGTATCACTTTTTGTAATGCTCATGTGGCGCAAACTAGAAAATCATATCTATGAGGTCACACAAAGGCACTTTGTGTGGCTTTGATTGGCTCATAGATAGGGAGTAAGGCAAAGCAGCGCAAATTGCTGTGTTAGATTACTCTGCACTAGCGAGACATTCCATGGGCATTGCGGTGGGTGTTTTAATGCAACACCCATGGATTTTGATGCTTCCCCTGAGGAAGCACCAAAACCTTATGCCTCCCAAGGCGATGCAATACTAGGAGACACAACTTTTTTTCCCCTTTTTTATTCCTCTTTCCATGTGTGCTGCATGCAGCACATATTGAAAGAGAAAAACGCCTCTTTGGATTGCTTTTGTGCAGAAATGTACCCATTCCTGCACAAAAACAGTCCTGCCAACAACACAAGCCCCCTTCACCAATGGTGCAAGGGCGTCTGCATTGGTGCTAGGCTGCCAAAACAGCACCAGTGCTGGGGGATAGGACAGGAATGCACCATACCAGGCAAATACAGTGCAATCTTGCCCTTTCATTATGACATAGGGCAGTGCGACAAGGTGACTTATTACGCTACCATACATCAAACATCCATAAATGAGGCTCTGGGTCTTCTTATATAATCAATAAATGTTGGTTTGTTTGGCTACCTCACAGTACCACATCTAAACTCCTAACCTTGTAGAATTATAGACGGTCTCGATAACCTCAAACATGACCACTCAGATTCGCAAGGAATTTCTAGAAACAGATCAACCTCTTATGTTGTTCACTTTTGCATGGCCCATATGTTACAATGAAAAGTTACGATAATGCCTTTTCAAATGTTTATTGAAAAGCTCTAATACCAGTAAATAAAATGTGATCTGTGATTATTAGATATATGAAACTTATAATTGGTATAAACATTACTGGAATGGTGAAAACACAACAAATGTAACCATGTTAATTGAATGCAATGTTACTAAGGTTACTCCTTTCTATCATTAGTTATTCTACACTAATCAAGAGCATATAGGGAAAACCTTCTGCCAAACATGTTGAAATGATCTAACCTCATACCTTAGCACTAGTGTCAGGTAGCCGGCCTGAGTGCAGTAACGAATGCACCTGTTTAACTGTGTAGGTCCTCACACTTCTCTCACACATCTATATTTCCTTCTCAGGTTAAAGGTCGACAACAGCAGAGCTGCATCTCAGTCACAGATCACAGCACCTTCTATGATAACCTCGGCATAAAGTAAAGCACCTCTCACCGACTTTAGCATGGACACTGTTTAAATAATAAAACATAAAGCGTATTGTACTGTGTTGGAGTTGCAGAAAAGTGTCTTTAATTAGTCTGGGAAAAAAGAGTAATCTCACATGAGCAAAATAACACAAGGCATCAGGTTCTAATTTTGAGACCCTGGAACTAATTGTACAATGCCTACCAGGTATAAATATGTGTGTGTCAAAGTCTCGTATTAGGGAAAAACATGTGCAAAACAGAATATTAAAAAGATGGCAAGCTAAAATGGAAAGCTAAAAAGAAAACTAACAATTGAAATAAAGAAATATTGACAATAAGTCTATAACTTTTGCCAGGATGGATGATTTACAACAGCAATATACCATTACGACGGCAAGACCCTACTGGTTGCAAGGATATAAAGGGTTTGTAGATTCTCCAACAACCCAAGTTACCCAAAGCCAACAACTTAGAAGCACCATACAATGGTTTTTCATTGTGTCCTGACCAAAGACCAATTCATACAGTGAAATATTATAGAGTGAAAAGTTGGTACCAAGGAAACCTATGTATTTCTGAACTGGGCATGGAATCTGGAGGGTGAACAACACTTACAACGCAACTTTTACATCGCAGAGACTTTACAACGCAACCATTACAACGCAAACTATTACAACGCATTGCTCTGGGGGGCGCTCAAGGACAGGGAATAGGTTAATTTACTATCCAATAACCTTCCCTAGTGTGCACGGGGACTGGAGTTGGAATAGTACATTAAACTATTCACTATCCAGCGCCCCAAAGCACTATGCGTTGTAATGGACTGCGTTGTAATAATTGCGTTGTAAAGGCATGCAATGTAAATGCATGCGTTGTAACGTCATACATCCAATCTGGAGTTTAGGAGCAGGAATTATTTGTACATCTCTATACTGCAGTGAGGTGATTTGCCTGGCTTTCACCAGTTTTTTTTTTTACTCAGAATTCCTTGCAAACCTCACACTTTAATGTTAACAACATATTTTTCCCAAACGACCGTGATGGAAATTTCTGGAATGTGTGTGAAGCCACAAATGTCCTTCTGCCCAGCATTTCCCCATGTCTCCTGATAAAAATGGTACCGCACTTGTGTGGGTAGACCAAGTATCCGTAACAGGAAATGGCCCAAAATGCAACGTGGATCCATCACATTTTCTACTTAAAACTGAAATTCATGTGCAAGGTGGGAAGATGTGGATATTGGACCTTAGCTCAGCAGGCACCTAAAAAAATATAGCGAACCTGTACATTTTGAAAACCTATAGACTCAGTGTAATCCAGGGTCGGATGACTTGTGTGGCTTTAACCAGGTTTTCTGACCCAGAATTCCTTGCAAACCTCAAACTTTGACAAAAAACATATTTTGCTCAACGTTTTGTGATGAATCATTCTGAACTCTGTAGGGAGGCACAAATTCCCTTCTAAGCATCCCCTGAGTATTCCACTAAAAATGGCACTGCACTTCTGTGGGCAGGTCTAGTGTCTATGAGAGGAAATAACCCACAACGCAACATAGATACATCACCCAAAACTGACCATCTTTTTTACAAGGTGGGTAGCTGTGGATTTTGGGACCTTGCTCATCAGGCACTTAGGGATACCCAGCAAACCTGTCATTGTGGAAAACTAGCCAATGCCCTTTAAACCTCAAACTTTGCTTGAAATCGTACATTTTTCTTCCATTTCTGTGACGGAAACTTCCTGAATCCGCACAAATCCACATAATTGCTGTCATTCAGCGTTACCCCACTAGTGCTGATACAAAATGCTTGGGTGGCTGGGCCTGGTGTCTGCAACAGGAATGAATCAATCTAAAGGTCAATGGGAACCCTTGTGAGGGTTGTGGCCAGTGCCAGAGTGCAACACCTGCAGCCAAAGGAAAAATCCCTGGTGTCAGGTGGAATCTCCTGAACTTTCCCTGACATCTAGTGGCCTTTCTGCCTCCTGGGGGTCAGATAATGGGTAAACGCCCATTTCCCCCCAGGGGGCAGAAGGACTTTTGTTGACAACCCCCAATGCTATATCATTTCTGTTTACTTTCCTGAGTGTATAATGGGCAATCTGCTGGGCTGCCACCCCAATCTGTCTTAAACAAATCAACTTTCCTTGGCTCTTATTGAGCTTTATGCCCCCCGGGGGGGCAGAAGGGGTAATTACTATATCTGCCCTCCAGAAGGGCAGAAAGACTGTTTCCCCATTTTCTAGGGGAGGGGAAGGCATGGACATGCCTATGCTGGACAGCCCCAAATTCATATATGTATTAACAGAAAGCCCGTAGTTAGATTTCTGCCCCTCCTGGGAAGGCAGATCAGGAGTAATTGCTGGTGACTAGTGCACACGCACAATGTTTTTTGTGTTTCCAGGAGCTTGGCGGAGTTGGGATAATTTGAGGGAAAAGTTGAGGTCACCGACGAAGATGTAGTTCCTGAAGTCGATTGCTAGGGGTAGGCCAGTGTTTGGCTAACAAATGTGTTTGCGTTGATCTGGAAGTTGAGGTGTTCCATGATTGATGAGATGTTGTCATTGGTGGTGGGGCAATGGAGGGTTTCCTTGTGGATGATGGCAATGCCTCCTATGTGTCTGTTGGTGTGGTCTCTGTGTATCATCTTGTAGCTGTGAGGAGCTGAGGTCGCAATGTCGGGGGTGAGGATGGCATCACGTTGGGGTTGAAGTGGTGATGGCATCCCAGATTTCAGTGGTGTGCTTCGTAAAGCATCTGATGTTGAAGGGTTGGAGGCTGGCTGTGTAGGTGCGGAATGGGGTCAGTGCCATAGGTGAATCGGCAGTGGTGGCAGGTAAAGGGTCCTTCCATGTGTTTTGAAGAGGCAATGCAGCTGTTGTTGTTGTGGCCTCAGAGGGTAAGCACAAGGAGCTCAGCGGTGGTGTAGCAATGAATGGCTGGGGCACCAGGACTCCTGGTGCTGGGCGTGGTCCAGCTGTGGACCTGCGCACACAGGATTGCCTTTGGAACATCTTCAGTGTGAGAGTGGTGCAGCTGCACAGCGGCCTACATATTACTCCTATGAGGTGATATGTGGAGGCAGAAATTTGAGAGAGGGTAGAAATGGTGGGAAACAATGACAGGAAGGGTGGGGATGAATGTATCAAGTAGCCAAAGGAACTAAGTTCCAAAATCAACCAATCTGACAGCAATACTAAAAATATTGACAATACTAAATAGACACAAACAATACCAGTGTGAGATTGGTATGGTTGAGGCAAGCACCCAGGTGACCGAGGGCCCGAACCGGAGGTTTCAGGGCTGAAAGGTGAGGCACTGAATAGGAGCGGGTTCCACCCCTTGCCGGGTGCACAGCTTTAATGTCCGTTTCATTCCATAAATGCCAACAACTCAATCATTTTTCTCCAAATTATTTTATTTCATCATAGAAATCAAAATGTAATCATTTCTTCATGCTTTTGCGCAAATACAAGGGAGAGGCTTACATCTTCACTGAATTCTAAATGAGCCAGATATGCTAATCCAAGCCTTATTCTGCGCCACGAAAGTGTGCGTAAGTTTTATCCACATCCATAAAACTTGTTTACCCAATGCATTTCGGGCCTTCTGTCCGGCCCTTCGTCAGGGATTTGTTCATCTAAAATGCAAAACACATTATTTAGAGTATGCCTAGCCCAATCCCACTGAATACTAGATGCACATAACAACCCAAGGTGCTCTCCCAAATCAACGTTTTTCCCCGCTAAAAAACGTAGCTTGATGCTACACCTTACAATGAGTGCCTCTACTCTCCTAAGTGCCTTTCACTCTTTGTGCGTCTCACATTGCAACCTCCATCAATGTTACCTAACCCCCACCTTTCTAACGTTTTTCTCCTCTCCTGTAGTCCCTCTGATCAAGTCCCACCTCTACATTTTCTGCACCACCCCACCTTACAAACGGCTGCATACTTTCAGTTGTAAACACTTCCCAGCTCCTTCGTCATTGTGAATTGTCCATACCTTTCAAAATGTTTGCGTTCTCGTTCTTTCAACTCCTCTATCACCAAACCGGTATCAGCCTCATGTTTTTCACACCATGAACCGAGCTTCTTATACCACAGTTTGTATCTGCCCCTCCGATGCACCTGTTCCCAATCAATCACCTGCTCAACCGTCACCTTACTTCGTTCTCTCCCTCCCCACTTAACACCGCTTACAAAACCCACAATGCACTCCGTGTGTAAACCTATCTCTTCGATGTAAGGCACCATTTATCCTTCTAGCAGCTAAACTACTAACTTTATCCGCATCGTCTCACTAGATAGATACCCATCATTAATACCCCGCCCTCCCGCAGATGTTGAATCTAACGTTGATTATTTGATATTCACATGCCATGATATTCCAAACATCTTTGCCAAAACAAACTATTATGCAACACTGATATTTTCATATTCAAGTTGTATTACAGACATTAAAACATAAGTCATCCTCTATATGTGATGCATCAAATACAAATCTTATGAACAATGTTGTGAACATATGTTTATACAATTGTCCATCTTGTGATGTTTTTAAATTTATCTAGTTTTTTTCAAGGTTTTCCAACGGGTGCTCCTTGTTAAATGGGCTGAAAGTATTCATTCATTGCACTGTAAACATGACAAAGTGCACACCTTTCTTTCTTAACTTTTGTTTTATTTATTCCATGATGTTCTCTTCTATTGCGTGCTCCCCGGAAAGCTCGGACAGCCCGAAGCCACACTGATAACGATAATGCACTGAATAGGGGCGGGTTCCACCCCGTGCCGGGCGCACAGCTTTAATGTCCGTTGCATTCCATAAATGCCAACAGCTCAATCCTTTTTCTCCAAATTCTTTTATTTCATCATATTAATCAAAATGTATTCATTTCTTCATGCTTTTGCGCAAATCACAAGGGAAAGATGAGGCACCAGACTCTGGCACTTGGCAGAGGTTGTGGGATTGGCAGATAGACCAGGGAGTTCAGGGCTACTATAATTGTGGGCATCTAATTTAGCTCGCCAATTAAATAATAAAGTTTAAACCAGAATTTTAGAGTCTGCTTTAATGCAAAAAGTAGTTTGACATACCTGATAGCATCTCCCTAGTAACGTTTGCGTCTAATGATTCCCAAACCCTTAGCTACAGTAATAAAAGGCTTAAAATAATTTATCTGTCAAAGAATCCTACCCTGTTTCAGAGTGACTTCTAAACGCAGGTGTCGATTTAGGGACTGCTAACAATCTGCATAAAATGTTATTTTGCTCCCTTTGTAGCAGCTCAGCTCCTTTATACCCCCAAATTCCTGCTCCATAACTCCCTATAGCCTCACACTTACTGTTTTAAATATTGCTGACCTCCTTCTTTGTGTTTTGGCACACTTTTCTAGTAAAATTAAAAACTCCGTAGTAAGCAGATCAAACCCTTCCTTCTCCAAGGTGGCCCAGAGTTTAGAGAGATTAACCAAGTCAAAGGCACAGTAGAGGTGCATAAAAGCTAAATGAAATGACCCTATCCTGGCCTTGATCTATTTACCTAAAATGTGCTGAAGATTCAGAGACTGCTGTGCTGTGCCTTCACCAGGCATGAGTGTACCCTAGATAAAATTTGATTTTTGTCCACCCAAGTTTCCAATTTGGAAACAAAAATTCTGCCTAAAGTCTTGAATGAGCTATCTAAAAGAGAAATAGGACAGTAAGAGATGGGGAAATTCCTCTTCCCTATTTTTATAAATCAAAACCATGACTGCCTCCTTTCAAGATGGCACTAGATGCTCTACATCAGCAGCTCTAATAACATTTGCGAGCACAGTGGACCAGAAAGAGCTATTTTCCTTGTATATGCCCATAGGAACTCCCTCCAGGCCCAGGACTTTACCTGAAGGGCTTGCCTTAATTGCATGAATAAAAACATCCTGTACACCTATAGATGGGCTCAGGGCATGATCGCAGCATGTTTCCATGACACTAGGAGTAATAGGTTAAATCTTGGATCGATCAAAAATGTTGGAAACATTTACAACCCAAGTCTGAACTGGAGTAAGGGATTCAATCATAGGCTTTTGATGACTGGAAAAAAGGGATGATTAACCACTTTCGAAAAAGGATGCACTGTCCCATAAATTCCCAGCGATCTCTATAGCCTCCCAAACTTTACATTTAAACTCAGCTTTCCTGTTATCTAGGGTTTCTTTATACACCGTCCTGGCAGAGATTATGGGCCAGATTCACAAAGGTAGACTTAGACCTTAAGTCTTTTTGGATCTGAAATCTAAGTTTAGAACAGAGTCTAACTTTATACCTGAAGTCTAATTTTTGACTAGAAGTCTACGTTTAGATATAAAGTCCAAGTCTAAGGTTAAGCCTGTAGTCTAACTTTAGACTCCAGGTCTAAACTTGGACTTGAGGTCTAAACTTAGACTTAAGGTTCAAGCTTACTTTTGTAAATTGGGCCCTATACCTTCCCTGGAATATGGATTTCTAGAGAGTAGTAGTTTCAATTGTTTGTGAGCAGCTGTAAAAGTACTTCAAACTAACCCTATAAGTGATTATGTTTCACTGGTTTATTTACGAACAGCCTTGAGTAGATAGAATTGCAAACTCAATGAAAAGACTCCATGATATTATGAGGGTCCTCATCATGAGGAGTAATTACCCTAAAAGCATACTGATGATCTTTACCAAGATCTCACAGAAAATACATTATTGTCAATGTTCTCCCACTAACTTCTGACCCCTTTATTTCCCAAATATAGTAATTCCTGACCCACTGCTCTTCTGAAACTGTATGTGGATTATGGTCTTTGATGCAACTAGAAACAACATTATACTCCTGTAGAAAGATCACGAAATCATAGGATAAATTCATTTTCACTAGTTCCCATTTCTATTTGCCTCATATGTTATGATTTTGGCATAACTCTACAAGGTGTGCTTTCCTACCCCTTGGTGACACGAGTGAGCTTGGTTCAATGTACCAGCGATGAACGTGAAAGACAGATTGTTGTAGCCCTGCAAAACACTATTCAATGTGTAATCGGCATACAAACATTATTTTTAGTTACTAACAATCCATTCTGGGGCACAGTGGAAACACAAACATACCTTATTTCATTATTCACCGTATCACATACACTGTAATAAGAAGAATAAACACTTTTATATTCAAAGTAGAAATGTTGGAGTGTAGATGTTTGTATAAAAAAATTGCAACTTTATTAACTAATTCGCCTGTTGAGGAGTGAACTCCATGTCAACCCGACTCAGATATATATAGTCAGACAGGCTCTGAGACCTAGGCCTGAGGTCACTGATTGACATGTCACAGGTGGGGTGGCAGGTAACCGGCAGAGAAATGCACGAACAGGAAATCTCAGATCCATTCCACAGATAGGAGCAGCAACACCACAATGGTCCAAGGAGATTGGTACCCATAAAGAACAAATGCCTGGAGGGGTATGCACGCTCCCAAAACATCATAAAGTAATATGGCACTTAGGTTAGGAACATGTACCCAATCAGGAAGCGGCATAGACAGTACAAGCAGTAATAAGTGCTCCTCATGCCAGACATCTGGACTTGTTAGCCACTGGCCACATTGTGTTCTTGCACCTAGTTTTCCCATCGAGCAAGTTGATTCACTACTCCAAAGGCAGCCTTATCATACAAGGATCACTGGAACTGTTTATGGTATTCAATGAATTGTATATAAACACATCTCAGATCGATTGTAAGTGAGACAGTCCTCAGATCCTATAAATGTAACTGTTCTCCCAGCTGCATTGTTTAATTAAATGAACTGTTCCTGTGTTGCTAAATTTCTCTTGTCTCTTGTATTTTTTGATGTTCCAGCAACTTTATTGATCGAAGGGCTGCCACTTTCACAGTTGTTAGAAAGATAAGACATCCAGTCAAAGATTCTTTACTCGGCTGATAAACGTCATAAAAGCATGTGAGTTAAAACAAGTGTACAAAAGACACATATAAATACAAAACGCCTAAATGAAACCATGAATACATAAGCAAGTCTAGTTAACATGAACAGAAACCTCCAAGACTGTGCAAAAGGGCAGGAATAAGACTGAATGTTAAAAAGGGGAAAGCAAAGATCGAAATTGGGGGTTGAAAATTGTGTAAATAAAGTGCATTTACAGGATCAAGAAACATCAAATTCAGTCCGTGAAATATACCTCCAAATACAATTGCCCATGAAGCTCAATTAAATTCAGGCTCAGTGGACCTTGAGCAACTTCTTCCCGAGTCTTAGGGCTCCAGAAAAGAAACCTGCGACCCAGAAGCAAACCATGGAGTAAGAAAGCATTTGCAGATACAATAGTGCAGGTTTTACTTGGACAAATTTACCATTTCTTAGCAGCAGAAGGATGAATTATTTCTGCAATTTGCCATAGAATTTGCAGAAGAATTTAAAGTGTCTGCTCTAAGAAATTGTCACAAGGGCATGGCTTTAAGGCACCTGGCTTTGAGAAGCCTTTAGGAAAGGCTAATAAGCAGTGCATAAAGTTGAATCTGAATCTGGTTAACAGGAAGCGATGTTGACTGTTGTTAACAAGTGACAAATAAGACTGCGCCTGTAAGCTTGAGCTTAGTGTTATATTTTCTCGCTGAGGGCCTAGCAAGTTCCATGACCTCCCTTTCCCCCAACTGCCTACCCAGAAACAAGTGTTTAATGTTCCTCATATATAGGGGCCTGGGGTTTGTAAAGAAATCTGGACAGCCTAGCCTCCTCAGCTGATCCATGACATACCTTAATAAGGGGATATGCAAGGCCCCCTCAAGTGCAATACAGTCCGCAAATACAAGTTGATTTAAGGTGGGAGTTGGACTTTACCAGATTCTCAGCCAGTGCATTAATGATGCGGCTGCGATAAGATCTGAAATATTAATCAGACCAAGTTCCTCATGCATCATGAAGGCATAGGTGCAGAGGTGGACAGCAAAGTGTCTCCCCAAAAATGTATTCTCCACCACCTGCAAGTCTCTTACATCATTGTACCCCCAACCATCACATCCATGAGTGGCAAAGTGGATATATTTATCTCTATAAACCTTTATTAGGGTGGGTACAGGCTTAGCCCCCAATCTCTTTGCGAAGACCATGGTTGTCCACACTGCCCTTGCCAGGACATTATTTTTGTGCACTTTTTGCACAACCCAAGACCCTCTGCCATCAAACAACACACCTAGATAGGGGAAAGTTGAAACTTTAGTAAGTTCTACTTCCCTGCAGAAGAATGTATGATCAGTAGCATTCTGGGTACCGATCATCATGGTGTGAGATTTGGAGAAACTGGTTGCAAGGTCTAGGGAGTCTATCAAAGCATTTAAAAGATTTTGTAGACCTTTGGTAGTCCTAGCAAACAGCACTGTGTCATCTGCGTAGAGTAATGCAGGAATAACTTTTGTCCTGCCCTTAGGATATCTTTAATTGATGCTGAGAGTACGTCCCTACCAGGTCGATGTGGAAGGTATACAGCATGGGCGACAAGATAAATCCATGCCTTACCCCTCTCTTTCTCTACCAAGAGGCTGATGCACAGCCATACTCGTTATATCTTGTCACAGGAGTGAGGTTTAAATGAGCGGAGTGAAGGAAAATCACCAAATCTTCATCCATACTGAGATCCAAGAGAATAGGCCAAAGCTTGGCTCTGTTGACGCAGTCGAATTCCGAAGTTAGGTCTATGAAAGACATTTGCAGGCATCCCCTCTTGGCTAATGTATATTTGCCTACCACCATGTGTAGTTTAATGCATTGATCTAGAATTCTCTGCCCTGTCTAAATCCATACTGTAAATCTGAAATGACATTAACCAGGAATTTAGATACTCCAGGATAACCATTCCCATGACCTTTGCAACTGAATCTAAAAGGGAAATCAGATGGGTTGTCCTACATACCTTTTTTGGGAATAGAAAAATTATAGCCTTTGACCAAGAAGAGGAGAAGCCACACAGACAGGCCTCATTAATGACCTGTGTCAATATCTTGGCCCAAATCGTAGGGTCACCTTTATACAGGTCCGAAGCGACCCTGTACGGCCTGGTGCTTCCCACCAGCTGTGGCCAAAATTGCTTTATATACCTTATCTATATTGAAAAGTGGTGATGCAGTGTCAGTGCCGGGCTCCCACACTGTGTCTAACCCCCCTAGATCAACCCCACTATACATCCCTTCAAAGTGATTGACCCAAATCTCAGCTGCTATAGTGCAATCTACTCTCGAGTTTGCTGTGTCTAAAAAAAGGGAATATTGATCACTTCCCAAAAAATTATGGTGTCAACCAGCACACTTGCCTGACCTAGGGCCTCCAGGGCGGCTCCCGATTGACCTTCTTCCTCTCTTGAGTTGGAAGTGTATAGGCCCTTCTACAAAACCTGACCCTTACCTCATCCCTTGGTTTTTGCTTAAGAGCCATCATTAAGTTCCTGCGTGTCTTGGAGCAAATGCCATTGAACCACTTTTTCTCCTTTACACCATTAGACCTACAGTTAGTGGTTAGATTATCTGCTATCTGGTTAGTAAGTGTGTTGAAAGCATCTAATACAATTATTTCCTGTGTTCCTTTATCCAGACAGAGTGAGATCTCTTCTGAGTATTCTACATACAAATTTGTTCAAAAAAGTCTAGTTCCCCCTTTTTAATCTGCGTGCTTGATCTCTTGTGCTAATGGCATTGTTCCTTCCCTCTCCCTTTATAATTCTAAGGTCCTGGCAAATTTAAGCATTATAGGATAATGATCACTGAAACTGCTCCAGGAGACACTCAGTTTATGAGCTGCAGGCGGCAGAGGGGCAGAGAGCATTATAAAGACAATGGTGGTAGAAGAAGCCCTCCCTGTATAAGCAGGAACCGAGATATCCACTCCAGTCCATTTTAGGCAAAGTAAATTGTTAGTTACGAGGAGGTCTTCTAAATGATGACCTCATTCGGTGTACACAAAGTGGGCAACCAACGGTATTGTATCCACATGCAAATATACAGTCAAGCTGACAAAGATGTATATTGAAATTACCTGAGACTATAACCTCATAGTAAGAACATTTCCTCTCACCATATTGTTCAAGAAACCCCTCTACTGTGGCAGTATGTTCAGTATCAAAGTTACTACAAAATTAATTGTAAACATTTACTACCAACAGGTGGGGATGGTTTGTAGACGTCAGCTCTACTGCTAGCAACTGGGGTGAGTGACAGTCTACCAATCGAGTGGTACAAGTTATTTTAAGTGGGACCAGAACAAGGAGGCCACCCTTAGATTGTCCGACTGAAGAGGGGGATGCACTTTTAAAGAATGAAGAAAAGCCATCCAAAAAAATGGACTGGTCAGTGTCTCATGTTTCCTGCAGAGCAATTATGTGGCAACATGCGAAGAACCTCCGCCACATGGCGTCATCTCTTTTAGACCTCAATCCTGCTATATTCAAGGTCATGATCTTCATACAAAAGGAAACAGGACTGATAGGGGCTAGTCTGGGAGGTGAGATAAATACATTGCCACCAAGCACATGGGCTTAAGACCCAACAACTTGGCCGAGCAGATACTTGTCAATCATACCACCTAGATGATCTAGGCCTATCAAAGGTTCAAACCTGTTGGCTAGAGGAAGTTCAAATCTAGCATTAATGCCCTGGCTATTTCTTGCCGGCCAGAAGACAGACCATCCAGGGCAATAAGGAAGAAACGAGTTGGTGGGATAAAAGTATTGAAGGGGAACAATCTTAATTGGCGTATTAGTATCTTGCAACAAATGGCTCTCAACCAACGCTTTGGCATATATAGGGTGTCTTACATTAAATATAACACAGTCCCCCACAATATTTTTCTTCACCCTGGAACCCACCCATCCCACTGTTCTAGCCATTATGACACAAGAGGACAGGAGTTGCCCTTTTACTATGTTGCTGTCGCACAAGTGAGAAACTTTGTGCATAAGATAAAACATGGATTCTTTTGACACGCGTAATCGGTGGGACTCCCAATAAGATGGCCATCAGAGGAGGTATTTCTGGGGGAAGATCTAAGGAGGTCGGTATTCTCACTCGGGCCATTGGGGGTCTATTTGTGGTAGATGTATTGGCTTTACTCCCGTATAATCGTTGTGCACCTTGTGAGTGATCCACCTGATCAGTGGTGCCCAGGCTCTCCTCTTGATTGGATGATGTACTGATTTGTCTCTTCTGATTTGTATAACTAGGCTCATGTGATGTCCTCCCTATCCTAAAGGTGTGTGTGGATGTGGACCCAGCCACACGACTGGTTCCCACAGCCACACAATTCGAACCATTGATTGAAACGCCAGGGCCAGGCGGGGTAGAGAACTGAGCTTGGTCTCTATACCTTCTATCTGTAACAAAATAGGGGTATTTCAATGCTTTAAACAAGCATTCCCCTTCTGAGTCACATAAACTGCATGGCGTGGTATTACCTGTAGCGCAGAAAGAAAGGTTAAAATATCTGACACTAAAAAAGAAAATCTTTTTTTATGTAAGCATGGGCGGAAAATCCGTTTCGCTCGCGGATTTTGCGGATTTTCGGTAAATTCGCAATCCGCGAGATTCGCGAATCTCCCGCAAAATCCGCAAATCCGCGAGCAGCGGATTTTGCTCGCACTGCTCGCACTGTTCGCGTGAGTTCGCGGCTTCCCAGTACAACTTCGCGCCCCGCAAATAAGTGCAAAATTGCAGAAATACGATCTTAGCAAAACTGAAACTACTTACCAGGTTCAAAAGTTCAGGCTCATCATTAGTAGCCATTTCCTGTAGTGCTTCCTGAGGGGCCCCTCCAGAGTTCAGTTGCCAGTTGCAACTATTATGTGACCCTGCTCTGAACCTCAGAATAGTTACACATATGCCACAAAGGTCCTGAATTACAGCTAAGGGAGACAAGCAGGAGCCAGGCTGGAAGTTCAAATCCATTAATCAGCCCCTAATTCATTATTGTCAGTTGGGGCAGGGCAGGTGTTGTAACTAATTTTGCAACAATGAAAGCACTTAGCAAGTGCAAAAGATCACTAATCAGGAAGCACTAAGGAAGCAGGTGCCAGCTAAAAAAATATTCTGTGACACATTAATCAGCCCCAAATTAATTCAGGTCACTTGAGGCAGGGAAGGTGTGCTTGCGTTGCCACAATAATGTACACTGACTGGACAACCAGAGGGTGCTGTGATGAAACAGAGGGTGGCATGGGTGGGCCAGAGGGTGGCATGAGTAGTCAGAGAGTGGCAGTGGTGACAGAGAGTGGCAGTGATGAAGAAGAGTGTCCCAAACAGGCTGGACACGTAGAAACAACAAGTTCGCGAAACTTGCGACCCGACAGGTAAGTTCGCAATTTGCGAAATTGTACAAAACCCTCGTGAACTGGCAGAAACCAGCGCAAACACAAAAAAAAAAAAATCCGCAAATTCGCGAGAATTCGCGGATTTTGCGGATTGCGAGTTCGCAAATCAGCAAAATTCGCGAACGCGAGATCCGCAAAATTCGCCCATGCTTATTTTTATGTTCATCCCGGATATTTGCAATGTCTTCTTCTATTTTTTTTTTTTTTTTTAAATATATCTTTTATTCAGTGCACAGGAGAAAAAAAAAAGTCAAGCATTTGTCATACAGAGTCTTGATGTACTAAGGTACAGTAGTTAAAGAAATGCATACATAGAACGTGGAGCAGTTTGTAAAGTACATTGCAGCAGTGTACGGATAAAATCAGCATTTAAACATTGCGTGATCATGCTATTTCTGTTGTCGTAGCTTGTTTTGTGAACAAAATCAATAAAAGCGTAAGGGGAAAAGGTTATCGAACTTGGGGTCGTGTGGCGTGTGGCGTGGCGGGCAGCAGGAACTACGGTGGGGGGGGGGCAAGGAGGGAGAGGGGGATCCAGTGGTGGTGTGGGTCGTGTCTGCTCTGGCAAATCCGGTAGCTACTATGTCGATGCTGGAGGGTGTCCGCGGTTGTGGCGCGCTGGTGGGGCAGGGGGGGGGAAAGAGGGGGAGTCTAGGTGTCAGGTGTGTGGTCGGTACGTCTGTTGTCCGCTGCGTCTGGAGCGTGATGGTCATCTCTGTGTTCCCCGTCCGGGGGTATCTGTCTCTCAGGAGTCTCTGGCGTCCGGGGCCCACTGTGGAAGGAGCGGAGCATGTCGTCCCAGAGTGTCGCTATGGGGTATTTACGCAGTCCCGCCGTCTCCTCATTATGTAGGGATATACTCTCCGCTTTCGCCCAGTTGTCTAGTGAAGCGTGCCAGTGTTCCATCGCGGGTGGTGCCGCCCGCTTCCAGTGCTTTGTGATGAGTCTCTTTGCCGTAATAAGGCCAAGATCCCAGAAGCGGGAAGGTACTCTGTTTAGCTTGGTCCTATGGAAGAGGCCCAGCAGGCATGCTTCCCACGAGAATGGGATCTGCATCGCCGTACAGTGCTTCAGTAGAGTTAGTATCGACTGCCAGTATGTTTGAAGCAGGGGACATTGCCACAGCATATGGAGGAGGTCTGCTCCCTCCGTGTCACATCTCGGGCATGTGGCCTCTGTGCCCGGGAAATATGAGTTTATCTTGTCCGGGGATAGATATGCACGGTGCAGGACATAAAATTGGATCTGTGTGAAGCGTGCGTTACGGGGAATGTTGCGGGGACCTGAAAGTATCACCGCCCATTCCTTGTCCGTCCATGCCTTCCCTCTATCTGCCGCCCATTTATCCCGTAGGGGTTGCAAACT